>NC_083645.1:18451655-19109572 GCF_963576545.1 Limanda limanda | reverse complement strand
TGGACGTTTGTTTACATGATGAGGATGAAGAGAGATTTCAGGATTTTAACCCCCAAGATTGCCAGTAACATTCTGGTGCAGATCCAGGAGTTTTTTATTTCTCTCACATTGCAAGATAAGCTGTTATTTAATGTCTTTGTTGGTTTCTCAGAGAATAATTCATGTATCTCGACAAGAAAAGGATTATTTAGGAAGCTAATATTTATCAGCATGTGGAATTCGGTGAAGCTTGATTCAATTTAATGAGACTATTGGGTCTTGTCAGAGATTCGTGCAATGCTGAGTGCCATTAGAGTCCTTGTGTGGTTTGCCAGTCAGATATTTTAATACCCAGGCATTGGCAACTGCATCAGCCACATTAACCGCCGGGATCTGGACTCAAGATGGTGACGTCTTTCTGTCTGTCAGCTTGTCCACCACTTTAATCCAGATATTACATATTAACTATTGGATGAATTGGTGCAAATACATTCCCAGACATACAGTGTTATCCTGATTTTTTAATCCAGTTCCACCCTGAAGTTGAACATTTTGGTCAAAAGAGAAACGTGTCTCTCATTTAAGAGAATTTCCACTTGGGAAGACTTTCTACTTTAATTCCACAAAAGAAAAAAAATGCTATTTTTACCCCATTACAATTTTATCATGGCTATTTTCTGGTTACAGCTTGTTTTTATTTACCATGCGTGTGGGATAAATAAAGATTTTGTGATGTTAACATTTTTATACATTTTTAAAAATGTCGAAAGCAAGAAAATATGATATTATAATTTAGATTTTCCACATTTGAGATTTGTCTGTATTTCATTGGGATAGTGTGATTCTGATAAGAGGATGAAACTTACTTCTGTGCTGCGGATGGGGTTCAGGTAGGTGGTGTTTCCTTCGTCCTCCAAGTTGGACAGAGCCGTGCTGAGTTTGTCGTAAAGACCTTGTCGGCTGTTGGTGTACCACTCCACGTTCAACAAATGTGCAATCATATGAACAGCTGTCGGAGCACAGGGAGGAGACGCGCTACATGGTCAGTCATTTGCACAGATGCCATTTTAATAACAGTGGTATGAAATTGAAAAATAAAAATCCCTAGCCTTGTACTTTTAGTGTTTTCCCAGCTAAAAAATGTGCAGTTGCAGAACTCAAGGTCCAAATTTCCTCTTATCTTTGGCAAGAAATAAGCTGAAACTCACTTAAATACACCCTGGGTCAATATTTATTTTGCTGCTCCCCCCGGCCCTGGTTCCCAAAGACAATGGTTCCACATCATGCAGGGGTAGAATTACTGGTGTCAGAGCAAACATTTAAAATGTTCCCTATCAGGATTACAAACAGATTCATGTCTAATAATCTAATAATAGTCATAACTCTGCACTGACAGCTTAATGTGACTCTCATCAACATGAGCACCATCTCAAATGTAACTTTTATTTTGATCTTTTCCAATTTTCCTCCTCAGATTTGATGTTTACACTATTAAACTATCATGTGCTGTATGGTGTTCCTCAGTGAACGGGTCTGGGGTCACTTTTGGTTTCGCCGTACTGTTTTTCCTTCCCGTAATCCTTGCATACTTTATAGTTTTATTTTCATTGTTATGCAGGTGAATCACATTTATCTGTGTGACGTTTATTGACACTATCACATTTCCTGGTGTCCTGTTTCATTAGAGCAGCTTGTCACAGGTCCAAATTTTAGTTTTTTATTCACCTCAGAAATATAGAAAATGATGATCTTATTTTTAAATCTACAGAAGCAGTTGTACCTGAGTTTATCTTCTTACATCTTGACTATAACAACAGTCCAACAACCTTTTTTGTGTCCTACCAACACACTTTGAAACAACAACAGATTGTTTTCAACTCGGCTGCTCCGCTTCCAGCTGAATTCACATCACATCTTTTTTCTGACCTCTGTAAACTGGCTCATTATCTATGTAAGAATTTTAAGGTCACATCTAAGGCCTTCGTGGCCCATTTTAACTCAAGATCCTCGGCCAGAGGTATGTCTCACTGAGACCAGGTTGTGAACTACAGGGGACACTTTGCACTCAGAGAACTGAAGCTGTGGAATGAGCTGCCCAGAGGAAACCAAGCTGGTTTGAGCCAGTGTCATATTTTCAGTCAAGCATTTCTAAGTTTTTCCAGAGCTGTTTGGCTATTTCAAATTTTCTTTTTACCTGTTTGTTTTTCTTATAGTCAAGCACTTTGTAAGTGTGTTACATATTAATAGTTATTATTATTATTTGGCTAAATCTAACCATGAGCCTTCTTGACATTTTGACCGGTGTTATGCATGGGTAGGAGAATGCGGAAAGAAAATGTCAATCTGTGCCACATCTCAAACAATAAACATGGTCTCACCTGTCATCAGTGCTATCATGTACGCCACCAGCTTGTGGAAACTTATGTTTTTGTCCAGTTGCTTCCTCACTGTTCTGCCGCAGCACTGATGAGATAAAAGAAGTGAGGAGAGTGGAAAGTCAGACATTGAGCAAGGAACACCAAACCCCACCGACTCTGTGTCCAATACAAAGGTGGTTCTTATGAACCGTGAGGTGACTCAACCCGGAGGGGATTTCACAGTCGTATACTGTTAACTGGTGATTAATTAAGCTGATACTCTTGTGCTGAAATATCACAGAATAACTCTTAAAGCCTCCCACACTGAGATTGCATGTTAATGACAGTAGCATGTAATATTGGAAAATAAAATATATAGTAACATGAAAATGAACCTAACCCTATTCGAACATTAGAATGAAATATGGCTATAAAATGTATAAATACAGCAGAGAGCCAGGGAGTGTCACTGTGGAATCATCACAGATCTGATTCAGGCCAAGCAGTCAAACTAGTTTGTGGGATGGCTCAGATTTACTAGTCAGGGCGTCGCTCCGTGGTTTGATATGTTATTATGATGATGATGTTACCATGAAGGAGCCGCGGCACAGAGACAGCAGGTTCCTGCACACCGGCAGCAGGATCAGCGTGCAGTTAAAGTTCAGCACGGCTGCAGGAGCTCTGGCCCAGGCCAAGGCGGGCTGAAAGAAATCACACATATGATCCATAAATCAAATAAGTTTGCGGTTTCAAACTACTTTTGTGTGTCTCTCCTGACGCAGCCAAAGAGAGATATGAACACATAGTTTAATATGATTAAACCTTAAAGGCAACATGTTTGAATTTTTAAGAGGAAAAACAGATACTAGAGAAAAATGCAAGGAACAGAGAAATCCAGAACTTTTCCAAATGATCAGCAGAAATAAATTATTATTTAAAACTCGTTTCTAACAATTGAAATATACTCATATTATACAGTACAACAGTATCTATAAATCATAACTTCTCTGCAGAACAGTAAGTTGTATTACTTTGAGGGCATTTTGCTGATACTAGGACTTGCAATATTACTTTATTGAATTGGCACTTTTGCTTGAGTAAAACCTCTGAGCAGTGATTACACAATGAACCACATCTGACCCAGTTCCTCTGAGGACGAGCTGCGGGTTTCCCCCGGACTCACCCCTAGCAGGTGCCGCGTGTAGTAGAACTGATCTCCCAAATCATAGAAGAAGTAGAACCAGAGGAACAGGAAGATGTTGATGGCCATCCAGACCACCTGCACACACAAACCACAACACAACATCAACACAGACTCACACAAGGGGGAGGGCATGCTAATCCTACATCGTAAAGACTTGGCACTGACGCTCACAGATTATTTGGACACTTTGGAGCAAACATGGAGACTCCTGACGTGTGAGTGCAGAGAACTCACCAGGATGAAGGAGCTGAGACCATGGTTGATGATGCAGTTCGCCATGATGAGCACGTTGTGTTTACCAGCAGCCTCGTCCTCCGCATCTTCCACCTGCCCTGATGCGTGTTTTTATTTTAACCCCTCACTTCCTGACTCCTCCCCCTCGCACAGGTGACGTGGGACACGGAGCAACACAATCACGGAGGAGCTGAAGAGCCACATTCCTTCCTGCTGGAGCTGCAGGCTCTGCAAACGCACGTCTCAGCTGCAGGAATGAGGAAGTGGGTGTCACAACCCCACTCCTCTGCCCGGTAATGCAATTATCATTAATCTTACAGGGAAAGATATCAGTGCAGTCGTGTTGCACTCGGATAATAAGGAAACACAATAAGGGTTTAGACATTTCATTTTATTTTAGTTTCAAGTAACACAGGAGTAGTCAAATCACGAACACGTATGTGACAAAACATAAAAATTCAGCAAAAAAAGTGAAATCGCTTCAGTGTAGCAGAAGAAGCTCATTCAGTGTCACTCTTCTTAAGGCCTCATCTAATGTAACTTTCATATTCCCTTTAGACAGAATATTTTACAATGACCTGTCGATTCTTTTTTATTTAATAAAACCTTAAAAACCAGACCGGACAATGAACAACACAAGGCATTCATCACAGCAGGTTTATGCAGGTGTCAGGCATGAGGAAGAAAAAGATTGTTGTAACCTTTCCTTTCCTTCCGGCTTTTTGTAGTGTAGTGTACATGCAGCCGTGTGCAAGGAGACAGGAGACAGGAGACAGGAGACAGGAGACAGACTGGGGCTCGTGCCTGTCGGTCTCTCTTCGGGCACTTGGATCACACTTGGCACGTTTCCCTACACACCTGGCTCCGGCCTGTACCTGACACGCTGCTGCTCTCTCAAGGCGGCCTTTGTGCATTGCTGCTTATATCGACACATTACATTCTTTGGTAAACCGGGGCTTCTTGGGGCCCTAAAGTGAATGTAATCATTCTTAATAAAGACATCAGGCATTGACCTCAATCCCGCACAGAGAACCATGCGAGAACTGGGTGAAGTTTTTTGTTTTTGCACTTAAAAGAATAAAAAGGCAGAGTGTTTGTTCTCCGACACCTCATTTACACAAAGACACAAACTCATTCTGGTTTTTGTGGGAGACTACTCCAGGTCTTGTTTCGGCGCCACCGTCATGCCTTGCTATTCCCAGGATGCATTTCTACATTAGAGAGGTTGAGTTCAGTACATGTGATTCAGCAGAAAGCCCCTCTCAGGCTGCTTCCATCTTGTCCTCCACAATCGCGGTATCCCGCTGCCCGACCAGATGCTCCTGCGGCCCCTCCGACACCAGCACCATGGTGGCAGCGGTGGAGTAAGAGGACGGCATCCTCCCGGTCTCCGTGCGGCTCCCTGAACGGCAGCAGACACCGTGCAGGCCGTCGTGGATGTTGTGCTTGAAGAGGCGCCGGCAGGGGTGGCAGAACTGATAGAAGATCAGCATGAAGAGCACGGCCATGCTGTAGCAGACCAGCAGCTGGACGCACAGCAGGGGGGCGCACACGTACTCGTAGAAGTCCGACTTGTAGAAGTACCAGAGCGCCACGAGCAGGAAGTTCTCCAGAAAGCGTCCGAAGTAGTACATGGCCAGCCGCTCCCAGTGCTGCTTCCTCTCGATGAGCTCTCGGTGGGAGAGGTCCAGCTGCACCGCCGACCAGCAGAAGATGTTGATGCAGGCGTAGAGCAGCGTGAACATGCACAGCACCACCGTGGTGCCCAGCTTGGAGAAGTTCTTCTCCACGTTCTCGGTCAGCGAGCCCTTCTTGGCCCAGAACTCCCCCCAGGGCAGGAAGAAGAAAAACAGCAGGTTGGCCAGGACCACGAGGACCACCCAGTGAGTGAGCGCCGAGCTGAAGAGAACCAGGGCGGTGATCCGGGTGGCGATCTCCAGCCCTCGCCACACGATCATGCACAGGTAGGCCAGGGGACGCAGCCGCACCTTGTAGTCGTCGTACCGGATCTGGATGGCCAGCACGCTGCAGACCAGGGCCCCGTAGGTGATGGAGATGAGGGTGATGACCATCAGGGTCACTGTGAACAGAGACGGACATCACCTGTTAATCCTTTAATGGCAATACCAGAAGCACATTGAAGAAGATGTCAATGTATGAAACCTCTGCTGAAGAGTGAATGCAGGAATTAGTGACCCCAAAAAAGGTCAGGTGGTTCAGGTTGTTGTAAAGTAAGAAGGGTCAAGAATAAACTGCTGAAAATTAAATTCAAGACAATCAAATGTTAAACCTCTAAACAGAAAACAATTATGAAAAATCCAGGAGATCAGAAAGGTCCACTTTCATGCATTTTGAGCATTTTCATGCATTTTTTCGTGGCTCAGGAGGTAAAAGGGGTTGTCCACTATAAAGAGGGTCGGTGGTTCGATACCCAGCCCCTCCAGCCTGCATGCTGAAGAGTCCTTGCACAAATTACTGAACCCTAAATTGCCCCTGGATATTGTATAAATGGTGGGTGATAGAAAAAGCGTATAGTGCCGATGGGTGATTACACTGCATATTTTATTACTTTTGAGTAGTAATAAAAGTGAAAGTGAAAGACTATTTTCCACGGAACACTATCTTGTCTCAGTTTACTCTGATGCATCTCTCTCTACTTTATTATCTGATCAACAAAAAGCCACTGCAGACCCCGGCTTCCTCAGAGCTGCGGACAGAGATCCATAAAACAATTAGAGCTAACTTTATTATGAGGTTATATGAGGTCATTCAAAGATATTCCACCTTAACTGCAGTACCTACACTGTGAAACCGGCTGTGAAACTACATTTTATTTGTGCAGTTCTCATTTAAAGGTGCTGATTCACCTGTTGACCTCACAGAATATTAAGTTTGAAGCCGTTTTAGAAGCGTTTCCACCATGACAGTGGAACAGTAGCACTTCAGCCCATCAGTCGTCCTTACTTCTCGTGGGGAGGAAGTATTTCTCCTGGATGCTGGCGTACAGCTGGAGGGTCAGCTGAGGCGTGGAGCCCAGGAAGGCCTGGATGACGGCCGTGCGCTTGAAGGCGTTCCGGTGAGCGGCCAGGTTGCGCTCCGATTGGCCGATTTCCCACTCGATGGGCATCCTCTGGCCCTTCTTCAGGCTGATCTTCCTGGAGATGGTGACGTAGGGCTCCTCCTCCTTACCCGCCCTGAAGTAGACCAGGAGAGCCTCGACACACCTGAGGGCGAGAGAGAGGAGTAACGGTTAAGCACCAACAGGGGGCAGTACAGTGCCATGTTTCAGTTAATGGCACAGAGGACTGGATGGGAGGATGTCAGGTTGTTATCATCATGGGGAGGAAGTGAATAAAGTGTAGAAACAAAAATGAAAATGTTTTCAATTACATCTACAAAAAATGTGTTTGTGAACCAGTGAATAATGTGAGAGCAGTAAAGTTTACAGAACAATTCTTGACTTTTTATCATTCTTATGCTCCTGTGTTTTACTGCTTCATATTGGATGCCTTCATTTCCCTCTGGATCAATAACGTATCTTCTCCCCACCCCCCCACACGTCCATCTAGAACAAAGCTACAGATCAGGATAAACACATCAGCAGTTTGGTGTTGCAGCTTGTTTTCAGTCTAAAAACATGATATCTTTAAATAAGTACATTTGTCATGAGCACAATGTTTAACTTGGAAAAGTGGCGTCATGAGAAACCCCCACCCCCACCCCCCTGCAATCTCAGCAAAGCAAACACGAGCAGGGAAGTGAGGCTCCAGCAGAGGGCAGTGAGAAGAAAGAAAACCCTGTTCCCTCAGGCCTGCAAAGTGGATGAAGTGAAAATCACTGGGTGTGGTTCTCCCAACCTTTGCAAGGTAAATGAGGTGAATGCTCAGACGGAGATTCAACATGTTTCCCCTCCACAGCTGAGTAGAGAGAGTCAGTTTAAGAGGAACAAAGAAGAAGAAAGTGACAGAATCCTAAAGAAATATAGGATCTATTGAGTTATTTCTACAGTTTGAACTTAAATTATAATTTCACACCCCCCATTTCCAAGGAGCAACGAGGGAAACTACCTAAACTGGAAGTGCAAGCATTTCACCCGCCAGCGACAACACGGCAGCGTCCTAATCCCTTCATTATACTTTGAAAAACGCCGTTAAACTCTGAAGTCCTGCACATCTGCATTCAACACACACACACACACACAGTCCTATGAGGATTCCCACTGCTGCACAACATCTCACATCACCGTGCTGGAATGTTTCTTCCTTTTACCCCACAATCTCCAGCTTTGGTCCCACATTAATCTGCCTCTCCGTGTGCTGTCCTGAACCCTGTGGAGCCAGCACTCAGACATTCCCCTCCCTTTGCTGCTTCAGCTGCTACTCACTGGTCTTTTGACTCCCAGTGCACAAACACAGCACAGTGCCAAGCTTCCTCACCGGGAGCCTGAGACTGCAAATCTTCTTGTTTTGTAAGCAGACTCTTTATAGCTACACAAACTGATTCTCTGTCCCAGGCTGATAACAGACGGATGAGAGCAGTTTCAGTGGGTTAGGTTTATAACGGAGTGAAGGAGAGAGATCACAAAACCCTGATATGCTCACATCTCTCCCTGGATATGTGGCTGCATGAAAGCCTGAGGTGGAAATACCATGGTTGCAGGCCTTGAGCATTTTTCTGAGAGGCAGACTGAATTTCACTTAGTGGAAGAAAAAAAGAACAGCGTGACTTGATGAATGCATTAGCTCAACAGAATCAATACACTCGCTTCCGAGGCAGCATCCTATGGATTCATAAGAAGGAAACACGTCTGCTGCTGTTCTGAATTTGCCGTTTAAACCTGCAGCCGGTTTCCTCTTTGTGTGTCACAGTCGTGTGGACTAAGAGGAACTGAGACAACAGAGATGCTCAGATTGTCTCGAGTCGAGGGCAGCATTCAGGAAATTCTTTTGACAGCTCTTCAGCAAGATCATCCTGTTTTGGTCACTTGAGACTAAACCTCATCAGAGTATTCACTGACACGGCCTCGACAGACAGTGGAGACACAGAGACGCACAACAAGACAATGTGCATGTCGAGACTGGTTCGAGCTGAGCTGAGTAATTATATAGTTTCTGTCTCTGCTTGAGGAAGTATGATCTTATACTTAAAGCAGTCAAGCCAAGACAAGGTCCACCCTGTGGCACACCCCCCCGCACACACACCTTGAGTTGTCACAATGTCTGCATGTCACATTATTACAATTGTAATCCTCAAATTTCTCTGAATTGTTTCCTATTGTTTGCCTTCAATTTGTCTTTTTGTAACTTGTTAAACATGTTTACGTGCAGTTGTCTCCAGAAAGTGTGACTCAAGATTCCGCTTTTTGATGTCAGATGTGGTTTGTTTGCGGTGAAGCAACAAGATCAGCAATTACACCATCACTCTGCCACACAGGAAAACTACCATCTGAGCCAAAGAGGAGCCGAGTTGACTTGTTTACAACAAAGCTGCATCGAAAAGAAGAAGAGGAAAAGAGGAAGGGCAGGGAATAAAATAGAACAGAATGAACTGTAGTGTAAACACAGTCTGGGCAACATGGAGTCTCTTCTTTCAGTTTCCATGTAAGTCCAGCGTGAAATATTTATATAAATTCCCATTTCTTTTCCTTCTTCCTCAAGTGGGAGTTCAATGAGTCTGAGGAGACAACACCCTCGGTAAAAGGCCTCGAGCTTGTATATGACATTAAGGTGGACTGTACTTTCAGATCTGGTTGAACTATAAACATTCATAGCAGTATATGCTGGAGTTCTTTAGTCTTTTATAATTAACTCACTATTTATTCATGTTTTCTTTTCTCTTTCTTTGTCGTCTTATAGTATTTATCTCTTATTTTTTCTGTCTCTCTGTTATGTCTTGTGTGTTTTTCTTGTATTGTTGCTATTAGTGTATTATTCTTTTCAATAATTTACAAGTTCCGTTATTTTTGCTGATGTCAGTTGTACTGCAAGCCCAAATTAAGAAAATCTTCCAGCCTCAGAGACGTCACTGCTCAGTCTCACTCACGATAACATATAATTGTCATGGCTGACTTAAGCCCCTGGCACTAGCAAAGCAGTTTTGCAGAGACGTGTGCAGGATCCAACACCAGCGTTCAAGTCTGACACACGCAGCTGCTTTTGGTTTTAGACGCTCACATTTTTCAGCTGGACCTGAATCCTTGATATTTGAGTTTGTTCAGGCTTCTTCAGCAACTGAGACTAAAAGTTCTGGTTGAAATCTTTAAATCAGCTCTTGGTTAAAAAAAATCTGGATTTCCACAAAGCAGCAGGTTGGAAACTGGTTAGAAGCGACTGTTGGGGTCATTGGGTTGAGTCTCACTGTTTCCTACTTGTTTGACAACACAAACAGAAAAACATGTAAATGAGAGCAACGGATTAAGGCCTGAAGCCAGATGATATAACACTAACTGCGAAAATGAAGCAATGATGCAATCAATATGCTTGTCAACCACTTCTTAAACAGGTTTTACCTACTTTCCACCGGAGGCGGCTGTCTACTGCTTTCCAACAACATCTTCAGTTCTCACCTTGTTACTCTTAAATGTTTTATTAACATCTTTATTTTGATAAGCACTGGCCCTGTATCTCTGTATCGTCTGACCAAAGATAACTCATATAGATTGACAATAAACATACCACTAGTGTAGTTTCATCAAGTTCCTCACATTGAAAGTCTGACATAAATACAAATATATTCTACAAAGAGCAGAAGGCTTAATATACTTGAGGATGAAATTGACACCAGAGCTGCACACAGGTTTATCTGAAGGACTTTCCCCTGGGTGGAGGGAGGGGCCATGAGCGAAGAATGAACCCATTAAATGTCATGTTGATCCAGGGTGGACCCAGTTTGTTCTTGAGCGGTTACCCATTGTGAGGGAAGACGGTTATGTTTTTTCATTTTCATTTTTAAAAGGACTGATATCTATGAGTGTGTGCAAATTCAAACAAAAACATGGATCTACCAGGGACTGTTTGGTGGGAGGCTGCGCTCTGCTGAGTTTCTAATGTGTTGATTTCTAATGTTCCAGGGCTAAATCCCCTTAATACCCTGACCTTGGTCCAGATATAGCAGGAACTGTAGATGTGTAGAGCATCTGACAGGAGAGTAAATACTGTGAACGTGCTGAAAAAAGCAGGAATTACACACACAGACACACACACACCCACACACGTTTCGATACTTGACACAACAATAAACTCAGATCAAAACTGCAGCTCAGCAATAAAAAAAAGGTGACTTCCTGCCCTTTGAGAGGAATCACAAAGAGCTGTTGTGTTTCTTCTGTAGTGCTCAGGAAGCATTATCTACATCTTTATTTATATGGCTGATAGCAGCTGTTAAATATTTTCAACTGGTATATTTTAAGGTGCACTGACAAGAGTTATTCATGTGCCTTTTAGCAACACTTTGTCCTGCACAGTATTTTTCCTGTGGCAATTAAACTGCAACCGAAGACAAGACTGAAGCTGTTTTGTTTTTTTTGCCCTATAAAAGAACACACCCTTCAGGTCGCTCGGTTATTGGCTCTGTGAAATCATAGCAGCACCTCGGGGCGTAGTGCTGCCGAATCGAAGTTCAGAGAGAAGGTTTCAGGTCCTCGCCTACGTCTTCCTACGTGAGTCACGGTTCACCAAACACGTTTCTCAGCTGAGATCAAGCGAAGCCTGCAGTGTTCAAACAAACACCCTCCTGAGACCCAACCAGAACTTCTTCTTTACACAAACTCCTATTGCGACTTTTACCACACATTTGCAGATGCATTGCATTTGTGTTTCCACACTGTGGCCTTTTCAGACAATATCAATAACCTCTTTTTGACCCCACTCCCTCTGATCCACTCCGGCCCGACCGGCCTGCAGCCACCAAGGCCTTCGGGTGCCATAATCCTCCCATGAGGTCATACAACTGAGTGGTGCACAAGCTATAAATATGAAGGATGTGTTTACCAGGAACGGACGCCAGCTCTGCAGTGTCATTTGACGGCCTGATTGTGAGTCTCGACTGCGAAGGAGCTCCGCTGTGATCAAGACAACGTGATCAGGGAAACTTCAAATTAAAAGAGGAATATTACAGGGACGGCTGCCTGCTCTGAAGTCGAGCCATATCTTGATGCTTGTGATGTGTGGGAGGTTGTGACGTTCAGTGATCCCTCCTGTTCTACACAGTCGACCAGACTTCCATCTGGACTGTGATTCAGCTCAGCTGCAGTGTTCAGTCAGAGCAAGAACATTTATTCAACCAAAGATATGGTGGAAAATTACAGAAAGATAAAACGCCATCCACAGCTTTGCAGAGCCAAAGCTGATGGTGAGATGAGATCTAAGACATCAGCAATAAATCAGTAAACATACAGTGTAAACATAAGGAAATATAAGTATTATATACAAAGTGAATAACTCGGATCAGTGGTGATAAATAACTGCATCATGTAAGCACCCTCTCATGCTAATAGCTGAGTTTGTATCCCATTCACTGTGCAACACTGTAAACTGAAAACTTGAAGTTCCATAGAGACAATGACACAATCTGATGAAGGGCTGCAACCGAGGATTGTTTTCATTTAAAAATGAATCCATCAGTTACTCTCTCATTTTCCTACTTTGTCTCCAAACACATCAGAGAATAGTCAAGTGATGCAGATTTCTAAGAATTCAAGGTGACGCCCAGAAACTCCCTAAATCCAAAAGATATTCTTCAGTGTAGTTTGCTGCCCTGCAAAACGTTGGATATTTTTGTTTCGAAAAATGACAACAGTTACCAACAAAAGTTCCTTGCTCATTGATTAATCATCTAATTAATGCAGCTCTACTATCTCACATATTGATGAAATGCTGCTGTATCATAATCACAATTCAGAGTTCACTGTGGCTCTTTAATCCACTCAGCCCAGACGGCCAAGTGTGTAGCCCATTAGGCGTGAATGGAAAGGGGAAACAGCAGCTCCGGTAAGTGGGACAGAAAAGCACAAATGCATCAGTGAGATACAGTGCAGGAGTAATAACAATTTATTGGGAAAATTGAAGTCAGTCAGTAGGGACTAATACTTAGATAAGTTTGGAGCTACTTGGACTGAAGTTGTTTTTAGATACTTTTACAGCTACTTTTATTAATAATAATAAAAAAGAAAAATCCTGATGTATTGGTATCGGCTGAGATAAGATAAACTGAGTAGTGACAATCAAACCAACCATCACTAACTGCAACATTAATGTGAGGGAAACATTAATCGGCCTAATTCTTATCTTATTGTTTGATATACTGTGAATCAGGGGATCACTGATCTGAGACTTACATAAGACATCTGTCTGATACCGAATCTGTTCAACTCAATTCAATGGATTTATTTAAGGAAGCATCCTCCTAAAAGTGTTTGTGAAATACTGCACGTGGTTTTGCATGATGAGTGCTTTTGTTATTTTAAGTATATGTTCGTGCTGATACTTGTATTGTACGTGCACGTGTATTTTCACTTCAGTAAAATTGGGAATGCAGAACTTGCAGCAGAGCTCTGGTATTTGTTAAGTAACCGTTCTACTCACTGCCTCGAATCTTATGTATAAACTGCTGAGTGAAATGTAAACACATTGAAGAAGACCACAACAATCTGAGGAAATGATCATTTAAAGGTTCTGTGTGTAGAATCTAGCGGTGAAGGTTCATGTGAAGTTCATGTTCAGCTGCAAGTTTCATGTTGCAGCTGAAGACCCCTCACCTCAGCCTCTCCTTCCAAACAGGATAGAGAACCTAAATATAAAGTATATAAATGCAAAGGGCCCATTCCAGGCTGAGGAAAACAAATATTCATACACACCAGTGAAAACATCACTAGGATTAACACATATTATATTATATATATTATACTGTATTACATTGCATATTGCAATTTGACACTGTTCACTGTTTTGCTTTTTGCATTGTGCACTTTTTATATCTTTTATATATTTTTATAGATATATTTGTCTAAATAAATGCTACCTTGTATAAATATAAGAAAAAGTGAGTAAATAAGAAGTAAATAGTGAGTAAATATATATTGTTTTTTTTATTATTATTATTGTTTTTCTTATGTGTGGTGTATTTATTGTGTTTTTATGTTTCTATGTTCATTGTATGCACCAATAACCAGAGCAAATTCCAGGTGGGTGTAAACCTACTTGGCAATAAATACTTTCTGATTCTGATTATTTTATATTCAATTTCTGCCAATAGATCCATTTCACCTAAATCTGAACCCACTGGACCTTTAACATCCAACCCGACCCCCACGCACCTGATGACCGGGCCGAGCAGCAGCAGGTGCAGGAAGAGCACCAGGGGCCGGTCCCGACCCAGGTCCCGGTGGATGAAGGTGAGGGTGAGCTGGATGAGCACGGCGGGCAGCAGCATGAAGAAGATGGTGGAGCTCATCCAGGCCAGGTCGTGGGTCTTGCGGTACTTGCTGCACAGCACGGCGGCGGAGATGAACTCTGCGCAGTAGAGGACGGTGGCCAGCACCACGCTGAAGGGAGGCCGGACCCGGGAGTGGTTCACCACCAGCAGGACCCCGGTGCCCGCCATGGAGGAGCCGTCCTGCTGCTCCAGGTCCGAGATCTCCCGCTCCTGCTCCCGCTCCATGGTCGCCTCGCACGATGATGTTAGGGGAGAAAAGTTTGGACGTCGACGTGAACGAGTCCCGATCCACAGAAACCCACTTTGAGAGTTCGTTCCCTGCGATGAGTCGTTTCCCAGCAGCTTCCCACCGGGGTGATCACGGCTGGTTCCTCGGTGGATTCATCTCCACGGTTCGGCTGGGTCGCTGCTCCTCTGCGGGCTCTCAGTCTCCTCCCCGCGGCCACTTGTTGTATGATGTCCCGGCGACACCGGCCGCTGTGGCCCCGGTGAAGCCCGGAGCAAAGCCCGGAGGAATCCACCTGAAGCCCGGAGGAATCCACCGCACAGGGAGCAGGATCGGGAAAGTTCAGCCTTGCTCACGGAGTCGAGTCAGGACAGAAGTAAACCATCGTCCTGACTGTCATCGACTGGGCTGGGCTGGAGTTTGAATATTAAGCCTTGTTTCGTGTTTAAAAGGACCGAGGCTTGGTCCGGCTGTAGCGGCGTGTGGGTGGTGGCTGTGCGGGGTCAGGGTGCCTCCGTATCGGCGGCAGGGAGAGCAAGAATCATGGCAGCTGCGGCTCGGAGAGGCACTTCCGGTGTCAACAGAACCTGCCTTTACACGGTGGATCAACAAAGGCAGCAAAGGCAGCTGCCAGACAGCTTCTGCCTGTGTTGTTGCACTGTCTGGGAGAAACTCAAGCTTTTTGTGGTTTATTCAATGAGATATATATATTATATTGGTTTATGAAAGTTTATTAGATAGTTTGTTAGCTCTGGGGTTGGATTTCAAATGAATCAATAAAAGTTGATCATGCATATGGATCTGATAGATGTGGAGCTTTTCTTGATTCATTTTAAATCCAGCTGGTTTATGATAGTTTGTTAGTTTGATAGTTTGTTAGCTCTGGGGTTGGATTGAAAATGAATCAAGAAAAGCTCCATATCTATCAGATCCATGTGCATGATCTTTGTGTGTATGGATGGGTAAGAACTCAAAGACTGTGCTGACTGAGTAGACTGTGATAAACCGAAAGACAAATTTAAAATATTTGTCCTTCAATTCCACATAAGATGGTGAATAACTCCATGATAGCAATGATGCACAGAGATGTATCAATTTATTGACTACAACTGTACCAAAGTAGATGGAAATACCTCAAAGGAACAGAATTTTAGTAAAGACAGGACCAGGCACACTGTACATTTATATTTATGTTCTCTCTGGGCTTACTAAATGTATTCAGTGTTTTTGTGTATCAAGACCGCAAAGAGAGACTCACAACATTTAACTTTCCAATTGAAAATAAACCATTTACAGTTTTATTTACTATCATAAGTTGACTTTGGCCCAAATGTTTTTCCTTATGATGGCATGATGGGATCTCATAGGCAATCTCCGAGGACTCTTACAACTCTTAAATACACTAACATCCATACGAACACTTAAAATAGATTCATTGTTACTCCTTTAACTTCAAAATATTTGTATACAGCATTGTCTCTTGTAGTGGCATATTGTGTCAGTGATGGTAAATGTTAATGAAACCTTAAATAGGGTGACAGAGCTGCAATAACAGACACAAACAGCAGGTATTACATGTGTCAAAGATAGCAAAGGTATTGCAGTAAGGAGGTTAAAGTGACTTTAATATTAAAACATATTTGAAGTTCTCAAGGCAAGAACACTAATTTGCTAAAGATACACGAATAGCAGCTTCTCGTGATCACGATCTCTTGACATTTTTAAGTTGTTAATATAGCATACACGTATCCACCACTAATATCACTTACTTTTTGAATGCAGTTCAAAAAATACAATTACTAAGCAATATTAGGAACAATAACAAGTTAGTAAACGTTCGCAAACTTTAGTCCAAATCTCCCTGAATAAGTCACAAATCAGGGCAGCTGCCTTCACATATGAGTGGCAGTTTCTATTGCCACCGGAAGCGGCTCTACGAGCTGCCGCTGCCACGATGCGAGTTCGCTGCCTCTCCGTGTCGGTCCTGCTGCCTGGGCGTCTTGTTTCCACTAAACCACTTTCAAATTCAAAAAGCTACGTATACTCAAACATAAACACGCAGCGATACCGGAAATGATGGGCGGCTGTTTCAAAGGTAAAAGGCAAAAGAGATCAGAGATAGAATCATAGTTAATTCATCCTGAAAGAATCTAATCTGATAACTCCTGCTTATTTATGATGGTTTGCATCTTTATATTTCACCAAATCCATGGTAAGACAAGATGCACTTTATTTAAAGTTTGCTGTAAAAAAAAATTGTACCATGATACAGCAGTTAAATGGAATTGTGAGCTAAACACTGAGAAAATGAGAAAAAAAATAAAGTATTAACACAAGGAGCTGTATGAGATGCAGAAACATGTGTCAGTATGAGATTAAACTACTCTGGACCCAGAGGTTTAAGCCAAATACAGATTGATATCCAACCTCCCCTTCCTGCAGATCAGCTATGTTATTGCAAAGTTAAATCAGTTGAAACCCAGAGTGAGTTGTACATAAAATGCATATTTGATTAGATAGAACTTTATTGATCCACACATCAGGGAAATTCACTTGTTTACAGCATCAGGCAGGTCAGAATGAGGAATGCCTGTGGTGGCCAGGAATCAATTGCTTAGAAGGCAGCTATACTCAACACTATACCACCAACGCTGGTTGACTGGGAGCAACAGGAAAGAAGGAAGGACCTCAGTCTCCTCAGCAGATACAGTGTTCTCTGGCTCCTCTTGTTAATTACAGTGGGATCATCATCAAACAGGTGTTTTTTTTCAAGATAATCTGCTGATCTCAAACTTCAAATGAAGGGATAGCAAAATAGTTTGGGCCCAGATTTGGCCCACATCCTACAGGTCACACATCCAGCCCCCATAGCCTGTGGAATGACGGCACTTGGGTGGTCCGCCCCTGTTCACCAGACCTGGGCGTGAGCCATAGTCATACCACATGTCAACTACAGGTGCCAAAGATAGCCTGAATTATATATATATATTTATTATTATACATTCCCCATTTACCACATGGGCTACATTTGCTATTTTACAAGTTTAGGCTCACGTCCATTTTGTTCGGGTCACAAAGAGGTCAGTGGTGCCGCATCATTGCCTGAAGTGACCCACATCTGCATGCTGTCTGGGGAGTAGTCTGTAATGATGTGTCTCATTAACCTGGTGTACACAACGTTACACACTCATCATATGTGCACACACACAATACAAAGTCATGGCTAACACATTAGTATTAGTTTGTCTACAGAGATGTTTGTTTTCTAACAAGTTTCAGCTCTCAAACAGCTTTCAGGTTGTGCCTCCAGCTGCAGGAAACATCACAAGTAAACGGAAAAGTCCTCAATCAATATTTGCTGTCACCACCCTTCGCCTTAAGATCAGCACCGCTCCTTAGTACAGTTTTTAAAGGATTCTTTGCAGGTGGTTTGTTCAACACATGTTGGATAACTTATAAGTGGGTCTGTCTCTTCATGTGATCCCAGGCTGACTCCAAGAGACCTCAGTAGGGCTCCTTGTTCTTTATGAGTCCTGCTGTATGTTTGGGGTTATGGTTGTTGTGCTGCAGAGTGGTGCTCCATGCTCCATGCCCTTAAAATTTCACACTTACAGACCCTTAAAAAAGTTGTTATCCAAGTGCCATTACAAAACTTGACCATAGGCAATAATGTAATGTGTCTGTATATTACAATTTGTACCACTGGGACATTTCATTTTCTTGTACTGTAATTCATTGTTTTTAATCTAAACATCTGAAGTGCCTTACAACTCTGGTACAGTAATGCACAAGTGTACTGAGATGAAATATAAACGTGAAAATAAAGTAATATATGTTGGACGATGAAAATGATTTCAATAAACCTCCAAAGTTTAACCTAGTACATTAACCCAAGTACTAATCTTGATTACAAAAGTACTATACATGCTATTTCCATGGAGATATTGCGCCTCACAGTCTACATTCATTCGTAGTTATTAGTTGATAAAAAATGTTTGCAGATTCACATATGATAAGAAAATAACATAATAACCAAATGAACAAAATATGATTGAAAAGTAAATTCTGATGTATCCAGTGGCATATTAATAAATAAACCTTTGCTCCCACATACAACAATAAATTGATGTACATATTAATGCAGCAGTAATTATCATCCAATATATTTTTTTCAGAAATTTGTCATTTTGCATCAATGATCACT
The DNA here is from genome assembly GCF_963576545.1 of Limanda limanda. Taxonomy (NCBI): domain Eukaryota; kingdom Metazoa; phylum Chordata; class Actinopteri; order Pleuronectiformes; family Pleuronectidae; genus Limanda; species Limanda limanda. The sequence continues at coordinate 19,090,937 of NC_083645.1, read as the reverse complement.
TTGGTCATTATGTTCATGTTTGGTACATAGGACATTTTTGCAGCTAATACATTTGTACTTCTACTCAAGTAAAATTCTGAATGCAGGACTTTTGCTTTGCAGTTGAACGTGTGAGCTACAATATCACATGGTTAAAACAAATTAATTGCACTGAGAGGAGAATCTGGGTTATAGAGTTGCGAATATTCCAAAGTGCAGGCATAGTTTTGGACATACTTACAGCAATTGGAATAGAAACAGTATATTAGGACCATGTGGGCCAGGTTATTTTCAGCAGCTCAACATGTGGTAGCTTATATACACCACTGAGGCTTTGAGGACAACTACAACTATAACTACTGCTACTTTTAGAAGGTCAGAGTTTTAAAATCTCATATGCTCCTGAGTCCAACTAAAATTATCAGCAAAAAGAAGATAAGAAAAATATATAATAATCTAATGTAAATTGATCAGAGCACTTTGAAAACTGTGTTTTCTCACAGCATATTCTCAGATTTCTCACCATCAGTAGTTCAGTGTAGTGTTATCACATACAGTACTCGTCCTGTCCGAATGGAAACACTGTAGTGGGCTGGCGAAAGGATATCAGTTGCTCTGCACGTCCATTTTTAGTTTCCTGCAGCAGAGTGGACTTGGAGTGACCTGCAGGCCTGTGAGAGAAGCAGCTTCATGAGCAGGTGCAGGCCACACACACACACACACACACACACACACACACACACACACACACACACACACACACACACCCACACACAAACAAACACACTGAATCAGTCATTCAAATTCACTCAATCATCTCATTCACTTTTTTACACTGTCACTTCCTCCTAATGAAATGATCCGTCACGGCTACATGTTCCGGGAGAACAGAACCAGTTTGTTCAGCTACTAATGCAAACAAAGATCGTCTGTTTGTAAAGTGCATGAGGAGGAAAACATTCTGCGGTGGCATACGCAACGTTTCCATTTCAAAACACTGTGTTGCTTGGATCAATGTCAACATGACCTTTCACCATCAACTATGCTATTTTTCACTAGAGAAGAAGAATCGATTTCTGAAAGAGCTCACGGCGCGACAACAAAGCTGCAAAATCACTTTTTTGTGTTTATTTCACTGCGGATGGTTGTGTAGCGTCAACACAGCTCGCCACAACCATCCCGGCCCCCTCCTGTCTGATCACATCTCATCTGAGTCGGTCACAGGAGCGAGACGTTGTGGAGGGGGTCGACGAGTCCCTGCGAAGGCTTGTCATTACTAATGCATGTGGCATGGGTCGCTGACTTCAGTCTGCAGAGGCTGAATGCTCTGAGGAGATATGTGGAGATATGGGAGGAAATGGAAGACGGTAACCTCATTACAGAGCGCCAGGCACGTCCTGTACACAGCGGAACCGAGCCAGTGGAAGGAGCTGGATGTCGACAAGGCTGAAATAAACAATTTGTCCTTGATTTGATTTGTCTTTAAAGGAGTGGTTCCAAGTTTTCGGGGAGTATGTTTTTGCATCCGTGCCAAGAATGAGATAAGATGCCACTCTCATGCCTGTAGGACAAATATGGAGCTGCAGCTGGCTAGCTTAGCTTAGCATCAAGACTTGAGGCCAGAGGTGTAAAAAGTACTGAAATATTGTACTCAAGTAAAAGTACCTTTACTTTGATGACATTTTACTTAAGTACAAGTACAAGTACACATCTAAAAATCTACTCAAGTAAAAGTAAAAATTAGTTCATTTAAAATGTACTTTAAGTAAAAGTTACTTAGTTACTTCCAACAACTTGATGGGGGCCGCTCCTATACAGTGCAAAAAAGGACAAGGGGTCATAAATCCAATCCAAAAACAGTTATTCCAATTAAAGGAGAATCTTTACAAATATAAGTGCAATGACATTAAACATGTCAAACATTTAACATTAAACATGTCAACACAACATTTAAGACCTTTTGGGAGGACATGTCAAGACATGAACCACATGACAGCTAAAATAAAAAGTTAAAATGCCGCTGGCCCACTGTATATTTAAACTTTTGGTTAAACTTTGGGACCACCTTTAGAGCACTAGTCTACAAACATCTTGTTGAGTTTGAGCATTATATAGCTGTTACCTCTTTTGCGTTTGAAGGCAAACTGCTTGCTGAGATATGGCCACGGGTATTCTTCATCTGCTTTAATCTCAACTGGCGGAAAGTTTGATGCTTCTGCTTGTTGGTCGTCCGCAATATCATCCTTCTCTAGCTCTCGTGATTCGGCACCAGCAAGCTTGCATCGACTCCATCATCCACTCTATGCAGCATCTACCACCAGTGTTGTGCAAGTTCACACCTCTCATGAACTAGTTCACGATCATAGTTCACCATTTAAATTCTGAACTAGTTCATAGTTCAGTTCATTTCATAGTTTTAAGGTGGAAAGTGAAAATGAAAGACAACTTGTTTTTTAAAGAAAACTTCCATCATTACCCCTTGCCTTAAACTGTACTTTATATGTATCAATTACTATATATATTATATATATATATATAATAAATGTTTTTTTAATTTTTGCTAATTTCCACTGTTTATTTATTCATACACTGCAAACAAAAGGCACAACAAATCAAAGTTTTGATACATTTATTTTGAAATAGTTTCTTTTATTTTGAAAAGGCACTTCCTGAATAATACGGAAAAGATCGCTACTGGCAGGTGTGCCTCGCTGTTGTGCATGAACGAGTTCTTTTGAACTTGTTCATGCACAACAACTGTCTACCACTGCAGTGAGAATTGCCTTGCGCCTTGAACTATGTTTTTTTTTTACTCAGTATCGTATGTAATTTCCATAGTAGCGAAGTAAAATTCTTCAGTCAAAATCTACTTAAGTAAAAGTAAAATTACCCATTTCAAAAACTACTCAAAAAATTAAAAAGTACACAAAAAAACTACTCAATTACAGTTACGTGAGTAACTGTAATTCGTTACTTTACACCTCTGCTTGAGGCACAAGAAGGTGCAGGATCATAGACTGTATATAAAGATGGACGACGTGACAGCTCCCCAAAAGTGAAGCCAAAGTGTCTCAATCACCACCTGGTGGCTGGCTGCAGTACAGGTCGTAAATCATGCCGTCTCCATGTTAGTAGATGGCGCATGCCCCAAACTAAAAGGTTTAGGAACAGCTCTCAAAGATGATTTCTGTGATTTACGGTAGATCTTATCACTTTGATACTGTAAATTTGGTTTTAATTTGTTATTTTACGCAATAGAAACAGAAGATATAACACCTGAATGAATTAGCTTTAAAGGGTTTGCAAATGTTTCAGCTTATACTGACATGAGAGTGGTATTCATTTTCTCATAAAGCTGCAACTGCTCATTATCCATTAACTACACAGTAGACAAAATATCTGATTAAAGCAGAAATATCTTACAGAGATATGCAGGAAATCTACATATTAAATAGGCTAAAACAATAGATTTGCAGAGAGTCACTCATACGGGACAAGCTTGACAACTGACGAGCAAAATAGTTTGTAATTCTTGTATAGATCATTACAAACAGAGGCAGATCCAACTCCAGGGAAGACAGTGGAAATGTGTAAGTTTCTTTCATGTCAAGTAGCTGTTCAGGATTCGGACTGTAACTAAAATTGCACAGTCAGCAGTCGGGGGTCTCTGAAACACACATGAGCAGATGGTGGTGTGGTTCTCAGCTGCTGCTGTTTTTTCTCTGTGTGTGTGGGTGTGTGTGTCTGTGTGCTCTTGTACAGCTATCTTTGTGAGGACTAGTTTGAGTCTATAACCTATGGAGTGAGGACATTTTGGGAAAGTGAGGCCCTTTTGGTCGGTCCCCTCTTTGTGACCTCCCTTTAATGGACTGTTTGGGGGTTAACACTTGGTTTTTAAGGTTATGGTTAGAATTAGGTTCAGGTTAGGTTAAGGGTTAGGGTCAGGCATTTAGTTTGGATGGTTAGGGCTAGGGAAGGCATTATACCGATGAGTGTCCTCACTAAGATAGATCTACAAACGTGTGTGTGTGTGTGTGTGTGTGTGTGTGTGTGTGTGTGTGTGTGTGCGTGTGCGTGTGCGTGTGTGTGTGTGTGTCAGCTGCCACTGGGCGGTGGTCAGGGTCTGGGATGAGTCGACTCAGCATAGAAGGGCCGAGCCTGATTGGACGTTGGTTTAATGACATAACAAGATAACGTCTGCTCACCAACCGCTGCTCCTGCTCTCTGAACACTGTCACCAATCATGTTTATCTGAAGTATGAATTCTTTACAGCTGCAGAAACTCGAAGAACCGTCTCTTTTAGCCATGTTTCCAAACATAAACATGAAGAAAATAAATCTAAAAGCTTAGAGGCAAAAAAAAAAAAGGATATATTTAAAAAGTGTGTGTGTGTGTATGTTGTAATAATATATAAAACTATATGTAATATGTAATAATAATATAAGGTGTAATAAGGGGGGCGAGTGGGGGTCATATGAGCTTCTCTCGTCACGGACATTATTTAATACACAAAGACCGGTTGATGCACACTGAGAATACATCCTGTGACTGCAGCGCCATCTAGTGGCTAATCCTGTATGTCAACGTGTGTTTAAATGAATTAATTGAATTAACCTTACATTTTCAGCAGGTTGATCCTTTGTAAGATATTACGACAACATCCTTGTTCTGCAGCTCCTTGAGCAGCGGTTGTTTCTCAATTTTATTTCTGTTTTCCATCTCATCACTTCATGTACATATTCATTAAGGTATTGATCCCTGGTTCCACATGTCAGGGTTCAGCCTTTAGTTTCTGGTTTGTTTTCTCGTTATTGATTGTGTTTTAAAGTGAAGACAGTCAGGTCATTTCTTACTTATATCTTTTATGTAGAGGACTCTGACATTTCTCTGTGTATTAGGTCCAAATAGGAAAACACGCCAGGCTGAATCAAAAGCTTCTTTAAATCAACACTATAAAATGTACTTGTATCCCACCGCATTCCCTGATTTAATCTAAATCTAGTTTTTATTATTGTATTGTCAGGTCATTTCTGTCATATGTTTAGTGTTTTCATTACTAGGGCCCGAGCACTGACAGGCACTGACAGATAGTGAGTTTTTTATTTTTTTTATTTAATTTAAATTTTTAATTTTATTTACTTCCTACGCAGTGGACTGCGCAGGATTCATACCGATCAATATGGATATTGTTATTTGTGAATGTACCTGGTAGGGGGAGTGTGGGAGTGTAAGCTTTAGTTCTAATTAGTCACCCCTACATCCTTGTATGACAGCACCTTGCCATCACCGTGGTTATGATGTCACTATCTCCCTGGTGACTAATGTTGTGCAGCCTATATCCGTCCGAACTGCTCCCACGTCCAGCCCTTGGCGTGGAAACAGAAATTCCCTCACGTCACACATCACACCACACATTCAGCTCTCATGGCTGGATAAATGTTCACCGTTGTTTGGACTATTTAAAGAAGAACCATACCACCCAATCATCCAATAGGATCACTGAGTGGCTCGGAGGCTTCAGGTATTGGCTGAAACACCAATACAACATGGGGTGACCTAAGGCTTATTGTGAGCCTGATTATTTCTGTAGCTGCCAGGCACAAGATGTTGTTAGAGTGGAGCACCCAAACAAATGCATGGATATAGACTTACTTCTGTGAGTATACCTTCAACTTCTCATGGCTTTTTAAAGTTTGAACCTTTCACACATCAGTTTTCAGTCAGTTTTATCACAAAGAAGTAAGTTAGTGATCAAATAATTAAAAATAGTGTTAATTGACGGATTCACTGCATTTTACTGCTCGTGGACGGTTGTTTGTGAGTATTTATGACCAGCATACTTGTTGTGCATAGCATTATATAGAATTTATTTAGTTAATAGAGATTAATCAAAATATTATTGTTTATATTAGTGATGAACACAACGTAAATTCATTTGTAGATTAACTGTTTAAATTAATATGGTAGTTTGGACTGCTTTTTAGATTTTCCATTTGTTTATTTTCTTTCGGAGATCTTACATCAATTTACTTGATTTACTTGTCTAATATAAATTTATTAACTATGGACCAAAACTACAAAAATGATTTCAAGAAAAACAAAGCATAATTTGTTCAGTTATTTCATATAACACACATCATTAATTATTAAATCCTTATTAATTGAGCAAACACATGAATCTTTTAATTCAGACATTCTCAGCAGACACAACTTATACATTCAGTCCTTTAACCAATTAATATTGTTCTTTAAACATTAATGCGTATTTAATCATTAATATCAATCCATATCGACACTGTTATTCTTACTTGCTCTGAATGTCCAAACACTGCAATTTCATGTGTCTGTAAATATTGTGAAACAATGTTGCTTACACTGTAGTGGAAGAGGTGGTGACCTAATGTGGGTCAGCTTGTTAACAACACTTAACAAGTAGTCATTCTAAACTGGCTTTAGCAGATTACTGAGCCTGAACAGATGCACAAAGGACTGAAAGTTCTGCTGGTCTTTTTTAGTGCATGGCGACAGACACCTGCTGCGTGTGTGTTACCTTGACATGGAGGAAAGCTCACACACTATCACACTGGATAATACAGGCTGATGATAAAACAGTTTATTTAAAGAAAAACTCAGGAAAACATATTATGATTTTTGGATGTTTGGAAGTTCTGATTATTTTTTATTTAAGACCCGGTACAAAATAAGCTTGTAATTTAAAGATAGCTGAAAAAAGCAAGAGCTAATTTATATTAATATAGAGATATTTATAGAGATACGTTTACCATCTGTAACAGTCTCTAAAGCATAAAGGAGACACACACAAAGCATCTTTGTCCTGGCCCCCGCTGTCTGTGTGAGTGTGTGTCTGTGAGTGAGTCATACTCAGGTTGACGTATGTTTGCAGGTACCGGTTCCAGAGAAGATGGTGGCCTCTGTGCTCACCTTCCTCATCTCAAGTAAACATGTTCAACCTAATGAGCAACTGCTGCAACTGGGTGTCCAAGATACAGGAGCCAATCAGGTACAAACACAAAAAAAGAAGACTGAATGAGTATAAAAGATCAAAGAGAAGGGACACATTACAACAATAGACAAAACTTCTGTTGAAATAAAGTTGTGTTAAGAGCTACAATGAAACCTCCTGAATCCACATATTACCAGATATTGGTGCAACTATTTATATTGCTATGATTTTATTCCAAATGACTTGAACTGAAAGTCTGTTCTCTGTGTTTTTCTCTGCAGGAAAGTTACTATTGTTGTGGTTGGTCTTGACAAAGCAGGAAAAACCTCCTCCATCAGGGGGATGTTTAGAGGTAATCCAACACTCACTGATTCAGAGTACTGTGCAATGTCAAATATGACAATAATCAACCTGTAAATTACCGTGTGTGTCCTCCAGTGAACCATGGCGTGGAAGCAGGACCCACCAATGGCTGCGTGCGAAACGAGCTGCGGGTGGAGAACTACCTGGTCTCCCTGCTGGATGTGGGAGGATCTGCGGAGTCGAGAGGGGGCTGGAGGGAGCTGTACGCCGAGGCCCACGGGATCATCTTCGTGGTGGACTCCAGTGACAGGCAGAGGATAAAGGAGGTCAAGGAGGTTCTGGCTGACCTGCTGAAACAACCCCGGGTGGCAGGGAAACCGATATTAGTGTAAATACACTCAACTTGCCTGAATATTAAAGGTCCAGGGTGCAGGATTTAGGTGAAAAGGATATATTGGCAGAAATTGAATATAAAATAATCCTAGTGATGTTTTCACTAGTGTATGATCACCTAAATTGTACGAATTGTTGCCTTCTTTGGGCCCTTTATTTATCTTAATGTCGGGAGTGGGTCCTCTCCGCAGAGGCCACCATGTTTTTTACAGTAACCCAGACTGGACAAACTAAACACCTTTTGAGTTTTTTTCTGACAACTGAAGGCTGCCACAGGTTCTCTCACATGTTTGGAAGAAGGGGGTGAGGTGAGGGCTGTTCAGCTGCAACATTCAAAGTCACCACCAGATGTCACTAAATCCTACACACTGAACCTTTAAATATGATTTTTAAAGATCATCACGTGCAGGTGTAAACAGTGCACTCTGGTGGCTGAGGAGAGAAATACAGTGAAAACGAAGACACTCAGGCCTGACGTGAAACGTTTATGTTTCAGGTTGGCAAACAAACAGGACAAGATGAACGCTTTGCTGGGAAGTGAGCTGATTGAGATTCTGTCTCTTGAGAAGCTGGTGAACCAGAGCCGCTCTCTGTGCCATATTGTGAGTACTGCTCTAAAATTCACCATTGCAGGTCAGACTTGAGTACATGTGACCACCTGTCAGAGAATTGCAGAGATGCATGTTGACAGACACTTTAAACATCAAGACAATCTGACCTCTACCCTCTCCCCCCTCAGGAGCCTTGTTCAGCCTTAATGGACCTGCGACGCTGGTCGGAGAGAAAGACTCTGCGAGGCCTCCGCTGGCTGCTGCGTGCCGTTTGTATGGATTATCCTGAGCTGTGCACCCGAGTAGCCCAGGACAGCACAAGGCCTCTGGAGACAAGAGAGAGGGAGAAGAACGGGAAAACTGAGAAGGTCCGCAGGAAAAACAAAGGGGAAAGGTGAGAAAAACCTTTGTTTTCAGAGGATTCACGACACAAACACTGCTCAGTTCATAAAGAAACGTTGGAGCTACACTCTGACCTTTTATATTCAATATCCTGGCGCCTCAGGTTGCGATCCAGCAAGTCCGATCTCCGTCAGGTTCATCGGCCCAAAGAAAAGGAGAAGAAGAGCAAGGGTGAAGGAAAACTGCAGCCCATTCGAAACATGCTGCAGAAGGTCAGAGAAACATAATTTTCTCCACTGTTAATATGAGATGTCTGTCTCTGTGTTACGTTTGTGTCCTTCATCACTTTATATCTCTATATTGTCCTAATTGTGAAGTCTTCTATAAATATAAGAGTTGCAAACAATAAATAAATATTGATTTAAACTCTTGTGTGTTTTCCCAGGAGTCTACATTGAAAACAACGCTGAAGACAAAGAAGAAGAAGACGGTTAAGGTCAAGAAAGGTGAAAAGGACCAGGAGGAGGTGAATGAAGCAGAGGAGGAGGAGGAGGAAGAGGAGGCTGACGTTAATGAAGGAGAGCAAGAAAACTCCAGTCACAGAGAGAAAGCCAGCAGTGCCCTGATCCCACCCAAAAAAGACAAAAAAGTAAAACGCAAGGCAAAAGTAAAAGTAAAAGAAGAACCTCTGGACCTGCAAGAATCCCTGGAAAATGAAGAGAAGCCACTGAAAGGTTGGAATCACATGATAATGTTTATTTTGTGACAAGCTGTTTAAGAATAGAAATCTGATGTTTCTTCTGTCCTGTGTTTAGCTACAGGGGAGAGGAGGAAGAAGAAGAAAGCTGTGAAAGTGAAAAGAAAGAACAAGATCAACACAGAGGAGATGTCTGAATCTTACTCTCAACCCGTGGACCTCTCGGCGACCTTTGGTGAGCCTCATCAACTTCTTCCTTCTGCCAATCTCGCACGATAACAAGTTGGACTCGAAAAATGATGAAATTATGCCTAAAAAGACGATGACCCTGTCTCCTGATAGATCTTTACCGGAAAGCGATACTGGCTCTGAAGGAACGTCAGGGCCAGGAACAGTGAGTCCTGGGTGTGTTCTTCCACCTGCAGGATGAGGATGTAGTGCACTGTGGCAGTTTCCAGCCGCTTCACATCGCTTCACGGACTATTACACCCTTCTCACCATAAGAGAGACAGTTTGACACCGATCAGATCTGGTATTAGACCTGAGATCAACATCAATCTTGAGGGATCCCACAACTAGTGGACCCGTTCGAGTTCTGATCACTCGGACCCCATTCTGAGGGGGTCGGGACACACGTGGCCACATTGTCAGAGCTGTTTGAGCTGAAATGCATTATGGGCCGCATATTGAGCGATCACAGCTGACGTTCTCTCTCCCACTACAGTTTCATACTGAACCAAAAGTATTTTTACACTTCCATTGAACTGCCATGACTTTACCACTTCAGACCTGATCCCTGAACCTTTGCGACACTTATATTCCAGTGTTTTGGGAAGGGCGGGTCTGCATATATACATGTAATCATAGAAAAATCACATTATAATAGAAAATATTTTGTAATTACCAGTTAAAAAAATGAATGTGAGTGCATGGCCAAATTGTGAAGTGAGATTTGATTGTATAATTCCACTTAGTTTTAATTTTAGGGGAAAAATCATTTTTCAACCGAATCCTTTTTTATGATGATTTGAACAATGATAGCAAAGTGACCAACACATCTCTGAAATTGCATAATAAACTTTTTGTCAGTACTTGTGCAGTGTATTTTGTGTTTACATTAGAGCAGGCGCAAAAAGTGTTGTCACAGCAGCAAACATTACAACAGTATTTATCCTGCAGGTTATTTAATCATCTGACATACACAACAAATGAGGAACATAAACTTGATTTATTATCGACCGTAATCCAAAAATATTTCCTATATCTGAAAAATAAAAGCCATATTCATTGGATATTTACAGCTGCAGCTTCTGGAATGGACAGAGGGATTACTGAGGTTCATCAATATTGATTTTACCGTCCAAGCCAAAGACAAATATTTGTAAATTAAATAAAGAGTGAGAGTTAAACAAGGGTATATGAAGTCACATTGAAAATGGATGATGAGGATGATGGAGCAAAGGATCTTTGAGCAGGATGATGGAGAAGAGGATGATGGAGCAGAGGATGTTGGAGCAGAGGATGAAGGAGAATGATGGAGCAGAGGATGAAGGAGACTGATGGAGCAGAAGATGATGGAGCAAGGGATGATGGAGCAGAAGGTGATGGAGCAGAGGATGTTGGAGCAAGGGATGATGGAGCAGAAGGTGATGGAGCAGAGGAGGATGGAGAATGATGGAGCAGAGGATGATGGAGCAAGGGAAGATGTAGCAGAAGATGAAGGAGCAGAGGCTGAAGGAGAAAGTTGTAGCAGAAGATGGTGGAGGAGAGGATGATGGAGCAGAGGATGACAGAGCAGAAGAGGAAGGAGCAGAGGATGATGGAGCAAGGGATGATGTAGCAGAAGATGATGGAGGAGAGGATGAAGTAGCAAAGGATGATGGAGCAGAGGATGAAGGAGAATGATGTAGCAGAAGATGAAGGAGCAGATGATGATGGAGCAGAGGCTGAGCTACACTCCTCCTCCTCTTCCCCCTCCTCCTCTTCCTCCTCCTCCTCCTCCTCCCCCTCCTCCTCCTCCTCCTCCTCTTGCTGGATGCGGCGCAGGGCGACATCTAGCGCGGCGCCATCTCTGCAGTTCCTCCTCCGGAAGCTCCTCCCCCTGGCGGTGGTGTTGGTGGTGGTGCATCTTCAGCGGGAGAAGCGACCCACACACACACACACACACACTCGTCCAGTCCGGTGAGGGAAACCTGAGCTGCTGCTTTCGAGCCCCGGTCCAGAAAACATGGCCTCACCGCGGACAGTCACCATCGTGGCACTCTCCATCGCCCTGGGCCTGTTCTTCGTGTTCATGGGAACCATCAAACTCACCCCGAGGCTAAGCAAGGACGCCTACAGTGAAATGGTGAGTCTGCGGCGGGAGGCCATTGTTCTGGGGGGAGGATGGAGGCTCTGAAGCTCGGGTAACGCGGGGGAGATGTTGACCTTAATATGAAGAGAGACGGGGACGGGAACGCGTGTGTGAAGGGCTTTGTCTCGACTGCACATGAGGGAAGCAGACCTGGGGTCGGTTAGCTCACAGCAGGTTAGGCCTCTGTGTTAGAGGATACACCTTTTTAAAAATGTGGCTGGATCAACACAGGAATCAGCATCGATGCATGCTCCCCCCCCAGCAGCTGGTTAATGCTAAAACACTGAGGATTCACCATTCCTTCATTTCCATTCACATTCTGTTATTTAGCTTCAATATCCCATTATGTGTTCCAGAAATAACGGATTTCCGAGCTTTACTACTGTCTTTAATGTCTGACAAATGTGCACAAGTTGTTCAACCACTCGTTTTATATTGAAGAGCAAGTTAAGGATTTTAATGGCGGCACATTCGAGCAGATTCTCTGAGATGCACCTGATGTTGAAGTGTCCTAAATGGGGGGTGCTAGCCGAACATGCTAACAGGCCAGCTTCCTGTCACATGTACATTCAAATAGGTTCAATATTAACTGTGGGGAATTATTTAGTGAATGCATTTGATTTGAGAATGGAGACCTAACAAGTCCTCATGGGTGTTTGCATGACCTTATTTGAAAGTTGGAGGTATCTCAAGCAGATCTCTGAATTCTTCTCCTTCTGCAGAAACGGGCCTACAAGAGTTACGCCAAAGCACTGCCGGGCCTGAAGAAGATCGGGATCAGCTCGGTCCTGCTCCGCAAGATCATCGGCTCTCTGGAGGTGGGCTGCGGCGTGGTGCTCACCCTGGTGCCGGGCCGGCCCAAGGATGTGGCCAACTTCCTGCTGCTGCTGGTCATGCTGGCCGTCCTGTTCTTCCACCAGCTAGTGGGAGACCCCCTGAAGCGGTACGCCCACGCTCTGGTCTTTGGCATCCTGCTCACCTGCCGGCTGCTCATCGCCCGCCAGAGCGACGACCGGCCGGAGCGAGAGGACAGCCGAGAGGAGCAGCAGGTGAACGACCAGGAAAAGAACAAGGTCAAGCAGTCCTAAGATCCCTCTTCCACTCTGGTCCAAGCCATGGTAAAGGGAAACCCTGATGCGCCTTTATGGATTGTAGTCATTTGAATTTGGAAGGAAACAGTCACTCCCAGTAATAAAAAGCCCTCACACATCCCCCCGTCTCATCCAGCCGGCTGACTGAAAACCCTCACCCACTCCTCTGCACCGTTAATGTGAAACCAAGAACTCCTGATCCATACGTCCTCTACATAAACATGGACAATCTCACCTGTGGAAACTCTGAAGAGCTCAGCTCGTTGTAACAATAGTCGATCCCATGTTCCCTATTTATTTCAGTCCTACACTGTGTTAGAGTTACTAGTGTTTTTTTTGTTTTGAATGAAGTGTAAGTTTGTTTAATGTTCCAAGTTGATTTGAGAATGCTGTTTTTCATGAAAGAATCTTTGTAGCTTGTTTTTTCTAATTTGTTTTTATACTGTATGTAGGAGAGACTGATAATTTATGAATTTCAATATTTCAAGCATGTTTCATCTGGTCAAGACAACAGAACATAAAGCAAACAGAGCACTGCTGAAAGGGTTTTGTACTAACCAACCGTACAATAGGGAGTATTACATAGCCGCATCTCACTTTGATGCAATGTGAACAGAAGGCTATTTTAAAAAGAAAAAAATATATACATCCTCATTCATTTTTTGTCGCTGCAGGTTTTTGCAGAAGTACAAATGAAACCCATTCTCCTGAGGTAAAATACGCTGAATTCTCCTTTTAGTTCAGTGAACTCAGTGAAGTTGTTCAGCTGGGAGGACAGCAGCTGCTGCCTCAGGTGTCTGCTGCCTGCTCGTACAGCTGCACATCCAACTCCGTCTTTCCGTCTGTTAAAATTGAACTTGACTTTTCTTTTTTAATTCACAGTTGTGGATTATTGTCTGTCTCGAAACGGCTCTGCTCAACCCTTTGGTTTTATCGTTTTCCTCTCTAAAGATTTAAAAATCCTCAGGTTTGAGGATGAAAAGTCATCTAAATATTCTGTCAGATTTGAGATTCAAAATATTTCTGTAAACGATATACTTCAAATAAAGAATTGGAAGTATTACTGGCTAAATATTGTTTGCTTATTATCACTCTTGCGTAGCTCCACTTTAAAAATGCTGTGGTGGGATTTCTCTGTTGCAGTCTTATTATATAACGTTACTTCTCATTAACACTGTTTCATGAGCCCAAATATGCATCGCTAGCCTCTATGCACCTTAAGGGATTTGTTGCTTCTTTTATTACTGGTTCATCATAGTGGCATGAAATGAATGTAGTTACAAGGAAATTATCAAGGATATTACCTGATCTGTAACAGAAAATCCCCAATCTTTTTCATAACTATATGATTAGAAAAAAACAGGCACTAACACTGGTTGTGAGATAACAGACATCACAACTCGGACAGTAAGGGTCTTTGAAGAGACTAAAGACAAAGTGGGGCAATTTTGCTCCTGCTTTTCAGATCATTTGGCTTTGCAGGGTTTGGATAGGTTATAAAGTATTTTTCTATTCACAGTAAACAATATTTTTAAGGTTCAGTCTGATGTCAGACAAAACATTTGAATTTGCCTATATGGGCGAGTCATAAATATTTTTATATTCTTTCATTCTATGGACCAAACTATTAATAATTTGAGAATAAAGTCACTACATTAATGATAATAGAAATAGTCTGGCTGCCCCAGATATTTTTTTAACAACAGTTAAATTGGGGTTAATGGAATTTCAGTCCTCACTGTGAACAGTTACTTTTGATTTAATAATAACCTGACAGGTTTATGTCCTCTGTGTGAAAAGTCAAGTTTATTTATATACACATTTTTTTAATAGTGTGTTTACCATCTATTGACGTGCAACACAACTTCCTAATAATTTATAATAAAGGAATCTTAATCTTAATGTCTATCTGTGGTTGGAGCTATGGGTGTGTGTGAGATGGACTACAACTTGACTACAACTTCCGGGAAGCCCTCGGCCGGAAGCGGCGAAGTGCGCCTGCGCAGAGCAAACGGTCGGGCGGTGGATTTGATTTCGGTTTGAATGGCCGCGGCGGAACTCAGTGTTTTCAAGCGTTAGCGATGCAGAAATGGCAGCGACACAAAACGCGTCGGGCTCCGCGGAGTCGGACCAGTCTTCTCTAGCCGAGCAGCAGCAGTCAAGCCGGAGCTTCAACCGGAGTGTCCGGGTGGCGGAGAAGGAGCGGAGGAGGACCGAGGCGGAGGACGCCTTCGTCCCGGCCCTGGAGTACTTCTCTGACGGTAGGAGGAGGCGGCGGCCCGGCTACTCCCAGACACACAGCTAACCGAGCTAACTTCACTGTTAGCATCCGTGCTAACCGTGCAGGATTCAAACAACAAAGCTTTAACTCGCGTTAGCTTCTTATGTGAAGTTTGCTAATGTTTGCTAAGTTACAGTTAGCTGCTGAATCAGATGATGACACAGTCAGAGCTGGCGTTCTATCAGTAGCTTTATTTACTGAGCACAGACACCATCTGTTTTTCAAATAAACTCAACCAAAAGTTCCCCTGCTATGACGATGTAACGATAAATCGATTACACGATCAGAAACTAAACACTGGTGGTTAATAGTGGTCGAGTATTTGTTAGAAAAACAACAAACATCTGATGTTTACAGCTTCTTAAATGGGATGATTTGCGTTTATTTTCTTTGTCATGTTTGCTTACACCCATGTTTATTATTTAGGACTCACTGTAGAAAACAAAACAAGATTAATGGACAATGCAACTTGTTGATGCTTGTGTAGGTTTCGTCTGAATCTGTAAGAATGTTAACTTAAATATTTTGACATTGGAAGTGAGATTTACTTGAAGAATTATATTGTATATTTGTTATTACTGTCATATTCTTGTATTCTGTGCGAATGCAGGCACATCCCTACCCTTTATATACAGTGTGAATATACTGTTGGGTTAATGTAACCAGGAAGGATGCTCACCAGTTCGGACATCTCCAATATATATGCAGCTCTTTGAAAAAGTATTAATGTAGTATTAAGTATTAATGCTTCAATACAACTTTCCTTGCTTGGCCTGAAAACACTGAAAATATTTTTTACGTTCTTGTCGCACACAAAAATATCCTGTGTTAAGATTTCTATTTAGAGTTAATAATCATCAAATTCTGTTTATTTGGTGTTCAAAAAAGAGAACAATTTATACATACTACATACATAATATACTGTACTATTTTTATATACTGTCTAACAATAACATTACCATCATATCAGTACTATTACCATCATCTTGCCACTGCACCTTATCTACCTATTTATCTTGTGTTTCTGTTTTTATTCTTTCTACCTCAATATTTTTTATTTTATTCTATTGTTTTGTATTTTATTGTATTCAATTATACCGGCTGCTATGACGACTTAATTTCCCTTCGGGGATGAATAAAGTAATCTATCTATCTATCTATCTATCTATCTATCTATCTATCTATCTATCTATCTATCTATCTATCTATCTATCTATCTATCTATCTATCTAATTCCCTTGCTTGTTTTTGGCAATGCTGTGTTAGGACAAAACTATGTTGTCTGTGGTTGCTTCAGTAAAAATCAACAACTCAAGTAAAAACTAGAAAAAACATTGAGAGAATTCTTTCTTCATCATGCTAACTCATACACATTTGTGATATATGACGTCCCCTCTCTTTCCTGTAGTTGAAGCAGGAACTCCATTGAGAGGGAACGATGAGTTTGAGAGGAACCTGGTGCTGGTGGAGAAGGTGGCCTACGCTGGAGGACTTTCCCCGGAGGCCATCTCTGTCATGCTGGAGTTTGCCATGAGCCTCCGTATGGGTAAGAAGATGATTCACACATTCCGTCCCACAGGAAACAACCAACTCCACACAGACTCATTCAACCTGACTCTCACAATGGGGCTGCAATGTTATTCACTGAGACACTGTGCTGTCCAAAGTGCAATACCAACATTATTTATGTTGTAGATACGGTGTTATAACCTAAAAATCTGATGTGAGGACACTTGGGTTCTGTTAATGTACCGGACAGTTCATTTAGTTTTCTGCACCTCTCTCGATGTAGGGACGAGTCCATGTGTCCGGGTCCTGAAGTGTCTGATTCCGGCCACCGTGGTGCCACAGGAGGCTGTGGTTCGAGCCGTCGTGTGGCTGGGTGTTGGCAAAATACCCATCAGCACCCAAGTAAGTCCATTTCATGTGGCTCGCACTTATAAATCGGCAGACTTTAAAGATAAAGTTTGTGATGTGTCGTCGGTAGTTACTTTTGAACTTCATGATGGTGGGCCATGAGTAATTTTCAAGCGTGTTAATTCAGGTAGATGTATTACCTCTTAAAGAGTAATTATATTATAGTTTAGTTGGTAAAATGCAATATTTAAGAGATGCTTTGTTTACCTGCTGGGAATTCTGTTTTGTCATATTGCTGACATTGCTCCATAGTTAATACATTTTTTACATGTTCTACTATATTCAGGTTCTCTTTATAAAGTGGGTGTTGACCATCTTTGACATGATTGACTCAAAAGAGCAACTTCGAGCTGTCTATGGCTTCATCTTCAGCTTTGTCACGGAGGAGAATCTGGTAAGTGTACTCATCATATTTGTGTTGTTTTAATAAGCATTAAGCAAAATTTGGTCGCATGAAATCAGATTTTTCAAATTTAATATTAATTTACATCTATTTTTGATGATACATTACTCCTTTCCTTCCTTTCCCGTGTTATGAAATAACCAATCCACCCAACAGCTATTGTCATTATATCTTGTCCCATTTTTTTTTCAGTGTCCCTTCATCTGCCATCTGTTGTACCTTTTGACCAGAAAGGAGAGTGGTGAGTTTTTTTACATTTTCACACCTGAAATATGATCCACATTTGTACTGTGGTCTCCTCAATTGCCCCTGTTTACTCCATTGTTTGCTCTTTTCAGTATTCTCATCACTTATCTGAGTGTTATTGATTGCTTGATTTACTTTCTCATTGTAGTGCGAGTGTTCAGAGTTCGGAAGCTGCTGGAGCTTCAGTCTAAACTGGTAAATATCCTGCTAATTACATAGTATCTCTAGAGCTATTTATCACAGCCACTTGAATATTTCCGTACTGAAAATCGGTTTGATGATAAATTGGATAAATAGATTTAGTTTTTCTGTGGTTCACACATTGTTCCTATAAACAGTTCCCCATACCTTGCTAGTTGTTGTTGTGGTATATTTCATTAGAGGGAAACTACAGTAAAATGAAGAAGTCATGAACAGGGTCCATCATACTAAGTGTGTTGTCATTCGCTCTTGTGTTCTCAGGGAAGGCAGCCGTTCCTCATGCACCTACTGTCCCTTTACAAAGTGTTCTGTCCTGAACTTGTGACTCTCTCCATTTCTTCACGAATGCGGGTTTGTACATGGACTGTGCAGTTAATGCTCATTCTGCTGTTAGAATACCAGATGACCATTATCTCCAATCATCAGTTAAATTTCATATTTTTCTGTCCCACTACAGAGTGGGTTTAGGAACCACAACTCCCCCTGGAAGTCAGCATTGATTGCTGTACAGAAGAGGAATGGTTCCCTGCTTGCCTCCAGCGACAGTCTTCCCCTCACAATAAAAGATAAGCGCAGCTCTCGGAAAAGGGTATGAAAGTCTATTTAAGTTGTCAGCCGCACTGTTTACTTTGTTTGCAATCAGTCCTGCCACACTGCAGTTACTGCTGCAGTTTGCCAATGCCCTTCCAGCAATTCATTTGGCCCACCTCCACCCCAACATCCACCTGGGGTCCCTCCAGGGGTGAAACTGTTACGTTATCATGCTCGTTTATTGTGTGAAATATGACATTGTTTTATTATTTATCTTATTTGTTTTGCACATCTTAATCCTTAAAATGTTTTAATCTTTACATTCAAATCAGAGAATTTGGTATCTGTATTGGAAAAATGACAGAAGGCATTATTTGTTAACAAGATAATTAATCAATTAATTGTTGAATCTCTAGCCAAGTACCAGTTTTACACAGAGTTGTCACAATTAGTTAAAGGATTGATTTGTGCAATGATAGAAAATAAAACAGCGACCACAGTGATAATCAAATTATTTATCCCTTTTCAAGCAGAAATGATAATTTGCTGATTATAGCTCCTTTTCTCTGTAACAAATCTGGTTTGGACAGTTGTTAAAACAACATAACACATTTGTTTTCGTCACCTTAGGGAGACGGTAATCTCTCCTACTTCTCAGATATTTTAGATGGAGAAGGTATCAATCATTTTTATAAAAATGAAGTTGTGCACTGCTGCCTAGCCTCTATTTATTGTGTCTTTTACTGTTCTTTATATTTCAGAAATGCGGTCACCTGGATTTGCCAGTTTTGAATTCGCTCGTCAATAAACAGGCTCAGGCTGAGTCGCCCTTCAGCAGAAAGTTGGTTCCCCTGGTGCAGCTCAGCTCGTTTACTCAGCTCCTGGAAAATATACATCGAATAGAGGTAACACCCCTCAGGAAAGAGCTCCGATCTCTACACCTACTGGCTGCTGACACTGCAACTGCTCCATTTACAGAGTCACTTCTTCTGTGTCTTTCTATGTTTCACTATTCAGCTGTTGGTCTCCTAACACCAGCACCACCAGAGTATAGCATTAAGCATGGGGATCATTTATTATTCAAGCAACAGAATACAATTTATGCCAGTTTGTTCATGCCATTAGGATCCTTAACCACAGTCTGTGATGTATCCTCACAGCCACTGGGTGGTGCTGCATCACTGTTAAAATGTTGTCTCTATATAGTCTTATGCCACTAAGAACTTAAGTCCTACAGAAAGCCCAGCAGAGGTGTCCTCAGGCTGTAATTTGTTTATTAGATTAGAGCATAAACCAGTTTCATGAGCACTGTGGTTTTCGTTTGTCTTCTAAACAGATTGTGGCTACTTTTACAGATATCATCAGTTGTTTATCTATCCTATATGAACAATTTGTTGGACAAATTGGACAAAGTCACAAAGCAAATGGTCTTTTAAAGAGCCCCCCACATAAATGTCTATTTGCCCTGCAAATTCAGTGACCAGATAAAGTTAATATAAGACATTTTAAATGGCCTGCAGACTTTTATGTTTCTTGCTACATAAATCTACCTCTTTCCTTTGACGTAAAACCAACATTAGCAGTCTGGGTTTTGCCTCAACTGTGTTGATTGCCAAAAAAAGTGCCCCTCTGCCGTGTGTAGGAAAAACAACTGAGACCAGTCAATCAAACCGTAGAGCAGAGGCATTGACAGCAGCATTGATTAGTTCCCTCAGCTCCTGTTGTCTGAAGGAAAATATTGCTTTTCTCAGTTTAATGGTACAATTGTTCCATAATTATTAAGGAGCTGTACTGTGTCCGTCTTCTTGGTTTAATATATTTATTATACTAAGCCCGTATCCACATTGAGAGTCAGCTGCTCATGCACAATGAAGAAAGATATGATGGGGAACATGTCCCAGTGCTGACACTATGGAGTTTAGTGGATACTGAAGAATTGGCTCAGTATCCCCTCTTTGAATATATGGATATTTGATCATTTCAGCCTCTCAATTATACTGTTTCCCATTTCTTCATTTTACCTCCACCAGCTGCCGGCTCAGATGGGCTCGCTGCTGGGCTCCAGTCTGGCCCTGCAGTACCTTGACTGTGTTCAGGATGAGTCTGCCCTCCTACGCCTCAACTTCTGGCTCGGCTACGCTCTCCACGAAGGTACGTGTGTGTGTGTGTGTGTGTGTGTGTGTGTGTGTGTGTTACCTAGTTGGCATATCAAAGGGCTTCTCTCACAGACGGGTTTAAGAGAGACTGGGGGGGATTTTACTGTGTAAAGCTGCAGCACGTTTGAAATCTTCTGTTGTTTTCCTTTTGATTCCTTTGACTTTTTCGCTCAGTAAATACCCTTTTTTGCTATTGCTTTTAAGAATTTCTGTTCTGTGGGGATGGAAGAGCCTCCCAGAATTCAGAGGAAGCTCTGCAATTTCTGGACAAGTTGCTGTCCACACAGCACTTTCTGCAGGTGAGCCTCACCACTCAAGCCCTGATAGCTACCTCTCTTTCTGACAACCATCACTCACTATCTCTGCAACATGTATGGCTGACACCTGCCGCAAAACCCCAGCAGGTTACATAAATGTTTTCAATTCACATTTCTCCTACAGGAAGCATTTTCCAGTTCAGAGGCTTTCCTGTACAAGTTTCTCAGCGTGTGGGATGGTTCCCTCCTCCGCCCACAGATCCTCAGCCTCCTAAGCAACATTCCTGTTGTCCCCAGTTCCCGTAAGTTGTGCTTCCACAGCCGCTCTCATTTACCAGTACCACTCTTTAGTTTGCCTACCTTCTCACTCTTCCTAAATGTATTATATAATCTTGTTGTTTAAGGAAAAAAACACATTTGATTAGATTTTTTGGGGGAAAAGCAGCACTGTCACTGCAGTCTCCCTCTGGAGTTCTCCCCTTGGCCTCGGCTGCTGCACTCAATGCACCGCGTGACAGACAGGGGTCACACAACGTCACTTTCATTGATTGAAAATGAAATGTTCTCTGTCAAACTGAAACGAACAAACAGTTGTAATATAACCTTGATGTAACGGTGGCAGAGAGTTCACAATTCAACCTGGCTGCAGAGAGCATGATCTGTACTCTGAAGAATCTAATTGCCCTTGTTTGGAAATACCGGTAAATGGTCAATTTGTGGAACCTGGAGATAAAATATCTAAGTGTTGTAAGCCTACCCTGACCTGTCCGAAGCCACATCTCGAATATATTCACCCAAAAAAGGAGCGCAGATCGGTAACTCCACCTAAACAGCCACATGTCTATTTGATATTCTGACAATTGTGTGTTTTCTCCATAAATGTACACACAATGGCTTCCCTCCCCAACACTGCTCTCCACTTTAATATAGTTGTGACCATGTTGCACTGTAGACCAGTAGTTGTGTGTGTCATACCCTTTGATTGTGGTGCATTTGTATATCTGCTGCAGCCGTAACCTTTTACTCCCCCACTGCAGAAATCGGAAGGCTTCTGTTTGAGCCCCTCATGCAGCTCTTCTTCACATCCTCCCTGTTTTTCAAGGTAGGCTTTCCTCCGAGGCTCAAGTAGAATAATCTTGGTGCTGCTGCTGTGCTTGAATTACCAAACCTCCTGCTATTAGTATGAATAAAACACTCACTATGTGTCCTTTATGGTGTTTAAGCTACTGTATGCTTAGTGCTTTTCCACTTTGTCGTGTGTGTGTGTCTGCAGTGTGGACTCATGGAGTGCCTGAACAATATGCTGTTGAAGTGGCTTACCTGGCATTCAGTGTACGCTCTGGAGGACGACTTAGACATCAGCCTCAACAGCCACACCTCTATGTGAGTCTCACAACTACTTTCCTCTGCGTGTTTATGCCCTGAGCATAAACAAGCAATATACCTGAAACACTCAGATAATCTACTTCTAAGAGTTGTGGTTCTTTAAGTTTTTACTCTCAATCCCCAAAATCCCTCTCACACGTCGGTTGTAATGAACGTCCTCAGCTGCTGCCTCAGTTTTACTTACTGCAACTCAGTGTAATAGAAAGAGTCACTCCATTATAGAAGTCCCAGTTGACGTTTTTTTCAAATTAAAAGTTCTATTGATTTTAGTAGCATGTTGGACTATTTCATTCATCAAAGTTTGAGAGAAACTCAACATATTTCAGCTAAGGCAGAAATGTGTATTCATATTTTATAATCGGAATTAGTTTTGAGACAGAAGCAATCAATATCCAGTTAAATTGATTTTCCAGCTTCCAGATTAAGGGGCAGAGTTGGTTTTTAGTTTTGTTTGAATATCTGCGTCATCCCACAATAAATAATCCAATAAGTGGAGAGAACCATTTCATTCACTGCCAATTTCAAACTCGACCAATGTAAGAATAATCGATTGTGTGTTTGTGCACTCGTTCTCATGTCAGAGCTGATTCAGTGTTAGTTGTTTTTGTAATGTAGTGAACTGCCACTTTGACTGATGCAGGAGCTTTCTTCTATCAGAGAGCTCAGTCACAGAATAATGAGAGACCTGAGTCACAGAGAAATGCTCCACGGGCAAATCAGCGGACCGGCAACATCGGTGTCATTTCTAAATGTGAGTCTCTGTGTCTGACTCTGCTCTTCCTTCTGTTCCAGAAACATGACCCTGTCAGGGTTCAAGGACTCTGTGATGGAGCTGGTTCACTTTGTGGGTCGTCTGGCGTCCGTGGGCCTTCAGCTCGAAGGCTCTCACTCGCTCCTCCTCAGCTTCATCCTGGACTTCTACGAGACGGTAAACTGAGCTGATCTCATTAAACCAAAGATGTATTTTGTTTATCATTACTACACTTAGAAGTTTGACTTTTCCTGTCCAAAATAACATGCATGTAGTTTGACAGTAGACTGCCATTTTCACATCTATCTAATGATGGGGAACAGATTCTCTGTCCTTGGTATGTGGATTCACATGATCTGTAGGTCTATTGTCACCCTACTATCTACCCTCTTAAAATGCTTGTGAGCATTTTTTATGATGATCCTGATGCAGGTCTCTCAACAAAATGCATCATCCCAAGTTCAGTCCAGTTAAATGCTTAGTTATAGCTGTAAACTGCAACTGCTGCTGGGGTTTCGACCTCTGCCGAACAGTTTGTCTGCCAGGCCCAGTAACTCCTCGCTGTCTCTTCTGGCTGCTTGGCAACTTTTCATCAAGTTTTATGTCAGACTGACGCATGTTCCGATCAGACGGAGCAGCATACAGAGTCTCTTTTTTTTATTGCAGCACACCACTTCAAAACTTTTACTGCATGAACAGTAGTTCTTGGCCTTATTTGACTCAAAATATTCCATAAAGAAGAAGATAAGATACCAAGAGCAGCAACATAGATCAGCGTGTACATATCGTCCCCAAAGCACAGTCCTAACTAACGCTTTAGAGGCGAGATCTACTCCATGTTGTTGGAGTATCCACGTTTCACTTGTATCTCTCTGTGGGTGGGTGTTAACTGTGTATTTCTCTCCTCCTCCAGGTGTGTGACACATTTCTGAAGTACGGGCTCCCTCTGGTGGTGATGCCCCCCCCTGGAGTATTTTACCCAGCCCTGTTTTCACCCGACCCCATTAGCGTGGACCGACTGGCCTTCATCATGTACAGGTGCGGACTCCTGGTCTCAGTGTTGCAGCCTGCCATCAGCTAATCTAGATGCATATGTTAGCTACACGCTTAATGTGGTATGTCACATGCTTATGCATATTTGAAGACATAAGAGAACTTGAATCAAATGGCTGCATTGCACTAATGTACATGTTAATGTATGATTTATGATAATGAGAGGTAAAGGGGTGACATACTTAAACCCTCTTCTCCTCTTGATGTAGAATTCCAGCATCATTCATAGCTCCAGCCCACAAATCCTTACAGTGCCGGCTAATTGACTACACACCAGGGTTATGAAATAATTTTACCAATGCAGAGAAATGCCACGGCCATAGAAAATTGGAGAGTTAATAGCATGAATTTCTTCTGATGGGCTACAGAGAGTTTTGCAGAGAGTCACTGTTTCTTTTTTGTCCAGGTACAAGGTGAACCTGACATCAGCCAAGAGTCAAGAGAAAGTCACAGAGGTAAAAAGAAAACACTTGGTTCTTGTTGCACACATCTGTAAATGAAACATACTTTATTTTCACTGCATTGGTTCTGTATGAGTATTAGGCAGAGGGGATGTGGAGCTTTCATACACCCACACGCATGTATTTCATATATTCACTTTGAATGCATTAGTTCTTATCGCAGGTTTGATGTTCCTGCTCTCCTCTCATATTTCTTGCTATTTGTGCACCTTTTGATTCACTCCAGTAGTTTTTATAGATTTCACACGTCTCAGTCTTCCTCTTTAGGAATCCACCAGCGTCCACTCACCCTAAATACCCTCTCAGATGAGGACTTGATAAGTTGTTGATCCGAATGCAGCTGCCACTGCGAGCTGCGAATTTACATGTCAGGCAGCCAGCACTCTCCCACTGAAAATGTCAGCGGCAAGTTTTTATTAGGAAAAATGGACTTGGTAAATGGCATGCAAATTTATCTGCACTACAAATATCAGATGTGAAAGTCTGAGGGTGTAGAGTGAGGTTTAGTTTGACTCTCGTTCTTTTGCTTTTTCTGTCAATTCAATCCGTCGCTCCCTTTGATTCTGTCATCCAGCAGGCCTTTCACATCAGCCGCCAAACGTTTCGTGAGTTCAACAACTACGTGGTCGTCATGGTCAACTGCCTGTGGAACTCCAAAATGTTTCATCCGGGAATGGGTGTGCAGCTGGGAGAGGAGCTCCTCCTCAAGAGCAACGTTCCGCAATACTGCACGAGTTTTGACCTGGTCCACCACCCTGCTTTCCTGAGCTACGCTGTCGACTTTCACCAGAGGGTGAGTGTGAATCATCTGGGGCGTCTTGGTTTGTATCTTACAGAGAGATGTGGGTAGGAGGTACCTGCTGCAGCCCACAAAATGCTTCTTCTATTGAGCACCTCCAAACAAAACCTACTTCAAAGCTTGGGCTTATTTTCAAACTGTAAGAGGCACTTGATTTATCAGCTTGCGGCCGATCTGTAGAGTTTAGGTAATATACTTCAAAGCAAGTCAAGGATACAAATATGTTATTAATGTAACTTTCAAATAAGATACATTAATACAGAAAGACATTTTATTATTAATGGCTGCTGCATGAGCCGAGGTTCTCATCATGTTTAATAATACACACACACACTTTTTGGTGCGGTCCAACTGCTCCATTCAGCAGAAATCTTGAGGGATCTAACAGGGCGAGCTGACAATGAATATTAATGTTCTCTCTTTATCAGTGCTGGCCTGGGAGAAAGGACCTGGACCTCAATTCCATAAAGGTATACAGGGGTCTCCTTTTCATATCTGCAATTATAATAGACTTCACATGAAGTTTGATGTGTCAGTCGTATTTCAAAGATTGAGAGATATTGCTTTGATGGCATCAATCCTCAGATGTTGTGTGTGTGTTTCAGCAATCCAAGCCATGGAGCTGGTACCTGGAGTACTTGTACAGTCAAGGATACGACGGCCTCAAACAGTTTGTTCCAGACCTGTAGCCAGAGGAGACAGCGTGGACATGCATTGGACTTCCCCAGACGGTTCCTTTTTTGCTCATTAAAAGCTACAGGAACTAAATGAAATAAGGTCAATATATCTATTTCATTTCAGCAGTACTGTTGGATGGAATTCAGAGATATATTGATGATTGTTTTTTATTTAACTCCCGTGAGAGGCTGCAGAACCTGTTGCATTGTGATCCTTTTGAGGGGTTCACAATATATTTTCCAGTTGTCTTCTTGCAATTTCAGTTTCTTCATACAGTGGATTTTTGTGCCAATGCATGTGCAACATAGTAATTCACATCTATAGTTGGGATGAAATCTGAGTCATTACTCACGACAAAACCACAAGTGCTGCTGTTTGTTAAAAGCTGAATTTGAAATTTATGACTCCAGTCCAAACACTCCTGCCATAACCAATTAACAGACCACATGTCGGGCACTTTACAAAGTAAACGTATGCAAACGAATGATATTGTGGACGGCAGGGACTCTAAGAGTGGGAGTGCAACGGGTTTCTGCAGCAGCCTCACCGCCCCAGGTTCTCGCAGCTCTGAAGGAGTGCGACGACTCTGTGCAGCTTCATCGATCTCCGCTCCTCGGAGCTCAAAGACTTCAACACATCGCAGTGGACGCGCCGAATTTTAATTGGCCTCTTTTTTCCTGAAATCTTTTTGCAATGAACTTTTGTGGATGGAGGTGGAAGTTAGAAGGTGGACAATCCAGCCCATAACCCCACCCTGGCGTTTGGGCCCAGGTTTTTTCAGAGGGACATCAGCTGGAAACTGACAGCAGGCCACAGTCTGTACACAGCAGAGCTAAACGCTCAACTCAGTGGAGAGGAAAAACAACCACTTGCATCTTACTCCTTTTTTAAAAGACTTGTACATATTTTATCTCCTCCTCTCTTCCAAGTGAGCTACTTGCTAGTGCTCTGAGTTTGTTTTCTGTATATAGACTTATCTGTGTTTATTGTGCTTTTCTTATAGTCTCAGCAAAACTGCCCTGGTGGACATTTGGTAGAAGCAGTGACCGTAGGTTTGAACACAGTGAAAACACGTGTTACAGAGAAAATGTGTTAAACGCAAAGAAGAGAGAATAAAGCGGAAATTATTCATTTTTGTTTTCTATTTTTGGTGCAATTCAATGACAAACAACCCTAACTCTGTCTGATTTGACCACAGCGACCTTGAACCTGTTCTGTTCAAAATGCATTGAAGCTTCCTGTTTGTGTTTTATTCTTGTGCAGCTTAACATCTGCAAGAACCTGACTCTTGCACATTGCTGAAAATAAACAAGTGTGAGACTTTTACTTCCGAAGCTATTAAAATCAACCTGTGGAGTCTTTTCAATTATACTGCAGCATGTCACTGTTTACGGAGCAAATAGCTTGGACTTGTGTCCAACCTGAGTCTTTGGCATCAGTTGCTTGGGAAGCTTTTATACGGAGAGATGTTCTTGGCCATTGTCAGTTGCTGAACCATCTGGGAAACAACATTCAGTTTTAATTGAGGGACCCATCTGGATGATTAATAGGCCCCTGGCTTTGTGATTGCTTTTGATGTCTCTGGGTGAAATCACTGCATTCACACACTGACCAGTTTTCTCCTCGATGTATTCTCATGATCAAGAACATATCAAACATGTCATTTATGTCGTGCCTGTGCTTTATTTTTGGCCAGATTTCATAATTTCTGTGTAATTTGGAAGAAAATCAAGACAGGGCCTTACTCCAAGTAAAGTTCAATGACCCCATAGATATCTGGAACAACAGACCTGTAGTGCAATGTCAGCGTGCCATAGATGTCCTAATAAATAAATCCCAACAAGTAAATTATTTAGTATTTTTCAAGTAATTGATTCATTTTCAAAATTGTCACATACCAAACATAGTGGAAATATGTTATGGGGCAAAGAGCTATATTGAATATTAATGTCAATTAATGTTGAAGATATTCAATTTAAAATGATATAAAACAAAATTTGAATAATGAAATGACAAATGTCATTACAATTTCTCTGCTTAGTTTCAACCACTCGACGCATTTAAATATTTTCCTCCACTAGTTGCTGAAAAGACTCATAAACCATTTTCTAAATCTAAGTCTGTCAAGGAGTTCTTCAACCATACCTGCATGTATGTTATTAAATTTCATTGTCAGGCACAAATTGGCTTGTTTCTTGGGGACGGTTCAATAAGAAGGATAAGGACTAACTTTGCTAGAAAAATGAAGAGAGTGGACAGCTAGCTTTATTTTGTATGTGTTCTAGATTTTACAGAGTTTTTCTCCCCACTGTCAGATGATGTCGATCAGTGAAGGAGCTGCTCTCTCAGCCTTGAGCCAAATATCATCCTGACAGTTTTTTGGACGTCTCCCTCAGAGCTCTGACTCCAGCTCCTCTCTCCTCCTCTCTCCTCTCTCCTCTCTCCTCTCTCCTCCTCCTCCTCCTCTTCCTCCTCCTCCTCCTCCTCCTCCTCCTCCTCCTCCTCCTCCTCCTGCTGCTGCAGCATCCCAGCCTGCACGGAACTTTTCCTCCTGGTGTTGGATCCTCGACTCTGACCGGGGACACAGTAGAAAACAGTGAAATCCGAGCAGACACGAAGCCGGTCTCCATCCTGTGTTGTGTGATCGAGCGGAGCCACCTTAAAGGAAGCTGCGCTCTGATGTCACAGACTCCGCTTCAAACCTTCATCTGCTGCTGCTCCTCTTCTCTCTCTCCTCCTCCTCTCTCTCCTCCTCTTCTCTCTCCTCCTCTCCCCTCTCCTCACTTTCTCCAGTGCGTGTCAGCATCCACATCCACTGGAGTAGCTGATTTCCGCCAACAACACGTCCACCCGAGCCGCGCCGGTCCTACCTGAGCCAAATCCTCTTCTTAGGGAGAGAGAAGAGGTAAGATTGTGTTGCTTGTTTTTGTATTGTGTAAAGTGTGCACTGCGGGAGGTGTGTGTTTGGGCAGAAGCCGGGCAAACCTCACAAGCTTCCAGGGATGAGCTCCGGGACAAGGTGTGACAGAGAGCCGGACTCAGACTGAGGTGCTGCTGCTGGGTTCTGCACAGTTTTGCAGCTGGATTAATTTTCTTTATTTTAAACAGAAGCTCTCCTTGTGATGGATGTGTGCGTGCACGCTGAGCCCCTGGACAACCATTGTGTCTTTGTTTGTTTGTGTGTGTATGTGATTGTGTGTCCGTGCGCGCCTCCAGTCTGGCCGGTGGAGACGTCGGAACAAAAGGTGCCAACCGGACGTGTTTGGCCCCGCTTGGCAGCAGCGTGTTCCCCTCCTGATGTTTCTCTCATTCTGAACAACTCCGTGCACAGTGAAGTGACAAGAGCACACGTCACAGCTTCTCCTTCCACTAATTGCAGATCAGAGAGAGAGAGAGAGAGTCCGTTTCCCGTCAGTGATGAAGTGTGCGTCTTGGTGTGCGCTGCGTGTCTGGAGGAAGATCTGTCCTCTGCAAGTTCCACCGCAACTCTCATCCCCTGCAGAGCAACGAGGAAGAGTGTTTCTGTGAGGTTGTCTTCCTGTGTGTGTGTGTGTGTGTGTGTGTGTGTGTGTGTGTGTATGTGTGTGTGTGTGTGTGTGTGTGTTGTATGTGATGGCAGACTATGATGAGTAATTATAGCCTGTGCTCACTGTTAAGCACCGTGCGTCTCATGACTCCTCGTTTTTTTGAGGGCCCCAAGGATGCAGCACTCTGTGGGATAAGTCATCCTGTCTGCTGCTGAGGATCTAACCTATATTTAATCCATTTATCACATGATCCTTGATTTAAACACATGATCAGATCCTAAACATATATTTGATTCAGCCTTACATTTTTCTTCCACATCCTCCATGCTTGAGTTGGAACTATAACTGATTTCCACCCCCTCCCTGATAGATCTCCTCCGAAAGGCCAGCGTGATATTTGTGCTGTGACAAATGATTACCACGAAATGCATCAGTGTTAGTGGCACATTTGTCAGTGTTGTTGTGTCCAAATGCCGAAAGTATGTTTATTTTTGCAGAATCAATCCCATGCAAAGACATAAATCCCCTTCATGGAGATGCAATCAGTTCGGTGTGGACCATTAGGAAAGCTTCCCTCTTCCTCTGTTTCTGATTATTGCCAGGCTTGTTTTGTGTCTTGTCATCATGGTAAAGTGGTGACACTTCAGTCCAGGATGGAACTCTGTGGCAGCATCGAATGGTATATTTATCTTTTCTTTATAAAGCAGCCGAATGCTTCTGAAAGGAGGTTTAAACAGACAAATCCTGCCTCACACCGGAATTACTCCGAAAATGACTTATATTGCCACTCTGACCTTTTCACTGTCGCCAATCTGCGTCCATCAGAGAGTCATTTCCATGCAGGGTAATCTCTCTGTACCTAGAAATCACTTTCCTCAGAACAGGAGCACGTCTTCAGGCGGTCCAGTCTGATGCGGTGATAGAATCACATTTCTTTAAAGTGGAGGACTGCAACAGAACATCTGTAAACGTAAGGAAATGAGAGTTATCATTAAGTGCAGCTCGGTGGCCACAATTGCATACAGTGGTTTCCTTTAAGATCAGATTTGGCACTTATGGGGGAGGAGCGTTTCTCAAGGCTCCGAACGATTATTGCGAAAGACACTTAAAGGATTACAAGGATGTTTTTATGCTACTGCCTATCTCCGTCTACATGCCCCCCCGGTCATCTTTTATGTTATGCATCTTCAACTCTCTCCCTCCAGCTGTGCTTTGGAGGAGAGGCTATAGATTAAATTGTACAGCATCCTCCCAGTTTAATGTTCTTTTTTAATTCTCAACAGGAGAGTATACTGTAGCTTGTGTCAGATAAAGAGGAGGCGGATGCTTTCTGAAGGAACCACCCAGATGACCTAAGTTAATCTTTTATTGACACAACCAGCACTTTACAAAAGTGCTCATTTGAGTTAATGGATATCATTGACCTCTATGTTAAAATGAATATTGTACTTTCAGGTAGAATTTAACACTTGAAGCGGCAGTAGCTAGAAGTTTAATCCATTCAGCTTTCATATCCAACAATATCCGTTACTTTTAGCATACTATATTGTTTTCCACATTACCTTGAGTCAACCATGTTAACTCTTTACTTTGTGTTGTACTGCGTTTTGAGAACTTAATATGTTCCGTACTTATATGTTCTGTCTCCTTATTTGTTTACACAGGGGATCAGAGAGAACTTTTAATTCAATCCAGTGTATGTCCTCCACATATCGCCGAATTGACAATAAAGTTTATTTTGACTTCTCTTGTAAAAAAGCCATCAATTAAAATGTTTGCTTTAATTTGAATCCGGCTGTTTGGAATATGAATTCATTCCTTTTAGCGTTTGTTAGTTTTTAGCCAGTTGACAAACTCTTCTCTGCTTCTTTGCTAATTCAAACACTCTCAGCTCAACGATTCTTGCTTAAGCATCTCAGTTGTCTCAGTATGTGGAAATATATTTAGAGCAAATTTTAATATTTATTTTTGCTATACATCACAACAGTTGTACAGTCGTTAATTTTTTTTAAACTCTTAACCTTTAGCTAACTATCGTAACTTTTTAACAATTTATCCCAACAAGCCAATTTAACAATTTTTCACCAACAAAACTAGACTAGAACTGTTCTGTTCTTTAAGCTTGAAATAACTTACAGCCATTTGGTGAACGTTAGACTTCCTTACCAACTTGTCTGGTTCAAATGTTACAGGTTTTTACTGTATTTAGTTGAACAGGTAAACTACCTTTGTGACTCTGTTTTTAGGCTTTTCACAGTTTTGTGAGTGTAATGTTGATCCTAAATACTTCATGCAGGGAGCTGGTCTCCTTCATGGCGTCTTTTCCCCTCGTCTGATCAGTGCTAAACAAGTATTTTGGGGTTTGCGTTATTTAAACTGTTATGTAGGGAGCAAGCTGTGCTAAAGAGCGTCTCGGGCATGTTTTTCCTTCCCCCCACCCCTTTATTTTTTAATTCAGGAGAGTGATCTGAAAATGTCATCCTCTGTTAAAGTCTGCCCGGGGTCTTCAGTAACTGTAGCGAAGCGTTAAGAATTAGCAACCGACCAGTGACATTACATATACTTACTGACAAGATTATTCTGTTATTTACAGTGAAAAGGTGAGGGCCGTTCAGGTGTGGTGATTTCACGGAAGCACTGTGATTATCAACAGTTCGTCTGGTGCGATGTTTTCTTTTTTCGGGGAAAACAGCGATGAATTTAAAAGTCGCGACCTTGGTCATCAAACTGCTCCAGTGATTCGATAACAGCTGACCCCGGCTTTGACCTCATTGGTTTTTTCCAGGGGGCAGAGACTCTGTGTTTCCTTTTTGTTTATTGCACGACTGAATGTTTGCATTGAAATTAAAACTGTCAGTGACTCAAGTTTTCTTTCTGTGCAAAGGATAATTGTTGTTTTTGACATTTGTCCAAGCTGCTCTTCCTTTTTGCGATGTAATTATCGATAGTGTTGGATTCCTGTTGGAGTCCCTACACAGTCAGCATAGCTGGAGACATCAGCAATCGTTTTTCATCCCTTTTAAACATTTTCGCTATTTACTCTTTCACAGATCTTCCAACAACCAATAAATATCCAACTGAGTTTGTATCTGAGGGAGGTTTATTCAAAGTTTGCCTGTCTCGTTATATAATCTCATCTTGGTTTGATGTTACAGTTCCTAACACTGCATGCAGAGAGTTCGAAACACATCAGACCAACTCGGTAAATTGGCATTTGTGGAAATGTAGCAGTTAGAAACTCTTAATAAGGTGTTGGCATCATTTGTGGTTGACTTGGACTAACACTGACAAATTGAAGAAGTTAAGATCCTATAGTAGTAATCTCTAAACTCTAATCTATTCTTATTGTTATTGAGGCTAGTTTGTGGCAGGTTTTACTTAAAATTGTCACTTTAATTAACCAAAGCTGAATCCATCGCATTTACTAGTGTCTGAAAAGCCAAAGGTTGAGACAACTTCGCTCTCTGTCGTTGACTTCCACTGTTAAAGGACTTATAAAAAGAGATGAAACGCTGCTGCTCTGGTTGACATGTACCTCTGGTCGCTGTGGTTTATTTTGAGTTGGTCTCAAACACTTTGTCCTGCTGATGTTAATCGAAGAAACAAAACCTATAACCACACATTGCGGTGATGTCACAGGGTCCTGGAGAACACGTGTCAGATCGCTGCAGCAAGATAAGATGATAAACCACTGGAGGTCAGCAACAGCAAGATAAAAGTCAGAATATTTACAAGTGTATTGTTACATTTGAAAAAACTTGGAACTTATCAAGTTTTCTTCTATAATAATCAAAAAAATGAATTGAAAATTGTTTCAAAAAATGACACTACTGAATCCCCCAGTGTTTTTCTACACATTCAAGCTAGAGAGCAGTTTAATGTGGCAGTTTTCAACATGGCTGCCCACAGACCAGCTGTGTCTTGTGCCTCCTCTCTGCCTGTCCCACCGGTCACATCCCCCCCCCCCTTGCCCGGCTAGAACCAAAATATCCCGGTGTCCTGTCAAGTGGCTGCAGCTCCTGAGACCCCCAGACGTACGGGTGGTTGCTGCTCATCTAGGAGTACCATCAGCTCCAGCTCTGTGGCTGTGGGACAGGTGTGCTCAGTCAAGCCAGCTGCAACGGGCCTATCACCCCCCCCCCCCCAGCCCTACCTCTCCATCATCCCCACCCCGTGCTGAAAGATGGCACAGCCGACAAACGGGGCAAGAATGGGGATAGAAAAGCAATTTGCTAACTCCATAAATTCCTGCGCCCGCGGTACCGATGCTCGACCGTGGCGCCTCCGAGCTATTATTTAGAATCTGGTAAACGATGCTTTCCTATTAACATTAAATGGCTCGGCGTCTGCGGGTTGTCTCCCGCGACACGTTTATGCTGGTTATTTACTGCGCGGTCGGGCAGGCCTTGCTCCGGGAGCCACTCCGAGGGCCAGCTCACAGTATGGCCCCGTGTGGCAACTCCTTCATAATGTGGCAGGAAGGGAGAGGGAGGGGGGGTAGCCTGGAGCAACCAGTTGTGTAATTTACGGTTTGTTTTTAAGGGCAGATGAGGGAATGCTGTTGCTGTTAGAAAAGAGGATGACACAGAAATAAAGAAGCGTGAGAGTGATTGATATTTAAGTCTGAATGTCAGCCTGTGTTTTAAACCCCTCCGAGGATGCGGCTCTAGGGATGGAAACAGTATAATTTCACCCATTTGATCCATATTAAAATATCTCAATAATTATGGATGAATCGCAATGAAATATTTGTTCATTTGTACCAAGTGGCAACCCGCTGTGAAATCACCCAATGGCTCCACTGCTTTATCGTCCACTTCCCCAATGGCTTCAGTTAATGGACCCAAAGTCTGCATCCATTTTGATATATAGTGTGTGATATTTGTATATTCATCTTCCCCAGATGATTAAATTCTACTGATTTCTTCCCAATTTCTTCTAGAATCCTCATCAAGTCAGAGTTCTCACTCATCCAGTGAAAGATGGAACATTTGATATGTATATATTCGTGGTTGCTGTGAATCCTAATGACTGTGGTGGTCCAAGTGAGCAGATTCGCTCGCTGACAAGCTCACTGAGCCCAAAACACGGCATTAGACTTTGAGTTTTTTTTCTCCTCTTTTTTAATTTTCCCGTTGAAAGGAAAGAGGAAAGAGATCAAACATTCCGCCCCGAACCAGGCAGCAGTGCAGTGAGCTACAAATGTGAGAGTCGATGTTTTATCTTAATCCTGTCATCCTATGCACTAAAGATGCTGGCTTCCGTTTGTTTTGCTTTTATCTGCATTTGTCAGCATGTGGGACAGGGGAGGTGACAAAAGTCTCCACAACATTTCTGCGTTTTATGCTGACTAACACGCAGGGTCCCCCTCTTTTTTCGGTACGGATGAATTATCCGACGCTTGTCAATAAATCAGTGATGAACGATTTTTGGTATTTGTGTTTACAAATCCTTTTGGCGTGTCTTTGTGGCGTCAGGGATGCTTTACCAGTCAATTCCAACACAGAATAAACAACACATCTAATAATTTCTTTCAGGGTGAATCTTGAGCCTGTTGAAAACACTCGGGTCAATAACCTTACATCAGCACCGTCCCCTAAAACCTATAATTGGAGTTAAAGGCTCCTACACTGAGCTGGACATTGTTCTTCGAGCTGCGGCTGACTTTGTGTCCCTGGATGCAGCTTCTTCTCCAAACAGTGCCGAACGACTTAATTGCTGCTTGATGGTTTCCAGTAAATTGTGTGTGCAAGTGAGCCGATCCCTCTGGCTCCTACTGCTGACGCTTAATTGAGCACCGCGGGAATGCTCCTCTTTACTGAATGATGATAGGAATTTGACTTCCACTCAGACAATGGAGCACCGGTGTCTCTCCTATTTCAAGCGGTTTGTGTGCAAGTAAGTGTGTGTGTGTGTGTGTGTGTGTGTGTGTGTGTGTGTGTGTGTGTGTGTGTGTGTGTGTGTGTGTGTGTGTGTGTGTGTGTGTGTGTGTGTGTGTGTGTGTGTGTGTGTGTGTGTGTGTGTGTGTGTGTGTGTGTGTGTGTGTGTGTGTGTGTGTGTGTGTGTGTGTGTGTGTGTGTGTGTGTCAGTGTCAGTGTGTCAGGTTGGGCTAATGCAGTGTGTGCTCTGTGCCGGTCACCCGTCGACTTCCACACTTGTGCTGACGTGGTCCAATTAAAGGTGACATGTTCTGATCAGCACGCTGTCATGTCTGGCTCTGTGACCTCGGGCCTGGTTCTGCTGTCCTCCCTCTCATCCAGCGCCATCTGGTTTTTTTTTCTCAGCTCTCACCCCACCCCCCCCCCCAAAAAAAAAATCGATGGAAGAAATTGTTGAGCTCAGTCCGAGCTTTTGCTTTTTGGTTACTTATTTCTCGATTCAGGAAATTGTCTCGTGTCATTTGGAAGACTGCTGTGAGTTTTCTGGCTTCAGATCCTGTTAAAAGACATAATGAAGTATTTATGGCAATTTAAAATCCCTCCGTGCCATATACAAGTTGATGAACTAATTAGAAATGACTTCCAATCCTCCCCCTCCATAGTCTAACCTTCAAGCTATGAAAGACGGGAAAGAAACACTGCCAGGGAGCATTTTCTGGCAAGTCTTCAAAGCAGATCTGAATCAAACCTTTTCTATGCATTGCTCACTGGTCGATGATGTTTAACGTCATCGTCTGTGCAGTTGAAGGTGACGTCTCGCCTCTGCTTCCTCGCGTTGCACTTAAATAAAGTTAATGTATCCGGGGAAAGGCTCCTGGCATCCAGCACCTCTGTGGTATCAAGGCCGATAGACAGGCTCGTCCAATCCCAAGCTAGTGTCAGATGTCTTTTTTTTAAAGCATCAAATATATTTTTAAAAACAAACTCCTCAGATAATTCATTTTTTTGTCCATGTCCCATCAACTAACGTGGAGAAGGCAGACCTCCCTCTTTCATTAGCCAGCCACCAGGGGGCGTTCAAATGATTTGGCTTCACGTCATCCGTGTTCATATGCAGCTGGAACATTATGATGCATATTATCTTTACTTTCTGTTATGTTAACATTTTTCTACGCACGACTGCACACATCACATAATTACAGTTTAACAACAGGGCCAACAAGTGCAACACAAGCTTTAACTCTGTCACTTGAACAGCAACATTAATTCTCTGGTGCCGTGATTACCCAGGGAGAAAATCTTTTTCTGTTCGATATGATCTTTCTACGATGGTTGTCATATTTCTCCCAGAACTGATTCTCACTGTACAGCCCCAGGCTTCTCTTTATGTACAGCATCTATAGGATAGTTGTCTGTTTCCTCTTTTGTTTTGATTTAGGTTCTTTGTGTTCGAGTTCAATCAAATGCCGGCGATGTGGAGGGGAAATTATGTGCAGAAACCCTCATATTGATTATGATATGTTGTGTAATCAGCCGCTGCTGCAGGTTCTTCTGTGATTTGAACTGTACAAAGCAGAAATGAGACACACAGTAAAGCTAACAACAACGCTAACAATGCAACATGTCTCCCTAGGGACAGAGATCACTTGAAACCGAGTCATTGTTGTGTCTTTTATCCTTCACTGTACAACCACAACCATGTGTTGCTCATAGTTACCACCACGGCAGAGGGTTGTGACCTGGGTTGTTATTGAAGTTGGAGGACGTGTTGAAGTACGGGAACATTTTTGCCTTCTGCTGCTGTGACAGAGCCACTTCACACACACACACACACACGGAGTTCATTACCTCATATTCAACACTATTAAATAGCTAATGAATGCTTACTGGTTTGTCATGATGAAATCGCTTGGAAATCACATTTGACTCTGCAGCCCCGTGTTTCACCTTGGATATAATTGCTCTACTCTAAATCTGCGATTAGTTATAAGTGTTGTCTAGCTTCCTGATGGCTCACCATGTGAATTTTTTTTGCATTCACATGCTGCAGATGAATAATTGAGCGTGAACAACCTGCTCCGTTCAAAAGCCTCTGCCCCGACATTGTCCCGAAAAGCAGATGAAATGTGGTTTCCTCTTAGAATGAACTAGAAGAGAACCTAATGACTGTCTATGTTATTCACAGAGCAGGGACCAGTGTGGCTCCTACTGCTGACGCTTAATTGAGCACCGCGGGAATGCTCCTCTATAATGAATGATGATAGGAATTTGACTTCCACTCAGACAATGGAGCACCGGTGTCTCTCCTATTTCAAGCGGAACGGGGCCGAATAAAGCCGGCCTCCGTGTGTTTGTGTGCAAGTAAATGTGTGTGTGTGTGTGTGTGCCGAGAGCATAGACCGGCCAGGTCGATACGGCTCTAGATCCTGAGATCTGACATCATTCCTCAAAGCTGAATATTTCCCATCTACAAGGCTAATGCCAGTCTCTTAGGCTTTATGATTTATCATACAGCAAAGGTCACCATGGAAGGCTGCAATTAATCCTGTCTGCTTTTATTTGGTGCTGCTCGGGAGTGCTCGCTCCATTAGTGACATATGTCATTACAGCGCCTGTCTCCAGGACGGGAGCAGAGGAAGCAGTGGTATTTATATAGCATAATATTGTTCTATCCCAGGGGCTGAATGTTCATGAGTGCTTGGAGCTTGTTTACGCTCGATAAGTTTACGAAAAACAGACGGAGCCTTCTCTCCATGATCTGCGTTTATTATGCGTGAGTTTTGCACGTTTTCTGAAAGCTACAAATGAAACGGAGCAGTACCACTGGACACCATGAGGGGCAGTGTAGCTAATTGTTAAGCGAGACAATCATAGGATGCAAGGAAGAAGGTTTCATGAATGTCGGACGCTTTTGAGCAGAAAAGTTTGTTCCACGGGCACAGGAACAAACTTTTGCGTCTTTCTTAAGCGGCACATTATCGTAACCTCCTCCACCATCAATATGTTTTCAGAAACTCAACTCTGCGCTGCCCTCTAGTGGATGTATTGCTTAACAACCATGTCAATGTAAAGGAAGCATGGAAGTATGTGGTGAGTGAAGGTTACATCGTTAAAAACACACATCTCTTTTTCTACATTTTACTCTAGCCGTTTGATGACCTGCTGAGAGCAGCCTTGACAAAGAGTGAATTATTCCTTTTAAACCCGATGTTCTGAATTTCCAAACAGCTTTACATCAGTTTTGAAATAGATATAAAATCCAACTGATGATAGAAAAAATGGAGAGAGAATGGTTGTAGGACACAAAAAGAAAAAGAGAGATTTGGATTCCTTTGAGAAATTAAAAAAAGACCAGGAGTCTATACAGCAAGAACTGGGGAACAGTGTTCTCTTCAAGGGCTATTTCCATACGCGACTCACAGCTGCTCTTAGCCAAAATCACTGGAACCAATCCCAGCTGACAGTGGACCAGAGGAAAAGATTCAAGCGATAGAATGATAAATAATTCAAATACGTTAAGTAGAAATACAGAATATGGCCGGAGACACTGTTCCTCTAATGTGAAGCTCCTCAGTGGAAACAGACAGAGAATAACACGACTTAAATAAACGTTCCTACACAAAAGTCAAGTAAGTTAAGTGCCCGTGGTTGATTCCCCCCCCGAGCAAATACAGAAGCCACATTCTTCTGCTTCTTCTCATTTCACTGTTCTGTTTTGTGATGGCAAAGACTTTCCATCTTAGATTAGGCTCCGTGCCTCGGGCAGTGTTTATTTTTGTGATGTTTGCGCTGTAGAAATAGCTTGCATGATGAAAAATCTCAAGTTATTTCAACATGTTTCATAAATCTAGGTTATAATCCCTCATAATTAATGCCCAAATCTTTCTTTTGTGCCCGGTGGCTGTGTTCTGAACATAAACAGTCTTGCTCCTGCACTTGAAGCGTCTCATCAGTCTGCCTTGATAGCCTCCTTACTTAGTTCCTATGGAAACTGCAGTGTTAAGAGTTCAAACTTATTGCTATGCAGACCCATCCAGTAGTCAGTGAAATGGTTCAAGGCGGCAGAACTCTTTACCCCGGCAGACTGTCTTTCTCTATATTAAATCCTGCTTTTTGACATAGGGCAGCAGGTCACTCGACTGAGAGCAGCAACTCTTAGCCAGCACTTTTAGTTTTTTTCCCTAAAGATCCTTGAGATGCGGAAATAAACATCGACCATATGATTCCGACGTCGGATCATTTTACTGGCCTTGACCTTTCGGACTCTCTCCAATCGCGTTGACCTTTCCGTATGCTGGTGGATGCTGTGCTGGAAGCCTTGTGCTCTTAACATTTTAAATCCTGACACGCACAGAGATCCTTGTTCACGTTGATCAGATCTTCTCCTCACGTTGCTCCATCGTTCCTCAGATCATTCCGGCTAGTTCTTTGTGAACGACACCTCGGCGGCTGGGTCGAGACGTACAATGCAGGGGAAATGCTGATGGTGCTCCGTGCATTTTAATTTTTAGAGTCAATCTCCTGTTGGTGCTCGGTGTTTGTGAAGAGGCTGAAGCGCTATAACCAATGAATGAGAAATGCCGAACCCTGTGCGGTGATATATATGGCTCTGTAGCATTCATACGCTTTCTCTTTCCCTATGCATGATACAATACGTGTGTTTGATGATCAGTAAACATCCTGGTGGATTCTGCGCTGGTTTGATTTACGGTGTTGTGCCGGGCTGTGACTATCGGTAAGGACTAAATTACTTGGCTTGTTTTGGCTTTCTGCATCACAGATGAGTTGCGGCAGAATGTTTAACACTTGAAACGCCCACTCGTTCATCAGACTGGTTCTCGTTTCGCCTGTTGACTCATGTTTGCCTCTCACCATGCAAGTATTGTTAATGTGAATTTATTTAAATCACACACTTTAGAGGTCTTGTGTGTTAGATTGAGGTGAGAGGGATCTTTTGGCAGAAATTGGAAACAAATGAATCCTGTTGAGTTGAATAAGTCCATTTCAAAACGTGATTATCCAAAAACCACATCAAGACACAAAAGCAGCCACTGGTACCACGGCAACAATGTTATGGGAATTCATGTTCTAACAAGGTTCAGTAAAATGAATCCATACTGTTTTCCTCTGTTGCTTGAACCACTACTGATCTTTTCAGATCAAAACAATAAAAAACACCCAGACAACCGCAGCACATGTAGAAAACTGGAAAAAAAAACAGTCCAATCGATTTCTCTAAGTCTGAAATCTCTGCTCTGGGTTTCCAGTCTGATAGAGAATCAATTTTAAGATATGCTTCTCATTTACGAACCACTTGTGGTTTAGAACAAAACTAAAATCTCTTATTCAATAAGAAGACAAGGCCGTCTCATTTTGGTCGACGCAGTTCATGGCTGAATTGAATTGTAGCTGACTCTTGGGCTTGGTGGAGGTGTGTGCTCGTCTGAATCCCATTACACTTACTCATCATTTTTGCAAACTCACTTACATCAAATTGCATCAGGTCTAGAAATATTTTGTGCTGTTCTACCCCCTTGATTTGTTTGCTTTGACATTTTCCTGCTGTTTGATTAATTTTGTTTTTCTCTATCTAAAACACTTTGAACGACACTGTGATGAAAGGTTCTGTACAACTGAAGTCGTCTCATCTTTTCTCGAATGAGAAGAAATAGAAATTAACTGGCCCTGGTTGTGAGTCCCTGTCAGGTGCTCGTGCGAAACCGCTGTTAACAGAATGCATTCAAGGTTTTAACTCTGCGTCCAATACATTGCAAGAACTGCCTGAATGTGTCAAGGAGTCGTTTGTTCCTTAGATCTCGGTCTATGTGCAAATGAGGCGTGCGAATAAAAGACGTAAACTTTGAGTTGGCGCATCGATCAATCACGGCTGTTTAATCGGCCGAGTGCTGCGGGAGCTGCACACAGACGGATGGAGGACGGACTGAAGCAGGTGCTGAGACACTGACCTCAACGCTACCTGACTGTTTATCTGGGGCTGTCAAGGCTGCCGTTTTCCTGAATGCCATCCCTCGTCTTTGTTGCGTCGTCCACAACTCTGATTGCGTCTTCCTTCGACACAACCTCAACATCAAGACTTATCTCTGGAACTCAGGCTGGCAGTCCTTATCCCTGCACTCTTTCATGCTCTTATTAAAAACACAAGGGATTTGGCGAGGCTTGTTTCCCTCTTGCTCTTTAATATGGTCCTGGGAGGGAATTCAAAGAAACACGCGAGTGCCTTTGTGTCATCATTTTGAGTAAGAGTTATTTTGTGCCCAAGAACGCATCATCTGCAGAAAGAGAAGAAGAAAGAAAGAGGAGACAGGGACAATCCTGGATGTATGCAGATCAGGAGAAGAGTTGGTCTTCCTTTCTGCATGTGGGTCTGCCTGCGTCGGGTCGGGTTAGACTCACATGCAGCTGTGAGAGTTTGTATGCAAGTGTTTTCACTGTGGCGTGAGGAAGCTCATCTGGGTCGGGGGGGGGGAGCCTCTGGCCGTTCAGGTGAAAGATAAAGTTTCGGAATGAGGTCGTCCAGAGGAGGAGGAGATAAAATGTGAGGCTGCAGTGTGGAAGATATTAGTTATTAGTACTCACCGAGCATACTCACACATTTATAAACTTTTAATTACATTTGGATTACTTCTACACTTCAGAGGATATAGCCGGAAAACGCAATGTCAATTTCCAGACTATTATTTGGATTATTTGGCTCCATATTTCACAGACTGGTGGATGGTTGATGTTGTGGATTTCAGCGAGCAGAGAGGAAAAGCTGTTATTTGCATATATATATTCACCTGACAGAGGTTCATTCATTTTCCTGGAATTTAGTGGGATCTGGTAGACGACTGCAGTCACAGTACCAATTACCTGAAAATCCATCCATTCATCCATCCATTCATTCATTCATCCATCCATCCATCCACATGTAGATAAAGATAGACAACCGTAAGAACATTAGCCAAAGTGTATGTGTCGCCCCCTGTTGGCGGGCAGCAGAGTCACAAATGCTCAGCTGAAGATAAACAGGAGAAGCCTAAATAAACCACAGGGAACACAAGGAAAGTAACACCATCAGTAAATACACAATGAAATAAATATGATGTAGCTCTTCTCAAAACATTTACAAGATATAGACCCAAAGGGCTGTTACCAAGTCATATCAATACCAGTTTTTATATTTATCAAAAATCACTACAAGCAGTTTATATGGTATCAGAGGACAGCATGCTGAGGAAAACAGGAATCAAAAAGAGCTTCTTGTTTGTAAAAAAAAATGAAAACTCATATTGACCTCAAGTTTCAGTGCAAGTCAGATGTAGAATATCTTACAGGAATGTGGTTGGGGGGATTTATCGACCGCCGTCCTGTGATGGAGGTTTTTATGATGAGTATAAATCCCAGTTAAAGGGTCTGAACAACCCGGTTAAAGAGGTGATAATTCTTAAGGGTTTTAACTTAAGCTTAGGCTGACAGGAAATGGACGAGTATTCTGGAATGAACCAGAAAGGATAATAAAATATAATTTTTATTACAGGGTTCTCTGATCATATTTGATTGTTAACTGACTAGAAAATACTTTATTTACTTTACTTTAAACCTTGGTACACATTTTAACATTTTATAAGATCCAAATGGGGACCTGTCTTAACTGGATTTTGAAGCAGTTGGATTGAAGTTCACCTACAGTATCAGTAAACCAGAGGTGCACTGCAAATCCTGTCAGGACAAAATAAGAAATAAAAAAAGAGTAGATGTTTTACGGTGTCTGTCGAGTAAAAGACACAAACAGGTCAAACTTCCCCGGCAAACTGAGCCGATATGGGCCCTTATGAGAAATAAGGATTTTCTTGAAAAACAGCTCGATCTCTTTAAAAATATAGGCAATAAATAAATTGTAAATCAAGTCAAGAAATCAAATTCTTATCTCAATATCTTTTTTTTGGACATTCCTTAATGACGCCTTTAAAATCAGTTGAAGACTTGGCAACAGCTTTCAGACCAAGTGCTGCTGTAATGAAACCACCAGACTCTATAAACCCGATCCTTGCTTTGACTGGGGCGAGTGAACGAGACAAAATGAAAATAAAATACCAATCTAAATTCTGGAGCTGCAAACGTCCTAATACTTGAGCAACTTTATGCTTTAATCTAAAAAACTTATCTGCTCAATATTTTATTTTCACCACGACATCAGTTTTTAATGACAGTTTTCATGACCTGAGTTTCTCCAAGATGCCACGAGGGGATTTCGGTCCCGGGTGCTCATGCCCCTCTGGCTGCCTCCCTCTGCCTTTCAATCCCAGTGACATGGAGTCGACTCCGGGGGCCGACCCACAACTCGCTGCAGGGACCACTGCTCTCTCCTCTCCACGCTCACTTTTAAGCACTTGACTTGCTGCTGAAGAAAAGTGTGTTTGGTTTGCTCTCTGCTTCATATACTACTACTATACTGGGGCTGAGAACCGGAGAAATTGGATAAAATTGATCAAAGGAAATTATACCTTTCTAGTGTGTTTTGAGCTTTAGGATTTTGTGTGTGGAAAAGCCCAAAGTAACACGGAAACAGTTCCCCAAAAAAACCACTGCTCCACAATGGCTCGTCGTCATGTCATGTCACAATATCCCACATTTTATTAATGCACAAGAGCGGGTAGTTTGACCCCCCCCACTCCTAACAAAGCCAGGCAAAGCGAGGATGAAGGTCGACTTTTCTGTGCTGGAAGTCGTTGACCAATCAGTGCTGAGTGGGAGAGCTGGTCAATCACAGCAGAATGAGGTTTAACAAGAGGAGCCACTTAAAGAGACGGGAGCTAAAAGCAGGCGTTAGAGACAGAGGCTGAAAAGAGGAGCTGCAGCGATGGACGGTTTGAGGTAAATGTGTTTTCTGAACATTGAAACCTTCTCAAGTAATAACCTAAATTTAAATGATGAACCTAAAAATAAGAGCATGATTTGTCTCCTTTATGTTCTAGTTTTTAGTAAACACGTTTCCACCGACCTGAAATCCTCTCACGGGTTAAATTAAATGCAACTGTTATTTTTGTTGCAATTAGCAGTAATGAATTATGATTTCAAATGGCTCACAGTTGTCATTTATGTAGAGAAAAGCACTTTTAATCTTACCTGTGACCCAACTCTCTTGAACCTTTTAACGCACAGAAACAATTGCTTGCTGCTTTCTGTTCACATCTCTGTCTGACAGCTACAAGTGGGGAGAGCAGCATC
The DNA here is from genome assembly GCF_963576545.1 of Limanda limanda. Classification (NCBI taxonomy): domain Eukaryota; kingdom Metazoa; phylum Chordata; class Actinopteri; order Pleuronectiformes; family Pleuronectidae; genus Limanda; species Limanda limanda. Next base: position 19,046,506 of record NC_083645.1, on the reverse strand, counting down.
ACAGCCATTATGAAATCATATAAAGTATAAAGGTCAGTGCTCAGGTTGCAAATTCCAATTTAATTGAGCTGTGTGAATAGGTTTCTCGCGCTCTCCTATTTCCCACCTCGTTTATGTATCATCATAACCTGCATGGCTGCTTTTCCTTCACCTCACCTTTTGAGCCCTGAACCCTGACGTGGAGAGGTGTTTTTCGGATCCAGCTCCTTGTTGCTGATATGTTAAGTGAGGACAGAGCAGACTGAACTGGGGGGTTTTGTGTGTGTGTGTTTGCTCTCCAGGCGAAATGAGGCATCACACATCTTTTCATCCTGGTACCTAGCAGGTGGAGCAGGGCCGAGAATGAATGATTAAATCAGCCGCAGGACCCAAAGGGCAACACGCAGGCAGCAGATGAAATGAAAACTGTTGGAGGGAATGCTGCGATTTTGAGATATTTTGTATTCTCAGTGAATACAATAGCAGACAGAATTGACAAATCTAAGGGGTGGAGATGAGAACGATGGAGCTCTGGGGCTGCAGTGTTTGAGATTTCAACCCACGAGTCCCAAACTCACACACTCCTCATTTACCAGCTCTTGACGTCCGTGCACTCACTGTTGGTTTAAACAGATGAAGACTCACCTCCATCGATCCAGCAGCCGCTTGGACAACAGGTAATTGTTAGGCTGGTTGTAATTCAATGTGCATCTTCCTTTTTCTGAGCTGATTTCTAGGTAATGTTACATAATCACTAATAATTCTGATGAAAACAGATATTGGTGAGTAACAAACATTTTCAGCCCAAGGTCTTGAATCTTGTTTCTCTTCCCGCTTGCACTCGAAAAAAAACCAAAATCAGGGTTTTTGCTTCTAATCATATTTAGCTTGTGGAAAACCACCTCATCATTAAAGTAGTTCTCTCAATCACCCTGAACATGGACGCAAATCAGTTTCCATGGTAACATTTTTTGAACCTTCAGATTGCATCAGTATAATTTCAGCCCCCTCGCTGTTTCCTGAAGAGGCAGCTGCGTGATGGGAGGGAGCTGCCGAGGATGAGGAGGCACACAGGCGCAGAAGGAGGATAATAGCAGGTCTTGAGTGGGGGTGCATGTGCCCTTATCAAAGTCTTGTCGCGTTTCGAGGAAGAAAGCGGTGGAGATGAAGCTCCAATGGTGCTGAGTGCTCCCCATGTGTCCGTTTCATCAGCCCCTTCCTTCTCCCAGTGGTCTGTGAGTAATGAGCCTTGGGCCAGTCTGGCTAATTGAACCTGACATCACACCACAACTCGCTCACCGTGGGTCCTCTACTCTTCTTGACCCATTTAGATATTCATTGACACACAAACACACATGCAGAGCCAAAGCATGCACACACAAGCACGTGTGCTCGCCTGTCCGCACACAGGTAACGCCAACACCTCCTCATGTTTCCGTGAGCGTGTCGGACCCCCAGCCCCTCAGAGCGCAGCTTTCATCTGAGTGTTAAACACGTGACTCTTTTCTCATCTCCCCGAACTGTCTTCAGTCGTAATGGGCGAGCCACCCGCAGAGGGCCAGGAGGAAGGGCGGGGGAGGCGAGTATCAGAACTCTGAGCTTAGAAAGAGCACAGCGTGTCTTGGAGCTGAGGAGTAGTCAACAATAACTAATTGGTGCAAATAAGTCAGAGGGTAAAACCCTTTTATAGCAGCTGTCAACACCAACATGTACAAAGATTGACCATTATAGAAACACATTTATGGGCGTTACCCAGCTCCTCTCTTGTGGAAAACAGGCATAATGTTGCACGTGTCTGTTCATATGAAAAGTGATGAAAGTAGCTATGTAAAGAATGAAAAGAGCTTTCAAAGCTGATTTTCTCACGTACCTGCTGAGTCGCGATGTGAGATCGTTGTTTTTGAAGAGTGACAGAAATCCTTGGATCTCAGTGCCTCCAGATGGTGACGCCTGAGTGGGCAAGATATCAGACTTCTTTTGGAACGTACTGGTACCGATGGCTATGTCCTGTATGATCACCATCATTAGAGCAGTGTCACCTTATTTTAGTTTGGCGACATTTTAGTGTGGACGTGCAGAAACAGAGAAGATTTTCGGAACGATAACTCAGTCGCCCATGTTATCTTCCTAACACCATGACCAGTGGTGAATGCAAAGCGTTGCTAACACTAACGCCTACTAACACTTTCTCATTCTTAGTATTTTCTGCAAACAAAAAACAAAGTGCGAATAGTCAATCTGCTTCCTGTTTCTCGTAAAAACCTTTGAAACTACAACGTACCAGCGTTGACGTAGCTTCAGTAGCTTCCCAGAGCTGCTGGCGTAGGCTGCAGCCTGTGCACTGAACTGAAGTCACCAAGAATGACGTCCATGTTTTCTGCATGCTGCCGTAATGCAGTTTAAAGCTATGCAGAGTGACACACCATCTGGTCGGAAGCGAGGAGGACACACCTTTTAGCGAGTTCGTCTTTGGGTGAGGGTAACTGAAATGTTTCGGCCTGCAGGGACTGTTGCCGAGTTGTTGTGACAGGTTGTGTGGAGGCTTGGAGCTTATTTGAATCAGCCGTTGCAGAGCTACTTAGACACGTGTTGTACACTGGAGACTTGACTGTTCAATTCCACGCATGGGGATCTGGAGCGCACGCATCTGTTTGAAACAGGTGATGTTCCATTAACCCATGAGTATGCTCCTTCTGTATATTACCTGATTTATTCTCCAATCCAAATGTTTACAATGGGGAAAAAGAGGATTAGTGAGGATTATTGGTAGGAAAAGGCTTCCGGGATTCTCTTCATTAAGACACTGATATAATTTAGTAGCAGTGCTGTAGGGATTTCATAATGTGGAGACTTTCATCACTGGTGTTACCGACTACAATGTACATTTTACCAATAAGATGTGTCGGCAGTGTTTCCTCCAGATTCACCTTCACCTTCATCAGACAAATTAACAAATCGTTAATGTAAATGATCGTTATTATTGACAGGCTCCCTGTTGGAATTTAGGTTGAATCAGGAAATGATGATGCCAAATAGATTTTCATTTTGTCACTAAATCCTCTTCCCTGCTGGTCGACTCTCCTCTCCTGCATGAAGACTCTCTACTGAGACAACGCTGTGATGGGATTGTGTCTGACTCCTAGACTTTATATAAAAATGGACGATGACTCTTCGTCCAACAAGTGAAGCCGATGTGGACGTGCCTGAAACCTGACTGACAGATGGCGACTCCACTGGTTGTAAAAATAAGTCAGTTTCTATAAAAGTCTATGAGAAAACGAAACCACTTCTCACTTGATTTATAACATCAGTTAACATTCTCATTTTAGGATCGAATTTAGAATAAAATGGGCTCTCAGTCAGGCTCAACCTCTCCTTCATATATGGCAACTTCTAGTTTCAATAAACCAAGATGACTCTGGACAAAACTACAAACTTAAGGCTTCTAAACATCATCTCAGAAACCAATGGGTGACGTCACAGTGGGTTGCTACTTGGTCCAACTGAGTGTTGGTAAACAGTATTTTACAAATTGGACTTTTGTTTTTATTGATACATTTTATCTCGATACACGAAAATGTACTGAATGGGTTCCAAGCCTATAAGAAAGGAAATAGTTGGCGGGGGCAAATTATGTAATGTCACAGCAACTCTACAATCCTGTAGGAAGTTCAGTGAACAAAGATAGACTGTAGAAAGATGGACGACATAACAGCTTCCCAAAAGTGAAGCCAAATAGCCTTGACTACAACCTGGTGGTTGGCTGCAGTATAGGTCATGAACCCCACATCGACTGTGTTATTGGATGGGACATGGACCAAACTAAAAAGTCATTTTAGTCAAATACATTTTTCAAAGATGGTTTTATAATCACTTATCACACATATCGATGGGAACTTGCTCTATTCCCTAAATGCTACAGCACAGACTCTGGCCCCAAATATATATTGGGACTATTTTAGCTTGACGTCTGGATAGTGGGAGGAAGTGGAGACATGTTGTCCGGCTCTTATTTACAGCTCCAGTCCACCGTTGAACCTTCAGCGAGAAGGCAGGTTGTTTTCCGTGTGAAAAAACAAGTCATCCCACACAGTACTCACACAACACTTAGTGCAAGGTCTGAAGTTAAACTGTGGAAAGGTGCTTTTTAAGGTCGGGTTTTCTGATTGGACTGAACCAGTTTGTACAACATGTGTTGTTCAGAACGACTTCACTCATCGGGCAGAGTGTAAAGCCGGCTGTTGTTTACATGAACTCTGGCAGAAATAGTGCTGTGAAAGAATGAATGAAAGCTGGAGAGAAAACCCTGGATTGTCTCTCAGCTGTGCACAATATTCCGTGACTAATGTCATAATAACTGAAGATCGTGTAAAATGAATTGAACTCTGCACTAGTGAACTCGGACCTCACCCTTCGCCTCAAAGCATGAAGAACGCAGCAGGAGATCGTGTAGGTCAGACACATTCACCATGATGGAAAAACAATTCTGGAACATTAGACAAGGATTCCGCTGCAGAAATAACAGGTTTTGGTTTAGAGCCCATCATCACTGCCTTTGGCCCAAAAGCTCTTGAATCTTATCGTCTTCCAAGTTCACATCTTTGTCTACATCTGCTATATGTCACCTCTTTTTTATCCTGAGATTTTCATATTCTTCAGGAAAACTCGTTGAGCATTCATGAGGCAGGATATGATACTTTCCTGCTCAGGATATTATCTAATTACCAAAAGCTTTTTGTGTTTCTTGGTAATCTCGGTTTCATTGATCACAAACAAGATCACAGACAGCAGCTTTACGGTCGTCATGAATACTGATCGCTGGCTTTTATTTTGCACTCTTAACTCTCTCGCTTGTTCACAAATTGATTGTGAAAAGTTGCACTCTCTTTACAGACCTCATCAAACAAAAGTTCTGGCTTCAGTAAGTCTGAATTTGAAATTGGGACTCGCTGTGATATTTTTTTTCCCTTTCATCAAGAATCAAGGCCTGACGGTGCCTGTGCCTCAGGACTGAGACGCTTGTGTTTTGAAAGTTATTTTCTATGTCTTGTGCTTCGAGCTGTTCCAGAGGTTATGTGGGGAATGTAGTCTCTCTGCTTACCAGGTGGTAAGCAGCCATGTCTAAGCCGAGCAATATGACAACTCTGAAGCATTACACTGTGGATTCCGCATGACATGAAGACCTGTCTCTGTAATATCTGTGACCTCCGTTCTGCCAGCTGCCACCCGCTGGATATTACAGCTATTGATTTATAAAGTACAGACTAAATCACTGGTGTGTCTCAGCATCTTGAACTCACCACCTCTGGAAGAACATACACTTACGGTAAAACAGCACATGAGGTTCTGGCTAATGAAGAGGGGAGGGCCAACACGTCTGTGGGAGATAATGTGTTGTCCTGGTGACTTTGCTCTTTGAGCGTCTCAGGATAATTGATCTGCACCGAGGAGCCGAGATGCAGTTCATTCTTCCATCAGAAAAGGGAATCTAATGACTGTGACAGTGGCCATCGCAGCGCCATTGATTTCTGCTGTGCTGTCTTCAAAGACCCAATCAAGAAGGCGAAGGGGGGGTGTGTGGAGAGGAGTCGTGGAGGAGACGCCTACGGGAGCATCAGCAGCTCCGGGACTCAGGCAGGAGGGAAGGAGGTCGGCTCAGGCAGGGAGAGAGGGGGGAGGTAAGGGGGAGGAGAGGAGGGAGGTTCTGCTCCCGGTGATAAAGGTGCAGCTCCTGTGGCCTGTATCTGTGAAGGAGGCTGGCACCTGGTGGAATAATGTGCTTGTTGTTGGTGGTGTTCCAGGCTGAGCTTCAGGGGATGTGGCAGTTCATGCACACGTTTGAATATTTCCATGTATCTACAACACAAAATGATAAAGAGGCGGTCTTGTGCTTGTTTGCATATCATGGTTTTGTTTGTGTGTATGTGTGTTTGTGTGTGTGTGTGTGTCTTGTGTGTGTGAGAGTTCTCGGCTCACCACTCTGAAGCATTTCCAAGCACAGCTCATCCGTGGTCATCGCTATAGCAACTCTCTGCTCCCGTCAGGACTCCTCGATATGCTGACTATAATTAAATTCTGGCATGAAGGAGGGGAAGACGCTCAAGTGTTTTTAAATGAAACTAAATGTTCTAATTGCGCCCTATGCTTTTAAACACAACAGGGGGACATTTAATTAGAGGGAGAGGCGTCCCGGCCTGTGCCATCCAGGGGGAACACGCTGTGGAACTTGAAAGCGATTTGCTCACGCTCTTCCTTCATTCCTCAACCCTGAAACGACTCTGATAGCGCAATGAAATTAACGTTTGGAATAAATGTTGGTGGAATTTAATAAAGACTACACCCCCCCCCCCCCCCACTACCACCACCACCTTTGTACTTTCCTCTTACATACACTTTCCATTAATTCCTCCTCACTACATCCCTCCCTCCCGTCCCTCGGTCAATAGTAAAGCTGTGACATTAGGTTTGTTGGTTCCTGCTTCACTTCGGAGATTAGTCTCTCCGCTGTGTGAATACGACAAGTCATTGTTCAGCATTTTTTTTTTTTGTGTGTGTGTGTGTGGCCGGGAGTGAAGATGAGTTTGGAGTTCCATTTTCATCAGCGCCAAACCCTGACATCTCACGGAGCTGTGAATGAGCTATAGTGGCCGAGGGGGGGGGGGGGGGGTTGCCAGGCGATGAGGGGCTGCAGTCTCCCGCCGTACATTTACAACAACAACAAAAGCGCCTGCATCCCGCTGCTTTTATTGAGAACTTTGAAGTTGAGATATAGTGGCTTATCAAATATGAATGTCACACGCCTGCTGCAGCAGAATTGCATTTTTCATTAGGAAATTAAAGTTAATTTACGGCGCGCCTCATTCGCTCAACTGGGACGTGACGCTGGGATTCGCTCCAGGAGAAACCGATCGACCGGCAAACATCTTAAACGGGAGAGAGGAGGAAAGAAAAACAGAAAGCAAAACAAAAGCGCACGTGGCTGCAGGGCTGAAGAGAAACACACTGCAAATGAAATGTTCCTGTTATCGTAACGCAATTACTTGACTGAATCCTCTGCTCCCAGTCAGAGCTGAGTTCGTTTCAGTTACTTCCCCATTAGACATTCTCATCATTTCACCGAGACAAATGTAATTAAAAAAGGATCCATCACCTTGTAATAGGAGCGGAGGAATTGAATCCAAACATTGGCAAAACCTTTTCCCATTGCACCACCGCAGAACACTAACAGAAGAACTGAATGTTTAATCTGATAACATGACAATTAATAAATATTAAATCCACATACTCAGATGTGCAGTCGATTAAAACCAGTTTTATCACATTTTAAAGTGTGATTCCATCACGATCAGTCTATTTTACTCACTGCACAAATGTTTGCAGATGATTATGTAACTATACTCTCTGTAGATTATTAATATTAATGTATTGCTTTTAAAAAAAAGCCGCAAATGCAGATTTCCTCGTGGGATACCACTTGTAGTTGGGTTGTCCTCATATCATCAGACAGCTTCACTCTCAATCTCTGGATCTCTCTCTCACAGGATTATTTGTAACAGTGCGACTTTATTATTTTGAGCCTTTGTGCAATGGACTTTTTGACATTTCATTTTTTTACCCTGTCACAGGCATATTTGACGAATTGTGGTTTTCTCTCAACCAAGTCAAAATTCTAGAGACGTATTTAGAGACGTATGAGCCATCACTGCTTGTATCAAAAGAAAGCTAAAGAAAAGGTTGCTCCATGATCTGTCATCACTTCATCAACTCGGGGGTTTCACTGTCTCATCCTGCTAAAGTTCATAGTCTTTTGTGATCTATAATAATTCAAGAAATCTCTGTCTGTCTGTAGAGGCTTTCACATCTTGACTGTTCATCTTGGAATGTGCTTGGAATGTGAACTGTTTAAGTCTCGAGGATGTGCAGTTTCTGCTTCTGGGTTGAGCTTTACCTGACTTTGACAAAACAGGTGAACAGTTTTTTGTGCGGCAGCTTCAGGGTTCTGTGGCGTGCGCTCTGCAGCCGGACTTCACTTGTCCTGCCTCAATTACTGCAGGTCACCTTTACATGAAAGAAAACTGCACCCTGCGTCGCCACAGGCCAAACAACCCGTTCCAAACAGACAGGTTCAGAACGGGAACTGCACGAGTTAGAATAACACATTCTTGGCCTTCATCCAACTTTCCCTTAAAAAAAAAAAAAATCAAGATGTTTTCCACCGGGTTACAAGGATGGCCCGCGGTGCCGGCTAATTCGTCAAATGCTGTATGTGTGATGGCTGAAAATGTCACCTTCAATGTTCTGCCTTCCCCGTCCCCTCCCCCTACACGGCCCTCCTCCTCACCCACACCCTCAGGTCATTGTGGCACCAGAAGCCCCTGCTAATGAACGAATCACGGCCCTGTGTGCAGTGTGCCGCAAAAAACAAAATAACGCATGAAAATATGAGAAAAAGAAAAAAACGTTGCTGCCGGGAGCTGTGAAAATGTAAGCTAAGTGCTGACCTTGGTGGCCTAATGGCTCTAAATAGCATCTGAATGTCAGCGTGGTCCAGAATAGGGCAGCTCCTGCCCAAGGGTAATGGTTAGAGCAGCGCTTTGAAGTTGTGAAAGGGAGGACAAGGCGGTGGGAGGTCGCTGTAGATGGATCAGGAAGAATGGAGCTGACTGTGGTGGTGGAGCCAGTAGGGTGGTGGTGCTGATGGTGATGGGAGAACTGGTTCTCTCCTACGGGAGAGCTACAGCTCCTCCGCTCTACCGCAGAGAAGAATCAAATCATAGCATTAAACCAACAGAAAGGCAGAAATAAAGTTTTTGTGGCTATAAATTCGACTTCGGCACAAAATCACTTGTTCCATTAACCCTGCTGTTATATTGGAAAGTGCTCAGCGATGGTTTATAGCACGACCGTATTTCTTTTATCCTGCCACATATTAAATTCTCCATCCTGCTGCTACTAAAGAAAAACAAATTTTTTCACCTGGGACTGCAGGAGAATTGAGTGAGTGGTAAGATTGTGGCAACACCATCACCATGAGTGCCCAGAGGCATCATGTTCACAGGGAGTTTATCCTCCTTCCTTTCCATTCCTTTAAACACGATATCTCAGGAACACCTTGAGGGAATTTCTTCAAATTTGGTACAATGCTCTTATCGAAGTGGTGATATTGAACATTTGTATTGTCCAAGCGTCAGAGGTAAAGGACCCTGTGATCCCAGAAAACATGTTTTTGCCCTTGTGAATACGATATCTCAGGATGAACTACAAGGATTTCATTCAAATTTTGTGCAAACATTCACTTCGATACACAGCTAAACTGATAAAATTTTGGGAGTCAATGGTCAAAGTTTAAGTGCAAGGTATCCTCGTGAAACCTATTTATGCCGCAAGAATACGCTTTATCTTGAGGAGACCTTTTAACTGATAGATTTCGTAGTCTGTGGTCAAAGGTCACGTGACTTTTTTGATGTTGGGAGTTAAACAAAGCTGATCTTCTTAATTAAGTTATGATCAGTCGATCAGTGTTCAGGTGAGGGGTTCAGTTCACAGAGGGAGGTCAGTACAAGATAAAAAGATTCCTCTCTTTACTCTGTTGTTGTATTCAGTGTTTACCTGCTTTAATGAGCCTTTGTCGGGATTTGGCTCGACACCTAAACTGGGCTTGGAGACGACTTCCCAAAGTGCCTTTTAATTAAACAACCTTTCTTATCAGTCCCGAGACAGCTAGCGAGGGAAACGGTCTACAAACCACCGCTTGTGAATTTATTCTGGGCTCCGGCAGTAAACATGATGCCTGCACTGGATACATGATGAGGTTTGCAGATGTGAAATCTCAATCAGCGGGAAGGCAGTTCAGGAAAACACAATGAGGTGGAGGCCTGGCGTGATATATGGGACTCTCTCTCAGTAATCCATCTCATTTTCCCCTCGCATGAGGCAGTAAAATCAAGCTTTTATTCCACAACAAAGAGCCTGAGTGAGACATGGAAATGAAGTGAGCCACCTTCATTGACAGCAATTGAGTGGGGTGTGCAGGGGAGAGCGACAGGTGCAGGGTTCTAGTGCCATTGTGCCAGATCCTCTTCACATCCTTAATAGACCCGATCACAAACAGTGCTCAGTAAAAGTGATGCTCACACGGTGCAAGCGATTCTTTTTTATTAAAGCCAGATAATCATTGGGGATTCAGCCGCCTATGCAGGCGGTTTGTTTGAAGTGTGTGTGGGTGTTTGATGCTGCAGCTCTTGTTTGGCATTTTCTGTTCCGCGGCTAGTTGGACTTGGTTTGTATTTGGGACATTGATGAAAAAGGATGGGGACAAAACGTGCCTCTTCCCCATCTGAAGGCATTGTCTGTGTCATTGGGCTTTCAAAGTGTTTTATCAGCAGAGCGCAAAATGGTTGTGTGAAATTTGCTGCGCAGGCTTTACTGAACAGGCCGTCCAAGAAGTCTATTCTTCTCCAGATGTCTGGCTCAGGGGCGTGGAATTCTCCCCAATCGCACTTTGCTTTGCTATGTATTTCATATTTAAATGAAAAAGCCTATTGATGTGGATCTCATTGGGCCTTCAGACATGGAAGACTTGTTTCATGCTTTGTGTCTATCTGACTTCTCACTGAGGACTTTGAAGTGTGACATTAATATGTAAATCGGCTGCCAGGACCTATTTATGAGCCAGATAGTTTCTCATGGTGAATTGCAAAGCCATATTACACGAGTATCACAGCGACTTTGAACAGGTGTAGTTGTTTAAGCCTGAGGATTAAGCTCGGCATTCTGGGAAACACGTACAATTGATATCAAACTGAAAGGCCATTGTCTATTAACCCAGTAAGACCAACGGTTTCTTCGCAGGAGATATTCTTAAATAGTTTAGAAACAACTTTCGAATACCTGCGGCTTTCCTGGAAAACCTGACATTCAGTAAAACCTTTATTTCTGAAATGAAATGAAAATCATTTCAGAGCTGAAACCTTCTGCCTTTATTGGATATTTTTGCCTCTGCCTTGGAGACTGGATATGGCTGAAAGCAACAAGCACATTTGCTGATACTTTCAATTTGATTGTTTTTTGACTTGCTGAACATTATACGGCAACAGAGGGAGTTGGGTTAAAACTTACAAATACATGTGTGTTCATGAGTTAAGACAAGATACAGAAATATAAAGATCTAAATAATGAGAAGGTAGTTTTTTCCCAGATGTTGAGCTTGTTTCTTAAAAGGTATCCGTTCCCCTGCAGGGAGAGGCATTCAAGTAAACATCTGTCAAACTCACCACAGGTGTGAACTCGGATGAACGCTAGAATTTTTCTTTGTAAACGTGATTCGGGTCCAATATTATTCCTCCATCTGGAACCTGCTTTATCTTTATGGAGGCGATAGATACATTTTCCCTCTAAGCGTTAATTTTCGGGCTGCTGTCCATTTCCATTTTTAATTGAATTCCAACTGGAAACCCAAACCTACCTTGAAATATGTACGACGTATGTGGAAACTACTGATAAGCAGGAGAACAACTTCCAACCACACACATTGATTGAGACGCATCAGACACAAACGTGCACTGAGAGGCAAGAGTGGCTGGTTTAGTATCTAGTTGGATATTTAGTCTGGATAAGAAGTATATATAGAAGTATATTGAATATATATTTATACATGTATAATATAAGCATATAGCCTACTACAGAAAGTGGTAGAAAATCTCCACACTGACAAATACCTTCCACCCAACTGGTCCCTATGGTAATAGGAGCATCGGGAAACAATATCTTGTCTCACCAACTCCATGTGAGAGGGCTGAGAAGGTTTTATTTTAGTATATAAGATAATATATAATGATGATTGAAAGCATAAAGTTGATTGTCCCTTTATGTGATAATTAAAGGAATTGCTTAATTAAGGCTGATGGCTCCAAGCTCCTCTATTTATGGTATTTTTTAAATGTTACAAATCAATATCTGCATTCCAATCTTAGTCCTGAAAATCCTTAATTTAAATTCTCAAACTAAAACTCCTTAATATGTTTCATGTTGAAATGTCTCTTGGTTTCGTGGGGGGTGTAGGTGGATCTCAGGGAGCCTCGTGCACTGTTTCTGTCAACATCACTCAGCCGCATTTAGCCCAACGCAGTCTGTTTCTTGGGTCCATTTCAAGGACCCAAGTGTAAAAGTGGAGGCATTGGGAAACATATGACGGGTTGCGAGGGGGAGATAACCTGGTGATTTGTGCAGGGAGCAGCCTGCAGGAAGTCTTGTAACATCAGTGCTTTGGTGATAGCGAGCACATTTAGCACAAGGACAAGGTGAGGCAACTATGTTTGTCCTGAGCCAGACTCCTGACAGGTTCCAGGTAGGAGGTGGTGGGAGGAGGTGCAGCGGCCTGATAAGGAGCCGCTCATTTCAGAGTCAACATGACAGCCGTGATTGGATTTAGACGTTAGAAAGTAAATGTAAGAGGAGGACTGTAAATCCCACATAGCAAGAATTCTATGTGTGTGTGAACAGTGTGTGTGTGCACGTGTGTGGGTGTTTAAAAATGAACCATGTGCTAAGATTGCCCCTGTTTCATTTCGTCGGCTTTTGAAGGAGAGCGGCTGAGGTTGATGGATGGAGGATTACTTTTTATTTGTAGTTCTTTCTCGTGAACACAGTCTGAGGATGTGACCAAAATCAGGAATATGTGATGAAAACGTAACTTTGCTTTCTAAAATAACAGCACCAAAGAAATGCTATGTCACCTGGCTAATATAGATCGTTAATGCAGTACCCCTGTTTAAAATGTTTAAAAAGATTACGTAGAAGGAATATCGTTGCTTTTAATTGACCATTTCTAGCATTTTTTCAGGGGAATAATAATCGTAAATAAAAACGTTAGCATTGTTTGCAGGTATTGTGTTTCAGTCTTTTGTCAAGGGGGCATACATTGGGTTTAAAAAGCCCCAAGCAGGGATGTTCCAACAGGGAAGCCAGGTTCCCCGAGTTGAGAACCCCCCCAGAGAATGGCTGATCCACAGAAACAACCTAAACTTAAATTCTATAGCTGTCTATGTACAGGAGACGGCATCGACTCTGTGGTCAGAAATCCCCAAATGAGGCACCATTCTGTTGGATTTCTTGCGCTGTTTTTTTTTAAGTTTGGTCGAATACTAGAATGTCTATCATGTAACATGTGTTTGTTTGAGCTCAGTTTGGTTTGAAGTAGGGCCCCCTGTAGGGTATTTTTGCCGGAGGCCCCAAACGTCCCTTGGAACACCCCTGCCCCAGAAGAACATCTTGATGTATTGCTCACTGTAAAGTTAACTCTGAAGCGTGTGTTATGTAGGAGGCTGTGGACGAGAGAATGACAGACCTAGATGCTGCTCCTTGAAGACTGAATTGCTTTGCGCATGAATATAATACAAACAGATTCATCATAAGGCATCAACAGCATAATTCTGCATACGTTTTAATATTTCTGCATTCCTGATGTGCATTACTAGGATTAACATACTGTTACTCAGAAATTATCGAGGACATTAGCGCTGTATGTGTGTGGTGGAGGGTGTTTAGTCTGATCAAATCTCTCGGACAGACATCACACCTGTGTGGTCAAAAGATGAAATGTGAAAAGATTTGAGGACTTTGACGGTTTTGAAGCTGCTTCTCTTTCCACAGTTTTCTCTGTAATACGACTGCATTATTTTACATCCCTCCTTCTGCCCTTGTCTGGTGAGGAGGAGGCAGTCTCTGCCCTGGATTCATCCAACTCAGTGCAACAACACTTCCTACATCTTGTTCTGTCATTTATTACATTCTGTGGAGGAGGAAGATGACTGATTTTCTGCATCTAATTCTTGGAATCAGGACAAGCTTTTCACACTGGCTTGTTTCCTCTCTCTGGGGTTGAGGAGTCTGTCTGTGTCCTGCATAAATCAGGCTCTTCTTCTTATTGCACGGTGACCATTATAATAAATTAACGTGGCCTGCTGGTTCGTAGCAAACACAAACAATGGACACAGTGAGGGAGCTCCCTTCCATTTTCAACAACAACTAATACCAACAGTAAGTGGGTCGCTGACATATTTCTGCTGCATCTGTGGGTAATGTGGCTATTAGCTGCAGTGGAGTGGTGCTAAGGCCAAGTGTGAAAACAAATAGGAACAGCACAGATGGTTTCGGTCGTAGCACCTGCTTGAATCCTGCTCTACACTTGTCAGGTGGTTAATGTTGTAGCTAATGATTCAGGTTGTGACACATAGCAGTTGTGTAAATGATGTGAATCGTGTGATATTTCGAAATAGTTTGGAGTAGCACCTATTGAAAAATAAGTTTATTTATTGTTTGTTTGGCCATCGGGAGAGTGCTGTGGTTGCTTTATAAGATTTTTAAGCAATCCTTTTACCAAATATGCAAGTTGATACTGGACAACTTTGCAAAATGTTGATTGTCATCGACAATTTCTCATTATTGCCCGGGGAAATTGGTGAAAAATGTCAGTGTTAAAGTTATACAACCAACCACATGGTCCTGCCAATGCTTGACCAATATTGTTTCTCTGCTCCTGGGAGAATTGAAGCCCCTTTTAGTGGGGTGATTTTGTTTTCCTGTCTGCAAAGTCCATTCTCTGACATTTCACCCTGTTTTCAAAGCATCAAATAACTGATAAGAACCAAATTTACTGAAAATATGAACACTTGAAGAAAACGTCAGTAAGATGAGAACAGAAACCATCTTTGAAACATTGCCCCGTCTCCGCTATGTCAGCAGAAATCTTTCAGGCTCCTTGGCAGCTATTTACTCTATTTGTCTGTCAGCTGTTTGCTACTGGGCAGGTAATGTCCAGTCATTTTAAAATGGATTTTCTTTTTTTTGCTGAAAACACTTCACCTGCCACAGTAAACTAGGTCGGAGAATGGACTGTGCAGACTGGAAAACCACATCACTCCTCTAAAAGTGGCTGCAATTCTCCCAAGAGCTGAGAAAGAATATTGGATGATTCTGCAAAAACCTGATTTACAATTTAAACTAGATTTCTTTATTTCTGATGCCAATGATTGTAAAGTACTCACTATATAAGTTATGGTTAGATATATAGTGGGGCCATGGAAAAACAGACTGTAGTTATTTTCTGTCCCCTTTATGAACGTCCATCACACAACATGACCTTGACAACTGTCTGACCTTGTATATTTAGGTCATGGACCTTCATCATTGAGCACTGAACCTTGGTAATGGACATAATTCATGAAGTGCAGAATCTGTCTGATGTGAAAGTACCTCCTAGATTTATATTGATTTGTACTTAGCTCTAAGTATCAAAAGGTGTATGTTCGTTTCTACTTTAGCTTCGGGGAAGAAGGTCATTTTGGTTTTGTTTGGATTTTTGCATATGACGAATTAATCCTCTTAAACCCTGAAGCTTGTTGCTTCAGAGGATCATAGTGTGGTCACTATACATGATAATTTATGTTATTTTTTTACTCCATTTGCCCTGGATTTGGGAAAATACAACAGAATACGTATTAACCACTGTCCTCTCAGGTCGATACAGCCTTGAGGTAGCACTGCACGTTGTAACCCATCAACCAGAGCGAGATAACAGTCTATCAGAGTCAACAGAAAGCCCATTACAGCAGCATGCTCGCTGATAATAAAAGAAGATAGGGGGTCTTAAAGAAAGGACTTCTCCTCCAGTTTCTGAGTGTGATCCCCCCGGGGCAGCGTGATGCTGACCTGTGGGGGTAATAGACCTGGACGACCCCCGGGGATGAGCGGGAGACGACCTCACACAAAGCCGGTGACTTCTCCTAAAACTGGAAACCTTCTCATTGATTAAACACTGCACGCTTATATATGAGCTTCATAAAAATACAATTACATCTAATGGCTTTTACGGTACAGGCATGAATTAGGCTGACATGGGCGGCTTATCTGTGTCAAGGTTTGTGTAGAGCACTGTTAGAACCTACCTCTAAACTGTTTTTCAGCTCATTTAAGGTGCATGGTAAGCGAGTCCATGTGTATAGAGCACAAAGGCCGGATGGGAGAACATAAAAGGCTCTCACTGATGGTTAATGAAGAGATGTAGGCGAGGTGAGCTGATACTGGAATGCCGCCTGAGGCCGACATCTTCCTGAGGCTCACGGTGGGGAGGGAGAGGATCCCCGTGTTGTTCAGGAGAAAACACATTGTTCAAGTGAAACCCATTATACCAGAGCTAAAAGAAGAGGTGACGAGAGGGATTCACTCCATGCTTTTAGCGAGCTCGGCAACATTAATATAAACCTGCCATTGGGGTACATTGTTATTCAGCTGCTGTGTATCAGGGGCCTTTTATTGTGGTTGAAAACAGATTTAACGGTCCTACTTATCGGCCAAGGTATCAGAGGTGGACTCTCAGTGGGTGCAATGACACATGGAGTCATCATAGTTATTCATGAGGAGCTGTAAAGTTTTGTGGTTGTGTGTCAGAAGTGGAATAAAAAATGTATTTGAGAGGGACAATCAGCATGAGGAAGCTTCCTGTGGATACTGCGCCCCTGGGGCCTGCTCGGTACTCAGACAGGGTTCATTACCAGAGAAGATGGCCTGCGAGTGATCTCTACACTTAACCCTCTGGAGAGCCCCAGTCGCCACACACTCAAGGGCAAAAACCTCATGTCTGAATGGACACATGCGCCGCATGCAATATCCTCACATTTGAAAGCTTAAAACGCTCAAGAGTTGAGGCACAGTGTCGCAGCAGAGCCAGGGCTCGGTCAACGTATTCCCAGAGGCTTGTGATACTGAGGCACATGTTAAATATTTCTACCTGTAGGCGCCATGTTCTCAATCACAAAAGCTCAGCACAAATACGTTCCTTTAGAGTTTATAGCAGTTGTCGGATATTAACATTTCTTTGTTGCTTTTCTCGCAGCAGGAGAGTATCCTTCTGTATGAGCACAGGGTTTTTGTTTATAGAACAATAACATCAGTGTTGGCACCTTTTTTTCATCCTGAGATATCGGTATTATTTTAGTTTTTTTCAGTTTGTGTCCGTTGTGGGTTAGACATGTCATCAACACGCCAATTCTCTCACGGTGAATCCTCTGGAGAGTCTCCTGCTGTATTCTCACATTCACTAGGGGGCTGGCAGGAGAAACTCTGTAGAATGTCCACAGCAGCTCACATGCAGCTCCTCCAGATACTTTCAGGAGATTATCTGGAATTCAGTTCATGTCTGAAAACGGTTTATGATCGGCTGTATAATTCCACTGCTCAAAACATCATTATCCAGAAATTGAGTTGTGCCGTCTTCTAAAATTTAGAGAAATCATCTCTAAGCCATCAAACCAGATGACTAGTTTCAAACATGAATTATCTGATGATTGTGTTGCTCCACTGCCAATTGAATATGTGACAATAGTACCAATGAGACATTTTAGAGAACGATTGAAACCAAGCTAAAAACAAAAAAATCTCAGAAGAAACTGGCTGACTGAGTCACCGGAGCTGAGGGTGGGTGGAAATACACATTCAACATTCCTTTCTCTATGTTCCTGCTATACCAACTTCCGCTGACGTCTCCCCATATACAGTCTAAAGAAACATTTTCCTCTTATTGCACCGAGAATGTGTTTTTGAATTTTTAAGATACCGGGCTCCTGAACACCAGACACTCACAGCGTCGCGGCTGGATTTAACTCTCTGCTGGTGAGCTTAATGTGTAAAGCCTAACGCCGAAGGTTGTGATTCTGAATCACACCGCGGCCATCCAAGCTGAAGTCTGTGCACCATATTCTGCCGTTATTCATCAGGCTCTGTAACCAGAGGGCAGCCCCCCCTTCCCCTCCTCCTATATGGCTTCAGCAGCACCGAGCAACTCTGAATCGTCTTGTCTTTTACCTTTGGATGACTTTAAGCCATGGAGTATGAATAATAGAGAGGCAGCAATGTGAGAGCAAGGTCACAGAAATGGAGAGGACGAGCTCAGAGATGGTCACTGCTGGGCACCAAGCTGTTAGACTGGTGGGGACAGATATTTATTAGATTCTCTGCCAGTGGTCTGAGCGCTCTGAGGAAGTGGTGCAGATATGTTGTGCTGTTGATAAGCTGCTTCATCGTGTTGAATAAATTCAGGAATTCCTATTATACACTTTACCTACTGTATGTTTCAGATAAAATGTTGATAGTAAACGTGGATTCTGCTCATGGGTGATGAGGTTACAGCTGTCTGTGATTACTCCAGATTTCTGCTGCCTGGCAGGACTGACGACTCGGCAACTGCAGAAATTGATTGACGCTGATAGCAGAGAAGGGAATTTCACATCTGAGTGCCATGAGAGAACAAAGCGTCCACAGCCCATCACTGGCTCTGTGCTGCTGTTTTTACGATGGTCGAATTCATGGTTTAGCGTGTGACTATTTTAACACGAAGCAGGAAGTACAAGAATGTCATCAGTTTAGGTAGTTGGCATTGATGAAATATGAAAATGAATGGGACATGGAACAAATTAAAAAGTCAAAGCACAAGTCTAATACATTTTTCTCAGCGATGGTTGTGGTCATTTCAGGTATAGTTCTTATCACACTGATGTATGTTGTTAACTTTTTAAGGTAATTTTGGTTTTAATTTGTTATTTGTTGCTATATAAACGGGGTGAAACTGAATAAGTAACAGATGATACCGACTCATGATTGGTTGTGTGTGTGCACTGGCAGAACCTTGACTCCACAACCCCACACCCCATCACCTCTGCACTGACTCAAAATGATGTTTAAAGTGCAAGATGTATCCAGGGTATTTTGGCTTCATTTTCGTTCAACAGGGGAAGTGGAATCGCGTTGTCCATCTTTATGAAGTGTATGATATTAGGTCATAAACCAAATTCTGAGCCACCAAACAATCGCTGCTGCTTTCATAAAATTAATTTCTATATGAAGAACTTTGAATTAACAAAAGTATGTCGCTCTTAAGTTGTTACTATGCAACTTACAGACTGTTTTGCCATGTAGACACGGAAATGCTGGGTATTGTTTTCCAAAACCAAAACTGCTGGAATGTTCGGCTCCGTCTCTCCAGGGGTGTGTGGTCTGCATAAACTCAGAAAACCATTTCTCTACAAACCGCGCTTTGTGTAGTGTTATCATATTAATAGAGCATTTTTGCTGCACACTTAAATATCTTAAAATACCATCATGAGAGCAACATTCATATTTTCTTTCATTAAAACTCGGGCTCATAAAAAACCAGCCCCAAACAAAAATTTAAATAAGTATATGGACTTAATGGCTTTTTTTTGTCTTCATCTCCTTATTGTATCAACTCACTGTATGCGTTTTATAGAGATTAGTGTTTCTGTGTTCAGCTTGCGTGCTTCTCTAAGTGGCCCCACTGGGGATGGAGAGATATTGAATTGTATTGAATTGAAGTGAAAATCTTCTTTAGAAAAACAATAATGTTGACAAGCCACCGGCGTTGACACAGTCCTGCACAACTGGCTCTATTAAGGCCTCCTTAGCAGCACAGGAACCTCAATACTAATACAACAATATTATCTTAACAATCAAATTACAGTGAAAGGAAGAAAAAAAAACATAGACCTTATGTTGAACTCAGCAGATTTTAATTTAGTATTTGTTTTGGTCATTGTGCTGTGTAACTCCACGTCTCAGAGTTAAGTTCCAGTGCTCCTGGGCCCAGCTGCTGGTTTATGGTAAAGATAGTTCTCATTCCAAGCAGCGGCTGCAGGGATCTGCTTTGGGATCGCTGACACACTTTTGAAATGAGCGAGAGTGACAGCGAGTCCTCCCAGCATTTCACTTCACATTCCACACACCTTCGCTTAATAGGAAGTGTTGGACCAAGACTGCTGCCATGTTCCTGGGATCTAATGTTGGATGTGCTCAGCAATTCTCTGTCTCTTATTCCTGCTCCAAGAATATAGGATATCCGGCCAATTCATTTAAAATGCTCTTTATCCCCGATTCTCCATTCCCTATTTCCACTTCCAGAAAAACGCCACCATTTCTCCCCCTCCTGCCCAAGTATGAAACTTTCTTTCTCTAGCATGTCATTGTCTTTTTGGATCGATCTCTTTATCATCCTCTGCACTGGGCTGCTCCAGCTGTGTGACAATTAATTTGAGTTGTATTGGAAATCTTAGAAATACACAATGTACATCTTTGGAGAGCACAGTTGGATTTATCTTTGTCCCAAAACTGAAAATAAAAGGAATTTAACTTTGGCATACGTGAATAAGAACAGCAGCAAACCCTCAGATCCAGAGAGTATTAAAAATGTCCCACCGCCTTAAAACTGTAGAAGTGTGCGATCGGTCCTGTCTAATTCAGTGTGTAAATGTATTTTCTGTATAGTTTCCTCAGAAATTCCACAGTGTATTGAAAAAGAGTAGTTTTCTTTCAACAAAACAACCCTACGTATAACTATATTGTAATGTATAACCTTTACAGGATATTATTAGTGTCTGAAATGCTAATTTCCTGCTGGAAAGTAATGAATGAGAGAGAGAGAGTGACTCATGTAACACAAGTGCCAAGAATAACAGCAAGAGGTCATCTGACCAATGAGTCCTATGTAACTGATGGTGTGACTGTATTTATTTACAGCAAATATACAGAATTAGGAAGAGGAGTGAGAATCAGATTAAACTGATACCAGTGGTAAATGTCGCTGCACATGCTTTGTAATTTCAGGTATATTGTTCTGCCCTGGTTTCATTATTAAAAAGCATATTTACAAACTGCTGTATCAGATATGTCAACCATGACTTGATTTTATCAAAAAAGACATTAGTTTTGTAATTAAAGTTACATCACATCTTTAATTGGTAATATTCAGAAAGAACTACTCTGCGTATCAGCTATTTTGTGTGGTGCCTGTAGTGACTTATGTAAAAAAGTTATCTTTGAACGTACAAACTGTAAATGCAAGCAACTCGTTGAACGTCTTTGTTTTAATTTTCTCTCCGTCCTCGACCTTTTGCTTTCCTTCCTCCCTCCTCTTCCTTCTGCTATCTACTACTTTAAATTCTGCTCTTTTCTGAGGGAAGAAAACATTTTGAGCTCTCAGCGTAAACACACTTTAACTGTGTGTGTCCATGATTACCCCCGTGTGTAGGTGGCTCTTCCTCCTTGAAGACAGGCTGCCCTCCCCCTCCCCCCGATTGCTTCGGACCAACAACCAGATCTTAATCTGTTGCCCATTTCCATACATTTCATTCAATTAAGCCAAACCAACCCAAAAAGCTATTTCATGCCTTCGAAACATTACTGAGACTTTTTCTGTATGAGTGCACACTCATTCCAAATGACAAAATGCTTCATTATCTGGCCAGCGTGAATGTGACAGAGAGGGGGGGGAACAGCAACTCTGTGGATGATGAATTGTGTTGTTGAAGTGCACTTCACTGTGCGGTCCTATTTCAATTGACAAGCAGCTGCTGCAGCTATATGACTAAACCTTTGTACCCATGTCCTGGGAGGGGAGAGCTGGAGGATGTATGAGAATTGCTCGGAGCGACGAGTGGCCTCTGAAGACGGAGACGCTTTGACAACCTGGTGTCCTCCTTGAAAAGCCTGGACAGACCCAGATCGCTTTTGAAATGTTGTTGTTTGAGGCTGCTAAACACTCAGGGTCACTCGGTGGCCACGGGGGAAGTGAGGAGGAAACAGAGGGAGAAAGTTGGTATTCAGTAACACTTCACGTTAGTGTCAGTGTTGTGTGTCGGTGAAGGAGTGACACAGCTGCACTTAAGGTCTCACCATGGTTCTGTGGGCCTGTCTGTCCGTCTCCCTGTCTGTCAACACAAATCTGTCAAGGACACAACAGTTGGCTCGCCCACGTTCCTGAGGCAAAAGGTTTTTATGGATTACAGAAAAATTATGAATAAACTTTCAGGAACTTTTTCCAGAAATAAGAGCAGTGATACTCACTTTCTGTAGAAGTGTGTTCTCCAGGATTCTGCTCATTTTGTGACGCTACTTTTTCAGAACAAAATACAATTCCATCCAAATTTAGTAGAAAAAAAACAAAAAGAAAAATTGGCAGGAAATGTTCATTAATATGTTTTCCCACCCACTGCTCATTGAGGTCACCAAGGTCGCACGCACACACATACACACAGACACACACACACACACACTTTGAGCCCTTTACATACTTTTCAACTTTAACAGTGTTCCATTTCCAAACTTATCTCCCACGATTCTACAAGACGAGGATTTTTTCTATTTTTACTATACAGCACATTAACACTGGAAAAGTTCAAGTGAGAAGAAGCAATGAAAACCATGTCGGAGCTGCAGCTGCTGAATAAACAAACATCATCGTGGATGGTTGATTGAAATGTCAAGATTACAGATCGCTACATAAATAGATACTCAATTAATTAGGGAAAGTAGCTTGAAGACACAGAGACATTCAGAAAACAAATCAGTTTGATTACCAAACAAACCAATGATCGTTCATGGGAAAACTGACTTTTAAAAGTTGTATCGCTGCAATAACTATATTTAAACAAGTATGAAGGAGTGGATCACTTTCAATCAAGGTAAAAATAATGAGTTAATTACTTATTTATGTAAATAACTCATCCATAAATCATGTTGATAAAAATCTAGCTTCCAAGTACTGAAAATTATATTAGACAAAGACGGCCAAACACATCAGAAACGTGCTCTAAACTGCAAACACTCTTTAGAAGGACGTGTCTGTACCAGGGACATGAGGTTAAGTGTCTAGTACAGTTTGAAACGGATCAAATCAGCTGTAGACGTGTATAAACCGGGAGGTGCTGCTTTAATCACTCTCTGGTGGATGATATGTTTTTGGCCCACCAGTCCTTCCCTATACGCCCATTACGCACGTTGCTTCTTCCTCGTGTCCGTCGAGGTTTTGATCAACTTTGAATAAAAGATGAAGCTGGATTATTCTTCAGGGCAGGTGAAGAGGACAAGAGACGCGGTGGGAGTGAGGTGTGCGGGGGGGGGGGGAAGCATCACTCAGGTAAACACGTGTCCTCTGCAGAGTGAAGAGCAGTCGTGTGAAGTGGATGCGTTAGTTTGCGGTGCACCTCTCCGGTGATGAGAACCTCCCTGAGGGTAAATGCACCTCCAGGCGAGTCGGTCGGTGTTTGCTGGCTTTGCTGCGCCTGTGAGCGTAAGAACAGACGCCACGAAGGGACGCCGTTACTTCTTATGGTTGCCAACCATTTCAAAACAAGACCACCGTCATCTGTTCAGTTTGAATCTAAAACGTTCACTAGCTGAGAATACTGGAAGTGTGTCTCTTAAAAACCTATTGGTAAAAAATACCCATCAACTATTCAGCCATTCTTAGTTGAGAAAGGAATGTGTTGGATTCTTTTTGATTTACAGATGCTGCGTTTCAGTTTGTAAGTAGAGGAGATGCTGGACCATGCAGGACTAGGCAATATCGCAAAAAGTGATCTTGATATGAAAAAACATTTTCATATTAATCAATACAAAAATTATTTGAAGTTTAAAGAATGAGATGAGTGAAGGTTGTGGTTTTACAAACAACAAAACATTCAAATCTGAGTTGGCTCAGTTATGTGTGATACTACCTCAATGTTTTTACACAGCGCATGAAATATAAATTTGGACTTTTGTTGTATTGCGGTTGATTATATTGTCGTAACTATTGATATTGATTTATCGCTGATTGGCCCCTGGTCTAAACAGACTTCATGAGAACTTTGTGCACAGATCCATGTATGGATGATTGACATGGCTCACTGGTTAGGAAGGGGGGCCCTCAGCAGAGTTCAGGGCCGGCTCTGAAGCCAGGTAAACAGTAGAGATGTATCAAGTATTAAGTGCTTTGGTGGATGAAAGTGGAGCCAGACGATCCAGAATTGTTTTCCTTGAGTCGCTGCACCAACAATCTGGCTCCATTCAAATGAATCCGAGAGCTGTTTTTTTGATGGAGGGCGTCTGTGAGTCTGAGCGCAGCGATTGTCTCTGAAAAACCTCGTATACACTATGAGTCAAAACTACGTGGTTGGTGATATAGGATCACCTGTTAATAGAATACAACAGGAAAAACCCATCAAACAAAATAAACAATTCAGTGCCTAGATGGAAGACTTGTTTGTGTTCAGTTTAATCTGTGTTTTTGTGAATTGTTTTTATATGAGAAACTACACATCTCAGTTTTTTAAATTAAACTCAACACAACACAACACTTTCCTTCACATTCGGATCAGCGCAGCGTATATACAAATCAGCCCGGCTGAAGATTTAAGTCCTCCCTGACTTTTTATACTTTTCTTGCTTTGGGATTTTTATTATTACGATCCAATCTCATCATGGAAGATACACAAATCAAATGTTAAACAAAAGCTATTTGCTGCCATCAGTGTATTATAATGGAAACCTCAGGGATCTCTTGTGGTTTTATTGTCCGATTCAGTAAAGTGGACATTGGGTCCACTTTACTGTTATTGCCTTTACCGTGGTTATGATTTAATGTTCCTGTTTTTATTTGAGACGAAGGGCGTAGCTTGAGATTCTCCGATCTGTGTTCTCACAAACAGACTCTCTGGACAATGTCAGGAGATGGTCGGAAGTTCAATGCAGATTTGTACTAACATTGGTTTTGTTACTTTGCATTGATAGATGCTTGTTGCATGATGTGTTTAAATCTGTGTGCCTATGAAATCTAGCAGATCATAGATATTTACCTCTGCCAATGGGATAATGTTTTTTTATCAGTGTTTCTTTGTTCATGGACGGGACAGATTACCACTAAACTTGTTGAATATGGTCCAGGATAGGACCCATTTAAATGTTTGGTTGGTGTCCGGATCGGACAGGGATGTTTTTTCACATTCTCTAATATTGCACGATTTTTCACCATTTTCCCTGTTTTCCCAGGGAATAATTCATGAACATAGAGTAAAAACATCAAGCTTATTAAGGGACCTGATGTCGTTTGGTCCAGCCTGTTTGAATTTTAAGCGACTGCTGGTATGAGCTCTAGTGATTTGTATTCAAGTTTCAGATTTGATCCATTTCTCTTTGTCTGGACATTTTTTGCATTTGAGACAAACGATGATGTAACGGCTCGGTTTATCTTCCTGTTTCTCACCTTGTCCGGCCGTATCTGTGTCTCACGTGTGCAGAACATCCTGATGCAACGCTTGATTTCACACTTGTCTTCTTTCTTTCTCCATGGCTTGTGCCCCCTGCTGTTTCCCCCCCGCTGGGTGGTCCGGCTTTAACTAAACGAATATCTATAGAAACCTTTGATCATGTTAATATCCCCACATTATTTCAGCTCTTTATTACCCGTGAACAAGAAGATTTAGTTCATTTAGATTGGGAGTCTGGAATAGTGGTGCTCGGTTTGTGTGTTTGGTTTTGGAAATGAAAAGCTTCTCACACTCTGTCTGCTGCTGTTGTCGCTGACGTAACGTCAGGCTGATTCATTTAGATTTCATTCTGAAACCCTCACAGGCTGCCGCTTGAAATTCTTGCATATTCAGTGTGTAAAATAAATGAAATATTCTGTCTTTCACAGAAATGTAAATACACACACACACACACTCACAGACACAGCTCAGCCGCCAGTGCTGCACATTGTCACAGGCAGTGTACAACACAGTGGAACAAGACAATGAGTAATAAGGAATCTTTTATTTGCTCATATAAAACTATAATGTGAATAATGAATGAAACTTACTCCTCTGAAAATAGTTCGGCTCATTCCCTTTCTGTCGGCGGCTTGCTGCTAGCTCGGCATTAAACTTTTATATCTGTTTTGAACTGTGAAGGAACTGCTCGCTTTTTTATTTTTCCTGCAAACCTCTGCACTGCACCCCCACCGGATTTATTGGAAGTGTAACAGATCTCTGAGCCAACCTGTTTGAGGACAAACTTTATATATTTCTAAGAGCCCTTGTTCCCCAGCTCCATCTGTGCTCGACCATCCGCTGCAGGCTGCCTGGCCGGGCTGTATCAAAACGCATCAATGTGGTTATTATTGGTGTTGGTTAATGGTCAGGATTACAAGCTGGGAACCAGAGAGTAGACTCCAGTTGCCTCTAACATGGCTATCGCACCAGAGGCCAGGAGGGAGACGCTTTGCAGGGGCAGTATTGTTCCGGAGTGGCACATGAAACCGGTGGGAGGAAAAAGGGGGACACTCATTGGCATTCATCCTGCATCGTCTCGCTCCCCCGATTCCTCCCAGCGGCCAGCACCCAGTGTGTCAGCAGTCCTATATTCCAGTGTGCTGTCTGTTGATAATAAACAGCCCAACAATCGGGGCCAGAGTCATAGAAGGTTTGCGGTTGGATTCTGGCCGCCGTGCTCTTGCTATCTGCCAGAAAGGTCTGGGCAAAACCTTTTTGCTTTATGCTCAAAGTCGGCGTGCTGGTACCACTCTGCTCCCGGGTCTGAATGTCACTGGGCTCGCTGGGAGGAAGAAGGGGAGCTGAGGAGGGACTGGGGTTTAATAAAGGATTAAACTCCAGAAGACATCTGTTAAACGCTGTGCCATTTTCAGCCTCTTATCAAATCTCACCAGGGAGGAGTCTCTGACCCTGTTCTCTCTATTGTAGGTACCCCCCCAACACTTTGAGGAGGTCGCCGCCGCTGCCGCCACGGTTCCTCCACATCCAGGCCTCCCCCGCCCCTCCTCCCCCTCCGGTGCAGGGCGGCCACAGACGCGTCGGCTCGATTCCAGGGAAGCTCTGATCCTGCAGCCACGTCAATCACGTCTTCACCGCTGGGTAACTATCAAGCTGCTGGCAAACACACGGCTCCTGCCTTTTGAATCTTTTTGAGTGTGAGACACGAAGGCCTTTGAGATTAGGCAATGTTTGTTTTTGGGAGAATTTTATGGTTTGTTTGTTACTTCTGGGGTCACTCATGTGTACGTATTCCATGTTAAAAGAGGCATTTTCTCCAGCCATGCATGCAGCACTTCTCTCTCTGTCTTCAACACACAGACACACACACACACACAGACACACACTCACACACGCACACACACACGCACGCACAGAGAGAGATGCTACAGGGCTCATGCAGGAGGAATCTCGAGAGGCTCGATCGGAGCTGCTGTGTCTTTGTCTTTTCATCGACGAGTTCGACTCCAGGTGTCATCCACTGAACTATGTCAAACTCTGCAGCTGCTTTTCAAATTACGGGTTGACTGAGGTGAAGAAAAGGAGAACACAAACCGACACGGCGTGTGAAATCTCACTCCGCCTGAAGAGAATATAAAGTAACGCCACAGACCTACAAGCCTCTTACACTGTTGAGCTGATGGACATGAAGTCTTCAAAGACGATCGATCAGTTGTCCATTTCCAGAGAAATTTCAACCCGACAGTTCAGCTCTACGGAGCAATTATAGGGTTTTTAGTGACTCTATTTTATATGACACTGGGCGACTGTGGCTCAGGATGTGGAGCGGGTTGTCCACTGTCAGGGGTTCAGTCCCTGCCTTCCCCATTCCGAATGCTGAAGTGTCCTTAGGCAAGATACTAACCCCCAAATTGGTCTTGACGGCTGTGCCTGCAGTGTATGAGTGATTTATGATAGAAAAGGTGCCCACAGATGCACGGTATGAATGTGTGGTGAATGTAAAATCTGTACTGTGAAGCACTATAAAAAATACAGACCATCTATAACGGTTACATTTTATATTTACTGTAATTCCGAACTTTAATTTACCTTGGATATAGCAAGTCCATGACTTTCTTGTAGAAAATCCTTGAAAGCAAAGCATCCAGTGACTTGTATTTTAACCTGCATAAGTTCTCACTGGCCTCAGACCATTGGGCCGTCATTTATATCAGACCTTGTGCTGAAAGGTAAAAATCTGTTTCAAACTTGTGCTTGTTCATTCCTAGACAAATTGAGTGCCATGTCCAGTGAAGACTGAAATGTCCTTCTGACCCTAATATCCGGACTCCTTAGCTCATTTCCACTGGAGGATGAGACACTGGACTCCAATTTCCATCTAGTATTTGAATGAAATTTCGTTCTCTATTTTTGTCTACCCTTTTTTACTACTTTTCCATCCACCTTTTGTCCGTCTCCTATTTCTAGGAAGACCTTAAATGACCTTGGTGACGTAATTGCCCCTGTGGGTTATTAAGTATTTTTAAGCTCACATGAGCTCAAAGAGTAATGCAGCCATGAGATCCTCTTGTTTCCCTCTGTGCTCTCCCCTCCGGCTATGGTGCATTTCATCATCAGGTCCGCCTACACTGAGCTGTTGCTGTTGGCCTGTCGTCCAAGGCTCCTCCGAGTTAAATAAAAGCGTCCTGGTTTTTCCGCCGAGTTGTCATTTAGGTGTGTTTGACCATCTGTAGTAAATTCAATCACTGTCTACCCACAAGTAATCTCCTCCGCCTGCCCTTATCTGTGGCTGCAAATTACTGAGCTTCAGGCCCGGTCTTTACATCAGAGCGCCGCTGAAGGAAGAGAGTGAATGAGGACAGAGCTGAGAGGAGGTCGTGAAAGGTAGACGTTGGCCAGAAAGAGAAGTCAGGCGCTCGTATATACATACGCAATGAGGCTGCAGCGATTCTGAGGTTGCAGGTCCAGCTCAGTGCGTTGAGTTGGCTAGGTCGGGATTATGCTGTACAGTGCTCACTCAGTCATTCAACTGGTGTGGCACGAGGGGAACTTTCCCTCGCTTCGACGGCTGCACATAAGAGATCGGGCTTTGGAGTTGCGGCCTTTTAAAATGTTTGTAGCTCTAAGTCATCTGAGGGTTCACTCTTTGTTGGCGGTATGGTATATTCTGGGCAGCCGAGAGGTCGATGTGGTTGTTGAAGTTGGTGATGATGTAGGAAACTCAGCGGACCTCGTTCTTGTTTGTATAATATGTTTATTACACAGAAGATTTGCAGGTCAGGACAGGCACCATGGTACCCCGGAGAAATCACACGCCAAAAGTGAAGTCTGACTTCCAGGGGTCGGACACACAGTATATATAGAGAGATTGGTTCCGCCCATGACTTCAGGTAAATGCCGTCCCCCACGGGATTTCTGACTAAAGAAAGACATGTTTTTGTGTCCGAACATGAAGACACATTGGTCAAGAACATTCCTTCTACACCCATCCATTAGCTAGTCAGAGGTCATTCCCAAAGTCAAGGATCATTTCGAAAAGGTAGAGAAATTCTAAGGTAAACATCTGGAGGACTCTCTGAGAATGTCTGAGAGTCCAGAAGACAGGTATCATAAACGTAAGCCTGTCATTATGTTTTGAACACCCACCAAAAGGATCTACTCTAACGTATATACGACAGCGGTGAGGGAGATTTTCTCAACTTTTCCCTCCTCTCTTATCAGCCGCTGCAAATGTACTCCACGCTCCTTTTTTAATATCTTGAAAGCGTTGCAGCGTCTGCACCACAGGCTTTACGCCCTGATGTGTTAATTTGTGTTCATCAGCCCCTCCCCTTGCTGCTGCTGCGCTCCTCTGTCACAGAACATCCCCGGCCGAGTGTGCACGACAATAAGCGAACGTGGCAGCACCCACGCCGCTCTATTCCTATATGCTAATCAACAACAGTGTAGCATGAACAGCAAACATCAACATGTGTCCCGGAGGTTTATCCCCCTTCAGAGCTCCCAGCCTCTAATTCCCCTGTCGGTGCTCATTCCCACGTTTTTACCATATAACCTTATTTTTTCTGCTTTGTAATCATAATCTGCGTGTTAATAACGTATAAACCACATATACAAGTGGCTAAATACATCACCGTCACATTAGTGCTTTAGGTTCATAAATCCCTCATGTGACTGTATAAGGAAGTCGGCGTCGCAGGGCTCAGTGTTCACATCCCCATCCTGTGGCTCGGCGCTGATCTTCGTTCCAGGCGGCTAAGCCTGCTCTCCCACCCTCAACATCCCTGACTGTGTCACAGTGTCAAAGACCCCACATGGTGGCTGCTGGGAGCAACATCTCCCACATCCCATGTTCTTCCTCCACTCCTCTCCCTTCTTCCTCCTCGGATTCTGTATTTCTCCTCCAGATATCGATTCCTTTAGCTGGACTTTGCTTATTGGCTGATGTTAGCTGTTTCTTAATTCAGGGGTAGGACGCTGCCCACCCAAACCCAAGTGTCCTTGGGCAAGATGCTGAACCCTCAATAGCCCCCCATAGAATAACAAAGTGCTGCAAGTAGATGCACTGTATGAATGTGTGTGTGTGAATGGGTGAATGTGAAACTGTACTGTAAAGCGCTTTTCTAGTCTTCATCAGACTAGAAAAGCGCTTTGAGTTTTCTTCATCAGACTAGAAAAGCGCTATATAAATACAAATCCATTTACCATTTACCATCCCAAGATCACTTCCTCCTTAATGGGTAGACCATGGAGGAATTAGACGATCTGGTCTGCTGAAACTTTCCCTAAACGGCTCTCCCAGCCCGGTCACACATATCTACATGCACAGCGGATATTGCGTGTCAGAGGTCCCCAAAGTTGAACTCCATGCAGAGCCATGTTAGGGTTTGTTTAACCACAGGAAGCAAAAGTCTTAGTTGCCTCCTCGTTCTCACTGATTGGATTTTAATGAAGGTTCGGCATTAAAACGTGTGTGTGACTGGACCCTTATCTCTGGGAAACTAGGGTACATACATTTAGGAAGTCACCGATGCAGAACCTTGTATTTTCACCACCTCTAATTCTATACTCCTAAACCCCAGTTTCAACTTTTCCTTCATTTGAGTCGTGTTTGTCCCTCTTTCATTTGTTGGGTTCTCCCTGCCTCCCTTGGTGTCCCGTGCTCTGTGCGCCTGCAACATGCTCGATGCTTCTGTGCACGTGTATTGTCCTCCAGAGGACGGGCTCCTGGTGTGTAGCAGGGCCTGAGGATGAGCCTCTCCTATCATCCTCTCCCTCTTTTCATTGTCACATCTCCCACTCCTCCTCACCTCCTTTATTTCCCATTTCACTTAGCATGTATGGCTCCCTCACTCTTTTTGCCTGTCACCTCTGAGAATGATGGGTGGTGCTCAGGGAACGCGGGTGGCGAAGGAACAGAGATGTAGCTTCTCGACGGAGTCAGCTTTACCATTTTGTTCTTCTTCTGATGTGTGTGTGTGTGTGTGTGTGTGTGTGTGTGTGTGCAGTTGTGTGTTTTACTGAAGTGTAAATGGGTAAATGGATGGTAGTTAGTATTTATGGCGGTGTGGGAATATGTGGGAGGTAAAGATGTGTTGTTGATGTTTGCTGCATCTCAATGATCCCATTTGAGGAAATGAGAATTTATGTTGTGTTTCCACGGGTTGAGTGATGAGCTGTGGGGTCATTGGTGTGTGAGGAGCGGGTTTTGCATATGTTTTCCTGCAGATGTGGCCCCGAGGTGAAAAGCACAACAACATCACAGAAAACCAAGTGCTTCAGATAATGTGTTTTGTTTTTTTTTATAGATTTTTCTAATGTCGTAACGAAAAGCTGTTGTCTCTACCATTTATTATATTTTTTTATTTGTGTTTCTTTTGTTTTGTATTTGTGGTTTAATTTTGTAATTTATGAACATCTTTTTTTTCTATTTCTTTATTGCCTTTTTTGTTTTTCTACAGATGCCATGGAGGTTGTTTTCACCCCTTTTTGTTTATTTGTTAGCAGTATTACATAAAAACTCTTGGACGGATTAACAAGACGAATGGTGGAAGGAAGCTTTACGAGTCAGGGAAGAACCCATTAAATTGTGGTGCTGAAGGAATTTATTTTCTTCTTTCTTTAACATCATATTTTCAGCTTTTCCTTGGATTTCTCAGAGAATAATTAAATTCTGGTTGAATGTGGTTTCATAAGGGCAGAGTTTGCAGAGATATGAGCTCGACTGAGTGTCATTCTATCTTTGGTTGTGTTTTCCTGTGAAAGGTTACGGCGTTTAACACTGCATGTGCTATAAATGTATATGCATGTGTGTGTACAGTCTGTCTGGTGCATGCTCACACAAGTCAGAGCGGCACTCGTGTAAAATTAAGTCCACGTCAGCAGGCAGCCGTTCAGATAAGATTAACAGGACCTGACGTCTCCTTGGTTGGAGAAAGATGCTTGCTCCAGTTCCTCACGACGTTTCTCCCTCTCTCCTCACCAGCCTCCATCCAAATAACATTTCATCTCTGTCCGAGGATGCCTCACCCCCCCCCCCCTGCCCACCGTTCATTAGATTTCTGATATTGTTATTACAGCCAGTGTGATTAGATGAGCATGAGTCAGATTAAAGGTTTGTTTTTATGCCATATCGGAGCCAATTAGCTCCGAGTTCACACTTTCACCTCAGTAGACCGCAAACGCTGATATTATGTGCTCGGGCTATCTCGCTGGTTTAGCAGATTTCTTTTCAGCTAAGGCCCGAGGGGAAGGTAGGTATCTTTGTCGTCGTATAAATGCAGTGTTTACACAAATCTCCATGAAGGTGGATGAGATTAAAACTCATCTGGCTGGTGCTTAATGGACGTCCCTGAGAATCACATGGTGCTTTGTCAGTTAACTCTGAAATTGCAATACTATTACCTCGGCCTTACTTGAAGTACAACCGTTATGATTGGATTTGAAAAATGGATTATGTTACTGTGCAAGAGACCCCTCGATGTAGGTATGATGAAATTACACACAAATATTAAATGCATGTGCATGTTTAGCGCTCTGTAAAGTGATAGAAAGATTTATGCAGAGATGCAGAACATGAGGAGGCCATACTGTGGCTTGATGAGTAACACTTAAATAGATGTGGACATAATTTATACATAAGCACAGTAGATGTCACAGGGATGTCACCAAGGGCCACAGTTAGGAAATGTGATTATCATTTATGCATAAGAACCATTATTGTGTGGGAGTAGCAAACAGGGGGGGGGAAGTAATAACATAAGTGTTTTAAAGCAGTCGGAGCAGGAACAGTTCCTTCATGTCTCTTCTGAAAAAGCTTCTTCAAACTATATATTTTGGACGTTTGCGTGTGTGTGAAGTTAAGCAAATGTTGCGAAGTGACTGGTAATCGTGTACATTAGTTGCTGTGCTCGTTATTTAATTGTAATCAGTTAATGATCTACACACAAAGCTGTCGAGCAGTCTGGTTGGTTATCGTTACTTTAAAACCTGAAGCCAGAATCTGAATTGACAGTCCGCGATAAAAATTGCTTTTTTATTGCGACGGGAAATTGTACGTTGAAATTCTGCTTATTGACTGGAAACAGTTAAAGTAAAATTGCAAAATTCTTCGCAAATTCACCTAAAAAAATCGCTTAATGAATAAAACCCAACCCAGCTACAATAAATAAACACTACATAACAGTTTCAGTGCTTAATAAAAAATATTCTCTCTGCTCCAAACTCTGCAAACACAGCTGTCCTCTGCTTTTTAGCATTTTGTTGTTGTGTTGACAACTTCTACTCGCTAACAGTAGGCTAACATTACCTTTGCCAGAGCCATGTAGAGGGTGTGTTCCCACCAGAGTTAACTTAACTGGGTTGAGTACATCCCTCTATAAATAGCCTACTGGTTATTATCAGTATTACTAAGGAGAAAAAGGTCCCTTACCATTGCTAAACAAGTCATTTGAACACAAGTCATATTTCTGTAAAACTCACGTCACTGCTGGTTCACACCTGAACCCGACCGAATCTTTGCCGTGGCATTGTCACATCAGGAAAAAACATATTTGTGGGTTCAGAAAATGGTTTTATGTCTTAATCAAAAGCGAGGTCACAAATGGTGAATTTTGTTGTTTACTTGACTTGTTGACTTAACCGATATTTCCCCAAATAAACAAAGATTAGAGTCATGCACAGAAAGTGAATACAAATTATTAGATTTCTCTTCTGTGCCCAGCGTTAATTCATGTATTATTTATGTGGCTGTGATTTTCTGTCTCCATACTGTCACTAGCCATTAGTGGGGCCATGAAACCGGAGCTCAGAGGAATCAGTAATTTTATGTATGTGTGTGTTTCTGTGTTTCATACATGTGCTCCTATAAGAAGACCCGTGCAGTTGTTTAACCTCTGCAGCTGTCAGGTTATATGATGGTGGGTGTTGCTCCGCCTGGTTGTACATGTGCATAGTCATTATCACACCGTCAGGGCTAATCCCGGAGCCCTGTAATTGTCAGGGTGAGGGACATTGGGTTTTCTTTTGGTCCTAATACCAGCAGTGAATTTCCCCGTCATTAGAAAGAAGTTAATCCCTGCTTACAGTGGTGGAGGCAGACGCAGACGAGCGCCCTGCGGAAGACAACACATTGATTACTGCCTAACCTCTGCTGCAGAAGGGCATTTCAATGAGGTGCTGAGTTCAACAGTGAGGTTTTTCATTCCAGAGGCGTAGCTCCTCTGTTTACGCTTCAGGTCAACAGTTTTTAAAACACCCTCATTTTTCCAAGTTGGAGTTGAGTGAATAACCTTAAATGGTACAAAGGTAAGTGTTAAACTGTCTGAGGTAAAAGGGGAAAAAGAAGATAAGTTCACAGGAAACTGATGAAAACAAAGCCCTGTTTTCATGGAAAATTACTAGTGAATTCAGCTCGGCTTTTTCCTGCTTTAACTCCAGCAGCTGAAGCTTTGAAAGATTATGCAAAAAATTCCTGCAGGAACTAAAACTATTGTTGATGACTTTGGTACAAAGGGGAGTGTGGTAACAAAACGTGTTACCACATCCTCTGATGCAATTAGGACAGTGTTGTACTACGGAACTTGTCTGGAGGGAATTTAGATAAACAGTCATCTGGACTCAAGAATAAACTGATTTAGAATTTGGTGGTTAAAGGTCGTCACTGTGACCTCACAAACTATGTTTGTGGGTTAGGGTTAGAATTTCCACACTAATTATTAAAAATTTCCTCCAAATCCTTTTTATTTTGTCATATTTTATATTCACAAGGCCAACGATCAGTTTCACCGGGACATCACTATTTTCTGAAAAAGATTGTGACCATATTTCACACTTGATTGAATATTGAATTAATGGAGCGACGCCTGCGAGCAGAGAGAAATTTCCCATCATCCCATTTGCTCGCACTGCTGCTGAAGTATTGCTGCCAGTTGCTTCAGCCCCTCCACCCCCCCAGCATCCACCTGTAGGCTCCGACGGGGGGGTTACAAGTATTTGCTCATCACTCCCATCATTCCTGTGTAATCATATGAGGGAGTGATTAAGTTGGAGCCTAGATGCCAAACACTAAACCTGTTCTACTTCTGCAATAAATGTTTGAACGCGAGTTGACTGACTGAAATGGTGACGGATTTGTAGCTTTTGGAATTAATTTTATTTAATTTGTAGCTTTCATATTGGAGGTGTTTTCTACCATCACGGCTACAACTTTGTGTTGAACCAGAATCAGCTCAACTGGCCAAACATGTGAACACATTTAAGGCAACACTGTGGAATATTCAGTTCCTTTACAACATATATTATGTGGGTCAGGTTCAGTGTGTATGTTAACCGCAGCCTCACTGGTAGAAGAAGCTACAACAATTGGTGAATTTAATCTCTTTATATATATTACATTGGGTTTTTTTTATGACATAAATACACCTGGTTGTCATCACCTACAAGGACCTTTCACACCTGGTATTCTGGTTTCGGACTAAAGTGAAAGATTTGAAGGTCCAGACCAAACGGAGAAGGTGTGAAACTGCACTGAAACTTTGTCTGATTTTCCTTTTCTCTTTTCCACGAGGCCTGAAGTCCAAAGCCTCTCTCAGCAGTGAAACACTGAAGGCTGCTTGCCACTTAATCACAGCGCTAATGCGCAACATAAAACATATTCACATTCATATCGTTCCTGTGGGTAAACCGGAGCCTCTAAACTGAACCTATAAACCTGAGAAAGCTCATATTTAAATTCCTGCAAACCCACACACACACACTGCTGTGCACAGATATAACAAACAGTGCAAACCTTCAGTAGCAATATATAAACTGAAAGGTTTAATAAGATGATGAACTCTGGCAGAAGATGCTTATGTGTCCTCATCAGGTTTTTACTCCAAACTCTCTCATCAGCTCCATTTGTGGGAGTTGGGAATTCAGTTTTTTTCCTTTATTGGTTTCCTTCATCTGTTTATATGGTCACAAAATCCCTCTGTCAGCACATAAACAACCAGGAAATAATGGACCTCTGCCAATTTAAAAACTAGAACAAAAATTTACTGTTAATTTCAGCACTTTCTGCAGGAAATTAGATGCTTATCTCTTTGTAACGCGTCAGCTCGAGCACCAGCAAAAAAATGGTGCAATAAAACATGGATGAATCTTCTACTTCCCCCAAAATTAGTCAGATGATTTGTCATGTCTTGTGATACAGAGAGGGATTTGTTGGTGTTCTAAAAGGCACTTACAGTCTGGGACCCCTTTGCACCATGTTACAGGAAGGAGAAGAAAATGTTTCCCACTCACAGGGGTTGGCAGGAGCGGAAAGAGATAATCAGCGATATCTGAATGCATTTAAGAGACATCCGGAAAACTACCCGTCTCCAAGTATCACTTAGAAAAAAGACATTCATCTCCTCATCACTAATTAATAAACTGCAGTTTTTCTCTTCAAAATTACAGAATATTATATTATAATAATATTTTTTTTCCCCTACAGTATCAGTGTCAGCCATTCTTTAGCACCACAGCTAAATTTCTCATTATGTTCACACAGATTATCCACCGCTGACTGGATAATTCGTGTCACACATTCAAGACAAAACTGTGGAATATTCAGTTCCTATACAACATATAGTATGTGGGTCAGGTTCAGTGTGTATGTTACCTTCAGCCTCACTGGTAGGAGAGGCTATAACAATTGGTGAATTTAATCTCTTTATTTATTTATATTTATCTATGGCACATTGTTTTTTATGACATAAATACATATGGTTGCCATCGAATACAATAACCTTTCACACCTGTTATTCTGGTTCGGACTAAACTAAAAACCGCTCTGAAACCTTTTTCTCCTCAAAATTACAGAATATAGCTTTTTTTCCCCCTACAGTATCAGTGTCAGCCATTCTTTAGCACCACAGCCAAATTTCTCATTATGTTCACACAGATCATCCACCGCTGACTGGATAATTCGAGTCACAGCGTTTTGTACCCGGCTCCAGCCCCAACGCCCAGTGAGGTAATACAGTAAGTCAATGATTTGAGTGGTATCACACTACAGGAGGAATGGAACTCACGTTACCCACATCATCAGAGAGGCAGAGTCATGAATAACCCAACATATGGTGAGTGACAGCTCTCTCTAACGTCTGATTAAACGGCGAGCGCTGGCGGTGGGGCAGCTGCGAGGGGTCACATGTTAATCCATCAGCCCCGGTTGCACCAGGTAAATAGCTTTGCAGAACTCTCCCCACTGTGTCAGCAGAACGCCGTCGCACTGGAATTTACTCGTGGCCTTGAAAGATGACGGGACACATCTGAGCGGCCGGGTGGAAACGCACACGTCCCCCCCCGCCCTCACAGGCTCTGCTGCTTTGAGGAGTCCTGTGTTCGTATGTGTGGTGGCGGCAGGAGTTATGTGGCTCTGTGAAATTGAACAAACAAGTTAATAAAATCCCCCGGCTATCTGTTACCCAGGAGTGTGCTGTGGGCTGACAGGCGTGAGCTGATATGTGTGGCACGGGTCGTTATTTGTGTGGCGGACGCCTCGGACCCTCCGGCTTTCATCCCGAGCGCAGAGCCGCCAAGGAGCAGGGACTCCCGGTGACTTAATGTTTGGATTAGCTGGTGAATGGATGCCTCACGTGGGCCTCATTCGGCTCCTGAGCCCAGTTGGACGGTTGGGTTTTGCCCGTGTCACGGTGGGGTCGGGGGAGCAGACGGCGCGGGCGGCTGTGATTGAGAGCGCTGTCACAGCACCTGCGGTCACGGCCTCTGACGAACTACGCCGGGGGGGCATGAATAATGTGCACCGTGGGCCTGAGTGATGGGCGCTGTAACAGTGCCAGGCAGAATAGCGTGACCGGAAACCCCAGCGACAGCCAACATCTTCACCAGCGAGCCAGCCAACACACACACACACACGCCCACCAGGGGAGAGATGTATTTAACTTGCAGTCTGCTCCTGCGCAGTCTCGAGAGTGTGCGGCTTTTAGAGTGAAACTGTTTTGCTTTCCTTTAACATCTGAAATTTTTATGATGGTTTAGAAACATAGCCAAGCTGCTCAGACGAGCTGGATCTTAGAGTTGTTAGGTTTGATGAAGTGGAACCCGGAAAAGCAAGACTCCCGGGAAGAGGCAGCTTTTGCAAAAGAAACGGGTCTTTTATCAAACGTTGGTCAGCGCAGGTAAACAAGTGTTATGAGGATAAAGGCACAAAAACCACAACACCAGGAAGTGTTACACGAGCTGCTGCAAACATTCAGGATTCACCACAACGGGGGGAAACAGACAATTTGGCAAAGAAAGCGGGAGACTGAAGGAGAGCTCAGAAGAAAACAGGTTCGTACGGTGCAGTCACCACATCTGAGGCAGGAATGTTTTTACAGCTGCTGTGCACGTCCTTGGTGGAGGTGGAGTGAAAAGCCTCAAGTCTCAGAGAAGGGCAAATACGCGTTGATGGTACAAACAGGGATGTGGTTAAAACAGCTTCTCTTCAAGGTCACTTCCAAAAGCAAAATACGTCTCTCCATCGCTCAGTCACACATTTTAAAACGGAGAAACACATTCAATCCAAAGACGTGTAAAGAAGACACAATGAGATGAAATCGTCAGATTCGTCTTAAGAGGGAAGGAGACTAAATATAAAAAATATAATTGGGTTGAATTGCAACGCATTTGCTAAAAACCTTCCTCTCGTAGGTGTTTTTAAGCATTTGGACATTTTGGCTCATGAAAGTAAAAGGAAAGCGTTGGCTCTGCTCTGCATGACCCTGAAACTGAGGTTGCTAAATGGAAATCCTTCATCGATTTTATTCTCACACCTGTGCTTTTCCTTATTTCATCAAAAATACCTTTGCTAAAGGCTAATTGACATGTTGGAATCTGCATCACATGACCTTGTTTTTCAGTGCTGAATGGGAAACTTTCCACCGGAGATATTTTACTTCAGCTGATATGAATAATAACACAAATGGTTAAAGCACTCCAGTTTCAAGACCCTGGTATTGAGCATGATGATGGTTTTTTAATGGCAGAGGCTTTGACAAGTTGAAGTGAGACCACAGTAATGTGTAATGTGGAAGAGTTGTGAAACCGGTGTGTCGGAGTATGACTCGAAATTAAACAAAAAATTTGGGAAAAATGCAAGATAAGCGAAACCAAGAAAAACGGAGACAGAGAAATTCTGTGACTGGCTGGAAAGAGGTGTGACTTCCTGTCTCAGAGCACTAAGGTTACAACATTGTTTTTGTAACCAAACTAAAACATGTGTTTTTCTTTGCTTAATTTTCATTCTCTCCTTCTTGTATCGTCGTAAGATCTCTTTCATTCTCCTCCTCCTTCTCCTCCTCTATCATCCTTATAAAAAAGACTTTGTCTAAGTGAGTCATTTTCCTGGATGTGTTGATCTGTTTCTTCAGAGACTGTGCATCCTCCAGTGGGGCTTGCTCTGGTTGATTACTGCTAAGCTCTTTTTGCTCAGTTCCTCGTCTCTCATCGACTGTTTCTCTGTCGTTTCCCCCCCTCTCCTCTCTCATCGACTCCCCCCATGTCCCTCTTCACCACGCGTTTCCCTGTCACTCATTGTCTCTGTGTCTTTTTTCCCCACTCTGTGCAGCAAACAGTTATGCTGGTGTCAGGTAGTTTGCGTCAACCCGAGGCTAATGGGAATAAAAAGGAATTTGAGAGAGAGAAGGAAACCGTCCTCCCTAACGTCTTCCATCTTCCTTGGCACTGAGTAAAAGATCAGGAGGTAACGAAGGAGAAGAAAAAAGGAAGTGGTGCAGATAACTGGAGGAAGGCGGTGTCTTTTTCTGGGGTGTTGATGGTGAAGGGAACACTTTGCTGCATGGCAGCAATGGGATCTTCAAAGCCTCCTCTCCTGCAGTCCCTCCTAACTCCCTTGCTCCCATGTTGTCTCTCTTGAGAGAGGCGATATATCTGCTGGCTGCAGGCGTCAAGCTGAAGCTTTACACTTGATCCTTTCATTACACCATAACCTTCACTGTGTTACTTTGTTAACAATGTACCTTTTCTCTTTTGCTTACTTTTGTTCCATAATAGTAACTGGGATACTTGGAGAGCCCACACCTCCACCAAGGCTGTGTGTTGAGATCAGATACATTTATCTACACCAAGATTTTCTGCAAACTGCCTCCAATTTCACTTGTTCATAGACATTAGCTCTGCATATGCCTGATGCCAGGGCTGGACTGGGAGAACAAAACGGCCCGGGCATTTTTTGGCTCAGACCGGCCCACATAATTAGCGGAGCACATCTGCCATTAAATTGACGTAACTTATGTCTTCTAAATGTACAAACGTTCTGGCCTAGTGGAAAAGGTGCACAATTTAACTAAAAAAACTCTCTTTCAGGTACCAAAAAAACACCAGGAAATGTGCAGTGACTTCACACTCAATTGTTTATTTAAAATGAATCTATAAATTTGTCATGATAGCTGGCAGAAAACCTGGACGTTGAGAGAAGAGAGCCCCTGGCAGCTGCCGATGAACTGGCCTTATCTGCTCAATAATGATTATAAATGATTAACAATGACAATGTGTGATAATATTAAATATTTCTCACCTTATCAGTGGAGCAGCTTTTTAAGCAGCTCACTCTTCTCTGCAAGTCTGTCTATCACCAAGTCAGAGTCCAAGGCCATGAGAATGTCTTTCTCTGTGGCCATCAAAATAAATGCCTCCAATTTGTCAGGTGAGAGGGTGCTTCTGAGCAGTGGTGTACAAAGTACTTGAAAGCCATACTTGAGTAAAAGTACAGATATCTTACCTGAAAGTGACTTCGGTAAAAGTAAAAGTCACCCGTCA
Source organism: Limanda limanda (assembly GCF_963576545.1). Lineage (NCBI taxonomy): Eukaryota > Metazoa > Chordata > Actinopteri > Pleuronectiformes > Pleuronectidae > Limanda > Limanda limanda. Next base: position 19,005,626 of record NC_083645.1, on the reverse strand, counting down.
GAAAATGACTTGAGTAAAAGTCTTAAAGTAGCTCATATTAAAAGTACTTAAGTATCAAAAGTATCTGGTGTTGAAATGTACTTAAGTATCAAAAGTAAAAGTACAAGTACTAAAATTAAAAATGCAAAGTGCTTTTTATAGTAGGCCTATACAGACACAAAACAACCCAAAATGTTTCTCCTCAAGATTTATCTCAACTGACTGAAAAATTACAACAACAATATGCATATAATGTATAATTTTACCAATTTTGAACCCTAGATGCTGAGGTTCAAATAGTAATGGACCAGTGCATCTAGAGACAACAAAGAATTAACTATAAACAAGTGCCTCTTGTGTCTGCCCAAGAACATTAATAAACCACAGTATAACCACTAAAACATTCTGTAAATATCACTAAACATGGACCTCTCATCAGTAGCAAGAGTGATACACAATGCCCCTTATGATAACTCAGCAAAGGGAAACCAGATCTAGGCACACAAAATAAGACACTATCTCTTATCCTATTCTAGAGGAAGTATAGACCAGAGGGATAGACCAACCCCCCCCCGACGGCAAACACACCACCGGGACCTGCACATCTCAGGAGGGAGGGGGCAGCGAGTGAGAGAGAGAGAGAGAGAGAGAGGTGCGCCGTGGGTAGAGGCGTGCGACGCCAACCTCCGCTGCTCAAGTAACGAGCCAGTTTGGAGAATGTATTGAAAATTGAAAATGCGCGCTCACATGTCTGCCTCCACTCGCTCATCACTGTCGAGTCCTCCTCGCTCGTCTCCCGGCGCACCTGCTGCTGCTGGGCTGGTGAACCCGGCACCACATAGGTCCGTCAGTTTGGCACATTTAGCAGCCTCCACCTCCAGAGACTTCAGCTTTTTTTCCCGATGCGTTTTTTACTCTTATTATCCATTTTAAGTTTCTGTCTCAGCAGCAGCCCGTCCCGCGACTCCCCCCGCCAATGCCATGAGGTCCCGCCCCACCCTGGTTTGTGTTGTGATTGACAGCACTGTCAGGGCTCTCTGAGCCTGTCAGCCCATGATTGATTGACAATGACAAGCAATAGACCAATAATATGTGTCGATGCTGGCAACACACTGCTAGCCCTCTGTAGCCAATTGGCCGGCCCAATTGGAGGGAATTTAGAGAGGAAGAAGAGAAAAAAAAAACAACAACAACATAGCGGACCAGACCGGCCCACATTGGGTCAACGGCCCACCGGGACTATGCCCGGTATGCCAGATGGCCAGTCCACCCCTGCCTGATGCTAATTTCTATATAGTTTGTTGAGAAATTTGGATAAAAGTGAGAAAAAAAAATCCTGGATTCCACTGTCTTAATGGAATCCACTGAAAATAGTTGATGGATTCTTTCTTGGCCCAACCCCACGATTCCACCAAGTTTCAAGACAATACTTTTGAGTAGTCTTTGCTTAATCCTGAAGGAGGTAACTAGAACGATAGTCAGTAGAGTGCATACTTCAGTCCTTGTCAATTCTGAACTGAATCTCCAAGGTTTGTTTGGCCAAAGTCCTAAAACGATTGGAGATATACGTATATATAAACTGATGCCCAAACTGCAATGTTAGAGAAAGTAATGAAAACATTTCTGGATCGGCCCTTTGTCCTGAGATCTGTGCCAAAATGCAATGGGTTCCGTTTTTGGCTTATGCCCCATCCTTCCACTAAGTTTTGTAGAAGAGTTCAGTCGGATTTGCGTGAACCAACCAACAAACAGACTGGAATTGCACTCAGCAGAGAACTCCTATGGTCCAATAGTGCCATTAAATTCAATCAAGCTGCACCAGATTGCAAACAGCCATGAAATCAGTTCCCTTAATGCTCCTGATCTGATCGATATCTCTGAACGATTCCCCTGGAAAACTTGTTAATGTAAGAAGGTGATACTAGACAATTCTAGAACTTTCTTTGTCCACATCTGTGCCAAAATTGAAGGGGTTCTTTCTTGGCCAATGTCCCGTCCTTTCACCAAATTTTATGAAAATTCGTTCAGATTTTGCGTAATCCTGCTGAGAATCAAACGAGTCGAACGGGGCTGAAAACACAACCTTAAACAATATCAAGGTCATGTTGTTTTTCTCCCAAGCACGATGTTGGCCTTTCCTGAAAAAGATAGAGTTTCATTCATTAATGTCTCCATGCCAACCGTCACAGCACGTTGCTCCCTCACTTCTTCATGGCTCAGACCTGTCTCCCACAGGCCAGCGCTTTAAAAAGAACGAGACATGTCTCCATGCACCGGCTCTCTTTTCACTTCTTCTTCACTGACGTCTGGCCCATGAAAGCCAGACGTGCCACTGTGGCCAATGCTCACATCGGAAGCAGGGCCACTGCCTCGGTTTTTCAGAGAGGAGCCAGGACTTGCTTTGAAGGCTGTTTTTCTATTTCTGTGCTCCGCAAATACCTTCCGTGTTCCGTTTTCAGCTTTTGAAAATCCCCTCTTTTTAATCCAGTTACCGCTCACTGCAGGGGGAACAAAAACAGGACGCAGCATTCCTCACAGAGGTGTCACTCAATATTTATTTAATCAAAATGAAATATTGTTCCAGGCCCATATACAAATGTTAATTGCATGCATGTGGTAATATCTTAATTCGGGATCTTGACGGAGTGATGGTATTGTTTACCCAGCAAGGTGCCTAAGGGAGTTCTCTCAGGATGTTTTATGAGTCTGCTTAGACACTTGATTAAGGACGTGCTTTCCACTGGGGCTCCCTTCCCAGTGAAACGCACAAAAGACCCAGTGAGATTAAAGTCCTTCATCCATCATTTGAGAGCGCAATAGTTACAGGACCTACATTTGCATGAAAAGGTGGGAAAGCACAGGATTCAGCCGCATAATCTGACAAGTGAAGAATGCATATGTGTCTATTGCTTACAGTCGGTATCCGTTAGGTGCTGGAGAGGAAGCACGGCGACGCAGTGAGCCACAGCTTAGTGTTTAAGCGATCTTTACAGGCGGGCAGTGTCTGTCATGTTTTCACTCTAAGAGCCACTAGTCAAAGTCGTAAACCTTTTATTCCTCCTCCCTCAGCGTGGAGAACCGTGATCTAACTCCAGAACAGAGCTCCTAACAGAATCCGTTTGCACCGCTGTTAAGACGCCGGAGTGGATAAATAAGAAAGTACCTGGGTGGATTCCATGTCCTGCTTGAGCTCTGTCTAGGTTTGGCCCGGGAATCGGAGCATAATTATTTCATGAGGACTTGTCAGTGTCGACCCTAATGTGCTCCGTGTGTGTTAAGACTTCAGGATGAGCTGGCACTAAGAGGGCAAAGTGTACTAGTCAGAGAGGAGCAGCGAGTGTATATGTATTTCAACAGTGATTGGTTCCTCACTGTCAGGTTGCATTTAAAAGAGCTCCTGTCACCGGCGTGGTGGTAACGAGCAGTGGGAGGTATAGATTAGAACTGGCACCTTAGTGCTGCACAGGTCATCTGGGCTGTCACCGGACACACTGTGCTTAATGTACCTGTGGATGTCGCTCCACACTGAAATACAGTATCTCAGCAGCTACTGGACGGATCGCCATTAAATGCCGTGCAGACGTTCATGGTTCCCAGAGGAAGAGTCTCACTGACTTGATTCTCTGACTCGTCCTTGAGGGAAGACGCGAGGTGGATATTTGTGGGTTTGGGTGAAATACCTCAACGGCTGCCGGTTGGACCGCTGTGACATTTACAGTAGCCGTAACTATGTTTTATGCCTGTTTGCAGTGTGCTTGTCGGAGCGTTGTTATTGGGGTAATGGGCTCATTTTTCAAATTCACAAAGCAACGGTCTGTGCGGCCACTGCGAAGTCATCCCGTCGTCAACCTGCCAGGTTTGAAGTCTGCTGGATGAGAGGTTGTCGAATGAAACTGAAGGACAGACGGACAGAAAGATGGAGATTTCTGGTTTCATCAGTCGTTTATCCAACTCAGAATCACAAGTCTTTTCTTGACTTTTCATCCCAGCCCTGCAAGATAATGTCTATTATCTCGGTTCATGTCCAAATTCCAGCAAATCTTTTGGGGAAGGAGACTCTGTTATTATCCGCTGCAAATTATTTTCACAGTTCCTACATCACTTGCAGTGGGTGCACATGGGGGGGAGAGCACTTGTTGTGACCCGTGGCTGCACTATGTTCTGTGCTGCCTGCTGATTGTGTTGATGTCTTTTTGTGAGTGATTCTTTGATGAATTGACAAGGTTGTGATGTCCTATTTTTAACTAATCGTTGTATTGTGGTCTGTGTCCATGGATTGCTGTTCCCTGTCTGCACAGCCAATTTACTCTCGGGTGCAAATAGAGAAACCTAACCTAACCTGACCTACTCACACAACAACATCACTCAAAGGAAGCAACTACTAATACAATCAGTCAGATAAATAATTGGTACAACTGGCCTGTTTACAACCCTTCTGATAGCCTTTTTGTGTCAGTTATATTATATTATATTTCAGGAACAAATGTTGTACTTTCTACTCTGCAACATCTAATTATTAATTTTATTCGTAAGGTTATTTATAAACGAGGTGAGACAGAGGAGAATCACAAAGAACTGTCAGTATCTTGAACTGCTTTGTTCATTAAACTTGTTTGTGTAACACAACTAACCATCTGATAACTAAGCCCAGAGAGGTGAGAGTCCGTGAATCCATTATTATTGGTAATAGCAGTTTCCTTGCGCTTTGAAATGCAAATGTTCAAAAAAGTAAAATGGTGAACCCACGTTGACTTCACTCACTAATGAGACCTTGTTAACATCTTACATTGTTTTCATCAGATATTACATGGCAGCGTACAGCACACATACAGTCCAGCTAAGAGTGAGTAAGAGAACGTGTTGGAAACGACAGTGGTCGCCCATCCCTTCACTTCATTGTGTTGTCGAACACAAAATCATGGCGGACCCGTTCACGCCTTTTATAGATTCTGAATACGAATGAGTTCCATCTGGTAGACGTTTCGGAGCCACTGTGTATAAAAGTAATCGCTTTAAGCTTTCCTCTCTCCCGACGTCCATTAAACGACTGAACAAACAACCAACTAATCCTTGTCTACATCAGCGTGTAATCTTATGGTTTAATCACTAGGTTTGGGTCTTTGATTTCTCAGGTCTGACCTCTTCTGGTTTGATGAAATCTTCCTGTGTTATGGTTTCATGACTTCTATTAGTTGCATTTTGAATAAATGTGCAGTTTTGTACTTTGCCGTCATACTTTCAATGTGTACAACTTCGAGTGTATGTCATCCATATACCATTTCTCTATGACTCCATTGTGGTGTGACTGAACAGTATGTACTATATGTATGAAGTGTCAGCGGCGATGGCCTGACATGCTGTTAACATTCGAGGACGTTCTCGGATGTTCTCAGATGAATCACACAATGAAAACTATTGATTTAGCAAAGGGGATAAACAGCGGTCTCCTCTGTGAATGTCCTGTGTTTTGTTGACCACTTAATGGCTCTTTATACTTCGTCAACTAACTCCGTCCTCTGCTCGGCTCGTACACGGCTGCTGGAGGTCACCCAACAATAAAACACAACTATGGGTCGTAATAAGCAGCTTGCACAGATGACCGGGTTTTTTTTTATAGGAGGACGACGTGTTTATGCACCAAACTTCTCTCAAATAGTGAGAAATAATTCTTTCCAGAGTTTAGTCCCTCTAGCAAGAGTATTTTCAATTGCTTTAAATGTCAGGTCAGTTGTCTCCAGTCCAGCTCTCTGCCTACTGCCCTTCACTGAAAGGACAGTTTGTTTAGGATCGCGTTTGCAAGGCCGGCTCAGCGTTTTTCTTTTTCCGACAATGATTTGCAATCCTGTCCCACGTGTGATGACATACCGCAGACGTTGTGTGGGTCTCAAACAGGGTTTACTCTCCTTGAAATGGACTCTCAGGAATAATCAGAGGAGTCCGTGTGAGTCGAACCTTGAGTCGAGGCCATAATGTGCAGGTATGTTAATGCAGGTCTCAGAGTAGCAGCACAGAGGAGTGCTACCTGAATATTTAAAACTCTCCTTTCATTAGCTTATCATAAGCTTCATTCAATGGAAAAAAAATCTTTCTGTTTTCCTTTCCACCCTACTTGCAATGTACTTCCAAATACTCATACAAGGCCTGGGCATTGATTTTTATTCACGTCTGACTTGTTTTCAGGGTTTAAAAAAGTACAAGATTCAGCTCTTTGGTCTTCACTGGTGTTTATTCGCTGTCCCAGTTTCATCACAGTGTTTTTTCCCGTTAGTTCGTCCAGTTTTTGTGCATGTAAATGATTTTTGAATCCTTTCCTTTTTTTCTGAATTTATTTGTGTTCACTGAGAGGAAAACAGACATGACCCTGTTTACAAAAACAGCTGCTTTCACGCTGGATTTGTGCCTGTTCCAATTACATAGTTAGTCAGCCATGGAGTTAATGTCCCAGTGTTTTGTGACACAGGCAAAGCATTAATGTTGCATTTTCTATTTCTGTTGTAATGTTTGTTGGCTTTGTTCGTCTCCTGTGTGCTTTGCGTCTCCTCCTCTGTTTGGCACTGTGCTACTCTTTCTTAGTCAAACTCTGATTTATGCTGTAGCTGCAGCTCATGCTGGAGACTGCAGATATTCTGTGGAATTCATTGTCACCTTTTTAATGGACAGCAAGCTGTCAAGCAGATTTCCCGTCTACTGGAACCTCTATGGCTCCCTCAGCAAATAGGAAGTGACAGGTTTGACAGCCCAGGGAAAGTGGACAGTTGAGCAGAGAGCCAAATGTCACACATTCCCTGTCAAACGCCTTTTTCTTGCTGTTATAATGAGATTTGTGCTTTCAAACGAGCCTCGGTGGAGTGTTGCATCCATTAAGGTGCCTTCCCTGTTGATTTGTGCTCTCTGCTGCTTTTATTTCCGCACATATTTATCATTAGCACTTACCAGCTTTCTGTGCACAGTTGCTGGTAAGTCTGCTTTATTATGACAACATAATTTTTAAAAATCATTTGTAATAATTTCACAGCTCTTGAAATGAGACGTTTTGCAATATCTCACACATTTATATCTGCTTCCCACCTGTCAATCTTTCTGCCTTCACTATACTAAACATGCAGGTGCCCATGCAGCCATTCAGGAAGCTGAACACACTCTATGAGTAAAAAGAAATAAAGTAAGAAGTAAAACATTGAAATAAAGGGGGAAATCCCTCCAGGGCCTCGCTCCACAGCACATATCCAACATACCTCCACCTCACATCCTGTCCAGGAAACTGAGCTCCTCTCACCATCCACAACACCTGATCTTGGACTTTAGGGGACAGAGCTTGTTCCCTCCCTCTGGAATACTCTGCCAACCAAGATTTGCAGTCCAACATCCATCTGGACATAAAAAAACCCTCCTATTTAAAACTGCATAAGACCTGACTTAATGCAATCTGTCCAGAATCACTCCCACTACTGTCCTCTACTATGCCTTCATCTTTGTCCCCTTTAATATGTCCTTGTCACTTGTGTGAAACGTCCATGGGACCCTTGAAATTTGCAATAAAAATGTTATTATCATTATTATTAATATATACAGCATGTTACCTAGATATCTGGCATGGAAACCTTTAACATTATTCTTCAGACTTTACTCTATCTAGCTCATTATAATATGTGTCACAATGTATTAATTGATATTTCCAAGCTGAAGCCCAGTTTGTATTACACCAAACAGAATCTGATTTATTGGCAAGTAGGTTTCTCAACAACAAGTCATTAGCGATAAGCGAGTACTGAAGTACAAAACTGAACAATCACACTAAATATCTAAAAATAAAAGCAAAAAACATAAAGTATGTTCACTGTGAAAATATGTGCAATATGTGTGAGTACGAACAAGTAAACAAAGCTGTTATCTGTGTTAACGTTGCAAATGCATTACTTGCAACTGGGGTCAGGTAAATGGTAGAGTGAGTTAAGACAAAGTCACCCTGTGATAATTAAATGAAAATATGTATTTCATCATCACCTTTACCGTGTATTTTGACATGTTTTCCTTCCTCTTAATTATTAAAAACTTGGTTTGGAAACTGCTCGCTTTGGTTGCCTCATTTCAAGAGAAGCGCAGCTGTGTTATACATGCGCTGTTAATCTCAAATGCTACACGAGGCTATTACAAAACCCTGGCTTTTAATTTCCATCATTTTTATGTGTTGCTGGCCGCCGTGCTGTCGCTAAACCAAATTACTTGTGACTGTTTTTGCGGATGGATGGAAGAGCGGATGGATGGACTGATAACTTTGCATCGGGTGTACGTTTTTCTGACCCATCCAAGTACAGAAGCATTTCATTCAGCCCACAGGTCACAGTGTGACTGCACTGAAAGCTCATGTCTGTGGAAGTGCAGAACTCAGTGTTTATCAATGGAGACTTGAAATAACTTACAAAGTGGTAAAATACACCGTTTCCATGGAATGATGATCATCTTGTTGTGAGGGCACCTCGGAAGAAAAGTGACTGATAAACCAGAAAAAAGGAATAAAGGAGAGAAACTAACAGAAAGAGGAAAGTAGCTCTTTCATTCCCAGCTGATTTTTTCATCTCGTTCATTTCTTTGCAGTGGAAGAATCTCGTCTTAATTAGCAGGGATTTTGACTGGGGTTTGGTAAATTACCTCTTCTCTGAACCAGGCGTTTCCTCTCCTCACATTACTGCGCGCTACGAAGCAGTGCCGGGGTTTGCTTTTAATCAGCACTGCTTACTCTGTAATTGAAAGGCCTGTGCGGGCGTTTCTTTCTGTTAATTGTCTTTAATTAAGTCCAAACAGATGCACTTGTTAGTAAAACACAAATCACTGATTTCAGTCATTGACTTTGTGGAATTTGTAACGTTTTTTTCTTTTCTTCCTGCGACACTCTCAAATGCAGCTGGGGCCACAATATGAACTCCTTTGAGATTAATCTTCTTCTCTTTTTTTTTGTCTCAGCTAATCCCTAAAATGCCTTTTGATATAGTTACAAAGGACTTACTAAATAATCTGTTTAAGATGCGGACTGATATGGTTTAAATCCTCTTTAGTGGTGCTAGGCTTTGTTGTTGTGCTTCAGTTCTTTGCCAGTCGCCTTGTCACATTCTGCATATATTACTCCACTGTAGACCACAGACTGCGAACATCCCTAGCACAACATGGCATTACTAAACACTTTCTTTTGCAGGAAAATTACATTTTAGGGCACTTAATTTTCGTTATGCGGTGGCTGGATATCACCAGTTCTGTTGTATTTAAAACGCACTGCAGGATCGGATTTCTGAGACTGCTCGGTCCCAGAGCTGTTTCCCCAAGTCTCTCAGTCCCATTTATTTTTCAGTCTGCTCTCTGGAAATTGCTGAGGGTGTACTGGAAGCCTTTCACCCGGGAAAATCGTATCCCAATCTGCAGAGTTAATCACCGTTTTTGCTTTTGCTTAAGTAATGAGCTTGAACGTCCCTAAAGTGAGCCGAGTTAATTTTTCTAATTTCTTCACTGGTAATTTCAAGCCCTGTGGTCTTCTGTTTTAATTTGTAACTTTGATGCACGTCTCCCTGCAATTCTCAGGAACTGGTTTACAGCAAAGGAGATGGTTGATGCAAAATGATAAATATCAGATGTCACTACTTCATAAAAATAGATTCAAGACTAGAAACAGCTCCTTAAATCTTAATTCCACTCTGTTCATTAGTTATTCACATAATTGAACGGATGACATATGAATCTCAAGGTGGATATACACACACACACACGGATTGGAATACATTACAGTTAAATAAGCTATACGTGAAATTGCAGCTTTCATTAAGGTTGCACAGCTTTAAATCCAATCTTCTTCAAACAAAAAACAGACAGACGGCAGCAGCGCCCGAATTGACTCTATGAAATAATAATGGAAAGTGTTTACAATAAGCTCATTAGGATTCTGTCTCTACCGGTGGCATCAACCAAACAGCTGAGTAAAGTGGACATTTGCTTGTGATGTATTTCTTGCCGGGGGATCTGTGATCTGTTTGAACAACAGGGACAATCAGAGAACACTGCAGATATATTTTCATCCTACCAAGACATCTTTGTTCGCTATCGAGTCCAGAAATACTTGATTTGACGCTGGTGAATTTTTTTTTTTTATGTTAGTGAATTGAAAATATTCGGGATGCGGGTCCTCTCCACGGAGGCTGCCATGTTTTTTACAGTAGCCCAAGCTGAACAAACTAAACATCTTTTGAGTTTTTATGACAACTGAAGGTTACCACACGTTCTCCTTCATGCTTGGAAGGGGAGGGTGAGGTGACATGAAACTTGATTCTACACACTGAACGTTTTAATCATCATTAGAAAATATTTGGAGGTTTAATGATAAGCCTAAAGCAATAGTCTGATTACGTGCAAAACTTAAAGCTGCTGTGTAAAATAGATTTGTGGATCAAATGGTTACGTTTAATGTGATTGATGTCCCATGTATTGTCAAACTGAGAGAATTATTATTTTGGTTTCATGGCTGTAACCGCTCTAAGCATTTATTTTCCGAAAAGTTTCCAAACGTATAAAACTAAACTACAGACAAACAAGTTAGCGACGAACTGGTGAACACGTTTGAGCATTTAGCAACGACAGAGCCAGATATTTACCTCCAGAGTCGGTGGAGACCATAAACGGAGCTAAAATCAGAAAGGATAGTGAGAATTACCTGGGAAGAAACTTGACTCCAAACAAATGTTCATGTTGTTCTATGTTAGTAAATATGAAGTTGTAGGTTATGCCTCATCAACTGTATAATATCTGAATAGATAATATAAATGAAATAGTGTGAGGCCAACTATTAGAATTTCAATATGAAACATCGAAACAACAAGGTTACAATTCTGTTTCATGCACCATATGAGTTTAATTCTCTTTGCAAAAACACAATAATTAATTCATCAGTTTAATTTCATATCACTTTGAGATAATGTGACTCTAGTGCAGTATTTATGCAATGACAAAGTTTTCTCCTGCTCTTTTTGCTTATCACAGTATTTTAATATTCTAAGTATAATTATGTGAAAACTCAATAATGTACAAAAAGAACCTAAATGAGATGGGGATTTTTCCTGTGCACATTTTCATGAAGGCTACTTGGCAACTGCAGGGCTCCTCCAGTCACACACTATCAACACTGGGCCGGGCCAAAGGATGACACAATGAGGACAGCACACAAACTGTAGCCTGCATGAATACACGCACACTCTGAAACAAACACACACACACGCACACGCACACACACACACACACACACACACACACAAGTAATATTAGTTAGTTGCTGCTTCACTGTTGCTTTAGAAGAACGGCCCTCATCATAAATATTATGAAAAGCATAAACCTTACTCACCTGATGCTACAATGAGCTTCCAATAGAGTGTTCAAATAACTCCTCACAACCTCCACCCCCAGGAATAATAATGTTAATGTCAGCTGCATGTATCCTCTTGAAAAAGAAAAAAAAGCAGAGAAAAAATAAACTCTGGCACCAAGTAAATATAAGTAAGTGCGCGGATAACATGTTTTCTCCAGAGGGAAATTACTTTGGCATTGAGAAGGTAATAAAGAAGGAAGGGTAATGAAATATCTGGTCGGAGGGCGAAACGCCGCGAGCATGACAATGCGCAGTCGTGATGGGAACACCGGAGGAATGTGTCAGGAGGAGTGAGAAGTCTCTCGGTGCTCCCGCTGTTTGAGGTGGGAGCTTCAAACAGCAAATCAGTGTTGCGCATATCTGCAGACAAAAGGAGTCGAGCTCGGGAAGTGAGTGGCGACGTTTCGGGGGGGAATAGAAACAGTTTGACAGCTGCCTGTGCCCAGCAGGGGTGGCAGGGTGTAGCTGGAAGTTTGTGTGTTTGCGCGACTATTTAATAGACAATATCGGATAGTGCCTATGAGAATACCTGTGTGTGTGTGTGTGTGTGTGTGTGTGTGTGTGTGTGTGTGTGTGTGTGTGTGTGTGTGTGTGTGTGTGTGTGTGTGTGTGTGTGTGTGTGTGTGTGTGTGTGTGTGTGTGTGTGTGTTTGCTGGGTCATGGGAGCTCCCCCGGGCTCTCCTGCAGTGTGTGACAGTCGCAGCTGTGGTGGGAAACTCAGATCCCTCATCCTGCATCTGCAGCAGAGGGACTGAGCACTGGCGTGTGGTGGTGTGGTGGTGTGTTGGTGTGTTAGTGTGTGTGTGTGTGTGTGTGTGTTTTCCTCTTTGCTGTCTAACTAGTGGCTGTTGAGGAGCTGCGGGACAGAGCAGCAAGGAGGCAATGGTCCAACCTCCGTTTGATCAGGCTCAAAGCCAGGAGCTTGCTGCTGAAACACACACACATCATAGGCACGCACGCACACACACACACACACACAAACATCCATCCATAGAAAGGCCCGAATTAACTTGCGCCGGCTTGTCTTCATTTACCAGCAGGCCTCATGGACACTGATGCTCTGAGTCATTGTTGGCTTGGCTTTTGTTTGTTGAAGTTAAATTGGTGTTTGACACATTCAGCGGAGCCCAGCCTGTGAGTTCTGGGCGTCTGTATCAGCGCTTGCCAGTTCTTTTAGACACTGCATAATAGCTTTATCACTTCTGCAGAGTGCTGTAATTGTGGGTGTAAAAGGACTACAAATTGTCGCTGGGTTTAGCCTGCTGACAGAATGATGTGTTCCCAATTACGGTATGGAATTATTTCCATTTCGGAACAATGACTGCGTCTGTCACAGCTTATGTACATTTTAATATGATTTAACTATGAGGATGAAAGGCTGTTGAGTAAACCTCCTTTGCCTCCTTTGATTCCCTCCGAACCATTTCTTCTTCATTTTAAACGGGTGTGGGGAACAGTCATCAGTTACACATTGGTTTTGGGACCTGTCCACAGGATCTCAAAATTAAGATGATGATGATTTAAGAGTTAAAATATGAAAGTAAGTTTATGTTTTTTAAGTTTACCCCTCTAAGCATCTCCACTCTTTTAACTGAAGCAACATAAAAAGGAAATTTTTCAAAATGCATTTGAATTCCTTACAAATCACTCAAGGCCATGACCTGTTGTCTGTGAACCACAGCGACTGATGGAAATCCTTCAGTTTCCCCTAACTTCTCTGAACCTGGCAAGGCCGAATTCCAAAGAAACATGTCTCGACTGGAGCTCTCCTCTTCCAGAGAATATTCCCGTATATTGATGGTAGTGGGTACAGCATCATCTGGCCCATCTGCTGAGCGTAAGGACCACAGAATTTGATCAATGTCATCAAACCTTTCAGTTACTCCATCTATGTTGGTATTGTCCCATTATGAAAGGAACATTGTATCACAGGGTCAAGGTCTGAAGAACTTTGTATTCATTTGTAGTTCAGACCCAAACAAAACCAGCAGAATGGCCCGACAGCACAACACAGCCACGGGATCCCCTCAGTGTAGAGGTCAAGCTTTCAGGCCTGAACCGTTCTTATTCACATGCAGCTGCACACTTGTTGAACGCATGGTGCAGAGTGACTCATCGACCAAATCTCATGACTGCTTCTGTGCTTTTCTATTGTACAGTAAACTTAAGCATTGTGATGCCTCAGTGCTGACGACCCTGGTGAGAGGCCTTCTGTGTTTGTTCATATCTCAGGGAATCCTTGAGGGAACTTTAGTGCAAACTTCCACATTGACCCAAGGGAGAACTCATTCGATTTTGGTGGTCAAATGTCAAAAGTCATGGCCGAAGACCTCGTAAAGCATTTATTTTACCCTTTAGTCAAGAATTAAAACAGATTAGGACACAAATATCAAACGGGATAGAAAATGACGACAGGATATTTTTGTTAACTTCACTGTGACATCTGTAAAAACAGTTTTCTACAATCATTCATCACCATAACTCGGGATCAGAAGGCGACATAGAGACCATATTCAATGTCCACCTTGAAACTGTGCTGACTGTGTGTATTGTCTGTGCTGCCAGGTTGAAGATGTGTGTGGTTGTGTATTGTCATGGCAACAAGTTTTAGCTTTAATACTCACATATGAACACATTTGACTTTGTTTCTCAGTTATCTTGCATGCATATGTCAATATAGTAAAGTTCAAATCTTTTAACATATTGTTTCCTCCCTTGCTGTTCTCCTTCACTTCTTTCTCTGACCCTTGCTCTTCTTTCCATTCATTATAAACAGTGGGAACATACTGTAGGAGCTAAAAGCCTCTGCTGTGGGAGTGTAAGAATTTATTTTGACTTCTTCTTATCCTCTGACTTGAGAATCTTTCCGATGCAGGTTGTTTTTGCTGTGGTCAGAGTGCATGTGTGGGTCGAAGGACATCGGGCAGATGGCCTTTCCTTTCCACTGGCCACGAGGAGTGGGGGCATGTAGGTGTGAGGAAGGAATGTGAAAGGACAGAGACGTCTTTGACCGAGAGAGAAGTCTCTGCTTATTAGGTCACACGTCTCTGCCCGTCGTCCCCTCCTCACCCTCCCCACCTCGGCCCCTGTTTATTTCCTCAGGCCCAACTTATCTCCTCATTCTCTGATAAGCCAGCCAGCAGACAGGATGAATACTATCAGCCCTCGTTTAGCCCTGTGTGACAGGTTTTAACAACATGACACTGAGACTGGAGTCGTAACGGCGCCGCGAGTCTGTATTATTAAGGTAGGCGCAGCGCTTTGTGTAAGAATTTGATTTGTCTGCACAGCCTCGGTAATGAATCTTCCTGCTTCTCAGGAATATCCGAGATGCAGTCCTGATTCCCTCAGATTAATATCAATGTGTAGACACGCTGCAGCGGCACAGAGGCTTTGATCGTCTGATGCTTTATCTGCTCAATTGAACTGTCTTTTCTCCTCTGCCTGTGAAATCCAGAAAGGCTTTGTGTGCCATCTTTCATAATCTTCAGACGCTTTGATTTAAAATTCACAACTCGTCTGAAAAATGTCTTTTTCGGGTTGCCTCTGCTTGAGCGGTCAGAAATAAGAGTGCATTAGAAAGACAAGAGTCAGATATTCTCTCTGTGCTGTTCATGTAATTGGGCCAAAGTGTTATGGCATGATTTCTGTAGGGAACCGAGTCATGAGCACGTGGAGGTGAGAGCTGTAGCCATAGCAGCGGAGAGGAATATCGTCTGTGTCCTTTTGTGGCATGTCAGTGGAATCTCTGCTGCATCTTGTCAGCATCTTCTCAGTTATGTATGCTTGACTGAGAAACGCCACATTCGATCAAGGCCGTGAATAATGAATGTTTAAAGCTTGACTCATGTTTTGGAGGTTTGAGGCGGGAGACGGACTCACCTAATGTCTCACACTGTGGGCTGATACATGCCCATGTGATGAAGACACGCGCCCACGAGACAGAAACGGGAGAGACATTTGCACGAAATGATGACAAGTGTCTAGCATTCAAAATGAGATCTTTAAAAAAATATATTTTTAAATATTTAAACAAGTATATAAATACATTTTTCCAGGTGCAGCGATGCTTGACTTTGTGTCTTTATGAGAAACCCTTTTATATCTGCAGGAAAAAGAGATTTAAGGTGGATGACAGAGCTGTCTGTCACCCGGTTCCCTCTTTGCTCCAGAAGCAAACCTTTCTTGGAGCTCTCGTTCAGCCACAGGGGATTCTCTTGGAATCTTAGCGCTGGTGCGGTTGATGGTTGTCATTGTTCAACACCATTTCACATCTTGAAGCGGCGGCTTTCCTAAGCAAGCAAACATCCAGTCTGCTTCAAAACTTCATTGCATCATGTGTTTCTTCTTCTGCTGCTTTGTTTGCATTCACTTCCATCTTTTGTCCACAAACACGGAACAGAAAAGTGACTCAAATCTAATACAGAATATGAAGGTGCGTATTCGCTTCTTTGTTCTGAGCTGTTTGAGCTCGGGTGACCTCTTATTACCAGCGAAGGTAAAGAAGACGGTGAGAGTGGGAGAGATGTGCAGGTTGTTGCTGATTCATAAAAGACCTACACTAACAGGCGCTGTCTGAGGGAGACGAGAGAGGGAAGGCAATGGAGAGATAACTGGAGACGGGAGCAGCAGCGAGACGATGATGATGATTCATGTGAATAAAAAATAAAAAAAGTAAAACATCAGGGCAATTTGAGGTGAGTTGGTCTACAGAACGAGTAAGGAAGGTATAGAGAAGAATGAATAGAGAGGGGGAGGACAGAGGAGGGTAAAGATAAAAGAAAAAGAGATGAGTGTGCTGAAAGCAAATCTCTTTCTCTCTCTGTCACCGTGGACGTTCACACAGATGTTGACACTGCACAAAAGGGTCCTTGTTCGTTCTGGGCTCAATTTGTTTTAGATAGACATGAGCTGAGGGAGAAGAACGTGAAAGGAAGTGATGTGTAGGACGCATTAACCTTTTTATGCCCCCGAACAGAAAGAGGTCTCTGCCCAATTTCTAAAGTTCCCTTTGGCACAAACTTTAAATAAAGACAACGCAGCCTATAAAACAGCTGGGTTGTCCTTTTATGGTAAATGTGCATCATGGTTATAGATTACACTCAAAGTTTGATGATTTTTTCATTTACATTCATCAGAATTCTTATTTGTGGTCAATGTGTAAAACTCCTGAAGTGAATGCAAACATAAGAAACCATTTTCTTTATTGATGCATCTTTTCATTATTTTCTTGGTTGATCAATAAACCATTTAGCCTGTCAAACATCAGAAAGAAGTGAAAAATAGAGATTCCTGTTTCCCCAAGGGTTTAATGTTGCATCTTCAACGGTCTTACATCGAAATTGACATCAGGCTGGAACCAGAGAGTGTTTGATCTGTTCTTGAATCAAGTGACTCAAAATTAATAATTGTTAATCACAACAGTTGACGTTCAAGTTTCTGATGATCACCTGATTGTCTAATTGTTGCAGCTATAATGAGCATGAAATAGTTTTCAAAGACTAGTACATCAAATTAAAATGCACCTCTTTATATGACATCGTGTTTATATATCAAAGCAGTAAATTGTCTGTATGATGGCTCTCGAGCACAGCACGTAACTCTTATGTGTCAGCCAGTGGCCAGAGGCTTTATGTTTCCAGGTCCTATCCTTGTGAAAAAGATGGTTCTTTTGTGCTTCATGTAACTCTGGTGAATCATTTGTACCAATCTCATCTGAATCACCATGGACTTACTGCTACATTGTGAAATCACACTGTCAGAATAACCTCACCAAATATATTTAATTAAAACTGCTGTGCACCCTGGGAGTTTTTTGGGTACACTTCAACAGAGAGTCCTAAATTTGGCTCAAGCAGGTTCCATCTCGACATGTGCTCGACTCTAACAATTTGATAGTGAAGGGCTTGTCTTTTAATAACTGTATTTGTGTGCGTGTGTGTGTCTGTATGTGTGTTTTGTGTGTGTGTTTGTTGCATTAGATGGATGATAGCTGCTGCAAAGGTTAGAGGTTGTGACCTACTGCCGAGAAGAATCGAATCGACCAGTTTAAGATCCGATTAGAGTCAAACACAAAGGGAAGCTCCTGGTTATGGTGTGTGTGTGTGCGTGTGTGTGCGTGCGTGTGCGTGTTTTTGTGTGTGTGTGTGTGCATGCTGAGCGTGTTAGCTGAGAGCCTATAGCTGCAGCTAAGGTAAAGGATGTGAAAGGAATAGAATAGACAGAAATCCACTCGCAGGCCAGTGGCCAAAGACAAGATTTATCATGGCCTGTGAACCTGGGAAAGCTTCTCCTGCCTGGAAGCCGCGTGTGTGTGTATGTGGCAGCGCTTAGTGTGTGTTGGCTGCCCCCCCCCCAGGGTTTTGCACCTCTTCAAGTGTGGCCTCACATGCCCCCTCTCTCAGGAGGTCTGTGGAAAAAAACAGGCTTTTTGTCTGCGTTTGTTTCCCTGGGTTTAATGGAACGGAATAACAGGATAAAAGTGCTCTTGTCTCATGATTTCTGTTTTCTGTCCCACACACAGGACAGCGTTACAGTTAAGGAATAAGGATAATCTGACTCTAAGATTTAACCCTTGGCTCCTTTATTGCTTAACTAATTGTGATTGATTAACTATCAGTCGCCTGCTGGCAGATGGGTTGGAGCTTCTGCCCTCAAAGCTCTATATAAATCTTCTGGTCTTACTTTAGATTATTAATATGCTCCAAGGCTTCCTCTCTCTCTCTCAGGTCTTGTCTTAAAGAGGCTCTGACTCATCTCTGTAGAGTTTTGCCCTCCACTTTTTTTAATCACAAGAATTCTTTTCATTTCCTTTCATTGTTATGTTTTATTTATTTTATTTTGAAAAAAATACATCCCTCTAGCTATCCTTAGTTTATGTCAAGTATAATAATCAATATGAAACATGAGTGTACTTCAGTCTGTTTCCATGGCTCTGTTTTACCGAGAAGTTTGCTGTTGACCCGACGTCTTATAAAAGAAATGTAAGTTCATACAAATGGGAACAGGGTTAACTGCACAGTATGTGCTGCTTTTATTTATTTGAAATCAGTGTCTGTTATCAGCCCTGGTGCTGTGTTTGGAGCATGTTGATACAGACAATGATGAAACAATACGTTTCAATAGTATATCCATGACTTTTATAGGCTTTAATCTGTTTGTAGCATTAAAACACAGAATTCAGAGTAACCTAAATACTCCTAGCGTGTATTTGATTGGCCGTTAGATCACCTGTCACTATGTTTACAGAGTGGTTTTATTGTAATCAATGAGGAGGAGGACGTGTGGGTTGTCAGTTTGGATGAAGTGTCCATACTAGGTTGGATGAAGTGTGGTAGTTGTGTTCGGTTGTCTGCCTCGCTGTCTATTTTTTCCTCTTTTCACTAGAAATCCTGCCCTGTGAGGGTTGAAACATCTAACAGCAACTAAGTATTATTCATCAGCAGTTGACCTTAATACTCGCTGTTGATTCTCTTTGTTGTCCCTGTGTGTTTGTGCTTCCAGCTGCGGGGCGGCCCTCGTGGCCGGGATGCCACTGTGTGCCGTGCCAGTCCACGGTGGACGGTGAGGGGCAGGACGAGGGGACAGAGTGCCCGCGGCTGAGAGGAGGTGGCCCGCACCAAACGGGAGAAATGAACCTCTGCTGGAACGAGATCAAACGCAAGTCCCACAACATCCGGTAAGAGGCCATTCGCCCTGGTGGTTTTTACAGGAGGACAAGACATTTTCGTAAATAAAAATCTGTAAGAGCCTGGAGGGATGGATGTTTTCAGTGCCGTGGAGCTGTCGGAATCAGAGAGATGCCAGTGGAAGGGTTTGAGGTGAAGGAAAGTTACTCGGCGCTATGGCAACACAACTGCTAATGGAATTTCTGAACCGACAATTTGGCTGTCAAAAAAGAGTTGGGATGATTTTCACAAAAAATTCGATCCATTATCTCAACCGCTTATTCTTTATAGGGTCGATGCGGGCTAGGGCTGAGTTAAGCCGGTTTTCAACTGGTCAAACAACCCACAAATATTAACGCCCACTTAGATCTGGCTTCCCTGCAATGGGAATAGTTAAAATCAGCATTTACTGCCGGGTTAAATGAAACTGCAATAGACTGGGATAGCCGGGTGAATGCTCTTGTTTGACAAGACAGTGAGGTGAGAGATCAGAAGACAAACTCCTAGTGTCCAAGGGAAGGGAGTCAATCGCCTTTTGTGTGTTTTACATGTGTTTAAAAAAAAACCTGCCTTTACCTGCTAATTTTAGTCTTAAAGAGATAAAAAAAGAGATAATCAACCGTTCACGCGACAGACTTTTGAACAATTTAGAGTTTCAAGTGAACATAACCCCAATCTCAATGCGTGTGGACCATGGAAGGAAGTCAGAGAACCCAACATGCCCCTGCCAAGTTGACAGCTGAACCAGGAAGTGCTAACCACTTCACCACCGTGCCGCCACACATTTGATCAGTCTCGGGTTTAATACAAAGTGTTGGTTTGTAGCAGCTCACTTTGCAGTGTTACTCAAAACAAATACTTTTTGACAACACTTTTTTAACCCAGCTGCTGTAAGTTTGCCCCCCCCCCCCCGAGGTGACTGCAGGCTGTAAATGTGTTATTGAACCAACAGAAGCCTTTTAACGTGTCTCTCATGTTAAAGTAGCCACTCTATACAGGCTCTTAATTGCCGTAATTAACTTTTAAATATTAAATAAGTAATTAACTGTGACAGTTGCCCCTCTGTGGGTGCAAACATTATGCTAATATGTGTTAGGTTTATGTCCAGCCAGTCACACAGTGGAATAGAGACTAATGATGTCTATATATAGTTTCTCTGTCGCCGTCTTTGTTTCTTTTTCATGTCCCTCCTAACGATTCGTCTTGCTGCCAATCACGGTCCGTTTTTCAGGCAATTTAAAGTTTTTTTTTCTTCCAAAGCGCAGTGAGGCAACCTTCTTAATTATTAATATAATATGGGTTAATACTGCCATTACGCTAGATACACTCCGGAGGTTTGCTGGTGCAAAACAGTTAGAGGGCATTCATGTTGTTCTTTGATGCTTAATTGGAAACTGTCCAGGCTCGCCGCATCGTCCCTTCAATTCAAAACGGCGTCCTGTTTAGACAAATGGCCCTTTAATTGCTTCCTTGACCCTGATGTATCTGGGAGGAGGGGGGGCTGGAGGGGCGGGGGTGTTAAGGGAGGCTGGTGGTGAAATTGCTTAAGACAGTTTCCCCTGCAGTCCTGTGTAATGAGATCACTATGGATGGCCCGCAGTGGCTCTTTGTACCCGGGCTGCACTCTGACTTCATCAAGCTGAGAGAGGCGGTTGGTGGGGAGGGGAGCGATGGAAAGGAGAGAGAGAGGGATGGAGAAAGAGGTAGAGAGAGAAAGGGAGCGAGCAGACAGCTAGTAAGAAATCATGGCAGAAGAAAGCAGGGATGCTGGGAAGTGGGAGGGGCGCCGGAAAAGAGGAAGGAGAAGAGCTTCAGTGGAAAGCTGTCTAACCTTGTGGGTGAGAGCTGTCCGGGGGAAACGTCTGGCTGCCTCCAGCGCCGGCGGCTGGACAAGAGCAGACGACCGGCTCTATAATGGCCTGCCTGGCAGTGATTGACAGGTGGCCGAGGCTCTGTTACAATGAAAGTCACGGCTGCTTTATTCCTATCCTTTAAAGTCCCTCATGCATTATCTCCTTTAACACACTGTGCCCTGACTGGAGTTAAATTGAACTTCTCATGTTGTATTTCCGTACCAATTACTAAATAAGTTTTGTAAGGGAAAACTTAATCTTTCATCCGTAGTCCTACATTTTTGTTGAAAGGCCCCTGATGTGCCATTTGAGTATAACTGTTCTCCATTCATGTCTCTGGGAGGCTGCACTGTGATGCTTTGAGGCTAAATCCGCTCTACCATACCATTCCTCACTACTCCAGAGTCTTTGAGCTGCAAAAAGTTTTGGAAACGCAGCTCTCCCCTTTTTAGCTTGAAAACTCTGGCACTGTGTTTTAGTGCGGACAGGGAGAGGCAGGTTGGGTTTAGCAACCACTTGCTGATTGGCTCTTTTTTGCCATGAGCAGTCGCTGATTCGTCCGGCTCCTATCACATGACCCTCTGAATCTGAAGAAAACAACCAGCATGAATCTCAGCTACCAGTGTAGAACGCAACTTTGACCATCAATACAAATGTCGTTGACCTTGTTGTCTTTGCTAACAGCTGTTGTGCTGTTACCTTCTGCTTTTTTACAACTGCTCACATGTGCAGGATATGGATTGTATGGACAGTAATCAAAACTGATACGGAGCCAAAGTGCTCATGTGGACAGAGATCATTTTAGATAAGCCGACAGTGACAATACTAACATGTTGCTGTGTCTTATAGCATGCTAGCATTTGCTAATTGGCCATGAAAATAAACTATGACTGCGGCTGAAAGGAATGTCATGATGAAAGATGTGTGAAACCCAGAGATTCTATTCTTTATCCCGTCGTCTGGGTCACCAAATTGTTAAAGCATGTTCGTTTATCCTTTAAGAGAAGATTAGCCGAACTCAGTTTAGTCAAACAAAATATTTATTTAGGAGAGCAATGAACAGGTTATAGCAAAAACAATGGGTTTCCAGTACACTAGTTGTATCAGAGCGCCACAAACATCCGGCATCTGTCCATTTTATAATAGTAAATCTTCGTTCCTCCTCCTCGGAAACGCGCAGGCGTAATCCATCCTCCTGGCATTTGGAATACGGAAGTAGACAGGGAGACACTCCCAATGACGCTATAGTTGCTCGGCAACCTGTTTACTTCATCAAAGGCCTTGACTCAGCAAATGCCATGACGGGCCAAAACTGTTGTCCAGCGAAGCAAAGAATATTATGTTTCAGCTATATCAAAACAAACCTGACTGTGTAAACATTCGCAACAACTGAACCCAAAAATGTCCCAAAATGAAGTCAACAGAGTCGCTCTGTCCGACCTCCAGACTTATCAGACAGCTGTTCGAAATCTACGCTTTAATACAGAACGAGAAATGAGAACAAGTGAAACATTCATTCTCAATTTGTAGATTAAACCCTAGGAAGGAAAAGGTTATTATTAAATCATTTGTACCAAGGCCTTATATCTAACTAAAAATACTTCTATATTTATTGTTAAGAGTTCTGTCAGCAAAGACTATAGTTAAAAAATTTGAAATCCTAACAGATGACAAATCAGATGATAACCAGAATCACTACAGACCATTCTGTCTGAGTCTGAAACCGATTGTATGATATTAAACAGCAGTTGTGATATTTTGAAAATGTAGCTAAAGCATCACAACCTCATGTTGGCACTAATGGCTGCTGCCCACTAGAGGATTATTGGCACGATTTAAGGTCTGATTCAAGCCTCCAGGCGATCGGGGGGGCGTTGCATGATCCTGTAGTATGAGGGGTTTACAAACACTATTACAATGTCACAGACTGAATAAGAGCTCCTCCGAGTACAGCACCAGCAGATGTTGTGTATTTGTGTATAGAACGGAAACATGGCTGCCTACAGCGTAAATAAGACTTTAGTTCCCCTGTGCCAGGTGGACGGTTGACGAGGTTAAACTTGTTTAATTGGCGGCTGTTTGTTTAATGTGTTCTGTTGTGTGTAATGCAAAACATGAAACACACAAGAACAACCAGCGGACTAGACCAGCAGTATTTTGGATTTCCCATGTCTCAAAAATCGTCTCACATAAATAATTTTGTTTGAGTGGTCTGGCGTCTCGACTGGATCTTCTAGCGTGTGAATGCTCATGTTACATCCGTTGTTATGTATCTGGTCTCCCACATATTTAACCTTTTCAGGTAAGATTTGAAAATCCTCTCGTGTGCAGCAGGCATAAAGGAAAAGTCAGGAGGATAGCCGTGGAACAAAGATTTCTGTACAAAATTCCAGAGACATCCATTGGTCACTGAGATATTTCAGTTTGGAACCAAAATGGTGGACTGAGCGACACTGCCCTCCCTAGAGCCAAAGAAAAAAAAACGTGAAGACGTGAAAGCACCTGTGTGCCCTCGTTCCCGAAAAACAAATTAAGATAAGGAGTAAACAGCAAAGCAAAATGCTTTCTGCCGAACATTCACAGATGGCAGCGGCCCAGAGGATTTATCAGTGTGACACAGTGTCACTCAGCTAATTGCTCTTGCCCTTGATAACATTAGGTTAGAGGTTTTCTTTTTCACTTTTCTTGAAGCAGGCAAAATCATAACACTTTGAGTCGCTCCACGCAGACACACACACACACACACACCCAGTGGCTGTTTGTGCTGTATTGACACGCGAACAGCACCTTGACGACAACTGGCAGGAAATGTAGACACGCTGTTCTCGTCTTACATCAACTTGTGGTTTAATGTCTTTCGCAAGATTGAGCTAACGACCCCAGACAAGTGGACCACGGCAGAGCACTGTGCTGTGTCATGGTAATCACCAATGAATGATTATGAATTTATATATTAAAGTGACAGTTATTACCAGGAGCATATTGCTGAGGCCGTTCAGCCATCTGCAACTAAAATACAGTGCGAGTGTGTGGGAGGTTTCAGTGAATCTCGCTCTGTGGAGACGCTATTATGGAGGAGGATGGTTTATCCTTCTAGCAGCGGTGTAATTGATTCAAAGGACGGTCAGGTAATGATCTGGCAGTCCTTCCACTCTCCTTCATTTGTGTCCATTTACCTGAACTGAAAATACCTTCAGCTCGACTGCAAAGTGAGAAAATGAAGCGACGTCTTCAACTCCTCGACTTGTGAGAGTGAAGCTTCTCTTTTAGCTTTTGGATAAGAAAAGAAAACACGTGAAGCTCGGTTGTCGCGTTCCATTCTTCCTTTTGTCAGACAATTGAAAGGAAGAATGAAAGGAAGAGTGCTTTTAATCTGTCAAGCTGTGTGTAACTTCCAGAATCAGACAAACTGAGATTCGCGCCCACTTAACACAACTATTTTTGTCACTTTTCATGTGCTCAGTGGTACACTATGAATTTACTTGTAGAAAAAGTTTTTCCTTTTGTTACTCCCCCCCCTGTTAAGGGTTATTATTAAACTTGGCTAGAACAATGGAAATTCACTCGGCACAGAATGATATCTACAATTATTATGTCCTAACAATCTATCTACATGTAATTTCTCACATGATTACACATCCTATGGTAATATTTTTCATCGAAAATTAGTAATAGTGACCAAAGTTCTAATTACAACAACAAAAAGCAAGTAGGCTAATGGAAAGATGATTCAAAGTCACCTAAATTAAGCATTTTGTAGAAATAGTAACTGTATCAAGAATTTTCTCATGTGTTTATATGCAAATCTGTGATTGGAAAACAACACATTTACATTTTGATGAGACATTTAGATGGAATAAGGCACAATTTCCAGCTTTGAAATGCTATTCCACAGATTGATCATTTAAAAAGTTTCTATGCATGACAATTTTTGTTTCAGACTAGGAAATTGGACGAGACGAAGGTACATTCGTAGTTTTACGCTTTTGATTCCCGACGTGGTCAGGCCGCTGCCTAAAGTCGTTCTGTCAACCTGCCTGTCTTGTTTTACGTTAGTATTAGAAATGTGATTAGCTTCCGCAATAACACCAGCTTTAATGCATCCTATTCCTGCTCTGACATATGCTGTGAATGTTGGAAACTAAACTGTGTGCGGCTGAATCATC
Organism: Limanda limanda; assembly: GCF_963576545.1. NCBI lineage: Eukaryota > Metazoa > Chordata > Actinopteri > Pleuronectiformes > Pleuronectidae > Limanda > Limanda limanda. The sequence goes on along the minus strand of NC_083645.1, from coordinate 18,980,560 downwards.
ACAAATCTCATCCTGTGTGGAATCAAAACACAGAATTTTAGGTTGCGGTTATGAACTTTCTTCCTTTCAACAGAGCTTTCATATAAGATATCTAATCCCAGTATCATTCACACCAGGATATAATGCAGTCTTTGTTGAGGTGTGGGCTGTTCCACATAGGGAGGTTCCTGCTGTTTTGCTCTGCAGGGGCCCGGTGTGGGTGTCTCGTGGCATGCCATGAATTTATTTGCCACATGGCTCGGATAACTGCGGAGAGCCAAGCCACCCACGTGCAGCATCTGTCTGAGGGCAGGGGCAGTCTGTTTTTGAGTCGGCTCACTTCTGTCATTATTCAATTCACAAAGCTTCTGCACTAGTTCTCATTCAAGGTCTCCTCCGTTCCTGTTTACCCTTCCATTCAGTCTTTGCCCTTTCCCTCTTCCTCCTCTTCCTCCTCTTCTCTGCCCTTGCTCTTCTTATCTTGTCCTGTTGTATTTCTTCTCTTTTCCATCTCCTCTCCTCCTCACTAGTGCCGTTCACAGAGTTTCCCAGGTTCAGTGCGATGCCCCTTGGTGATTCTGTGCCCCACTTTCCCCACGGAGCCTTCGCGCACGTTACTGTTCACCGCCTGCAGAACTAACCCAGCGCCAATTACACGTTAATGATAATTCTATTGTTCAAGGTCAGGGATGGAAACCTGCTGCTGCTGCAGGGGTTGGTGATGCGATGGCAGGTGGGTGAGACCCAACCATCGATCATTCTCTGTGAGGGAACAGGTTTTTCTGGATGGATGTGTTTGATTTGAGTCTTGACGTGATTTGGATTTGATGGATGGGATTTTTACCTGCTGGGTCAAATATCAAATACGACCTACAATTCCAGTTTTTGATTCAACCTGACACAACATTAGTCAGCGGGTGACATTTTTGATGTCTAAATCATTTCCTTCAGACTTGTAATAATTCATACAGCCCTCACACAAAGCCACATTGTCTTTTCCTTGAGGGACGGCCTCTGACGTCATGTGTATCACGCTTGGTAAAGGCTGGTAAACCAGGGAATGGAGAATTACCGTAGAAGGAATCACAGCTTCAAGACATTTGGGACAGACACCGTATCTGTTGGCGGGGCTGACGAAAACAAACTCTGACACACTTTAATGATAAAACAAACCACTCAGGATTTAGGAGCCCCATGAATAATTTGAATTACCGCTTTGTGTGTGCGGGTGAGTGTATGTAGAGCTTGAAATTAAACAAGAGTGAAGCTGTGAGGAGAGCACTGAACTGTTCCGTCCCACCCATCATCTAGTGCAGAACAAATCAGAGGTGGTCTAACAGAAATTAGAGACAGCGTTGGACTTTTTGGACGCTACAGTGTGTCTGCTTGACAGGTCACGTCCCCAAAGGACTGAAAACATTGTGCTGTTGGAGCCGTGAGAACAATGAGGGCTTGAATAATGTAGACACGTCGCACAATGCGCATTAGTGCGGTTTCCTTGGTCGACCTGCAAGTTATTAATGAAATATCAGCTTTTTTTCTGTTTGTCACTCGATCTTAATTTAACTTTCCAGAACAAATGCACAAGCAGATAAACGGAAATAACATAAACAACAGTTTGACCATGGCTACACACTTCTTCACCAGAGATTGTAGCCGCTCAAACCAAGTTCCATAGGGCAAGACAGTTGCTGGGGAATCATATTGGACATTTAAGTGGCAACATTTTCCTTATTACAAGTCGTTTCAGGTAAATTTGTTGCATAATGTTGTTTTAAATCTACTCAAGTCGAGAGTTGCTTTTCAAATGACAGTTTAATAGACTAGCAATGGAGAAGACTGTGTTCCACTCTAACTGAACACTGGTAAATTAGTTTTTTTTAATGGGATTTGGAGCTTCAAAGTTCTTCCAGTGACTTTTAAATATCTCTGAATGAACTAACACTCAAAGGAAAGCTGGATTTGCCAATGTAAGATAATTAGTCTGGAGCCTGTGAAGTTTAGTTGTAGGAGATGTTTCCAGACCAGCCAGATTAAAAACAAGCCCTGTTAACACTTCCCTGATTTTACACCACGCAATTTGGGGTACTGGTGTTTACTTCTGAATTCCTGATTTATATATTCTGATAAATCTTATTTCCTCACCTCATTTGGAACCACAAGCATGCAAACTTCTCCGTTCTGAAGTTGTAAAGAATTCGTCACATGAGTGTGTTCCCCATGGGCGTGAGATGTTATAAATCATAAAACGTGCACTGTATTTCCAGCTGTGGGAAACCTCCCCAGTGGCTGGCCTCCTCTTCTCGCTCATTACATATGTTTCACTCGAACTTCACTTAAATGGCTGTTGGGAGAAACGCTTTAGGCGAGGCATCAAAAAAAAAAAACACCCCCCAAGTCCCTAAAAGCATCACATGCGACAGGAAATCCAAAAGGGACACGGACAGACGGGGAGGTTGACAAACATGAATACTCCATTTGCAGTTCACAGCCATTACACTGTGTAGTTTACTGATATTGAAGTTGGATTTATAACTTATTTACTGCTTTCACCTGGGACCATTTGCATCCGGGCTACATTAATTCAGTCCACACAGCGTTCTTTGTCCAGGTGACAGATGGCAGCGGCTCCAATTGACAGCGATCAGGTCTCTGGGGTCTGATGTTGACTTTTCATTTACACAGGGATAAGAGCAGTGTATATGCAGTACAGAAACTGGGCTCAGAGCATGTGGTGTGTGTCAATAATAAGTAAAGGTTAAGGTAACCAGAGGATATATAGTTCGGGTTCAGCCCCAAGGTAAAGAGGTTAAAGGAGTGTTGAATAATTCAGGCAATCATTCACTTATCTTATTTCAAACAGTTCAAGGCAACAGTCTAATCATCTGACTTTTCTCTGCATTTGACTTTTTTTACTGTGTAGTTGTTCATCTCACATCATTTGGAACTGATCCGCAAACAAGAAAACAAACGAAAAGGACAAAAAATTCGCTCTGTGTAACTGAGAATGAACATTTACAGCATAATACCATTTATAACATTTCTGGATCGTAAAAACAAATATATATTGAATTATATACAAGATGTTTTTACTTTTTTTGCAAGGTGAAAGAATAGTACTCTGTTTCCCTCTTCTTTGCTTTTGTGGTTTGTCGTCCAATGATCGAGTGCACAATGACTGAAATTATACAAACAATGTTGTAAAAAAATAAGTGCGTGATAGGTCCTATGTTTTCTTTAAACAAATTGAATTAGCTGAGTCAAAAGATCATGGGCCCTAAAAACACACAATCATTATAAGCTACATATAAACTGAGAACGTGCAGCCACATATGATGACGCATTAAAATATCCATATCCATATTTACTTTGCAGAGAAAAGGAGAAACTGTTTATTTGACATTGGTTCATAACATGCTGCTACAGTCATTTCTTATACACAGCATCGTCTGTTATTCCTTTCTCATCTGTTTGAAAAAAGAAAAAGCCCTTGACATTAACGGTTCTCTACAAGGCTGAAGGAAGCTGACCGTGAGCGAGCACTGTTTGCGGAGGGTACATGACGTCTCACTCATTCTCTTGTCCTCGACCTTTGCTGCTGGTGAGTGACAAACCCTGGCAGACAGGGAGCTGCTGCCTGACAAAGGTGAAGGGAAGCTCATCATTTTTGTCATGGCGAAAGAATCCGTGGTAGAAAGACCCTGTGACCCTTGTTTGTGCCTCATCTCATACTAATCCACAGATCCTGGTGGAGGCTCAGCTCAGGACCTGCTCATGGGTTTCTAAGCAGCATGATTCCAAATAGATCTCTATTAAATGACATGTTGAGGTTACGCACTCCCCAGGATGTCGGTGGGTAGAAGAAGCAGTGGGTTCTTGTAGCTGTCCTCCAGAGCCGAGTTACCCAGAAACTAGATCCTTTCTTTTCTAGGGTTACAGCAAAACACGTCATAGACGACTTTGATATCGTTGTTCAGACCAAGGCAAATTCCTGTATGTGCAAATATACTTGGCAAATAAAAGAATTCTGATTCTGATTCTGATTCTGAGATGAGTGTATGTAGCTTTTAAGAGAATTGTCTCTGGCAACGCATCTTTAGTGGAGGTCACAGAAAGTCTCAGAAATAAGAGATTCAAGTATTCTGATGGGATCAGGAGCTGAAGTTAACTTTCCTCATGTTTTTGTTTCCCCAGTATTTAAAGAGAAAGTGTGTTTTGCTCCAACATCAGTTGAGTTTCTGTTCACCACCTCACAAATTGTAACAGTATACTAAATAATTATTCTGTGACTTGATATTTGGTATATTGATTATGCTTTTGTCATCTTAACGTATTGTCAACTGTGTTAAACCTTGAGCCTGGTCACAGTATTAGCTACCATTTATTACAGCATATAAACCAAGGGAAAATAACAAATTGATTTACCAGGAACAAGATAATGAGAATAAAGAACAATAATCAATTTCTAGCATCGTACGTCCAACATAAGCCAATGCTACTTCCATAGTAATCCAAAAGATTACAGTGCTTTATTGTAAAATATACAGATAAACCAGAGATTAGCTTTGCTTTACACCATATGTATGTACGCGTGATTAGCTTCATGTACATGAGATACATTAATCCTCATACAGTTTTATGTGTTCACAAAATCTATGTTTCAGAGTCTCTGTGCAATGCACTGCAACCATTATACAACACATCACACCAGAAATCAGTTCAATGCAAATCAACACAGACAGGGCAGGTTCTACTTCTTTCCTTTTCAGAATAATGCACAAATTCCCAAATCTGAATCTAATCTTAACAAACTAAGAGAGAGAGACAACATGACACTGTAAATATGTCACTTCTCATTCTACTTTGATTTCCTGCTTCCACAGTTAGATTCCTGGGAGATTTGGATAAAAGAAAAAAATACATGGACCTTTTGTACACGTACCGTTTTAACCGACCGCAGTGCTGCTGTGCCATTGTGGCCCATCACACACACCCTGGCACATTCTTTTCAGCCCATCGTTTCCACATTTGAGAGAGAAAAAGATCTAGAGAGAATAGTGGGGAGAAAGGAGATGTGGGCTGTGCTCAAAGCTTCTCTGGGCCCCGAGGCAACGCGCTCGCTCGCTCGCTCCTCCATCCTAAAACGGCAGAAACGCTGCTCCTATCTCCTCTGCATTAATTAATCATTGAACCGAGCTCTAAGCTTCTCTCTGTAATCTCTCTGACTGATTGGGGAGTTGGATTTCTATTTGACAATGTTATTTATTTTGCATGTTTAACTGTCAAGAAATGAGGGGATACAGGGCTAATTAGCATGCATCAGAGTTCCCATTGAGTTATGCCGAATGGAAAACTCAAGGTTTGCTCAACAGACGCACAGGTTTGTTTTTACACCGGAAACATTGTGATTAGAATTCTAATCCACGGCTGCCAACAGCGATGAGCCGATAGCAGTTTAGTGTCGTCGTCAAGGACGCGTGGATGTTGATTGTTGCCTCGGCTCTCGCAGCACGACTCTTGTGTATTCACATTCATAACAAAGGTTAGTGTCTGAAATGTCGGGCTGCATATTTGATCTCCTCTGAATTCTTTGCGTGAAACCGAATCCAGGCAGCGAAAAGGTGCCACGATCTTTCCCACAACACCTCTTATTTTGGCAGCTGGCGTCTGGTTAGAGTGTCTCGTTACGTGTTCCCCGGTGAGATTGGTTGTCTCTCCATCTCGAAATTGCTGTCTGTGATGGCGAATTGATGACTCCATATGTTGAGTGCGTCCCGTGTTGAGGACGAGCCGGAAACGAAGTCTGCCGTGCACTCCAGCCACTCAGGATCCCATAAACCCATTTATATTGATTATAGCCGGGGTTATCATCATGCCCTTAGGGTAGGGTGTTATCGAGCAGCCTGGGATGCACACATATATACACACTTGGCATCACACACACACAGCACATTTAACACAAACACAACATACACAGTCTGTTTGAGGTGAGTACTTTACTTTACTTTACAGTCCATGCCTTTGTGTCAAAGCTTTATGACACCAAAGGGCACTTGTAAAAATAAACCTGCCTCTTAATAAAGTGAAGGTGTGATGGTGAGTCATTCCCCAACACACACAACACACATGTTGGTATTTCTAGTCTTGTAAAAAGAGTGGTATTGACATATTTCATTCCCTAGCCTCTAACCCCAATCTCAAAGAATGAATCTGGTGATCATCTGTATTTTTTTATTGCCAACAAATCCCAAGATAAGAGCAAAACCAACAACACGTTGATACGAAGTATTTCTTCTTCTGTTTCCAAACCCTGTCTTATAACGCACTGTAAACACTCACTTCTCTGCAGCTGCAAATAATCCCCAACAAAAAGTCCACTTTGTCTACGGTTGAGTAGTTTTTGTAAAAAACACAAGATGACCCACTTTTTAAAGATTTACATCTGCAGCCGGGACAAATGGGCTAACGGCCTTAGACAGGCCATGGAGGACAGACATTATTGAGGGATGGACTGACGTGCTTTTGGCTTTCTGTGCGATTTATTTGGCATCTGCCTTACATGCATATCCCAGCCCTAAAGTAATCGTAAACCAAATTTGAACCCAAAACATCACAGTGAAGTGAGGACTAACTCAAATGTCTTACTGCAATAGTCATTATTTCTTATTTGATAGTTTGTAACTTGAATGTATCAAGGGAAATTTCTCCTTAACTTTCTTAAACATTTTTGCATCCCTCAGCTCTTTAGTTTGATTTTGTACTTATTTTATAAAATCCAATAGATCGGCTGAGTGGGTTTGATTGGGACTGCAGACAAGAGACCAGTAATGGCATTACAACGAGTGCATGGAAAATTATGGCAGAAACATTATTTTCTCAACCATCAAGCAGCTTATGATTTTTTGGGACCTCCAACTCCAGGCGGTAGATGTGAGCAAGCAAACTTGCAAACCACACGTACAGCCCTAATAATAGCTGGTTTTAAGTTGAAGTTTAACTCAAAAAAGGGATAAAACCTGAATTTTAAGTCAACAATCAGTAGAAGAATAACGTTAAAGAGACTAAAGGATGATCTGGTGGTTTGAGTCGTCGAACAAAACTTTAAAAGGTGCCTTAAATAAAGATTTTAAATAAAATGAACCATACTTCAGGTGAACACAGAGAGAAGTCAAATTCTCTTAGGTTGGTGGGCAGTGCTGGGGCCGTGACTGACAGGGAAAGTAAGGGGAATCTTGACAGCTTGTTTTAAAGTACAGTTCTTGAATAGAGGCTGTCTGGGTCTATTTAAGGACTGAGTGCTTCTGTACTTCCACAGTATTTAGATAGTACCCAGACCTGCTATATAAAACCACCTCTACAGTATGTGACCTTAAAGGTGTAAGTCTTTTTTGCATTTATGGACTTACTCAAAATCCCTGGTATCGCCTAATGAATGCTGCAGAAAATGGTCCTTAAATAGCACCTCAATTAATACCACAGTGTTTCCACTGGAGATAAAGTGGGTTGAGTCAGCCCGACTGGCAGACCTTTAGCCTGACCCAGCTTAGCAAGGCAGGAGTTTTTCTTGGCAGCGCCCGCCATGTGACGGCTGTTCCATTACAGCACAGGCAGGGCTCCATTTGTCTCACCCTCAGTGTGTGTAATGACAGCAGCAGAGATGGGGCCGTGTGTTGTAAGCTGTGTGTGCGTGTGTTTGTCTGTGAATGTCTCTGCACGAGTGTGTGAATGTCTGCTATGTTTTGAAGCCTTTCCGCAATTTTCCAGGGTCGTCCTTGAATGGATGACCTCGCCAGGACATATCTGAGGCCCGGGCTCGCTCCATTTCAAAGGAAGCATTACTCCATTCACTCTTTTTGTGTGTGTTGTGTGCACGAGTGTGTATTCAAAACTATTACAGATTCACAGCGTATGCTGTTGGAGCCACAGGAAAAAAAGCAGTTGCTCTCCTATTCAATTACCACGGTGAGCAGAGCCGACGAGGGCGACAAGAGGCGAGGGGCCAGCGTGGTCTGCCTCACGCAGGTCTCCTGAAACAGCGTCGAACAAAGAGGCTTATCAATTCTGAAATGTGCTCACACAAGGTTGATTTCACCTTTTCCCGTCTTTTCACCCTTAAAGTCTCGGAGCTTTTAGCACATGCCCTCCTGTATCGGGCCTCCCTGAAGTGATACCTAATCCCTCATGTGTCAGAACTCGTCTGTGCCAAATTCAGTTTGCAGAAAATTGCCTTACATTTCTTCTGACATGACATTGCCGACGGCGGGCCTGCTGATGGCACAGGACCACACACACTGGAGGAGTTTAGTCATTTATAGGTTAACGCTATATTTTTACGCAGAGTTGCATCATTGCATGATTACTCTGACTCCAGTGAGACTCTGAAATCTGAAACTGTTCCTCTGGCTTTACTCTCGTTTCTTAACATCAGTCCAGTCACATTTTTCTTTTTGCAGCATTCCCTCTTGTTTACAGTTGTGAGCAGCGAACACTCCCTCTGCTTCTGCTCCCACTCATCATGTCTGATGCGACAGTGCTGGCAAATTGTGATGTGCAGGCATAATGATATTTGAGTGCTGGCTCCTGGTGTGTAATTGAAACAGTGGGACGCTTTCACACAAGCCCCAGCAGCCAGCACACTAGTGCCAGCTGGGCCACTGATATAAGAGCGGTGCTTTTTCCTCAGACTCATCTCATGATGCTGGCAGGTGGCGAGCTGATACGTGCTCTTTGAGTTGTTCCTGGTTTACCCGGAACAAACCTGGGACTCTGTGTTTCTCTTATCATGCTATAAGCAGACAACGTAAACACGGTCTGTCTGCTTGTTGTGACTGACGATATGAATAAAGCTCAGATTAAGTTCAATCAGGAAGACTGTCCCATTCATCTCTCCCACTCCACGCCCCCTCTGATCAGCTGACTGTTTCAGTGTTTCCCACAGAATTGATTCAGTCGGTGCACGTGCATGCAGTTTGCTTTTTGAGCGCAGAAGAGCCCGAGTGACTCGTACACAAGCTAGAGAGTGAAGGATGTGTTCTCCCATGGGAGAGAACTGCATTGAATGCTGCAGACAAGAACTCAATGGAACTAAATCGAGATCTCATCATCTTATTATGATTTTTTGGTTCATTATGAAACAGTGGGGGGACACGTTAGAAAATGACTGGCTGCAACAGTCTGGATGATTAATTGAAAGCACTGGGTCGGGTGTTTACAGGGATCCAATTAGATTTTGCCAAGATCTCAATCAGCCTATTGTGTCGTTGCTGCCTGAAATCTGTTCTCCTCTCTCTCGCTGTCAGCTGTCATTTCAGTCATTCGCTCCTCCTAGCAGATCACCTCCAGTCTACATATCCAGTGTACATTCAATCAACAATTTCTTGATCCAATCAGCCATTATTGTCTAGACCTATGCAACAGCATCACCACCCTTTCAATCTTAATAACATAGAGAGGGGTCTGAGCACCAGATAGTCTCATTTATATCACATCAAATTTTCATCCTATTGTGCACAGATTTCGTTTGTTTTTCAATTTAAATTTTTTCCGATTTTAATATGTAATAAGTGTGAGTACACACTTCGTGCACCACTGTATGTATATATGAAACAGTATTGGAGGTAGATAGATGCTGTATTCTGGTGTTTTTGGGATCATGGATCATGACTCAGCTCTGCTGCATATATTTACACACACATAACAAAACACCCACCACAGATGTCATTTTCAGACCCAATCTCCTCAGACGCTGTCAAGCTTTTCTTTCCTTGCACAGCCCATATGCAATTTATCGGGATAACGGCGACAGATTTCCATTTATCAGAATGCTTTATTCTTTTTTTTTTAAAAACAATGTTTCTGTGATTTCAGATGGAAGTGGACAAAAGCAGCTTCTCATTTGCAGTCTGCCACAGTTGATTTCTGCTGCTCCAGTTACAAGGTTTTGCTGATAACATTTATCAACTCTAGCCAGATAATTAAGCTTACATTAGCTCCATGACTTGTTTGATTGATTTTTATAATGAGAACCCTGCAGAAAAAGGTAGATGATTTATAGATGTGGAGATGAAGAGCAGAGCAGGTGTGTGAGCTGTGTGGCGGTGGTCCAGGTAAAGGCGATGAGGAAACATGTGGGATCACACTGTGATTTCATTCCCTGTTCGGATGCTTAGCTTTAATACTTGGAAAAGCATGGCAGCCTGCTTTATTATTCATATTCTCAAACAGCTTGTTTCAGTTTTAATGAGGAAATTATTTTAGGACGTGAACAAACCGATGTGTGTTTTGCAAACTTAAGGTGCCCTGCAGAGTTTCCTTGTAAACAAACAGAAGTCCTGTTTGCGTTCTCTGCGACCAAAATGCTGTGTGTATCCTGGAGCTCTTACAAACATGTTAAATGCACTTCTCTCCACATTAATCTTGGCAGCTGATCTTTTAAAGCATTTCAAAGCCACGGTTGTTTGGCTACACGTTTGTGCTTGGCAGACGTCTTCTTCTTCCCCATCTTTGATGGTGTCGTGCCTTGAATCTTAACACCACCTGTTGATCAGTGGAAATATAGTCAAACAATTAAATATAACTGGGTGCCACTCAGTAGTAATACCCGTTCTTACTACCAAAAGCCAAACGTATATATGATATCATATGACTTGTATGTACAGTGTGCATACTGATGTAAACAGGAAGCAGATTATAACCCTGCAGGTGGTTGCAGACTAACAAATACCATAAATAGGAAACATCAATAGTGGAAAGTAAAATGAGGGTTTTATTTTCTTGGATGAACAATGAGGTGAAACACTTACTAACAATAGGTGTTAACAACGATTTGCCTTCACTGCTGGTAGTCGAATGGTGACTTATTAAAGCCAATCAGAACGGGAATGAGGGTCACTTCGTCATCTACAACGCAGCTGCAGAGGTTTTAAACTAAGAGTCAGCAGTGTCTCCAGTGTGTGCTTTTGAACTTAAACGTGATTGTGTGTGATTAAACGTGTTAAAGGTCAGCTATAGTACCGGCCTTCTCAAATGTAATGGTTAATTGATTGACCATAGTTATCACCGGCACATCCACTTTAATGAGCGATTAGATTAAATTTAAATCCAGTAAACCGCTGACCTTCTTACAGCCGGGTGCACAGAAACCCAGCAAATGTGAATCCAGAGAGTTTGACTTGAGAAGAGTCGCTGCCCCGGATCATTTCGCCCTGAAGAAGTGGCTCTGCTTAGAGGGTGTATTAGAACTTAGAGTGGCTGAGACTCTTGGCAACTCACCATTATTAGCAGGAAAATGTAAATATAGCTCGTTTTGGAAGTTCACGTGTTGCCAAGTGGGAGACAGTGACCAAATGCCAGGTGCAGTATTTAGATTGTGTTAAGGGGAATGTTACCGTTTGCTGACTTGAGTGTGTGTGTGTGTTGGCAGGGTGCGGCTAGAGGCGTTCTCTGACAACAGCGGGAAGCTGCAGCTCTCGCTACAGGAGATCATAGAATGGCTGACAGCCAAGGATGAGGAGCTGTCGGAGCAGCTGCCCATTGGAGGCGACGTGGGGGCCGTCCAGCACCAGAGGGAGTTCCACCAGGTAAAGTGGATGAGTGCAAATATAACCCATTCAAGTATCCATGGGAGAGATTTTAATCATCATTACACATCCCAAGAGGTAATTAGTTACCACAGAATGTCTTCTCACTAAAGACACACACACACACACACACACACACACACACACACCCGCACACAGACACACACAAATACAAATGCACCACATGTACGGATTGAGGCTGTAGATACAAGCTGTATTCGCAGGAGTATTCTGTTTTGTATTGTGAGTGGCAGAAGGGAATTCTTCAGTTCCCTTCTCGACTTTAAAGTCCTGTGCTGTCCTCCACGTGGGCGCACTGGGAGAAATGGATCGAGGGTGTGCCCAGGGTCATGTGCTGTGATCTGTGCAGAGCGTGTGATGGCTCTGTCATCGCGGTCTGAGCGGCTGGCGGCTGGAAGGACGGGGGTTTTGTTTGTACAGTGGTTGAATCTGTTTACGTGGTAGAGAAACATGTGGAGCAGTGTGGTATTGTAAATGTTTATGCTTGCAGAGCAGGAATGAAAAAAGGAAAGGAACAAAACAAAGCTGGCAACTGTAAATATCAGAGACGTTGATCAAGGCAGAATTTATTGTCGAGTCTGAGTCAACAGCAGAGAGATGAAACTGTCTTGAAGATCGGCTGTCACAGATACCGATGATGAAGGTGGGGCTTGTGTTGGGGGTGCCACAGATTAGTTTTTACAAGCAGCTCAAACATTTCACTGCTGTTAAAGGTTGGTTTATTGAACATTTAAATAAACAGTAACAACATTCTCTTTTTCCTTGTTTGGAAATATTATAATATTTATGTGGATCATCCAGAGGGCTTGTATTCATAATTTCAACCACAGACGTCTTTACTACACCAATCCCACATATTCCATTTGACTGTGGAGACATTTTGCAGCTGATTATTTTTCGCCACCTGCTCAGTTGATCGGTCAGGGACAGAACAATGCTTTATAGCGACACAAAAAGTCACTCAGTTCAAATTTGAAAGGCTCTGCTTTATGATATAAACTATAAATGATTCCGAGCATTGATGTGGATTCTACTGGGAGAGTTAATCCCTCATAGCTCAATGTGAACTGCTTTATCAATTGTATTTATAAGTCCAATACTCACTCGTTTTAGCTCCGCCTTTGGGCTCTACCTACTGACAGGTAGGCTACAGCTGGCTTAAGGAATCTAGGAATGAGTTTAGACTGAAGATGAACCAGGGCTGCAAATAAAGATGTTCTTTCATCAGCTAGAAATTTTCTTTTCTCATGAATATTTTAAAAATAGATATTTTGTTGATGTGCTGTGTTTGATTGATGGATTGATCCGCACATTTTTGCAGTACATCAAAGCATACGTAAGCAGACCTTTTTTATATAACGAGACAATTAACTGAAGTTTGTGTTTTTATATTTTGTGATTTATTGAATTTTCTTGCTATTTGAGCAGACATGTTGGCTACACACTTATTCACAGTATTGTCTGGAGGTGTTCATACACACACAATCTGCACAGTGCAACCATACTTCTCAAGCTATTAAGGGAAAAATAAAGTCTTTGATTAACACTGAGCCACATGAGGATCAGCGGTTTCACCTCAGTTTCTCACCCCATAGACTCGATCCAAGACAAACTGCGATGTTCTCTTCACCCGACTGTAACCAGATGGAACTGGTTGCCACATTTATTTATTTTTTCCAGTATGAAGGTTTAGGGCTTTAGAGAACATCAGTTAGAGCTGCTGACAGAGGAGCAAGCCACCTCTTCCCCCTTTCAGATAACTCCTCCACGGTTCAGTGATTTGAACTGGCCTTTAAATCCCTTCAAGGGCGTGCAGGGGAAAGAGGCGCACAACAGCTCACAAAACTCACTGACTGACACTTCATTGATCGTGGCAAAAAATCTGCACTCGTTTTAATTTCAAATAAATATATTCATCTTCACTCTAAAGGCAGCAAAGCCACTCTGCGCTAGAATCATAATTTGACGTATATTACTGGATGTCAGCTGATTCTGCACGACATAGTTGCGAGGGGGAGTGACAGGAGCGCAACAGAAATATTAATTTCTCTCTTTCAGCGTCACATACCAAATAATATTTATAACCATACAGCAGAATTCTTCAGGTCCTGTAGCACACACACACACACACGCACACGTTTCATTTAATTTGTTTCCATCTGTCTCCTCAGGTCTGTGTTGGCGTGACTGTCTGGCTTGATGGATTGTGTTTTGGTTGCACCCATTATAGCAAGACAAAATAGACCTTTAACAACATGTTCAAAAAATACATTGAATCTCACCAGGAGCTGTCGCTGAAGTCTGTGGCAAAAATCTTCAGGCAAGTTTTTCTCCCAGAATAAGTTAAGTTAGTATAAAACTTTATTTGATTCCCAAAATGAAATTAATGGTGATACCAGAGGTCACCCAGAGAAGAAACAACACTGTGAATTAATATTTTGCTGACAAGTTATTTTATAATTTAATGCAAACCAGTGTTCTTCATTTTGGTTCGATGCCACAGATTTAAAACTAAATTCACATTTATTTCATACTTTTTGTCCCTGAGGTGCAATCGACGTCACAGTAGACCAGAAGTGTGGGGAACATAAATTCTGCATCCTCCTTTAAAGCTCTGCTAAAAACTCACTTGCAAATATTGAATGTATTATTTGTTTTTACTGTAAAGCACTTCGTAAACTTTTTTAAAGGTGCTATAATAATACATTTACTTTTAATGGTCGTCTTCAGGGTAAAAAAACATATCTTTTTCATTTTTATGTTTTCTGTATGCATTGTGCAGAGATCAGTTGACTCATCTTGAACCGGTCTATTCTTATGAGTAATAAACACAGACAGTCTGCAGATAACTATCTATGTGCACGACCTTGAACCGCTCGGCTCATATCTCATTACCGCTGTCTCCTTAAGTCTCTTACCCATCTTCATTGCTCAACAAATACACGTTTGCTTGAGATACTTTTGTCTCAGGGGCTTCTCCCGTTCTCTTTGAAGCTCCTGCACATGAGTGTATTTCATTACTTCTCCTGATTAAACCAGTTTTGATGTTGAGTGTCGGTGAACGTGTGATAAGAGGTTGTTAAAGTACAAATTGGCTCAACCTGACGGAGCCCACATAGCTAAAACCTGAGGAGTGTTCGTCAAGGCCTGGTCTCATTCAAACCACGGAATTTAATTTTGATTAGTTCCATTGACATTGCAAAATCAATAGATACATTCACAGCGATGAGGCGAGTCTGTGCACGTCTTCCTCTTTGAGTTTTTCATGTTTGCTCCACAGGAAAGTAATGGATAGCAGAGTCGGGTTGATGGTACAAATGTGTCTTGAACAAACTACATTGACTTACTGACAGGTTAATGAGGAATCTGTTCCTCCGTCTCTAAACCTTTTTCTTCATTTTCCTTTGAGGGTTGCTGGAGAAGCTGGAGCCAATTCCAGATGACATTTAACAAGAAGCAGGCTACACCCTGAACAGGTTGCAAGTGTATCGCAGTGCCAACATATAGAGACAAACAACCATTCACTCTCAAATTCACACCATCGGGCAATTTCGAGTCTCAAATAAACCTAAGCTGCATGTCTTTGATCTGTGGGAGGAAGCTGGCGTACCCAGAAACAATATGGCCATAGTGAGATCATGCAAATCCCCACAGAAAGGCCTGAACCCAGTTTTGAACCCAGTCTCTAACCACTGAACCACTGTGCCACTCATAAACCTTCTGAGCTCGTCGATTGTTAGCTAGAAAGCTTGCCAGCTCATAGAGCTTTTTCTCCTCTCAAGGAAGCCTTTATGGAATGAAATGATAATCCAGAGAACGAAATGTAAGGTCGGATACAGGCTGCTGTGACTCAGAAGAGTTACCAACTTCCTGGCTTCCTTATTTCAGAGGCTCCAGTATTTCATTTGTCACCAGGCTCCTGGAGCTACATATTTCTGGAAGAAACCCAGATGAGTTTTGCTGTGCTCATGCTTTTATGTACTGGAAATAAGTGAATACCTGATTGGGTGGACCAGACCAGCCTCTGGTCACTTATAACATTACCACATTCATACATTATATTTGCAGGCGGTTGTAATTTAGCATGCCGACAGAATAATTGGAGAGATATTAAATGTCAGTAGCATTTGTTTTATGGGAAGGAAAATAAAATGAATGGCTTTCCTGTGTGTCAAAGATACCCGCTGGTGGGACCAGAACAAAAAATCCCAGGATTTCCTTAAGGGAAGAAAGTCTCCCAACTTTTTAATTGACATGCATGCTATATAGCCCTGTGAGTGCTGAGTGTCTTAAAGTTGGTACAGACAGGAATTTCCCAGCAGGCATGTTTGTGTGTGAGTGTGTGTGTTTATTTGTGCGAGTGTGTGTGTCTTACTTGCTCAAAAATATCTCAGACAAAAAAGCCGAATATGATGCATGGCTACATCATAGAGGTGAAGACGCTTAGGATGAAACGGTGTTGAGCTGGCATGATTTCTGTGTCAAGAGAACATTAAAGGTGTGTGGGTGATGGTAAGAACCATTACAAAATGTCATCTTTGGATTCTACCCTCTGTGTGACAGAACGTTTTTGGACGAAAGCTACTTTTATATTCCGGTAAATAAACTCAGTTGTGGCTGAAGCGAGCGAATCACAAACTGCAGCTTGCATAGATGTTCAGAAGCACACACCCATCCTGTGGTCTGTCTTCATGCAACACCCATGATCGGTTTCTGAAAGTACAGCTCAGATTTCTTTTTTCTACCCTCCCTGCAATTTACCTTCTTGTCAGTTTGTGCAGAATCTTTGTGAAGCGACTGGTATTGACAGTGAGAGGTTTGTGGCTCCCATTAAACCTCAGTCGAAAACTCCCACCTCAGCCGCTGCACTGTGAAATCATCCGTCCAATTAGCAGGAGAATGAGAAAACACATGTACTTCACGCCAGCCTGCAGTGGCTTCTCTTTTGTCTCCTCTTCATCAAATTGCAGTTTCCTTTTTCCAGAGTCGACGATGATATTGAGTGATGCACAAATTGGCACCTTTACAACATTAATAGTCTGCCAAACTAGCTATTAAATTACTCGGAGGATCTCTGAATGGATATAAGGTCATGTGTTGGAAATTGTTAATTGTTAATAATTGCATTTAAGTGGGGTTGGCCCAAATCAAACCAAAAGCAAGAATTTACTGATTCCCTCCACCAAGGAGGTTCTGTTTTCATACCTATCCAATTTTTATTTTGTGGGTTTGTTTATACCAGGTTTATGAAAAAGTAACTCCTGAAAGGATTTCAAGGGAACTTGATGAAAGGAGCTGACAAACATAAATATTTGGGGTTAGATGTGGACATAGAGGCAGATGCAGGATTTTTTTTCCCTTTGCAAGATGTAGCGTTCAATGTTTACAATTTGGTGCCACTTGATTATTGAATTGAATGTCAGACCTTGGCAGAGGAATGTGCTTTACTGGGGGCCATTCCAGTTTGTTTGTGTTTCATCAGTGGTGGCCCTTGACCCAAACAAAAATCCAACAGACTTAGGAGCTGTTTGTCACTTTCTCTGGTATGGCGTAATAGGGTTTTAGTCTTGGTGCAGGTTTGTGCTTCTTGAGCATTCTTCTAGTTTCTTGTTGTTTTCATAACTTCCACATGCATCTGCCCTTTTCACCTCAAACAGTCCTTTTCATTCACGCCTCCCCTCCGTCCTCAACATTCACTGGGATTCCCATCTGAGCATCACCGAGCCTCCTTTCCACCCCGCGCTCAAATGTCCCATTTTACAGCACAGCACTCCTTCATGATCTGAGATGACTCTGCTTCCCAAGCGTCGGGTTGCTCTAAAACTTTTCCGACAAAGCAGAGAGGGAAATGCATCCCGGTTTTCTATAGAGGATTAAAGCATTTTAAAAAACGTGAATTATTGATCTTGAGTGGATTCTTTCTGATGTTGTTTCTGTGTGTGGGTGTACCAGCTCCCTCTGGGCCACACTCTTTTCTCTGTGAGCTCATCTGCAATGTTGGGGAACATGTTTCCAGTTTGCAATTTTTGGGGTTGTGACGGCGGAAGGTAGGTGGGAAGATGTGTTAAGGTCTTGTTAGTGTTTGCGTGTTGGGACAAATTAGTATTTCAGGAAGGGCATGGAAAAATCTGTGCCACATGCAAGCGGGAAAACCAAATGAGAATGTATCCCCCTCTCTCTTGTCAGAAGCATGTTGAGAGGGGGGGGCGTCTGAAGGGAGGGGTAAATGGAATGCCATCAACATGTTTAGACGAAGTCAATGAAGTCCTTTCCTCCCTGACGTTCTCCTCTCCATGCATAATGTAGCTTAATCTGATCTGAAGGCTTCGCTCTTAATGTTCCCTCAACCAAAGATGAAGCCTCTGAGTGTGAAATTTAGCTGGAATTAAAGTTTTAACATGACAGCTGGCTCAGGGAATCCATGGCTGAGCTCCTCTTTGGGCGGCAAAGCAGCTAAACAGAGGATGGAGAGAATAGAGAGCTGAAGAGGACGGAAAGAGGGTTAAGGAAAAGGCGAGGAGGATGTGAGGATGTGAGGCTGAGGAGGAAAAGCGAGGAAAGACAGACAGCAGGTTTTCTTCATGCCTCAGCTCCTCTACCTTAACACACTTTTGCGTGTTTGCTCGCTGCCGGCTGATGTTTGCTGTTTCATGTGGGCTTTCTGTTTAACTGATGTGTTATCAGACCGGCCCGGCTCGCTGAAACACTGTCACAGCTGCAGCCGCACAACCCCGGCTAATTCCAACCGGCGACGTAGATTTTCAGCTGGAATTGTAATCTCGTCACAGCGTAAGAGGATTGAGGACGTTGGATTCACCCTAAATAAATTACTTTCGAGAGGTGGGAATAACGAGCATTAGCTCTCACACACCTGCAGTGTGTTTTCTACAGAAGAAAAAGAGTGTAGAAGAATGAAGGAGGTTGACACACTGGCTTTCTTAGAGTCCCCGGGGGGGGGGCTCTGGGTATCTGCTCGGTTTCTGAGTTAAGGCGGAGTAAGTGTGTCTTCACACACGCTGAGGCCCTCAGCTGTGATTTGCATAGGGAGTGTTTGCTCAATGTGGACCAGTGGAGCCGGCCTCTCCAGCTAATTGGGTCTTCTGTGCTCGCAGGCCGGCAGACCAGTACTCCCAGTAAATATGGTCTCCTATTGTGCCCTGGGCTCAGCACAAGCGGACAGCCATGTCATCGTATGTGGTCCTGCCAGTAGATCAGTGCGAGAGTGTGTGTGTGTGTGTTTTAAAACTCATGTATTCAAACACGCCAATTATCTCATGGTGTTTCATGTATACTGTACATGAGTGTTTGATCTTTAGCCTGTGAAGCCCGGTGTCATTTCAGCACGAGTCTATGTTACATTTCAGAAGAGAAATCTACATTTCTCCTCCTTCAATTTTAAGGCTAAACATACAGTCAAGAGTTGTGACGCTAAAGCCGGTTGGCAGTCATTTCTGTTACCATGGAAACTTGGCTCTTAGGTAACCTATTGAGCTTAAAATAAGTATAACGAGTATTTTATGAAACTGTCAAATGTACATCAGACTAATATAAGAAGAAAATTGATACTGGAACAACATAACAGACCAAGGGTTATATTTGTTCTTTTAATTACATAGCCTGTCACTGTTTGACATTACGGTTTCAGTTTTCTGACTTTGTGTATAAATACTTAAGCTATTGTTACCTCGTCTTTCCATCCCTGTCTGATTGTTTCTTGATTTCTTTGATAGTTTATTTGTCTGCAGGATTGTGTGAAAACTGCTTAGCAGATTTCCACAAAACTAGATGGAAGGGACATGAGCCAAGAAAGAATCAATCGAGTATTGAAGTGGATCCGGACAAAGGGGAGGGTGATTGACATTTTCACCAATTTCACAGAGATTAATTAATTGATCTTGATGGAAAAAATCTAGCATTTTTGTGGGTAGGATTTTTTTCAGTCGATGGACGGTGACAAACAAGGTGACAAACCTTTTATCTAACACCAATGTGGAGCTGAGACCATGTGGATTCAGCAGAGACTTTCTATGCATTTTCAATAGTTGTAGAACTATGTCCAAATGAACACAGTTGATTTTGGGTGGAACTGTTGGGCCTCTGCAGAGGTGTGATCTGTGTGAACCCCTCTTGTTACACTTGGTTTTATCCTTTAACAACTTGGCTCTTCAGTGTCTTCTTTTCCCTCAATTCCAACTTCACTCTATTACTCTATCTACTCTACTGTGGAGTTGTGACAATGAGCTGACAAAGACCATTTGTAAAGCTCCTCCAACCTGTTGCTTATTGTTCAGTCAATCCCCCTCAACTGTGAAGACTCTGAAAACATGTTTCCGTTCATTGTTCACCAGGTATTTTCTCTCCGATGGTCATTCTCGGTCACTGGTGATACATCACTTGAACCAGACAAATGAAAATGTCTCAGGCAGGATGTGAATAATGGAAGTCAGACATACACTCATTTGTTCTTGTTAGCAGCCCGGGCATGTTGTGAATCACAGGGATTTGCTGTTAAACGGAAGTCAAGCCAGATTTATTTCTACAGCTCAAAAACAAATTGTTAGTCTTATAGACTTTACACTGTGTTTAGTGTTTATTACATCAAACGTGATCTTTAGAGCGTAGATGCAGATCAGGAAAATCACTTCAGAACACTTGATCTAATTCATATAATCCAATTAATCTAATTATTGTGAATCAGTTTTTAATGAATATGCAGTATGTAATATCTATCTATTTATTTGACAGTCATGTGATCAAACCCAGCTACAGCTCATGCAACACATCCTCTATCACCCATTATCTACTTATTACACGTTGCTGTTTCCGGGGGCTTGTAAATTGTGTTGGCAACGATCCACTGATTGTTTTTCGCATCTACATAACCCCCTCTGCTCGCTTGTCAGTGTGTTCTCATTTCTTCCTTCTGCATGTGAATACTAGAATGGACTCAGTAGAGCGCAAACCTCCACCACAGTCCCCTTAAATTCAATCAAGCCACATCAAATTGCACACACTCACATCGCAGTCCCTTAAATGTGCCCGATTTTCTTTTTCCATCGAGATCCATGAATCGTTTCTGGGGAAAACAGTGAAAATGCCCCATCTTCCAATATTAAATAAAGTGATTGTGTCCCATCCTTCTACCAGTTCAAAACATCCCAACACCTATAGTAATTTAGGGCTGCTGTAGATAAAGCTGAAGTTGATAAAGACGACTTATTGTCAGCTAACTTGTTGGTCAGTTTTTTTTAATGTGTGTGATTAGTCAGTGCCAGAAAGTAGTGATAAATGTCAAAGTTCCGCAAAGCCCAAGGCCATGTCTTCACTGATCTGGTTTGTCTAACCAGCGGTGCCAAATTCCAACAATATTCAATTTGAAAGTATAAGCAGCAGCTAGAACCATGTACTGATGTTTGTGAATGGCAATAAATTAATTTTTCTTACATTATCAGTTGCTTACCCAACATTTTTAGCACTAAAATGCATCAATCCTTTTTGTCTGTTTTCGTTCAGGTTGTGTCATTGTTCATCGTCGTCTCCATGACTCATCTTCCTCGGCCCCTCCTTTGGGGAGAAACCAGCACCAGACTTGATATAGACCTTTTGTTTTTCATTCTCTTTCCACTTAGAAACACTTTCCTCTCTTCTGTCCTCCGCCCCACCCCCCGCACCCCCGGCAGGCGTTCATGGAGGATGTCAAGTCCCGCGGGCCGTTCATCTACTCGGTGTTGGAGTCCGCCCAGGCCTTTCTGGCTCAGCACCCCTTCCAGGAGCCGGAGGAGACCCTGGCCGATGGAAAAGGTCTGCTCCCCTTCGTACTCGGTGCCAAATGCTGCGCCAGCCAAAATACCCTACACTCACGAGCCCCTCCTCGGCTGAGTCCCACACTTCATTTGTTTGGACGCATGCAGGTGAAATCATCCATTAATAGTTTCCAGCAGTGATCCGTCCTACGCTGTAACGATGCGATAGGAAGCGTTTCCGGGTCGGGACCAATTAGCTCTAGCTCAGCGGCTCTACAGTACCGGCAATAGATCAATAATACAGTAAGCTCCAGTGTTTCTCAGGCCACGCGCCCTACTTCGAGTTGTTTGTCTCGCACCACTGGAGGCTCACCTTGGGGATATTAAAGCAGTCAACCTCACTGTGTTCAGCTCACTGTTTGCTTCATCTTCTTTGCACCGTCCACCTCCAATCATTGCTTCTCTCTGACCTTTAACCCCGTCTCTCTTCAACACTCCATTATTTCCTCATCCTCTCTGTATTTCCACTCCCTTCTTTCCACCATTAACCTCTTACCCCGGCGTGGCCCTGACTTACCTCGTTCACCCCCAGCAGAGCTCTCTCCCAGCCGGCGGATCTTGAATGTGAGCCGCTCAGTATGGAAGCAAGCGAACGTGGCCAGTGACCTGTGGGAGAAACTGACGGCACGCTGTGTGGACCGCCACAGGTCAGACGCTTCTCTTTACTGTGTGTGTAACCTGCTCACTTTATGCATGTGGTTCCTGCAGGTACATTTACTTTCATCTATTTCAAATATGTTTCTCTTTTACAATTATTTAGCTTTATTTTACATTAAAAGAAGAAATATCATAGTCTCATAAAATATTACTTAGTTAAAGATTAATCAAGTGGTTCCAAGATGAGCATGAGTCTTTCATCAGAGAGACATTTCCTATTCCCATTGGTGTTATTTTAGGTTCACAGTAATCAAAAATAAAAACATTAGAGGAAAAGCCAACACATTAGTGCAATCATCCGAATTACAGTATCTCACATCCCCTCAGATTTATTCTGTGACCATTCGGAGCAGCCCCTCAAATAAGTTACTCAACTCTATATAAAGTAGTTGAAATTAGTTTTAAATCTAGCAGCTAAAATGGTAAAGTCTGCATAAAGAGTATTATTATTTTGGATAGATAGATATTTTAAATCCAGGACTCGGGTATTGGATTATTTTTTAACATTGTAGCATTGACACTTTTACTTTGGGAAAGAATCTGAGAAATATACTTTTCACCATGTCTCTTAAGTCAAAAGTAGCATAGAAGGATTTGGTGAAAAGATTTCTGTAAAATGGAAGCAAACTTTCAGTCGGATCTGAAACCTTGCAGTTCAAGTTTGAGTGACTATGCGTCTGTTCAGTGAAGTTCATGGTCATGTCTCCAAAACTTTCTTTCAAATGTCATAATATTGAGGTTATTATATTATTTTTCATGGCTCAGGAACTGTAATACAGAATCCAGATGTTATGTACTGCACTTTTTACATCTTTAAATCTCTATAAATAATTCAACCATATAAAACAGGTGAATAAAGTAGCCAACAAATGTTCTTTTAAAGATTTCTAATAGAAACAAAATCATCTATATTTGTCGGAAAATTAAATAATAAAAGGTTTAGTACAACAACAATAATCAAAGAAGTGTTTACCGACAGGTAAATGCCCGTAACTTTTATAGCTATAAAGACCTGAGTGTTATTACTCCCTGTGACTGTTGTTGTGTAGCAAAGGTTATGCAGCAATACATTAAACATAATATAATTACCATAACATGATTACAAACTGTGGCATGTATAATCCATTATGGAGGCCATTAGGAACAACATATCCATCAAGAGTTAGATAATTAAAACTCAGAATAAAAAAATCATCTAGGTAGTGAAATGTTTGTACATACTCCTCCTGAAATGAAGTATTGCCGTGGTGCATTATATTCTCATCTTGATTGCAGACACATGGAGCGGACCTTAGAGCGTCTCCTCCAGGTCCAGGCAGCGATGGAGGAGCTGGCCGTGGCCCTGGAGCAGGCCGAGGGCGTGAGAGACGCCTGGGAGCCTGTGGGAGACCTCTTCATAGATTCTCTGCAGGACCACATAGACGCCACCAAGGTAGACCCACCGCACCACACTCATTCTTCATTATCTCTCTTCGGCATCGTCATGAATCCTAAACATTCGGTCGGTTTTGCCTGTGCAACAACTTAATTGTCCCCTTTGAGATAGTTGCCCACGGCTATCCCTGGAAAAGTGAACATTGTGACACTCTGACACATCATTAACCAACATCAAAATAGGGACATCTGTTTTTTTTACATCACAGGAACAGAGCTGGAATACGTTACTTATGAATCAATGAGAGATCTGAATAAGGCTTTTTTTCTTTTTTTAAATGTTTGTTTGGGTCGCGTCCACACATGTCTCTGTTAGAGAGGCTGTGATCTGACAGATGTCGAGAGGGACGTGTCGCTTCAGACTGACGCGGTGAGACGGCCGGGTCATCGTCCCCGGCTGAATGGATGTTGTTATACAAATGGCAGGTCGTCGGTGGAGTCATTATTGTGTGCTGAACGCCGCCGCCGCCTGTAATTGCGTGGCACTATTCATTAGAGACCAGGGCACTTCACAATAATCGTGTCACTGTTTGGACTCCTGTCACATTCAGCACATGTTCAGCTCAGTCCTCAGGGCGGGCTCGTCACTCCGCTGCCTCTCTCCTCGTCTGTCCAACACACACGCACACACGCACACACAAACACACACACACACACACACAAACACACACACACACACACACACTAACACACACAAACACACACACACACACACACACACACACACACACACACACACACACACACACACACACACACACACACAAACACACACACACACACACACACACACACACTCAGACACTAGAGCAGACACATGAATGTTAGCAATTAAGAGACATTCATTTACACATTATGCACACTGGCATACACACGCATGCTAACAATTGCTTGTCAAAACAATTGCAGATTCAATTTCTCTTGATTGACACCTACAATATCGTGTTTGGTTAAGATGATGATAAGATTTCATGATTAATTGTTTAAGCTCATACACTGACCCTCACTGTTCACTTCCAGACAAGGTTTCATACTTGCTCCTCTGATGAAGACGTTTCTTCACATTTTTGAGTCTGAGGTCCAGGCATGAGACAATAAAAAATGAAAGGACGATGGGGTTTCTTTTCTTTTGAATTTCAAGATTGAAAGGGGAAATGTGCAGAATAAAGTGGACTCATGTCAGTCAGAGCAGGGACTGACAGCTGTGTGAGCGGCTTTCTTTCATAGCTTGTCCTAAAAAGATAAAGACTTTCCTTGTAACTAAAAATTATCAGGCAGAACCATTTTCACAAATTCATCTTCATGAGACATTTTTTAGAGGCAGTCATTTGTTCTAATGTAAGAAATTTGATTGAAAGATGTTTATACTCGCACATTTCGAATCTATTCTCCTTATTCAAAAGTTTCGACATTATTTCTGCTGGTGCCCGTGTCTGTAGATATCAGGAATGAATTCTGTCGTCAAAAGAAGTTTCCCCTCTGTAGAGAGGAGCTTCCACAAAGTTACAGTACATCATGGAAAACATGAAACCTTAATTAGATTTCAGTGCTGGAGTTGATTTCTTTATTTTGGTCACATTGAAATTTGCCCTCTGAGGAGCAGATGCAGGGAAGTAATCCCTTAAAGAACAAGTATCTTCAGGCTGCCCCAGGGCTGAGTCTGCTACCATGCGGTTCACTGCTATTGAATGTAGCTTAGTACGCCTCATTTCCAATCTCTCACTTATGTCTCTAGCGTGAACTGTCATGAGTTTCTATAAATATTATCTTAAAAACATGTCAATCAGGCAATAATCTTTGGGTGTATTTTATAATTAAATATGAGTTAATTAGATTAAAAGTGTTTTTTAAGACAACAGCTTTTCACACGTTAAAAGAAAGACTGCTCTCCATCATTGTCACAACGTATCCTTTTGCACTGTTTCCTCTGTATCTTTCTTTCTCTCTATCTCTCATTTCCATCATTGTTCACATTTAAAATCTACTATGAACACAGGCTGGTGCTTCTCCAATAACATGTTCTTCTCACCTTTATTTAGGACATTAATACATATTTGCGGCTTAATACTTTCTAAAGTGGAGTTGAAAGCTTCTGTAATGGCTTACATCTCATTTGATTTATGTTATTAATTGGGGTGTTACACTGGAATTGGTCCAGATGTTTGTGCTCCTCTCTCCTTTCGCCTGTGCAAGACACCTTTCTGTATTTAATATCTCCTGTGACTAATGTTTTCCTTATTTAATCCATTTCTCTCTTTTTCTCTATCTTCCCCTGCACTCAGTTATTTAAGGAGGAGCTCACCCAGGTGAAGGAGGGCATGAAGCACATCAATGATCTGGCTCACCAGCTGGCCATCGCCGATGTTCATTTGTCGATGGAGAACGCCCGCGCCCTGGAGCATCTCAACAGCAGATGGAAAGTGCTGCAGGTGGGGTTCACTGCCGGCTCGGTGTCGTCTGTGTGACATTGTCAGCTGCAGCGTCTGCAGCAGTCGAATTCAAGAGACACGTACCAAAGTCATTCTATGTTTCTCTTAGTGGAAGTTAAAGGTTTATGTGAGGCTCATGTGCTTCTCACACTAAAGGCTTACAACTGCTTTAAGTGTTTTTTTCAGCTTGTTTTGTTTTTCTCCATCTTTGGGATTCAGACTCTGCAGCTTTAGTGTATTTTTGGACATTTTTGCCGTCGTCATGGATAATAGAACAAACATTCCTGGCATCTCTTCCAATTACATCTTCAGCCTCTTAAGTCTTCACAAGGACACAGTGTTTTGGTTTTAGTTTTCCCACAGTTCAAGGGCAGTTGTTTTTCTCTCTTCATCTCAGTTTATTTCAAATCAATAAAGAGGCTGTTGAATTATAAACCGTCACAGTGAACAGAAATAAAAAAGAAAAAGAAAATCATACCAACATAAATTAATTATCAAGCATTTCTTCAACACCACAGCAACCTAGTTTCTTAATACTTAATTCCTTTAACAAATTTATAAAATAATAAGTAATTGATTTTGTTCCAGTTGGTCCCAAAATATATACAGACATCAACAATTATAATAAATACAAATTTGAAATATAAATAAGTAAATATGAAAAAGAAGATTAATATGTAAAAATTTGTTAATTTTACAAATAGGAATATAACAGAACCAGAATAACAATACGTATAATACTCGATATACAACAGTTGAAACATGTATATAAAAAACAAGTTTTAAGTAGGTTAAGATGCAACTATTATAGATAAGCGATGTAGTAAACATAAAGTGCTGCTGAATAAGCGTTAGATTCCCTCACCAGTGTCTCCTGCTCGTCCTGCAGCTGCTTCATGGTAATCACTGTGAGTCTGCATTAATATTGTATTAACAAAATGTCAGGCAGCTAATTCCAAGTATGGACCCGTTTTCTATCAACTGTTGTTTTCTGAGCGGCACTTCATTCCCTGCGATGAGTTCGGCTCAATCTTTTTTAATGAACTCACTTAAAGGGGATGAGGAGGAAATTAGACGATGCTCATTAGTTATGGAGTCAGACTATCGGCACCAAGCAGATCTTTGCACATTTAAAGTTAGAAATGAGCAGAATAGCGAATGACGGAAATGAAATGAGTCATGTTTTCTAAACCAATGCGCCTACATGTAAAGTCTTCAATGAATCCAAGGCACTTTCCTCCTAAAGCCTTTTAAAAATTCCAAGAATAAAGTGCCCGAGATTCATTGAACTGCGTTTGCCCTCCTCTTGATGCTTTACTGAATGTATGGATGCATTATCCAGTGAGCATTACTGCGACTCTGAAGTGTGCAGTGCTCCAGCTAATGCTGAGTTCTCCATCACAAACCTCTGCACTGCTCCTACAAGCACAACAAAACCCACTCAGCCTTCACGTCAGCTCATGAGTGAACAACCAGCTCCTGCAGGATAACCTTCATGACACCTCTTCCTCCGCTGCTTGGCCGATGAGGTTTTAATTGCCACTCCAGCCTCTCCTGTTCTCTCTCTCTCGGTGACTCTCTAAACGTGATGATTATAAGATCCCACAATTAGCTTCCAGTATCCACTTTACACACTCGGTGCTCCCTGAGTTCTTCGTGTTGCAGCTGAGTCCTTGAAGCAGTTGGGGGGGGACAGGGAGAACAGACTGTAAGCACAGAAGATCAGTGTGGACACGCTGTTGGATTTGTGAGCCAGTGTTTTTCTGTGACCGCTCCTCTGAATGAAATCTCCTCATTCAGCTGAAGCCTCTGTTTTCTGAGTGAAACCTACTGGACTGTTTGTAGCAAATAATCACAAGGAGACAGAGTCGCCGCTGCCGTCCACGTCTCGGCTCGGGTTATGATATCGCAGGAGGCAGTTAATGGAAGGACTTGGGTTGTTGTTAGCAGCGTGGCTCTGTGGGGACAGCGATGTCGTTCTGTCAGTTCACTGCTTTTGATTGGACTTCTGTGACATTCATGGTGTTGTTAGAGTCTCAATGACTTTGGTGATTGCCTGGTGTTTCTTCTGCCACGATGAGAGGAGCACACAGTATTTGGAGTGAAAGTAAAATGTCTCAACCGTTGGCTGGATTTTTCACATTGCAACAAATTAGCTTTGCGTTTCAGCCTAAGATGCAGACAACAAAAACTGCAATTCTCCACAGTCTGGGCTCAGTTGTGAAAGGCCATCGAGCTAAAATAAATTAGCAAAAGGCTCAGACGTAAGTACTCGATCTGAGAGTGAGGCACACACATTTAAACAATCGATGGCCTCAAAACAAAGAGCCGACCAGATACGCAGAGCACATTCATCACATCTTTCCAGAGAAGTCCTGCAGGATTGTAACGACTCCCTGACTTTTTACTAGAAAGTCCTAGCATGTTGTCATACTCTAACACTGTACAAACACCTCCCTCTATACTAAAAGTGTTATGGGGTGTGTTCATGAAAGAAAGTACCATTCAACTGCTAATCATGCTAAATACAGTCATCATGTGTGCTGTGGACAAAAGTAATTTGAGAAGAAGCTTGCAGCTGAAAATTATAATCAGATACATTGTAGGTGGACAAATACCTCCTGGAAAACACAAAATTAATTAAAAAAAGTAAAACAAAAGGGTTACATTTTAGGAAAAATAAATAGAGTTCTATACAGTACATACCGTGTGGATTAGGGATGCAGCTTGTTCGAAGGCAGTGTATGCGTTGATCTTTTTTTAGGACACTTGTTCGGCGAAGTGCTCTTTGCTCAAAGAGCGGTGAAGAACTGTTCTTCTTATCCTGCAAATGCAGCCATTACTGCATAACAGAATTTCAGCCCCTTTTTTTCTGTGTAGGATGGAATGAGCTTGCATATAAATAGAAACATCTGTTAGTCGTATTTTTATGTTAGTCGCCTACCTTCCTTCTGTTTGAATGAATTTTTTTTTCTTTCTTCCGCAAGCTCCTCGGTGCATAGGGGAGTCCAAGCGATCGTTAAAAGCACAAGTTTTAACTAACTTTATGAATCCGGAATTATCAAGGGGACATCTGGTACAAATTGTCGCCACAGTCCCATGTATTTTAGGAAAGGATTGTAGGGGCTCATTACACATTCTTTTTGAGAGAGCGCCACGCAGGAAGAACAGAAATTGGGACTCATTGATGTCCCTTCGCATTAGAGGTAAAAAAGAGTCTTCATGCAAAAGTTCTTTTTACAGGATAATTTCTGCTGAATCTTTGATGCACTGTGTGCTTCAGTGGGCAGCGCGTCCTCTGCTCTTTGATTCAGAGACCATGTCAGAGTCTGTAATCCCCTCGCCGATGATCAGCGTTGTTACGGAGGCTTTTAGTATCCACCGACACCAGCCGATATTCATCTTCCACATCTCGGAGTGGTCCGGGGTTTCTGTGACATCGGCGGAGCCAGAGTGATGAATTAAGAGACAGGTGTGGCAAATGGTTTCAGATGCGGCAAAAAGAAACAATCTCTCTTGCACATTCCAGCCGCCTTACACATCGATCGGTCGGCCGTCTCCATCGTCCACATCAATAATTTCAATACGAAGATGCAGAAAAACGCAGAGAAAAATGTCTTTCATTGTCTCTCTCTCTCTCTCTCGCTCTCTCTCTCTCTCTCTCTCTCTCTCTCTCTCTCTCTCTCTCTCTCTCTCTCTCTCTCTCTCTCTCTTTCCTCTCCCTCTCTCTCTGTCCCATTTTCCTCTTAATTAAAATGATAAATGCTGAGTCCCAGAAACGTCCTGTGCCCTGTTGATTTTGGCTGTTGTGACTGCAGCGAAAATGTATTTCCAAATTTGATTTGCTTATATTTGCCGATCATGGATATTTCTGTCGTTTGTCTTCCTTATGGCAGCACAAATTGCCCGTACAACAAATAGATTGTACAACACGGCACAGTTGGCAGCGGCATCTCCACGGCACATTGATAATGCTCTATATTAGTCCCCACCAATTTAAATCACTGTAGCTGTAGATTATATTGTCTTACAACCGTGACGTGTAAACACAGCCGTGACGTGTAGACACTGAAGAATGCTGACTTGATATTTCTTTCCACATAATGACTCATTTCCTGTGCGTTTCTTTTTTTCCCCCTTCCATTCTCTTTCTCTCTCAATTCGTCTCTCTACCTCAACGCAAGTGGATTTGCCTCCAATTGTTTGAGGACGTGTTTCAAACATCCAGCCGACAATGATCCATGTGCCCAATCCAATACATTTCAAATAAACCAGGATTAGATGGACTAAATCCCATTTGACGCGAAATAAAAGTGATGTGAAATGCTTTTGCAAACTTAATTTCTTCAACTCAGTCTCCATGGTTATTGACGCAGCACACGTGAGGCTTTGTAGCCCCCCCACCCCCACCCAACCCCACCAGCTCCTCTTTCCTCTGTCTCATTTCATCTCATTTTCCTCCAGCTCTGTTCCAGGAGAACCGCTGTCCTCATTTTCAAAATATATTGTTTTGCTATCTCCGTCTACATTTCAGACCTGTTGCTCTTCAAAGGCTTTCGAAAGTCTTTCAAGAGGGGCAGCAGAGGAAAAGACATACTTTGTATTCCGCAGTTAACTAATGGAGGAGAAGCAGGTGGCCTGAGTGCGTGCATCTCTATTGTTGGGATTTGACGAGGAGTGGGCTGAACAGCATGAGTCTCTTTGATTTAACTCTCTCTCTTTTTTCTGTGTGTGTGTGTGTGTGTGTGTGTGTGTGCGCGTGTGTGTGTGTGTGTGTGTGTGTGTGTGTGTGTGTGTGTGTGTGTGTGTGTGTGTGTGTTTGTGTGTTTCCGTCCTCAGGGCTCCATAGAGGAGAGGCTGAAGCAGCTCCAGGATGCACACAGAGACTTTGGCCCCGGATCGCAGCACTTCCTCTCCAGTAAGAGTCCTCTTCTCCCATTTCAAGTCCGTGTCCCACCATTCTGTGCAATGCTGCGCCAAGGCACCATCTCACAGTGTGTGGGGATGAAAAGGGGGTTAGGTGTATAACAGTTTTGTTTGTGATGAGGCTTTAAAACGCTCCCTGTGTGCGTACATGTGAGTTTGTGTGCGTATTTGGGTGAGAGGTGGAGCTGGCAGGCTTTGTGCGTCTGTCTTCATCAGAACCAGCGCACCGTTACGATGAGCCTCCCTAGTGATTCTCATCACAACAGCCACTGCTCTCATTTGAAGAGTGATATACATATTTGTGAATTCTGTCTCTTCTTCTACCTGCTGCTCTTCAAAGGCCACACAGCAGAAGCAGGGGCCCTGAAAATGTGATTTATGTAGTTTAACCTGATGAAGAGGTGGAAATGCTGCGTGTTGCAGGGCATTCCGAGCGAGCGAACCTGAAGTGGCTCTGTGTACTCGTGTGTCCTCACTAACCCCATCCAGTTTTACTGCTGTCACGCTGCACACAGGGGCTTATCGAGCACTACTCCACTGCCAGCACAGCCCACTACACCCTGCAGGAACATACTGTGGATTTCTATGCACCAACATCCCTATATCTCAGTATGCTATAGTAAACTTGTTATGGCGCATATGGTGTTTATTGTAAATGTTTAAGTGGAATATCATTTAGTACAGGTATTTTACTTCATTATCTGTAAAAGCTGTTACTTTACCTTCATATTTCAATTAATTGCTTCTTCACCCGACAAGTGGGATAATCTTTTGAAATATGATGCACTCTTAAAGATTAAACAAATGGTTCCCAACATTCCCAAATGTAAGATATAGGTGAGGCTCTTTGGAATGTCCCAGGTGTCTATGAGTTGTTAACAGTTCCATCAAAGAGACATTTCTGCTGTACACTTCTGAAATGATTTCATTTAGATTGGATGTTTGAGGCCCAGAGGAGGTAAAACTCTTTTAACGACTCGACTGTACCACCAAATTGTATCTAAATTAGTCAACAAAGTTCCATCTTCAGCCCATGCAAAAGTAAAAATGTTATGTATGTATTGATCGTAGGCTGTTAATAACGGACTTGCCATATTGTGCCCTTGATGTTTGCACATAAGTGATCTTGACGTGAAGCTGAAATATCGAGATCACGCACTTGACCAATCACGAGTCAGTCTCTGGAGATTTCAGCTGATTTTTACAACATCAAATAACAGCAGTTTGACAATAGCTACTTACAATGACATGTTTTAGTTTGGTCTGTGTCCCATCCACTAACATGGAGGTGGCAGGGTTAATGCCAATACTGCAGCTTTTGTTTATCTTCATGCATAGTCTATACATTGATGCATATAACTAAAATCTAGTAATATGATATGTCAGCTGCACCTCTTGGTTTGGAGTTAAACCCTCCACTCGTGCACTCGCCCTGTCACCTCCTCTGTCCTCCTGTATTCTATTACATAAACGCAACACAAAAACCATCACTCTGTGGAAACCAGACACAATACGTCCCTTTGGCTCCACTGCAGCTGCTCTGCTGAGACGATCCGAATGGACACTGAGCCTGGACATGCCATGACATGCCTGTTTTGAATTTGATTTTGTTTGTGCGTGTGTTTGTGCAGGTTCAGTGCAGATACCATGGGAGCGTGCCATCTCGCCCAACAAAGTACCCTACTACATCAAGTAAGTGCAAACGTCAGGGTCAGCCTCTGCACTGTGGGCATTCGTGCAAGTTTCCCACGGCAGGTTAGGAAGCCGTATCAAAACAAGGGAGTTATGTGAGGAATGGCATGATCATTGTGTTACTGAAACGCACACCGATGATGTTGTTCTCAGCAAAGATTGAGGTGAACCATATTTTCCAGTTTGTAGTAATATTCAGAACTATGATTTACTGCCGTATGTTATTTTTCCAGTTGTGACCTCCCGATGAGAAGCGATTCAAAACAGCTTCAAGTGCCGTTTCATCTCCAATAAATGTTGGTAAAATACTCCTGCTTCACACTGCAAGAGCACTTAAATAAAGCATCAGTGTCAGATTTGTTCATTCTGCTCATTGAGCTACTATGGGCGAAAAAATGCAATTTCTGATCGAGGGTTTCTTCTATGAGTCTTTCTGAAAAGTAGTTCCCGGTGTTTCGCATCTATAAACTGAGATAAATGAGGCTCTACTACAGCAGGACCTTTCGAATTGAAACCATTTGTATTGGTGACAATCAGACATAGATTATTTGTGAGCGTCTGACATTCTGCAGCTGCAATGAAATCTCAAAGTTGAGCCGTGATCTTGCTGTCGCGGCCGTTATCCCCATAGCCCACGACCTGACTGATCTCAGCCTGTAAAGCAGCAGTTTTGCATTTGTGTCATTTGGTTCGACCCAATTGACCGAAAGTAGAATTGACCCTCGTCCTCTTGGCTTTAAGCACAGATTGACTCCTCTTTCCACAGATCCCTCCGCTCCCCAAACACTCGTACAAAAGTTTCCGATAGAAAACGACTCGGAGAGGAACTCTATCGAGCTTCTCTGAGCCGCTGAGCATTCATCTGTTTATCTACTCGCCTCATCAATGCTAGTTTACCTTTCCAGGGCCGTTGTTTTCATCAATGAACTGTGCGAGCGTCACCACAGTGTGTTTCTCCGCAGACGGAGGTTATTGCTTTCCTGAATCATCTGCACCAGAGCCTCGTGGTTCTCGTTTGCTTCTGCCAGTCAGTTCTTTATGTGCTGTATTATTGTACCGATGGGAGGTGGAGTCGTATCTGAGACTCACTCCACTGGGTTCCAATCAATGAGCACTCGCACAGTGCTGCGCCCTGAAAGGCCCCCGAGTCCTGACTTCCTGCTTCGAGGTTTCTCATTATTTTTGCTGCAAATGTGATGTTTTATGGGACCTTGTTTTTTTAGGGGAGGGTTTCACGATACATTTTGTTTGGTCACATTGTGACAGGAAGGTTGTGTAAACGTTTGGATTTCTGCCTTTTTGAAGCTACCAACATTGTACATCCAGAGCAGCAGCAGCGGGACCTAACATCAGTGTTTGAACCCGACACCTTCATCATGTTGGACGTGTGCCTGCACTTCACAGGCCTGAGCTCCCTGGCAGCCGCCCAATCTTGCCCTCTCGATTTCTACCTCCCTTTCTCACTCACCACCCTCAGATCTTGCTCCTTTTACCATCTGCCCCACCTGCCCCGGTCCCAGCTCCCTCGTCTCGGCTCCTGCTCCGTCGCCTCATCCTTTAATTGTCTCTTGTCTTCTCTCAGCCATCAGGCCCAGACCACGTGCTGGGACCATCCAAAGATGACAGAGCTGTACCAAGCGCTGGGTGAGTGAGGAGACCATTAAAGCAAACCTCCGACTCGTGCTCGTGCGACCGGGACCCCCGACCGCGCCTCCACTGACGGCTCGACTCCGCCGGGGTTGTGCTTTGAAGGCCCTGTCATGCAGCTCATTAAGTCTTTCAGACACCTCAGGGACTACATCACTACTGCCATTAACCTACGAGGCCCAATTTGCCGGCACTGTGATTGCTTTTCGTTTAGCCTTTAATTAATTGTGATCGAACGACATCATGTGTTTTAGTGTTAATCTGATCTGACACGCAGAGCCTGCAGGGGAGAAAGACGCGCTGTCACATGCCACACACACACACACACACACACACACACATTCATGGGACCAGACACATACACAGATTGTATTAGCAACACATTACACCGCTAATGACCTCTGCAGTGGTGTGATAAACAGGGGGACAGATAGGGACGTCTCATTCTCTGAAGGCAGGGCGGATTGGTGCAGGGGAGAGGGGGGGTTGTTTTCCCTCATATTTTCATTTACTCTAATCTCTCTATCGCTCTCTCTCTCCCTCCATTAGCGGACCTGAACAACATCAAGTTCTCAGCCTACAGAACAGCCATGAAGCTGCGACGGGTTCAGAAGGCTCTGAGACGTACGTACGCCTTTTCCATCAGCGCTGCTTTCTGTCTGCAGCCCCCGGAGTGTCTGGTTAAGTGATATATACCGTTATCCTGCACCATCAGTAATCCACCATGACAAGCTCCTTTTGGGGAATGAGATATAACGATCAGCCGCGGCGCATTCCTCCATTCAGTTGTCGGAAGGAATCGTCGCTTCACTGTGAAATATTCTCCGCGTCCTCCATTACCGTTGGATTTATAATACAGAAAGCTGAAGTATTGATATACTCGAGAGTCGTTAGAACTAGTCGGGCACCGGGTTCCTTCCTCGTTTTCATCAGCTCCTGGATCGTTGGCATGTGAGATAATTAGAGATATTAATTGGTCCATTACAGATACAAAAGAGGGAGCAATTAGTTTTTGCCGCATGGATGGAGTGGTAATGTGTGCCGCCATCAGGGTCACAGCACTTCTTAGATCCTACATGGCCCCACACACTCTCACTTTTATGCCTATTATTATAAATCTTCCGTATTGTTCCAGTGTTTCCCCTAATGATGAGTTTGTGTTTCTAAAGGCACTACATTCTGAGCTCTTTCTGTTTTTCTCTACATCCGCCCCGTCCCTCTCTTCACGCTCTCAACCCTTTAGTTTCATCCATCTTCCATTGTCTGCACTGCTCTAACTCCCGTTGACCCCAGATTTGCCACAGCCACTTAATCATGTTCAGCCCCTGTTCTTCTCTTTCTCTTGCCATCTTCCTCCCTCCCCTCCCCTCCCCTCCCATCTTTCCTTCCATTTAAGTGGCTGTGGTAGAAATCCAGCATATTTCGACCAGTGTAAAAAGAAAAAAAAAGCTTTCAAAAGCTCCCCATTAGTTATTTTTCCCCCATGCTTTCTTATCTCACCCTCCTCTGGTCTGCTAGTTGATATCATGACAGAATTTAATTGCCAGGCTGCCGTGATAACTTGCAGACTTCTCACTCTTTTCTCTTTGCACACTTTGAGAGTGATTGAGCAGCCCTGCATGAAAAAGCCCATCAGAAATACATTTTTAGGTGATTCACTCCCCGTCCCTTAGAATACTCCCTGTTATCTCCTCTCACTGTTCTACCTCATCATCCTGCTATCCAATTATACCTGGCATCACCGGACACCCTCTCAGCTCCACTTTAAAGTATGGGCCATCAAATTAGTTTAGAAGAGGGAAATCAAATTTATGTCACTGCTCTTGAAATAACTGGTCGGGCTTAAGTGGGCAAAAAGAGTGAATAAGCGCCTGTGCCACTTGTGCTCTCGTTTGCTGAGGAGGGGATGATGATCGCGCAGTGTGCGTCTTTTGGAAATGAATGAATGTGAAGTCATGTATGTGTGAACAAGTGTTAATAAGGTTTAACCGTTGTAAATGTACAATCAAATTACTTTAATTGGGACCGTGCTAAAACGATTCAGTTTCAAATACTGAAAAACGTACACATGCACATCACACACAAGGTGCATCGCATCAGGAAGTACACGCATATAGTCACAATATAAAGCATCATAATTTACATACTTGCCTGTGTCGCTACTTCTCATTACATTACAAATTCTCCAGGTGCACAGCTGAATAGAGATGAGTCTGTTGTTTCCAGGTATCTGTCTCCCATTGATATCCTTCTACGTGTGTCTCCAGTGGATTTAGTGGCGCTGAGCGGCCTTGTGGAGGTGTTCCGGGACCAGGAGTTACAGCAAGCGGAGCACGTGATGGACGTGGTGGAGGTGATTCACGGGCTGACGGCTCTGTACGAGAGGCTGGAGGAGGAGAGGTCCATCGTGGTCAACATTCCCCTGTGCGTTGACATGTGTCTTAACTGGCTGCTCAACGTCTACGACAGGTGGGTTCAATGCTGTGAGACGTATTAAAGAAAATCTACTTACTTTTTTAAAACAACAGCTTATCAAATGTGGAAAGGAAAGTTGTATCAAGCATGTTTTGGCTCCAGTGGGAGCTTTGCTAAGGCTGATAAATTATCAGCATCAGTTGGGGCTGATGTTTTACAGTTTGGAGACAAAGTGGACGAGTGAAGAACTCAATTAATTTACCAGACATCTGTGGCAGCTCCTCTCTGCAGCTTGAGGCCACATTAGCCACTAATATCAAAACATGTTTAAATCGACCGAATAGTTATTTGCAATTGTGCTTATATTGGTAATGTATTATAATGTAAACACCAGCTTTTGACAAGGGAGAATATTGAAGAGGAATGTGTGGAAGAAAAGACGATATCTCAAAACACTGCATTAATATTGATAGGTTTAAATAATTGTCAATACTCATAAAGTCATGTGACAAACCAATCACTAAACAGTGCAATTGCTGACCAATCAGAGCAGAGAGAGGCGGGCCAAGAGATAAATCTGAAATTTATATATACAGAGGATGAAAAGAGGCAATAAAGCAATGAAAGGTAAGAGACAGATAATGTTTCTTTGGAACACTTTATAGCATATAAACGAGTAGAGCACCAAAATGAAATTGTAAACCTGTAAATATGTGTATTTAAAGTAACACACTCCTCCTCTCTGTTTATATAACGCTCATCAAGTTTCATAGTAACACAACTTCACTGAAGATTTTGTACCAATGCAAGGCACACATATACAATATAAAGTTCTTATTACAGTATATAACATGCCCTTATCTTTAGCTTGTAGCTCACACTGAGCAGCACCTTCATCTGTGATGAGAAGGGAAGTTTAGATTTTACATTGATTGTATTGTCTTTAATGGAATTCACCTGCAGTGCATCAGCGTTAGTCTGTTTTTATCACTGAGGATATGACTGACATCATGAATCTGGACTGTAACCTTCCCTCCACTTGATTCCTATTTTTAATCCGATACTGAAAGAGCAATAAATCTGCCAACAGCCCCATTAAATGACAGAAATGGGTGTGTCACGCAGCGGCAACTATGAATGTGATTTATTACGTGACGGCGGTGAATGAGGTTTAGAAATGCTGCAGAGTCAGGTCCAGCACGACTCAGGACTCTTGGTATCATCAGTTAAATACGTATCACATGCACATAATGGATATCATGACTCAATAGTTGTGATCTCATGCTACTGAAACGATTAAAAGCTATTTGGAACAAATAGTCCTAGAACAGAGGTCTGTCTTCAGATTGATGTAACCGTTTCAATGGCTTGTTGTACAGAAATCTATAAAGAACCACAGCCTAGCTAAAGGCCCGATAGGCTAGCGATGTCTCTAGGCTGAGGGCCAATCGTCCCTTCTGAGACACAACAGAATAAAATCCTTTTTCACACCAACATTCTCTCCACCTTTTGTTTCTTATTGACCGTGTTGTCGTTTCCAAAAAAGAAAGCACAGGCACAGAAAAGGAAATCGAGGAATAGCCCCGCGAGTGCTGTAAATTTGGTCGGTGGCTCTTAACTACACGGTGCTAATGAGACACAATCAGAGTCTCTACCCTCTGCATAAATTCCAGTAATTGCTTTTTGTTTTCCAATAAATAGCAGCAGTGGGTCTGAATGAGGTGCTCGTATGCTCGTTCGGTAATTTCCATGTGTGGGTTTGTTTGTGTTTGTGCCAGTGAATGGGTATCGCAGTGTATCGCCATGCGTGTGTGTATATACGTGTGTGTGTGTGTGTGTGTCCTGCCGAGGCATGTCACACTAGCCGGGTATACAGGAGTGACGTGTCCCCTGGGGAGCAGCACAGGGGTGCATATTGAAGATGGCATGCGGCACAAAGTAGAGAGTGTGTGTGAAAGGTGCTGACAGCCAGTCGTCCCCATGTGCTCTCCAGCTCCTCTGGACCCGCTGCAGCCGGGAGTATTATAGAGGAGCCACAGTAACGACCTCCTCAAGACTTCTCATGTTTCTCCACTTGCCCGAGTTATGTTTCATTTAATTGTGTTTCGAACGCGTTAAAAAACAGTGAATCTACTTTACTGCAGAACTCACTCGGAGCGAAACCAAGCTCGAACGATTTTACTCGCCCTTTAATTTGATTTTATACTTAATTGATCCGAAGCTCTCTGATGAATGTGATGTTCTTGATTTTCTCACTTAATGATTTCGATGTTAATTCAATAAGCCGGCGGTTTCTGCCAATGCCGCTCGGCTCGACACTAAATTTGTCCGGAATGTTTTGGCACCGGCGCTGTGAAATCTTGACGGGGACTCAGTGATGGCTGTGTTTGCTTCTCAAATCCATTCCTTCCACAGTTGCTCCCCCACATGAGCCTTTTTTATTTAAAGCTGAAAAAAAAAACTTCTCTTTTTAGCTCAGGTCAGGGCAGGACAGCGTCCATGTCACTGTCCTAGTCATTGGCGAGTAATCAGACGTTTTATTTCCGCAGGGTAAACTCGTAAATGCTGGAAACATGTGTGTAAATCATGACAGTGTATTGAGGTGTCTGTGTGTTGTTTTGAATCCATGTATATTTGTCTTGAAGAAACACTGGGAGAAAGTCGTGTATGTGAGCTTATTATTGCTCTTCTGGGCATAAACCCATTGAAACCACACTCCATCCCTGTGGTGCCTTTGCTTACAGTGGATGTGCTCTAATACAATTTCACAGTGTCGCACTGACCCTCTCTGTCCTGCGCTGACCCATGTAATGCCTCCACACTTTGTCCATCCCAGGAGGGCTCAGCCCATGTAGGAATGTACCACAATGCCCCCATTTTAGTGTAATTCACTCTTAAACAGTTCTAACCCTTTTTCTCCCTCTGTTCTTCTTTCTTCTTTCTAGTGCTCGAAACGGCAAAATGCGAGTGCTCAGCTTCAAGATGGGATTAGTGAGCTTATGCAACGCCGACGTCCAGGAGAAGTACAAATGTGCGTCTGATGCCGGCTCATGTGCCTAATGCGTCGCCTCGCCTGCAAACAATGGGCCAAAACAAAATGGCAGTGATTGCCAGTATTACATAAAGACATCCACTTAGTCTAATGGAGGAAATGACTCCGCTGCCACTATAGAGAAAGCTTTCTTTACTTCTACCAAAGACACCAGGGGCCCTTTTAAAAGGATTGCTTGCCAAAAACACCATTTATGAACACTCTCATTCTTTTGACTCAAGCTCTCCTCTTTCATCACAGGTCAACTAGCAAATAGCAAAGCCCTTTCCCTTTCTCCTTTGTCTATTATAAATTATGCCGAGATATTGTATTAGTGCAATGCTCCAGACTGAGGTTTTACTGTTCCACTGTAATTCCAGTTAACGAGTCTGGCCTGTCACTGACAGACCAATACGCATTTGCGAATGGGTCTGGAATGTCCCCGTTGGTTTTTAATTCTCAGAGAGGTGTTATCAACAGAACAGACCTGCGACCAATCAGAGCAATGAAGCAAGAGAAACAGAATAAGACAAAAGCTGCTGTTTGTTTTACAGAGAATATAGCGTTCACTTCAATTAAAGGGGAAAGACTTTTAGCAAAGACCCAGAATGACAGTTTGAAATTGGAAAAGATCCGAATTTTCATCTGAATGAGTGAATAAACATGAGCTTACTTGATTTTGAGGCTATAGAGTCAACCTGTACAGGTAAAACGAGAGTGAACATTTGAGCTGCATATAGTTGGATCTGGAAACCGGATCTGAGGAAACACAAATTCATCCTTGGCAAACCATCTGTGTCATCTCCTAAACACTGAACGATAACAGATTTGTCTTCAATCAAATGGTCCCTGAGTGAGTCAGGCCTCTTTCTCTGTGTCCAGGTGGTGGCTTCAAAAGTTTTCTCTGAATGAGTCTATTTCTGTCAGCTCCAGACGTCACATCATCAATATTCTCAAATAAACCCAAAGCGGTTGCATCAACCTGCTCTGAGATACAGATGGTGGGTGTTTGTTCCATCAGCAGAAGTCTGGACCTGTGATTGACAAAACACATGTTGGTCATTATTTATCATTACTACTATAAAAGTAGTTTAATTGCTTTACTTGGTAAGAGTAGCTGTGATCCTAATATACTATTTAACATTTCTCTCTGCACAAGTAGGCAGCAATGTTTACCGTCCAGTATTTGCTGTTGTTTCCTCTGCGGATGCTACTTGAAAAACATGTTCAGACCTGTTTTTGGAGGCAATCTATTCTGTGCAGTCGCAGTGGATTACTCGATGTTTGCTTTGTTTAAATAGTTCATGAAGTTGTGATAGCTCTAAGAGACTGGTGAATCATTAAGCAAACTAAACCGACTGAAATCATGCTATGAAAACTGAGCTTACTGGATTTGCAACTTTAAACCTACTTAATCTTTAAAAGCTGGGCAAACTCGATCATGTCATGTTTGTAATGTGTAAGAGATGCTGCCAGTCCGATTTGGTCCACACAGAAATTTCTCATATCTGACCAACCACCTGCAGCATTAATGACATATCCATCAACCTCATACTTTGGTGCTAGAAAATTAGGATGCTAACATGCTATAGTGACTATGGTAAATATAATACATCATGAATATTATAGACTGTATGTAAATATGGTCAACATGAGACCTTACCAAAAGTGAAGCCCAAGAATCTCAGTCGCTGTGGCTGCTGTATATGTCATAAATCCTGCCTCCTCCATGTTAGTGGACTAAAACGTCAAAGTTAACATTAAATAAAAAATTTTGAAAGGTTGTTCTGCACAGAATCTGGCTCCGGAGGTTAAACTTTTAAATTTAAGTTCTGCATAGTACGAGGAACTGGAGATGTGTCGTCATTTTTCTATATAATCCATGGTTAACATG
Organism: Limanda limanda; assembly: GCF_963576545.1. Taxonomy (NCBI): domain Eukaryota; kingdom Metazoa; phylum Chordata; class Actinopteri; order Pleuronectiformes; family Pleuronectidae; genus Limanda; species Limanda limanda. Next base: position 18,939,053 of record NC_083645.1, on the reverse strand, counting down.
AGCACGTTAGTATTTTCATTTTGTCATGTTTGCATGTTTACTTTTGCATTTAGCTCAATACACCGCGTTGCATAAGTGAAAAACATAATTAGTGTTTTAGTAAATACGTAGATCAATACCAGCTGGTTACTGAAAAGCCTTCACTTACAATATAATAGTAACGGTTGCTCAGAAGGCGTGTGTCTGTGCAGCCAAATCCAGGAACATGATTGAACTGCAGAGTTTCCAACATCGCCATCTGCATGTTTCAGATGTAATAGGGCTGTATACTGTGTCTCCATAAAAACATGTTGAAACCTCATCTCTATCAAACAGCTCAATGTAAATGTTTAAAATGTCAGACATGCTTCAGCTCTGGTTATGAGGACTATGCAGAGGAGGCTGTTAAACATCCGGGTGTTAAAGTGTTGCCCCTGTCTGGCTGAATAAGTGCACAGGGGGGGGGGGGGGGGGGGTACATGGGATGTGTAAAATGCCATTGTGCAGCACCCTCACACGCCTGTCAGCATTCATCTCCTCAGTGACAGGCGGAGTTCCAGCCGCCTTGTTAAAGGCCTCATTCAGAACCTGATAGGACTCCACATACACAGCTTTTTATCTCCAAGCAAAACCGTCCAAACGCTACTACTGTATTGACAGGCTCAGCATATAGTTCTTATCTTAGGGTAAAACCATTATTTTGCTTTGCCATATTTTCTTAATTGTTGCTGCTTTGCTTGAATGTTTGAAATGAAACTCATGAAAAAAATCCTCAGTCAGAAAAGCCCAGATAATTCAGTTCAGTATACAAACGCTGTAAATCAACAGATGTAAACATGTAAGAAAAATGCAGATATTATGATAATACAAATTCAAATAACTGTTTTTCATGCATACAAATGAAGTGCACAATATATTCTGTTACACTCGTATGATCAGATATGTTCCTGCATAATTGATGCACACTTTACACTGTGTTTGTGTAGACTTGTTCCGTCAGGTGTCTGGTCCTGGAGGTCTGACCGACCAGCGGCACCTCAGCCTGCTGCTGCACGAAGCCATCCAGATCCCGCGCCAGTTGGGCGAAGTTGCCGCTTTTGGGGGCAGCAACGTGGAGCCCAGCGTCCGTAGCTGCTTCCGCGTGGTGAGGGCAGAGTCGCATGCATGCATGTCACGCATACACACATTCACAGACAGGCAATGGTGCATGCGGATTTTTTGCTGCACACATGCACACACATACGATTAAACAATCTGTCTGGAATATGCTGTGAGTTCACCCTACCTTATTTGACCTGGTAAACAATGTTCTGCTTGTTGACTCATCTGCTACTGGGAAGTCTGCACTGTTATTCGTGGCCCAGTGTCCTTGTTGGATTAGATTTTCCACGCTTGAAGCCAGTGAGCAGTGTTGAAGACACAATCAGGGTTTTTTTCTGTTCTTGAATCAACAACCTGATCATTTATTAATGCTGTTACAGTATAATAATGTACATTGCGGTCCAAATGTTGCAGACCACATGAATCCCTCTGTATCTCAAACCTCCGAATCTATATATTAATGTGTGGGAAAGAAATAGGGTTGCAAACTTCCGGGAATATTCAAAGTTGGAAACTTTCCATGGGAATTAACGGGAATTAACGGGAATATACGGGAATTAACGGGAAAAAAACGGGAATATACGGGAATATACGGGAATTAAGGGGAATAAACTGGAAATGTTGTGGGTAATTTATACTAACTGTATTTACCTTTTCATATACAGACATGAATATAAACATTTTGTTTTGTCATAGGCTGGTTTGAGTCCTGAGGAAACTTTGGGCACTTGACTATATGCTTCTGCATCGTTGTGTCATTCTTAACATAGGTCTTTGCACGGTATTTTCAAATGTACACAGCCTTTCCTTCTACATTGGATGGGGAGAAATGCCTCCACACATGAGATAGTGCACGTGGCATTGTTCTGTAGAATAAGATGAGAAAAAAGTTTGTAAAAAAACGCTAATGCAATGCCAGAGATATAAATAGTTAGCCAAACAATTGGAATCGTCTGTAAACATATTTTACAATTGATGGATAAATGAATGGAAATAGGCTAGATGAACAGATGAACAATCCTCAATCAGCATGCTAATATGTTTTCCCCAGTAATATCATCGAAACTTACCTGACTAGTCCTGCACACTACAGCAGGCCTCAATAGTGCTGTAGAGTGAAGGATGCTGGGAGTTATCTGTGCATGTGATGGAAGAATGCACAGTGGAGGGTTGAAACTCAACGTGCAGCGTGTGCTGCAGTCCATGCATCTTTAAAATAGAGTTTTGAATGATGTTTTTATTGCTCAGCGTTTAATTTGAGTATTTTTATTTTTTTTTTCAAAATTCCCCAAATTCCCGAGCTAAACTACCCATGGAAAGTTTCCGGAAAGTTTCCGGAAATTTACCGGAAACTTTCCGCCCCTTTGCAACCCTAGAAAGATATGACTGAGCTCCAGATATTCAGAACAGACGTTATCTGTACCAAGACCCTATTTCAGAAAGAGTATTTTAAAGGCCAAACCGTGAAAAAAGAATGTCTTAATCAAACATTTGTCTGTGGATGCTTTCCGTCTATGTATGAAAAAGGATGTAGTCGCACCAGGAAGCAGCTTTTTGAATCCTGTTGTGTTTTACTGACATCAGCAAAGTCGGACTCTTTCTCGAGAGGAAGCCGTTAAACCCACCATCTCAGGAAATGGAGAAGTTATAAATATTCTTCCTTAGGAGCGTTGCCTCACAAACATTACATCTCATTAATATTGCATCTCATTGCTTTTAATGGACATAAAAAACAGTCAGTGGTAGATAATGCATGATGCTCCTGACAATACATAGACTGTAGGTGAACTTCAGGAAAGTTTTATTAGGAAAGTTGAGTATATAATAAGAATATTGGAATAATGATATGAAGCAGAGTCCATTAGTAAAGTGCAACATCTAATGAGGAGACATGTCTTAATTACTTTGTCTTTTCTTGTTCTAAAAGTGTCGCCGCAGGTTTCCTGAACTTTATCCTCATGACATTCAACACCAGATAATTACTGAGTTGTTAGGAGCAGGGGAAGATGGCCTCTGCAAAGTCTGTTTAATTCCCTCATTTTCAAGGCGGATCCTAATTATATACACTCTATTCTGGTCCATGCTTACTGTATCAGCTACGGCCGATTAAAACCAATTCCTCTCTAAGTTTGCTCCATGTCTGGGCGTTTAGTTGTAGATGAAATATCCATGTAATGGGAATTGAGCAGGGGTTGACCCATTTGCCCATTTATCCCTTGGAAGTGAGTGACATCAGTTTTTTGGGGATGTGCACATGGAGTCACTTGACTATAGAGATATTGACTGTTGGACTCTGCTGGGAGAGGAGAACATGAAGTTGACCTGATACAGATTATGCAAAGAAGTAGTTGTACAGATCAATGTAATATTGCCGAAGGTGATTTATATGCACAGAGGTTATTGGGGCAAATTCAACTGGCAGAATAACTACAAATTCTGCAAATACTTTTAAAAGTTTTGTTCATTGACTCTTGGTTTACAAACGTGCTGTTCAGGGGATTTATAGTTCACAAAGCGCAGAGTTTGATGGATAACTGAATGTTTATCACCCTACTTTCCCAGTGATGTTTAAAGTGTGCCATCTGCTCAGTGTTCTGCTTTGTGATGCAGCGGCACGCTCAGCTTAGTCAGAGCCAATCCCAGGTGCTCGGTATGCAAGGGGCTGCGTTTTGACCTCCCACACGGAGTGAAACTGGCTACTCTGCCATAGAGGAGCTCCTCCGTCCCCGGGACATTCTACATCTCTGTACAACTAACACACACACACACACACATGCACATTTATTATGCTACTCAGCTTGAACGCTGGAGGAAGCCCCAGGGAAATCAACCTCTTAATGCATCTCTGATGCAGACTTAATGAGAATTTAGCACATCACGGATTGTCAGCACTTGGCGAGTCCTTCTTTTATTATGTTGACTTCCTTCTTATGCCACTTTCTTGAATTCTCTAAAACTGCTTGTAAACACAAACAGATGTACAGTAAACACACAAACACACGTACAGTAAACACACAGACACAGGGTTCATGTCTGCTGTGAATAAGCTATATAATTAAGTGTATTTTACATTAAGCAGGTTTTACGAATAATAAAGTGTATTACAGTGTAGCATAGTTTCATAAAAGCAAAAAATTCCCCACGGTGTACTCACCTCTTCTGCTCAGTTTGTTCTCTTCTCTCATCTCCTCTCCTCTATTCCCTTTGATACCTTTCTTCCACACCCGCTCACTGCAGGACCACCTTTGAAGAGGAAGCACAGCTTCTTCTCTTAATACTCTTATGTATCTGGCCTGCTGCTGGTCTATATTTTGCTTGTTTACAGTTTACTCTTCTTTCCTCACTCCCAATGTCTTTTTCCAGGCCCCAGGGAAACCTTCCATTGAGGTGTCTCATTTCTTGGAGTGGATGAGCCTTGAACCCCAGTCGATGGTTTGGCTTCCTGTCCTCCACCGTGTGACTGCTGCAGAGTCGACCAAGCACCAAGCCAAATGCTATGTATGCAAACAGTGTCCCATCAAGGGCTTCAGGTCGGTATGCCAGTGTAGGCAAACTGACATTCATGCAGATGTTCAATGAGGAATATTACAAAGAATCATGAAAAGCATCTGAGGAGCAATGTATAGTAGGCATGTGTTGTATATACCACATTTATATACACTACATATACTACTAAATAAGTGTTCAGTGGTCTTTGTCCCAGTGCTTCTTTCACTTGGTCTAAATTTCCCTCGCACAAATACTTTATCCGTCTTTCACAGTGACTGATCATTGGCAGCACAAGCAGAGATCTTTCCTGTGTTGGTGGCCCATTAAAACATCCATAAAATGTTTAATGTCCTCTGTAGACAGGCAGGATTCTGCATAAACTTGGTAGAAACTGCTTTGGCTGTGGTTATCAGTACGTCTCTGAGTTGTTACCCTGCTCCCGCTCATGCCAGCGCACAGGGTGACAGCAAATAAACTGAATTAGTTAACTTAATCACAATGAAGGATTAATGTACACACATTATGTAAGAAAATAACAAATACTTTTTTTGTATTTTGCATCATAATTACAGCCTGTTGAATAAAAGAATGTGAACATTAAGTCTGGGAATATAAAAAAAAAGAGAAGCAAAGAAATCCTTTTAAAAGAGCAGCTGGTGTTTTCAGATTGAGGCGTGTTGACTCAGAAAACATGTGGCTTATGTGGACTAAATCTCTTTCTGGAGCGGAGGGATGTGTGAAAACAGCCTGCATGTCGACAGGCATACCTATAATTTCAGTACACATGCATGCACCAACTCTTTACTCTGCAAACAAACACACACACACACACACACACACACACACACACACACACACACACGCACCGCTGCCTGTTCTCCTGCAAACATCACTTCAGCCTCTGTGTTATATTGATCTTGACAGGTATCGCAGTCTGAAGCAGTTCAATGTGGACATCTGCCAGACATGTTTTCTAACCGGCCGCACTACCAAGGGAAAGAAGCTGCACTACCCCATCATGGAGTACTACACGCCAGTAAGACAAACATTATGTTTTAGCTGGAAACAAATAAACCCTTTGCTGCTTAAAGAAATACTGCTATTTCCTTATTCCTGCTACCAGGCATAGATTGGTCACCAGTCCAGTATAAGATGTCCATCATCTCTGCCTCATCCACATCTACAGTAGGCATACATTGAATCCCACCTAGCAGTGACATCACTCTGGGCTCACCTGGTGCACACATTGGACACTAAACCCAGAGAAAACCTGAGTCTTAGGTGATCGCACACAGTCTCTGAAGTCGAGTTAATTCCGAAGCAGTAGCTCAGGCACAGTAGCTTGAGCGCTGGAATGTACTGAGACGGAGCCAGATTTAATCTCTAATCAATTCCGAGCTGTAAAATATGGCAAAGGGCCAGCTGTACAATGATTTTCTTTTCACTGGACAATTTTTTAATGCGAGCCAGATACAGTTTTTCACGACGGCGAGGCAAACGGCGCCCATAGATTTCTGCTGTGATAGAGAGAGACAGAGAGAGAGAGAGAGAAAAGTGTTGAGGTTGGAAACAACATAGAAATTAAAGGATGCACAAGAGAGAGGAGCAGAAATTGAAAGAGAGAGAACAGATGGAGAAATAGTGAAAGTTAGACAAACCGGTCTAGAGACAGTGGACAAATTTCTCATGGGGTCATTTGGGGTAAAACAAAAATTCAGAGAGTTCTCAAGCAGTGCAATTTGTAATTTGTCTCCCACCTGTCCACTCCCATTGCCTTCGCCCCCGTCTACCCCCCCACCCCCGCCCCACTCATACATCACTCTCCAGACAACCTCGGGGGAGAAGATGAGGGACTTTGCCAAGACTCTGAAGAATAAGTTCAGGTCAAAGCAGTACTTCACCAAACACCCGCAGAGAGGTTACCTGCCGGTGCAGTCGGTGCTGGAAGCCGAGAGCTCGGAGACGTGAGTCCCTCACACACACACAGTCATCTCTCCATCACTGCTTTACTGTGCCACACATGTCTCACCTTCTCTCACTAACACACATGCAAAGCTCTGCTGTTGTCGGGTCATTGTCGTGCTCTGACGATTTCGGGCACTCTGCCTCGCTGACGAAGGTTAAAGGGTTCCGTCTGTGTTCAGAATCAACATGGCGCAAATCATGTGGTGTCAGTTCAGGTCAGACGCTGTGTTCACATGAGCGAGTCTCACCCAAAGGGAGAAGAATGCGCAACAAGACTAAAATGCATCAGATCATCAAGAAGCGTAGCTCGTAGCTATGGAAATTTATGATGATTATGGGTCAGATTGTGTCACGAAGGTCAACTTTTATAACCTCGAACAAATATTATACGAGTCCAAAGCCATTTTCAGACATGTCCTGCGGGGGAGCTCTGTAGATTTGGGTCTGGATTTTTTGTTTCACACATTCACACTGAGAGGGGGGGTTCTCTGTTCAGACTCGTTCACAACAGACGTCGGCTCTTATCGCCAAAAGCTCTCTTGGCATCTTCGTCTGTCACTCCTACGTGTGTGACATCGCTTTTCCACTCGCAGATATTTGATATCATTTTGTGTTTTATATATTATTTTTATTTTTGCCTCTGTCGCGTGTTAGAAGTGTCATCAACCCCCTCACTCGCTCGCAGTGAATCCAGTAAGGGATCCCCACACTGACTCCTTTGGAGGAGGCCAGGCGTGAAAAGGTTCTCTGGAGCTCAGTGCATGTCTGAAAGCAGCTTAAGAGTTCATCCTTCCATCTACTGAAGCGGAACAGACATGAAAGTCCAGAGCTGGAAAAAGTTAGACCCTTTATTCAAGTAGATGTGGCAATAAATCAATATTTAAGAAAACCTCAGCATTACCAAAATGTAAGAAGTATCAAACTTGAAAGTTCTTTCTAAACAGAAGTGGTTTTCCTCAGGCATTAATGCAAGAGGGACTAGAACATCATACAGACTGCACACCTCTGCAGAGGCCTTGTAAAGGGTCAGAGGGTCGTGAACCAGGAGTTTGATTAGAAAATTACATCTTGATTTAAGAGCATTATATGTTTTTGTGCAAAATCCTAATCTGAAAAGTAACCACAGTAACTTCCCTCAGACGAGGCAAATGTAGCAAATAGAAAACACAGTATTTTCCTCTGAATTGTAGATTAGAAGTTTACATCGGCATCAAATGGAATAACACTTTTAAAATATACATCCTTTATTTGTCCTTCACTTTGAAATAAATCAAATTTTTGTTTTTCATAACAAGAAAGTTTTCTCTTCTTCCGACTATAGCAGCAGGTGTGAGTTGTAGTCTTCCTGTGACCCACACAGTCACACTTGCAGAGTGTTAAAATTCCTTGGTGCAGTATTGATGTTGGTTTTCTTGTCGTTCGCAGGCCGTGCTCCTCTCCCAAGCTGCCCCATGCAGACACACACAGCCGAATTGAACATTTCGCCAGCAGGTACGTGGCTCACTGCACTTTCACACTCTATCAAGTAACCACAACAAAAGCTTTCCCTCCTCACTTTGCTCTTTCCAAAATCAGCCTCCATCTCCTTGATATTCCCCTCACCCCTGTGCCCACCCCCACCCTCCCTGCTCCCTCACCCTTTAGTCTTCACCACACATTGATTGAAGTATTGATTTGGCTGCGTGGTGCTCTGTACTCCGTCCTGGGTAGGGACTATATTGCCCAGCAGTTTCCGTCACTCCTGTTCTCCACGGGAACACGCTGGCACTCAGAAGCAGAGCAGTTTGTGGTTGTTATTGTGTGTGTGTGTGTGTGTGTGTGTGTGTGTGTGTGTGTGTGTGTGTGTGTGTGTGTGTGTGTGTGTGTGTGTGTGTGTGTGTGTGTGTGTGTGTGTGTGTGTGTGTCTGTGTTGTGTGTGGGGGTCAGCGGGCCTTGCGGACTGTCACTTGCTCGGGCAATGAGCCCATTGGTCACATGGGAGCTGTCGGTGTAGATTAGAGTCTGTCTGACAGGTTATAAACAGGGCACAGCACTGGAGTCCCACAGTCCCACACTCCTGGCAGCTCTGCCCATAGAGCTGCAGAGTGTGTGTGGCACTGTGTGTGAGTGTGTGTGTGTATGTGTGTGTGTGGCATTGTGTATTTCCTCCCTGAGGCCCCTATACACAACTGTTTTACATCCTGCCAAAATTGAGGGAATAAACTCCAAAAAGCGAGCGAGCACAATTGTCCTCTTTACCCGTCTTATCTCTCCCTTTTTCCCCTTCCTCCTGTTTTTCTGTTTGCCTTCATATCTTTGATCCCGCTCTCCTATTGTGTCCCACCCACACATTTATTTTTCCCTCTTATCTCTCTCTGGCTCCCTCTCTCTGAGCCCTTTCTTCTTCTCCCTCCTTAAATATCTTTTGCTGTTATGTTCCCTCACATTTTCTCCCTTTTTGCCAATTACAGTAAAATTAGCTTCAAACTGCTCTTGAGTCCCTCAGAAAAATCGTAATCTGCACAATACGCTACGAGTGAGGCAGCCAACTTGCCTTCAACCAAATAAAACCAGAAGAAGAGAAATGGAGAAGTGTTCACGGTTGAAAAGTGATGAGACGGAGAAAGATTGTCGGCCTTCTTTGACCTGCTGAGAGAAAAATGTTTCCCACGGTTAAAGATAATAAAGTGTCGACTGTATCTGTATCTTGCTCTGCAGCTTCAGTCACAGCAAACTTCTCTTTTTGCAACTCAGGCATCTTTCTCTCTCTTTAATCAAGCAATTAGTCTTAGGTTAAGAAAAGGACATATGACTGAGTCTGCCCTACACTTTCAGACAGTGTCCTAACATGGTAACACTCAATATTTATCTTTTATAAGCTCCATACAGTTAATTATTAAAATGATAAAAGAAGTTTTTTAATCACTATAATATAGATGTTAAAACGTTAAGAGGATAGTAAAAGTGAAATCACTTACTTCCAACTCATATGAAGCATCTGTTATTAATGCTTGATAAAATAACATGTATTCTCTTTATGGTATATCTCAATGAACACAATTAGTCCAGCTTAAAGTATAATGTATTATGAAATATATATTTTATGAGTAGGGTGTTTAAGTATGTATTGGCCAATTACAAACATGAATAAATCAATAAAGGATAAGTCTGGTTTAACATTTTAAATTACATAAGAAAGACTCAAACAAACTTAACTTCTCAAACCTTTGTTCCTGCAGAAGTCCTAAATCTTCAAAACTATGAGAAAAAATATTTATGTTTGTTTAAGAAAAGATCTGGATACTGTTGATTTGATCACTTAATAGTCAAACTACAACCAGAACAGACTGATGTCAGTAGTGGATTGAGTCACATTTTGTGCTCCATTGAAGATTTATGGCAGAATGATGGTTACAAACGACCACAGCTGAGCTTTAGTATGTTATCTTGCATCCATCGACTGTGTCTACACCATTTGTGAATGTTTCATAGAAGTAGTTACAGACACATTAATTAAACTTTAAAATGTGCATCTGGCGTCCTTATTGTGCTGCACATTGCCACACATGGTACAAGAACTCAAGGATGTTGCATGCCATGAGGGAGCGTTGAACATTAACATATATATATATACAGTTCCTTTTTCATAGTTAGTATAGTTTTTCATCTGTGTACAGATTCACAATTCAATATAACAGCGCTGGGATGCTCATTAAATTAACATTGTATTGTTTTATTTCCATTGTGTTTGCGTTAGATTACTCCATGTGTAATTGGTTGACCAGTATGACAGTGGCCTAGTGGCTATAAACACATGGAACTGGCTGAAAATAAATGAGCAGCAGCACATTCCGACACAAGGGGAACATTGAACAGTGCGAGCACGCTCCTCTTATTTCCAGCTTGATCTGAGCACTATCCTAATAAGAGGAGACAGTCCTTATAATGGAAGTGGCCACTATTTTATCTGTACCCCGGCGGTACGCAGAACTGACACGAGTTACTTTCCTTCTCTCTCTCTCGTTCTTTCCTTCTTTCTTCCTGTCCTATATAATATAAAGGGAGAAATCACATTTCTCATTTGAATTGATCATGGCTCACTGTGAGCACGGACAGAAAGTCAAGCTGACATTGAAATATTGAATGTCAATGCTGGCTGAAATTCTCTCCCAGACACTTAGGTGTGTGTGTGTGTGTGTGTGTGTGTGTGTGTGTGTGTGTGTGTGTGTGTGTGTGTGTGTGTGTGTGTGTGTGTGTGTGTGTGTGTGTGTGTGTGTGTGTGTGTGTGTGTGTGTGTGTGTGTGTGTGTGTGTGTGTGTGTGTGTGTGTGTGTGTGTGTGTGTGCATGCGTGTGCGCGCCCCTCTGCAAATGATGGATATGTATGTACATTTTTGGCTATAAGGGGGTGTCTGTGGACATGTCAAACACGGGGACAGCATCAGTCCCTTCCCCCTCTCTCTGAACCCCCCTCACCCCCCAGGATATCGATGCAGGAGTAGAATTGATCATTCCTTTCATCATCAGCGCTGCTTCGCCATCATATCGAGGATGAATTGGAGGGAGATCATGTAAAAAACCTTTTAGAACTCTCCCGCTTCTCACTTCATCTTTCTTCCATTTACATTCAGACATGAAGCGACATGTATGCACGAGACAGCCGCACACACACACACACACACACACACACACACCCACACACACACACACACACACACACACACACACACACGTGCTACACTAGTTCCTTTAACTAGCTGCCTGTTCCAGTGGCTCTGGGTTTGTGGAGTGCTTTCTGATGAATAGTGTCACCGATTGAATTATGAGCGGTCAGGTGCACAGGCCGGGCCTCCTGTAACAGGACATGGATAAATCCTGAATTTCTCAGTGTTATGGTCTCATTGGACACCGGAGAGAAATAGAATGTGATCTGGATGTCCCTGACAGCCGCTACATCACTCACCCCTCCTCCTCCCTCTAACCCCTCACTCGCTTAGCTGACGACACTCTGCGAAAGATGATGCAGCACGGAGTGTGTCAGTGTGTAAGGGGGACGCCGGAGAGGCTATTTAAGAACGCTTTCCTGTGCCACATGCAAGTGAATGTACATACTTGGGCAACCACAAGGCTCATAGCACGTTCGCGTCAGTGGGTTGATTCTCTGTCTTGGTTAATTGCCTGACTTGAAGGAGAAACCCACCGTTTGATCATCGTTCACTGTTATGTATCATTAACATGATATCTCGAGAACTGCAGCAGTTTGTGTTGTGAATTAATTTTGTGTTGAGCCCACTTTTATTCAACCGGTCATAGCCTACATCGTGATCATGTCTCCCTACTTTGAGGAGCCAGAGAATGTAGGTGGAGGAGGCGAATGTGATTGTGATGAGCGGCGAGTCCAGGTTTTAAAACAAGTTTGTGGGCTGTTACTGTTTGTTGTCTTTGTGCAATAAGTGATGAACCCCAAAACACAGCTAAGTTTTTTAAATTTGATAGGCAAAGCCATAGACTGTTACTAAGAATGGATAACATGAAAGTATCCTTAAAGTGAAGCCAAATTATCTCTATTGCCCCCTTGTTGCTGCAGCACAGGTCATATCTTCAATGTTAGCAAATGGGTCATGGACAACACAAAAAATTAAAAGTACACGTCAAATAAACAAATATACAAAGACAGTTTCTGTCATTGTTGCTAGATTTTGTTTGTTGTTTTTGTTGATGTGCATCTAAGACTCAGTTTTCCTGTTAGTTTGGTTTTAATTATTTATTAAAAAGACAAGATGTAGGGAGGAGGTCTTTATATCATCATATATTCAGTCTTATATTCATCTGTATGCACATCCTTATATACAGTCTTGTTCTTTATATACAGTCAGTGGGCCAGGCAGGCAGTCCCCAGCCTGCTTCTAGTGTTGTAGATTATTAGCATATCAGCCATGAAACACCAAGAGTTTTAACCTGAAACCAACATGAGCTACATCCAGATCCATGTGAGTTTTGTATGAAGATGGACGTTAAAATATTTACCAGTTCTTTATTATGCAGAATCCTGTATGCTACCTCCGTGCATGCATCACCATTACTGCTTCTTTTTTACACAGCAGGTCTTTTGCTCCAGCTGCGATTTTCTTTTTTCCATCAAACATCAGAAACTATAAGTACCCTTTATTTTTTCCAAACACTTAAAAAATTCACCTAGTGCAGCATTTTTGGTTTGATGTAGTGAAAGCGCTTACAGAGCGTGTTCAGTGCATCTGTCCACGGACTGCAGGACATAATGCAGAACCAGAGGCGCTGTCCTTGGTCCTGAAGACTCCACACAGCAGCTGCTTTCTCTCACACACACACACTCTAGTCTCTGTCCATGGTGCTGGACAGCAACACTTTTCTAGAAGTGTCCAGTATTTCATCCGGATTTTACTCTCCCTCTTTGTGGACATCTTTATGGTTGCTGCACATTGGTAGTTAGAATTTCTGCCACTCTGCAATCTTGTCAGTCACATGTTTCTGGGCAGCTTGCTGTTCATTTGCAGTCCATGCTACTAAAAGGCCAGAGGTCTAATCTATGCTACTTAAAAGCGAAACTCTTCTCCCTGTTGTTGTTTTTTTTTCATCTTGTATCCAGTGAAACATATTTCCCCAGCGTTGGATATTATCTGTAACTTCAGCTTTTTATGCCTCTGATCCGGCAGCAGCCAAACATTCTCTTGGTCTCAAAGGTGAACTGATTAGATTTTGGTAGACTGAAGTCAAAGGGGAAGTTCACAGTGGCCTCACAAATTTCAAACAAACATTCACTTGTACACAAAGATTAATTATTTAGATTTCAGCGATCAAAGGTAAAGGTCATGGTGACCTTCTACTTATCTGGTAAACAACCACAGAGCGGTATTTCTAGATTTGCTCTAACATTACACTCTTCTGTTTCCTTTTTTCTGATTTTGTGTGTCCGTCTGTACATATGTGTGTTGAATCCCCCTCCCCTGTGTGTGTGTTTGTGTGTAGACTGGCAGAGATGGAGAGCCAGAATTGTTCATTCTTCACGGATAGCCTGTCTCCTGATGAAAGTCTGTGAGTATACCGCCGCCAACTCCACAGTACAAACCCCGTCATTACAGCCATGGCCTATCATGGGGATTCTGTGTGTGTTTTCTGTGCACGCCCCTTTCCCCCTGATACACTGTTTGTTTCTGTGTCTGTGTGTGTGTGTGTGTGTGCGCGCTCAGGCTTGTTCATGTATGTTCAACAGTTATGGTAAGATTGGGTAATCACATAAATAATCAGCCACATAATAAAAAACGGCCCACAGCGAGCGGCGTGCACACGGCCTCCCTTCATCATGCACATGCCTACTGTGATTAAAGTCTGCTGCTGTGGGTGGGTACACAAACCCCCGCCGCTAGTGAGAGAGAGGCTTGTTGTGTGTTTGTATAAGATGAGTGAGTGGCAGGGTGGTGAGGGAGGATAGGGAAGTGTGAGGTGAGTTACAGAGCCAGTTAGGTGGTGAGTTCTTTTTGTGGAAAGCTGAGAGAGCCTCAGGTAGAGAAAGAGGTTTATGGTTGTATCAGATCATTTATTTTTGAGTGTCTGTGTCTTATTCTGTTGACTGTATGTTGCTGTATGTGAGTTGTTGACCGTTTCCTCCTCCTCTGGATTGAGCGTCATGGATGCATGCCCAGCAGCTCCGTGCAAAGTGCTCATTGGACTTTTCGGGCTCCAGGTGTGTGTGTGTGTGTGTGTGTGTGTGTGTGTGTGTGTGCAGTGTGAAGTTAACTTATTATTTCTTTTCTTTTTAATGTTTTTGGCTCTGAGAGAAAACTGTGATTGACACCACATTAAAAGCCAGTTTCATGCTCAGACACAACTACACTACCTCTCAGCAGTGCAACACTTTTGCGTGTGAAGGATTTTTCGTGTAGCATTGCACCCAAGGTGGTAGCACAGACCCTCAGCTTTGTATGGATATAAATTGAAGCTGCTTTCAGATGTGTACAGACCTCTGGGGAATCTCCTGACATTCTCCAGAGGGGCTGGATGTGAGTTTCTGAGGTCAGTCCCCTTTAGAGAACCTCTAGAGAATGTCAAAATGAACCAATCCTCCGCAGGATTCACTGCAGTTTGATGACATTTCTATGCTCTATGTACAATGATGTTACTTAAAAATAGTTGGTAGAATCTTCACATATGTATGGATGGGTGTTATTGTCCCCTGGAGATTATCCTGTTGTTCTTTAAGAGTTCAAATCTGCCCTGCAGGGAAACTCACCTTCAGAATCCGGTGTCTTTACACAGTGTCAACTTATATTGCTGATCTCTGTTCTCTTCAGTGCTTTAAGCTTCGGTTAGTGTTTCTGCTCTAGATATGTGGGTCTCCTGAAACTTCTTCAAGAGCTCACAAGATGTTCCATCACACTACTGACATCTGTGCTCCTCAAGCCGGCTCCTGATGTTTTTGTTTCCATGTGCACGTTTCCAGAGAGTTGCCTGGAGGGAAGCTTTGTCACAAACATGTGTGTATGTCAGTGCATGTACACATGGTGCATGCATCAGCGTCCGTGTATAATTCCAGGCCTGAGCGCGTGTTTGTATGCATGACACTTTCCCTCCTGTCCGTCATGTGTAGCAACGTGGTTTTCTGCTTTTGTGCCCTTGTGTCGTGTTGTTTCGGATTCTTTGAACCAGACCTTCTGTCTGTCAGCGCCTCTCTGTGTCTCCTGCTGCATGGCTCTGTACATGCTGCTATGCTATCTGTGCCTCCAGCTGCTGTTCGGCTGGCATCAAACTGTTTTCTGTCCTGAACCACATTGCCTCTGTTTGCCTCTGTGCACCACCTGTATACATTGCGCTGTGTTCTACAAAGCTGCCTATTGCCAGGTAATGGGAATAAAGATAATTAGAGCCAGGTCTTCCATAAGCTGCTCAAAGAGGATGAGTATTAAAATTGTTTCAATGCAATAATTCAATTTTAATAATTCAACTAAAACTTCCTGGGGGTATTTCAAACCAGCATTTTTAAGTGTGTTGTCAATATTTATTTGCAAATATAATAATATATAGTAATGTACATTTCCACGGTTATTCTCTACTCGGCTACTTCAACTAATCTTCAAATTAGGGGGAAGTAAAAGTAATTCTTGACTCGGATTCTCAAGAATATTCCTTCATAACATCCGTCGTACTTGACGTATTGGTCTTAAATTGTATTCATTATTGTTTTGAAAAGGTCTTAAATTTCTTAAATCTAACTTGTTGAAAACTACAGAAGCCGTGTAACAGCAGATATAATATAATAAACAACAGATAAAATATTATAAAATCTATGTAAAACAGCATTTTCTGAGGAAGAACAGTATACGATAGCTTATATTTAATGTAAAATTGTGTAAATACATAAAACTGTATAACTGTATATAATTTAATGAATGGACCTTGGCATCTTTATACAAAACCAGCCTGCTTGTATATAATAGATTACCCTTTGATGTACGATATGACATTACAATGCAAATCTTTAAATTGTTTTAAACTTTGGATCAGTTTAAGTGCTGCGTAGCTCACAGCCTTACTGCACAATAAAAATGGACAAACAGCTGTCTGTGCAATAAAACAACTTCAAAACATTTATAGATGTAGTTATAGTTTTACAGCCGTATGTCTTCTATCATAGATCTACGCATAAACTTTTATCTTCCATTATCAATAAAGTTTATCTGTTATTGTTTGGGAAATTAAATTGTCTTGTAGCTTAAGATCCTCTTTCCAATATTAATAAATCTGAGTAGGTTTTTTAATGGTGTGATGAGCCAAGTTTATTACAGAACATTTCATTTTTGGAATGTAAACCTGGCGCAGCGTGATGTCTCTGTCAGTGTCCCATCGCGTCCTGTCCTGGGCTGTAGAACTGCCCCTCCTCTTGCTTTGCGTGCCCCTCTCTTCGGGGGTTTGTGCTCTCCCATGCCCGCCATGGCTCTGCTTTGTGCTGCTGTTGGCTGTGTGCTGGTGGCTCAGTGTGCTGTCTCCTGTGTGGGGGACTCAGGGATGAAGATCAGTACCTCCTGCGTCACTCCAGCCCCGCCCTGGACCCTGACTCCCCCTGCGGACAACACATGATGCTGGTTCACCTGGACCACCAGGACAAGGAGCAGCTCCAGTGCACCCTGGCCCGTCTGGAGAACGAGAACAGGTCTGTGGAACGTGCACCAACACCACAACATCTGTGAAACACAAGCATTGACGTCTGTGTTGAATTTGATTTGGTTAAAGCTTTGAATTGGGTTTATATTATACTTGTAGCAGCAATTGGAAGAGATATATCCATTGGTAAATCTCCGGAGAAGCATAAAAACACAAATATGTGTGTTTGTCTCTAGGCATCAAACTGTTTTCGTATCTGTCTGCTGCCATGTGCACATCTCCTGGAGAGAGTAAACACTTTCACACTCTAGATCCTTTGAACAGCCGTGAGAGAACACGAAGCATTTCTTGTGTGCTCATACCTGACAGTAAAGACTATGGGGGGGTGGGAGCATTTCTAAACCGTTCTTTGCATCATTAAAGGTGTCCTGAAAGGAATCCTCCATTATAGAGTGACCGCTGTGATAGAAGCAGCTCAGAAACACACTGGCTCAGATGTTAATGCTTTGAATTTGAATTTTTTGTGTCCCAGTTGCCAAGAGGCTCAGATATTTTCCATAAACGAGGCAAATTCATATTCTCTGTCCACTTAATTGGTTACTGGAGGCAACCTTTATGCGAATGATTCACATGAATTATTTCTCTTGTCTTCTGCTTGGTCATGACCTTTCTAGTCACGCAAACACACACACACACACACACACACACACACACACACACACACACACACACACACACACACACACGTATCCTCTGGGTGTCTGAAACCTTGACCCAGTTAATTTTTTCTGCAAAGTCTGCCTCCTGTTATGACACTGCACCGTGCTTTGCTGTGCATATTTATGACAGGAGTAGAAGAGAAGCTCGGTTTATATCCTGTCGCTCATACCTCAACAATAAATCTCTCAGGGGTCCTGAGGTTAAAAGTATATCTAACATCTTTTTATTGAAACAGAAAAGGAGTTGTCTCAGATATTCTGCTTTAAAACGTGGTTAAATACAATGATTTATTGCTGTTAAGACGTTTAACTTCTTATTATGTATCTTATTTACCCAAAACACTAGAAACATAGACTTCTTTAAATATGAATGAGTTTTCGATAGGATAAGATACAACTTTGCTGGAAAATGATGGTGCAGAACACGCTGGTCTATTTCGATTTCAATTTAGTTGAAATCGAAATAGACTATTTCGATTTCAAATTGAAATCGAAATAGACCAGCGTGTTCTGCACCATCATTTTCCAGCACCCAAATAAATTGGAGCACCTTTAGTGATGCTTCACAGCACAGTGTGCAATCAGTTAATGGCCTCAGTGTCACACACGGAGCCTAAAAACAGAAGGAACTTGTTTAGTGCAGCCTATTAAAGCCTGATTTATTGTTGTAATGTGTTGTTGTTTAGGAAGCTAGAGAAATAATTTAGATTATGTAATGTATAAGAAAAAGCAATTCTGTGTCAGGTGAGCATCTCTAGATGTGTGTGTGTGGATGTATTTTCCATGTTGACGGACTGTTTCCCTCCGTCTGGGGTCCTCAGGGTGCTGCAGGGCGAGTACAGGCGGCTCAAGTGGAAGCACGAAGAAGCAGCGTCAGTCCCCATGCTGACGGAGGCTGGGGAGGACGGCCCGGGTTCACCCACGGCAGACGGGCAGCAGGACGAGGAGCTCCTGGCCGAGGCTCGGGTCCTCCGGCAACACAAGACGCGCCTCGAGACCCGCATGCAGATCCTGGAGGACCACAACAAACAGCTGGAGTCGCAGCTGCACCGGCTCAGGGAGCTACTGCTACAGGTACATCCTCTGTGGGGGCGCAGAGGAGATAATGATGAGGATTTCCAGAGACATGTCCAGTAAAAGAACTGCCTCATTTAAACCCGTTATTTATTACCTCCATCCCGGAAGTTATACATCAACCCCTTTGTTTATGTTGTTTGCTTACTAGTCATCTGGATTATGAAAAATGTAATGAACTGATTTGGACCAAATTTGGTAGAAAGATGGGGAAGAGGCCAGGGAAGAACCAAATTAAATGTGGTATTAGTTCAATCAAAGGGGAGCGTCCGGGGATGTTTTTATAATTTTTCTTAGTATTACAGGAAATAATCTATGGATCTTAGTGCAAAAAAGGACAGCTAATTAAAAAAAAAACTCCCAGTCCCTACTGTATGCGTAGGAGTGTGAATGTACACTGCAAAACATTTCAAGTCAGTTAAACTTGCAAATGAAAGTTCACCTGCTGCCTTAAGAACACGTGTTAACTCAACTTGAGGTTTATCGTTGTTTCAACCCAGAAATTAAAGTTTAAAAAGTTGATTGTACTTCATTGTTGTAGTTGACTCAACTTTGTTTTATAAGTTGTCAAAGTTGATTTAACGTTTTATCACTTGCTGTCTCAAATTAATACTTTGAGTTAAAAGAACTTTCCTTAGCTAGTTGAACAAACACACATTTCTGCATTATTGTAACTTACAGTTTTGAGTTAAAATAACTTACTATGTTTATACAACTTCCCATTTCAAGTTAAGAGGATTTAAATTTTAAATTTGTTATAACTTTTATGGTACATGATAGAACACACAGAATTCTTCCATTTGTCCAAAAATACAACATTTATTATATATATATATAAGCTCATACATTGGGTTCTCAAACAGATAACATGCCATCCAACTAGCAGTTAACCACAGTGTCAAAGTCAGACAATGACACAATCTGAGATAACAGGTTCATTAAAACCTCAATATGGTGAAAAATGCTGAACACTACCAACTAGCTGTTTACCAGTTTCAAACTCAGACAAGTGTGTGTGTGTGTGTGTGTGTGTGTGTGTGTGTGTGTGTGTATGTGTGTGTGTGTGTAGGGGGGGGGGGCAGAGAGAGAGACAGAGAGAGACACAGAGACACAGAGAGACAGACAGCCAGACAGAGAGAGAGACAAAGAGAGAGAGAGACGGAGAGAGAGAGTACAATAAGGCAAATGTGAGACATGTTATACAATGACACAATCTGAGACAACAGGTTCATTAAAACCTCAATATGAAGAAAAAATGCTGAACACTGAACATCCACAACACATGTGTTAATTGAACACACTTTTCATATCTTTTTTTTCACAGGCGATATCTAAGCAGTTTATTTCTAAGTCCATGGACTCTTGCTGAGCATTGGTCTGGTTTAATGCTCATGATGACCTTCTGAAGGAACTCAAACGTGTACCTCATATTTCGCGGGTACTCAAGATTAAGGCAGTAGATGGCTCCAAGTAGCATAGCAAAGGCAGTGGGCACATCTCTGATGTCATGTAGGATGATCTTCTCCTCTGCTACCACAGCCACATTAAAGACATCCAAAGGAAATGCACCCTGTAGAGGACCTTCATGCCCAATCAGTAGTCCAACTTCCATTCCTGCCATTATCACATCGAGGGTTTCGCCATGAGCCTGAAGACATAAAGACATACACATCTTAACTTACATGTCCAAGTTTAAAACATCATGGCTATTCTAATAAATAAAGGCTATAACTGTCTAGTGAGTGAGTGAGAAAATAATGGGACTGAAAGGCTGTGATATCAACCAATGATAAATAAAATAACTCCTGCAAATGTAATAAAACCCAATAATGTCAGAACTTGACCAATAATGTAATAAAATGTCCTGGCTGATACCGTAATCCAATAATGTATTTTCAACAATGAAATACCGCCTGACAGTGTTATAGTTTGTGTTTTAAGAATTAAATGTTATATACATTGGATTTGAAATGAAAGAACATTGTGAGGAAAATGATGCTTGCTTTGGGTATGGTAAAACCTCTTATGAACAAGACAAATGTTGCCTTAGCCACATTTAGAACTAAATCTAAAGAGTGTGCTATAAAATGTGTGAATATAGTGTCTTACATCACACATCCTGATGATGTTGGAGGAATCATCTGAAAGGGAGTGCGGGAGACCAAGTAGGGCAGCTGTTCTTTGGTTTTGGTTTGTGTCCTAAAAAAAAACAGGTAATAGTAGGTGAATGCAATACACAAGATAGAATCCTAATCTCTTAATATCTTAGTACTCTTTGATAGGAAATATTTATCTACACAGTACATACCTCCTTTTGAAGACAATTCAGAATGCTGCTCAGGGCCAACCTCCTGCCCGATGCAGCAGCTGCTTTGTACAGTTGTAGAAGACTGGGCACCAACTCATCGAGTCCACCCAGAAAGGACTCCAGCAGGTCTTTGGCAACAATTCTGCGGAACTCTGTGATTAACTGAAGCAGATAGACAACAAAAAAACAGAGAAAAGGGCATGAGTGAGGGAAAAATAAGAGCAGTATAGAGCTGTAGGAATAAAAACACAAAGAAATAAATATTATTGCAACAAAGAGAACATGCTTTATGACTACATCAGTGCTCGAATAACAAATTATAGGATTTCTATGCTGTACTCAGTTGGCACATAATTACCTGTCTCTCACAGAAAAAAACTTTACATTTATTTTTATTTGACGATCGTCTTCAGTTAATTCGCTCCGCATGTCTGTGCAAAACATACTGAGTTGACTGGAGGGAGCGGGCTCTGTTGCCTGTTTAACAGGAGTTTTAACAATTCTTTGTACCGTCTCTGGATAAACTTTGTTACTCCTGTCTGACATTAACATATTATTTTAACATGACCAAGTCTGCCTCTGCTCTGATATCGGCTCTGAGTGCAAACACGCAGCACACTATTTGGGATAAATAAAGTTGTTTGAACTTGAACCTCCAGAGTAATGCCAGAGTTACCCTGACAAGACAGGAGTTAGCTAGTTAGCTACTAGCTAGCCATTTTCAGTCCAAGGCTTGGACTAAAAGTGGCTAGCTAGTAGCTAACTAGTCCAAGGTTTGGACTGAAAGTGGCTAGCTAGTAGCCACCTAGCTAACTCCTGTTCGGCTTGAAGGGTGGAGGGGAACTCCAGCGGAAAAACTCAGCGGCACTTGAAAGACACACCGAATATTACGGTCACATCAAACACTACACCAGCTAGTTATATATTTAACTTTTTACACGTTTTAACCAAAGGGGCCCGTTTAAATTTGTCATCGATGCCACAAATTTAGCTTTTCCAGGCTATTAAAAAGCACAACCTACATACTTACTGTGTTTACGTTACTGCACCTACGATTAATAAAAAAAAAATAGAGATTAACTCAATTAAAATATAGATGAACTCACCTTGCAAGGCTCTGTCCACCGGTCTCCTCCATGCAGAGTAAAGTGTAGTATTGCTCCGCCTCCGTTAACAGGCCGTGAACAGGCTGAAATAGTCTCGTTCCGCTGGTGGAAGTAGTCCTTTCTTGTTTGCTGCAAAATGTGTATATTTTGAATGGAATTCGATGTGTAACCTAGCTGCAATGTTTAAATGATTATTCCCATGCTTAAACCTTGCCTTGGTTTAAGGAAGACATTCTAACTAAAAAGTCACAGCAAATAGATCTTTCTGTGTCACTCCCGCTTTTTTTCCTCTCCTTTTTTCCCCCATCTGATGATTTACAAACCCAAGTTCAATCAACACATACAAATCAGTCAAAATTATTAGATAGTCAACAGAATGTGTTACTGTAAGTTTTACTTTCCCGCCTTTTTCCTCATCTTTACTTTTTAAACTGATGACTTACAAACCCAAGTTCAATCAAAACATACAAATCTGACAACATTCTCAAAGAGTCAACACAATGAATAACTGTAGGTTTTACTTTCTAAAACTTGGAAAGTTGCGTTCAAAATCCAAAACTTGTAAGAGCTCTTTGTGTTAAAGAAAGGTAGAAAGTGGACATAACTAAACGAGGCTGCAATGTTTTACAGTGTACGTGTGTAATTAGAATAATATATAAAAAGAGGATAATAACATAGAAAATCTGCCCATTCACACATAAATGGGTCAAGACAGTAAGTGGCAGGGACTATTTTCCGTGAACCCACAGTGGTAGAAGCAGCAGCTTTATTGGAGCGAAGCATCCAGAAGACGGTTGAGCCAGGGTTTTAAAGATGAAAGTTTTTGGGAGATTTCCCGAGTTTAGCTTCTTGGCTCCTGAAATGCCACCCAGACAGATCTTACGTGCCTTTTCCTGAGAGCAGCAACTCAGAGGAGTCATGAAGGAGCTGAATCCACGGCTGGAACATTTCTATTTGTCAAGGTGGAGATGGAGCATAGTTTCCTGCCCAAAGGAGTGATACTTTTGGGCCAATCTCATTTCCTCTGTATGAAGATAAGTCGTTTTCCAGGTGGGCAGGATGATAAGGGCAGGAAGATAAACCCATGACGTCCTGCGGTATATCACAGTGTGATTGGGGTTATGTGAAGTTGAAATACGTCTCAATTTATACATATCCTTATGTGAGACATGTTTCTCAGTCTTTCTGATACTTTATAGTCAGATATTTATTAACTCTACATAAAGGTCGGGTAAATAGTGTTTTTAATATTGCATCTGAGTTCTTATTTCACCATTGGTGTGGAAGAAGTATGAAGTTTAGTCTTAAGAATAAGTATCCGTCTGCTGGGATGAGGGGCCTTGGTTAACTGCAGCTTCATTCACTCACTATACATAACTGTGTAGCTGCTGTTTGAATGAAGAGCTCAGAGTTAAGTTTAATGGTTTTCAAGATTTCTGGTCATGAAATTACAAACATCAAGGAACACAGTGCGTCACATACTTTCATTAAGTGCAAACAGTCAAAGAAGGTTCATGTAAAAAACTACTTCTATGCAAATGTCAACTCTGACGAAATGAGGAAAGATGAGGAGAACCTGTAGTGGGAATACTGTTGTGCGAGTTAAGAGAAAGGATAAGCCTTAAGACACCGTGGAGTGTAATATAAAAGGAATTACTGCAGTCGGGAGGAAAGGTGTGAGGAGGAGATCTGTGAAGAGATGACACACACAGTCACTGGGTCGTAAGAAGGGAATAGTTAGCAGCCGCTGTACAGTACAGATGCAAACTGCACATGTAGGTCACTGATTAGAGAGAAAGAAAAGGGAGTGATTGACAACAGGAGAGAGCGTCTGAGAAAGAGGGATCAGATACATGTTCAGGTTAAAGACTGAGGATTGAGATTGAGAATGAAGGCGAAATAGAGTGTGGCAGTGATGGTTGCACAGAGACAGAAGGTATATACCTGCATATAAAAATACAATTCAAATTCATATAATCCTTCTCTGCCCGAACCAATATCACAGTTTCATTTCCTCAAAACATAAAATCTCCACAATCTGCTGTTGTTGTCTGAGGAAGTGTGCGAACGAATTCCTCCCGGTCTCTGCAGACGTTTCTCGGCAACCACTGAACTTGCTCAACCCCCTGAGTGTTGTTGCATTGTTTCTAAAAACAGCATAAAAATATTCTCGTGTGTCACATTATGCATCTGTGATTGGGATTCTAAGGGCTCCCCTCTGTCGTCTGGGCGGCTGGGCATCTTATTATGGGTCTAAAAAAGGGACAAATCACAGTAACCTGATGGCTCAATCAAACAGCTGCTGGATGATATTTCCTTTTTTTTTTTAATAATTATTATTATCATTCTGCTCCGAGACGTCAGTTGAGGGCCGCTGTCTGAGTGCCATTAACCAGAACCTTCATTACCGTGTGAAAGGCTAAACGCCTCGGAGGTCTGAAGCATGATGGATACGAGCAATTATTTGGACTGAAGGATAATCAGTCTCTCTTCAAAACAGCCCAAAGATGATTCCGAGGCCAACGGATCAGAGCCGTCCACCCTGTCGTCCCCCGTGTCGGGGGGGGGCCGCCACGTGGAGCCGGCCAGCAGAGAGACCACCGACACTGAAGCAGCAGGTCAGCGACAAATGCATGCATGTTAAATGTGAAACCTTTCTTCCTTCCCTTTCATACCAGTCCATAAACATATTTCCTGTGCATGAGTGTACCTCAGTCTGCCCTCCATCACTTTAGTGGCTATACTAGCCCCATGCAAAGACTTTACATATTCTCTTTTATACTATATTTAAAATATATATTTTAGTTTTTTTGTTTGTTTTTAATATATATTTTTGTGTACTATCCACTCCAGCAGCACAAGAACACTTTCATACTGACACTGACACAATCACTGTATTCTTTACCATAGGATCAGACCCATTCTTGTGTCTGTAATACGTTGTCCCTATGTTCTGGGATTTATGTATGTATGTCGGTGAGGTGTATAAGTGTATACATGTATAAGCTACTGGATGACCTAACTTTCCCAAGGGAACACTAATAAAGTATCCATCTATCAATCTATCAATCTATCTATCTATCTATCTATCTATCTATCTATCTATCTATCTATCTATCTATCTATCTATCTATCTATCTATCTATCTATCTATCTATCTATCTATCTATCTATCTATCTATCTATCTATCTATCTATCTATCTATCTATCTATCTATCTATCTATCTATCTATCTATCTATCTATCTATCTATCTATCTATCTATCTATCTATCTATCTATCTATCTATCTATCTATCTATCTATCTATCTATCTATCTATCTATCTATCTATCTATCTATCTATCTATCTATCTATCTATCTATCTATCTATCTATCTATCTATCTATCTATCTATCTATCTATCTATCTATCTATCTATCTATCTATCTATCTATCTATCTATCTATCTATCTATCTATCTATCTATCTATCTATCTATCTATCTATCTATCTATCTAGGAGACGAACTGGAGCAGGACACGGTGCTGCAGCTCCAGGAAGTCATCGAGCAGTTGAGAAACGTCTTCCCCTCGGAACCGGGTGAGTTGGTCCGGCTCGCACGGATCTTCGCCGCAGAAGCAGCTCAGACTCTGGGCTCCAGTGGAGAGTGAGAGATGGAGAGGAGAGCGAATATGAGCTGCATGCGTGTTGATTGTCTTGAGTGGAGGCGCAGGGAGATCAGATGGCAGAGAAGGGGGGGGGGGGGGAAGATGAAGAGAGACAGAAACAGTTGCACGGAGAGAAAGAGCATCCGTGCCGGTTCGTCTCAAGCTTGGAAATTCATCCCAGAGAGATATTATCACTACAGCTGCTTAGTTAAATGTTCAATTTGTAACTCCTTTCCTTTTCTTGTGTTTCTCATCTCAGGCACCACCTCACACATTTAAACCCTGAGTGGGCCTGGAGGAGCAAAGAGACAGCCTGATGGCAGCCGGGCGGGCGGGGGGGGAGCTCCACACAGCTGAGGTCAGGCCCCTGCGACCACAGCAGCAGCAGCAGCAGCTATGACACCCAGAGCTAACCCTCCACTGGAACTCACTGCACTAAAAAGCCTTTTCCACGCGAACAATGCTAAAGGGCCGGGCTGATCCGTCCACCCGGCCGGGCCGAGCTCAGCGGCGCCGCCTGACACCGCGTCCACGAGCCAGAGGAAACTGGGAAAGGTCAACGGCAGGTCAGGGGGAGACTGGAGTTAAGGACACTGTGCTAACCAGTATCTGTGTAGTCGTCGGGAGGTGTGAAGCTTTATCTCAGTCCACAGCACAAATTGGACCTTTCATTTAAAAAGAACTTGAAAAACAAATGCAAAAAGAAACAAGGAGGATTTCACCTTTTGTTTTGTCAGAATGCCTGTATCTTCAGCTGTCCCCCCCCTCACCTCTTCCATGAATGTGTTATCATGCTTGTTATTTTTGTGTTTTCTTTTGAAGGGAGGTGGTGTGTTGAAGCTCGCCGGTGTAAACTAGATCCGGAGCTGAGTGTATTTCACGCGGCTGCATGGCGGAGGTTGACAGCACCCACAACGAGCTTATTTACTTTGTGAGAATGACACATCATCAGTTAAATCCGTGATTTATTTAAGACAGCCAAAGTGCCCGCTGGCACACAGCGCCTCTGTATGCACACACTGTGTTCCTCTAATCCTCTCCGACTGCTTGTCCATCTCACTGCTCGCCTGCTCCGAGTGAGAACTGTACGCTCACAGAGAACCACTCCTGCACACAGACGGATGCTGCTACGTCCACGCCCCCCCACTTATAAAGCACCCGTCCCTCATTGTGCTCGAATGCACAAGCCCCTCTCTGCATGATCAATACAATGTGCTGAGCTGCATCACGGAAAAAACACAGACCACATACAGTACACCATCGTAAAAATGAAGATCCATTTGATCTCCTCGGCGTGTGGGATTCAGACAAGCGCCCGGCTTTGGAGCCAATTTGTATTGTGACTGAAATTGGGCTTTTGTTGAGGAAGTGTCTGCCCGATAAATATCAGCATGCCAGCGTTTGCTTCTGGGATTCTTGGCCGTTCTCCTGCTGCGTGCGGAGAAAGACGAGCAAGGAGCTCCAGGCGACGCGCTGCCAGGCTGAGGCTCCCTCTCCCTCGTCCGGGCCCATCCCAGACACCGCAGGGGGCCGCCAGGCGCCACCGCTGCACAATCCGACGCTGGGTTCATCCCTAATAATCCCTCCTCTCGTGTCGATTTGAAAAGAACAGTAGCTATCGACTATACATGCCTCATTTTCCCCCTGCTAATGCCGATTTAATTGCTTTCAGATTAACAAAGAAAACGGCGAGAGCTTGCGATGGCTCCGCCTCATCATATCAGGGTCACGGGGTGTGTTCTGTTCTAAACATAGCACAGTCATTTAATGCCTTAAATCCAAAGTGAATTCATATAGAGAGGTTCTGGACTTTTTGCTTTTTGCTCTTTCTCATCCCTGAACCGGCCGGTGGTTCATTTCTAGTAAAGTGTGGACGCAGCACGTTAGCTTCCACATGTTGAAAGCAGCTGGATCAGGCTTTCAGGAGTGAGCCCATGATGCTTGGAGGGACTAAAAGATCTGAGAGACAAGAGGAAAAAGCGGAAATAAAGAAAACAATCTATTTATTGCTGAAGGGCTGGTGAGAGCGATCCACTTTGATGTGCCTGCCACCGACAAATCTCCAGAAGCAGACGAGAGGCTGCCTGAAACCAAGCAGCTCCGGCTGTTTTCTCAGCATTCATTCCGCCTCACTCACACACGACACACACACAGATACACACCTCTAAGAATTCATCCGATACCTTAACACGACACTCGTATCACCGCGGTTCTAACTATATGATCTGAACTCATTACGGGCCCACCTGTAGGCAGACTGTAGATCCTCGGCCCTCGCCGCCTGTTCTTTTTGACGCTGTTGCCAGGAAACTGTCCCCAAGGCTGAGTTCCACAGGTTTGTGAGTTGATGCGGTTTTTGTTTTTTGTTTTTCTATACAAATGCTAATAGCATCTTGTTTTCCAAATGCAGCCCTCCTCTTCATCACCTCATCCTCCTCTGATGCCTGCCACTGCTCGGCTGCTGAAAACAGTCATTATCATTTGTGGAATCCATCTGTGCACCGGCGACGCTTCACACTTTGTTTTGTTAAAGATCTCACAAGTCTGAACAAAGAGCAGCGGCTCAGCTCGTGGTAGAGAAGAGAAGAAAAAAAACAAGAAGCCATGATGAGCTATGTTTAGTCATAGACTTTTTATTTGTATGGAATTCACAGGTCTTGCTACACATTAACGATCACCCAGTGCCCGCACACGCTTTACCTCCGTACACGAGATAATGTGACAGTGATAGTGTTTGAATAAAGCAGATCCAGGTGGAATGAGATGAATTCACCACCAGGGGGTTTAATGGCAGCGCGTTACATTTCCATACCCGCGCCTCTCACTCTGCTGCTCACCATGGTCGTTCGGCCGCATTTCTGTGTAACTGTGTGATCATCTTCAGGTCTGACTTGAGTACAAACTTAGCAGACTAACCCCCCCCCCCCCCCCGCCCCCCCGCTCCCTGTGGCGTGACTGAAGCTGTGTGATTGAAGAATGGAGCCTCTCCAAAGAGAAGAGAGGTCACCGCTGCCGTTCTCCACACACGTGTTCCTCCACCATGTTAACAAGCCTTGTCATTACTCTCCTGCCTTTACGTCTGACCACCCCCCCCCTCTGTGTGTCCACCGTCTTGCGTCTTGAGAATCCAATAAGAGCGAGTGCGCGTGTGTGTCACCTCACCTACGACTTGAGAACACTAACACACACACAGTATACACACACTCATACATTACTGATGAACTGAGGTGTACTTTTCTTTGTTTTTAAACCACCATTAATATACCTCATGACTCATTCAAAGTTTTAATTGTCTAATGGGTTTTTTGATTTGTGGTTTTTTGTCCAGCACTCAAACACGTCTCGCTGTCTTTTCTCTGGAGTTTTTAATCTGTATAAAAAGTTTTCTGAAGAAAGGCTTTTTACTGTATTAACATGTGGGTTACTGGCTGCTTTCTACTCTTTGTGTACAGAAATAAAAAACTTTGTATTTGCCAAACCCCCCGTCTGCCTGGGTTTTTATTTGTATTTGTATGTGCTTGCAGTCATCCCTCTGAGAGCTGAATAATGAAACTCAAGTCAGAACGGTGCCACAAACAGATTGTTTATATAAGTTTTTCTTCTGGTGTTTATATTTGTATTTGTGGCCGAATCAATCATTTTCCCGTTGAGAGTTGGGAGTTAATCACTTGTCTTTCCTCATATTTCACCTCCTGCGCGTCCATGTCGCTTTTCTTTCTCCAGTTTTTTCGTTCTCTTAATCTCTCCGCCCGCTCGCTTCGCCTGCAGCCGTCGGCTCTGCTCGAGACAATCTCAGCCCATTGGTCTATTCTGATTGAGTGCAAGCGTTTCCTGTCTTATCACTGGTGGCTTTGTTCCCTTGGCTTGTTTCGCTTGGGCTGGCCTCAGCACTTGATTGGCATTTGACCTTCTTTCCGTCCTTATCACACGATGATCTCCTGCTCACTACATTATCTTGGCCTGTGCTGGTGGCCGCAGGATCACTATCTTCATCTGGGGCTCGATTATCTGCCGCACCCTGCCCATACTCCTGATCCACAGCACTCTCTATATTTTCATTATCTAACTCCTCCTCACTCAATCTCCCACTGTCTAACTCTTTATTACTCCGCTCTGCTTTCACATCTGGGCTTTTCTCTGTTTCTGCATCATCCCCTCCCTCTGGCTCGGCAGGGGCGGGTTTCTCTGAGCTTTCCCTCTCTTCTGCCTTCTTATCTACTTCAGCGTTTTCTTCTGTGGCTTTCGGTGCAAATGTGACGTTCTTCTCGTTTGCCGCTCTGTTGCTCTGGCTTCCACTAGGCCCCCACTTCTCCTGCATCGTGTCCCAGTAGGTCTTCTTCTGGCCGGCGTGCATGGAGCGGAGGCGCTCGCCCAGCTTTTTCAGCTCTAGGCGGACAAAGGGTTTGAAGGTCGGGTCCAACTTCTCCACCGTCTCAAAGTCCCTTCGAGCTTTGTCCTCATTGCACAAAGCTGCGTGCGCCTGAGCCCGTTGGTACACCGCCTTAAAGTTACCTATGAAGAGCAAGATGTGAAGACCACAGGAGGTCAGCCGGGTGAGCAGTAAAACTTGAAGTCAGATAAAAAACACCAGAGGGGGGGGGGGGGGGTGAAGTAGCTGCACGGAACAGCAGCGGAGAGGCAGGAGACGGGGGGGAGTCGGGAAAGGGAAGTAAATGAAGGGAAAGGGGAAAGCATAAGAACAACAATTTCACATCAGCCTTCGCTATAAATAATTCAGACGTAGCAGAAACAAAAGGAAAACAATGAATTCATTTTGACTGTGATGTCCACGGGTGGGTGCCGCGGGAGCGAAAGAGAGACTCAGCACTGTGGCTGTGAATGTTTGGTTTTCTTCTTTTTCCGTGGCAAACAGCAAGATCAAGGATTGTTGCAGGCGTTTGCTGAGGGCCCGACATTTGTATCAGCAGCAAATCAGATATTTTGAAACTTCAAGAAACAAGGTGTGTAAGAGGGGGCGGAAAAAACTAAACCTGAGCATGTCTATCCAAACATCTGAGACCTTCTTTGATTCCTCCTGACTAGGGTTGCAAAATTCCGGGAATATTCAAAGTTGGAAACTTTCAATGGGAATATACGGGAATTAACGGGAATAAATTGGAAATGTTGTGGGTAATTTATACTAACTGTATTTACCTTGTCATATACAGACATAAATATCAATATTTTGTTTTGTCATAGGCTGATTTGAGTCCTGAGGAAACTTTGGACACTTGACCATATGCTTCTGCATCGTTGTGTCATTCTTAACATAGGTCTTTGCACAGTATTTGCAAATGTACACAGCCTTTCCTTCTACATTGGATGGGGTGATATGTCTCCACACATGAGATAGTGCACGTGGCATTGTTCTGTAGAATAAGATGAGATTTTTACAAAAAAAGTTTGTAAAAAAACACTTAATGCAATGCCAGAGATATAAATAGTTAGCCAAACAATTGGAATCGTCTGTAAAAATATTTTACAATTGATGGATAAATGAATGGAAATAGGCTAGATGAACAGATGAACAATCCTCAATCAGCATGCTAATATATTTTCCCCAGTAATATCATAGAAACGTACCTGACTAGTCCTGCACACTACAGCAGGCCTCAATAGTGCTGTAGTGTGAAGGATGCTGGGAATTATCCCAGCACTTATTATGATGGAAGAATGCACAGTGGAGGGTTGAAATTCAACGTGCAGCGTGTTCTGCATTCCATACATCTTTAAAATAGAGTTTTGAATGATGTTTTTATTGCTCAGCGTTTAATTTGCTCAGTTTATTTTTTTTTTCAAAATTCCCCAAATTCCCGAGCTTAACTTCCCATGGAAAGTTTCCGGAAAGTTTCCAGAAATTTACCGTAAACTTTCCAACCCTTTGCAACCCTACTCCTGACGTACATTACCTTTATGCTTCTTCAGCAGCTTGTTGGTGAGCTCCACCACGCGCTGGTGCTCCTTCAGCTCCAGCAGGCACTGGCTGAGGTTGAGCGTCAGCGGCAGACGCACTTTCTCCAGTGACTCCAGGTCCTCGCCCCGTTGCTCCACCTGCCGAGCACACGGAGAGAGAGAGGCGCTGAAGGAGGGTGGGCGGATGAGAGGACGGTGGTCGTGTTGGTGGTGATGGACGGGGGAGGAAATGTTGAAAAGATGAAAGAGTGTGACAACGCTGACAGAAAGAGGAGGTGTGGGTGGAGGAATGTTAGAGGAGGATGAGGAGGAGGAGGCGAATTGACGAGGAGAGGGAGTTTATTGTGTGTGAAAGGTGTGAGTGGGGGGGTTAGACAGCGAGGTGTGGCAGAGGAGGGGGAGTTTAAGGAAGAGGAAAGAAGCACAGGCGAGCGCTGTCACCGTTATTTCTCTGTGGAGAGAGCTGTTATTTTTAGCTCTTTCTCTGCTCCTCACTTCCCCGGCACACCTACAAGCCACAGCTGCTCTTCAGTAAAGAAACAATGAGGATGATTACAGTTTACGATGGCAGCTAACTATTGTATTCTTTTGTGTGCGACTGCTTCCCGGCACGTCCAATCAATCATGGTGCTCAAGTGGAGGCTGTAAATATGACAGAGAATCTGGCGTCGGTCGTCACATCAGAAGATTTTACTCTTTGTTTCATTTGTCAGAAAAGGCAACATCACTTTACTGCATTACCCGTGAGGCTCACCTTATTCTGGAGGATGTCCACGTATTCGATGGCCTCCTGGAACTTCTCACCGGCCTCCTGGAATTGGCTTTGTTTCACGAGGAAGTTTCCTTCGTTCTGCAGCATCATGACGAGTCGTAGCATCTGCTGCCAGTCTTTACCCTCAGAGGAGCTGGTTTCCTCTTCGTCACCTGCACCCTCAGCCGGTTTAATCTTCTCCGGGCATTCATCTCCTCCTGTAGTCGCGCTTTCACCATCTTCTTGCTTCGTGTCTTCCCTCTCCTTTTCCTCCTCATACCCCTCTTTCCCCTCCTCGTCTTCATGTTTGCCCTCCTTTGTCTCCAGCATGTTCCAGTACTGATCCTTCTCCTCCCAGTACTTCTCCTTCATGCGCTCTGACAGGTTCTTCAGCTCCCTGTGGACCAGAGAGGCCAGCGTGACGTCCAGGTGGGACACCATGTTGAAGTCTCGGCGAGCCTCCTTCTCGTTCCACACGGCTGTGTGGGCCTTGGCTCTCTTGTAGTAGCCCTTCACACAGTCTGAGGTGCGGGAAAACAACACAACAATAAGGGGAAACAGTTGTTAATGATGTCAAACTAGAAATGTTCAATATAAAAGCTGCTCTACCTCATGAGGGGGCAGTTTATTTATTCTATTTTTGACAGTTTTATCTATCAGGAGTCAGGACTGAGTTAAAGCAAAAATTAACATGTGTTGCATCATGCTTGTGACTAACGGGTTTTATCAGATCATCATTATTTTGGGATATAACCCACGCAGATACAGGAAGTACATGCAATCTAACCAAAAGGGGATTCAAACCAATAACGATCTTGCTAACCACTGCACCACCGTGCCGTCCTTTTGTCCCATAGTCACAAAAGTGGTGCACCACCTTCAAAGCTCACTAATGGACAAATTAACATTTTCTTGTTTTGTTTGTGTTTTTGAAAGTGTACAAAAAGTCAATTCTCCGCCAAGACAATGCTGAATTAATCCTTTAAATCGCATGTGGACACACACACACACACACACACACACACACACACACACACACACACACACACACACACACACACACACACACACACACACACACACACACACACACACACACACACACACACACACACACACACACACACACACACAAACACACACACACACACACACTGTGCCTCTGTTTTTAGCAGATTAAGCCCATGTGCTTGGTTCAGATATCCACTGATGGTTCCACTTCTCTGTTCCTCTGCATTTAATTTGCCTCTGCACTTAATCTTCATTCAGCCAACAGTTAAACAGATTTATTCATCACCTCGGGCGAAAGCAGAGACACACCAGCGGGCGGTTTGCTGAAGAACAACTGGGTAAAAGGGGATGAAACAGCGGTGGAGTGGCTGATTCCAGCTGATACAGGCAACGTGAAATTGATGACGAGAGGAAAATGCAAGTGGAATTAAAGAAAATAAAGAAAAGGAGACGAAAGTGTGAAAATGAAATGGCTGGAAAAGGGAAATAACAAGAGGTTGAAGAGGAGGAGAGGAAACGGAGGAGGGATGCTGCTGGTGTGGGACGGATCGTTCTCGTGAGCAGCTGCTTCGAACTGGGCCAGTGGAGCTCAGAAAACTCCTGCCCACCCTTCTCCATGATGCCACTCCCGGTCACTCGCAAGCAAGTTTACATCCTCCTGCTACATAAGCCCTGAGCACACACACATTCATGACAGAACACACACACAGAGACAGAAAAATGTGAAAGTGGGAATTCGGGCTGAGGGACAGGGAGTAAAATAAAGACTGCCTCAGTGGAACCTGTCTCTGGGTGAGGGGCATAATTCATAAGGCTCTGAAGTGGAGACTGGGCCAACATGCAAGCTCCTCCAGGATTATTTGAGTAGCCCAGGGTCTGACAGTGACTCTCCCAGAGCTGCTTCAACTGTAAAACCTGCAGTGACGTCAACACAGCTCCAACATGCAAGAGCCGCTGCAGTAAACCCAGCTCAGATACAGGACCCTGACCTGTCATGCAGCTTTTTCAAAATGATTGTTTTTAATATTGCCCAGAGGTGGAGTTTACTCTGTGCAGGCTTTTCTTTTACTCTCTAGTGAGCAGCGTTTCATGTGTTCAAAAATTCAACATGATGGGACCTGTCATTATTTGTATAACCTGACTGAGGGTCGGATAAGAAAATGGTATTAAATGACATTGCAGAAAGAGCAGAAGTGTGGCTGATCTTCTTATTTAGGCTTTTCCTAAGTGATAAATCTTCCTGTATATCGCTTATACGGATGAAGATTTGTGTTCAGCTTCATCTAAAATTTCCTTAATTGTGGTGCAACTATTCATGCTGATATTCTGTGTATCTCTGATTTAATCTTCTGGCTCTAATCTTTCCGGAAAAAAAAACCCAACCAAGATCTCTACATTACAAGCATCTCTTATTGGCCTTCTTTTCAAACACTTCTTAAACTTTTACAGCTCCATAAAGAGTGAATATACGGTTTCAAAGACATGCACACATTTTAAATAGTAATGACAGTCATGCATAAATTACACTGGCTTGGCCAACACATAGCCGTTAGCAACATGATGCTTTTTTTTCCTCCTCTCAGATTTTGGGCACGGCTGCACCCTCCAGGTCACATAGTATGTTTGCTGGTTGAAATCCCCGCAGGGCAAGTGGGTGATTAACATCCTGCACCGCTGAACTGCTACAGGATTAACCCCGGTAGCTCCTGTGAAGCTGGGCCGGATAGAGCCACGGGTGAGTATGTGAATACGCTCAGTGTAATTCACCTGTGAAATAATGATTAAACGTGTTTCAGTGCCAGAAAATGAGGATTTATAAGCAATCATGG
The DNA here is from genome assembly GCF_963576545.1 of Limanda limanda. NCBI lineage: Eukaryota > Metazoa > Chordata > Actinopteri > Pleuronectiformes > Pleuronectidae > Limanda > Limanda limanda. The sequence goes on along the minus strand of NC_083645.1, from coordinate 18,904,046 downwards.
AACCTCCTCACATGTGTATCTCTTTATCTTTACCTTTGTGTTTCTCCAGCAGCTCGGTGGTGTGCTCGATCGTCTCGTAATACTCCTCCAGCTCCATCATGCACTGGCAGTAGTTCAGCTCCAGAGGGATAATCATTCGACCCAAGTTAATGTAGTCTACATCGCCCGGCATCTCCTAAACACACAGATGCACAGATGAGAGAACAAGAACACGATAAGCGCTGTTCTGTTGCTTGACAGTTCCTACACATATTTTAATGATTTATGAGAATCCAGAAGTTTAAATATTTTCTCAGGGAAAACCGAGATTTGCTGTTTGCATATGGGCCAGCTATCTGCGAGCCTTCCAACATCCGTCTGGTGAATCCGCCTACAGCTGCCAGGAGAATCAAGAATGCTCTCTTATAAAACATCTCATATACAACGTGTCCTCCCTCCAGTATTCCTCCGTCCTTACATCCCCCCCCCTCATCCCAGACAGTCCTCCAACATCTCTCTCTCTCTCTCCCCTTTCCTTTGCCAGGAATCACACTCTATTGCCTGTAATGAGGGAAACAGTGATGCAGAGCAAAGCAGGAAAACAGGAATCTCCCACTGGTAAACAGGGGGAGTTGCATGTCCCATAAACCTCAAATCCTGGGAAAACGTCAAAACTAATTTGCAACATCATTCACTTCCTCCCGCCCCCCCCCCCCTGCTCACTTTGGACTGGACAGTTTTCAGCAGCAGCACCGCCTCTTTGTACTTGCTGGCAGCATCCCGGAATTCTCCCTGCTTGACCAGCGCGTTGCCCTGCATGTGGAGGATTGGCACCATCTGCAGCTTCTCGTCCTTTTCCATCATCCACGACTCTCGGTGGTAGGACATGGGGTCTCCGACCTGGAAGCAGCAGGGGCAGGAGTGGAGCACAACAGGGCCAAAAAGGTCAAGAGGAGGAAAACTCCACTGATTGAAAGGAAGGATTGCTGTTTTGGGGGGAAAAACACAAAGTACTAAAGTACTCCGACTCGAGGAATGCACTTGGAAGCAGTTTTGAGGTAATTGTACTTTACTGTTTCAAGATTGTAATACTTCTGCTCCACTATTTTATTCCACAGCTATAATTAAGAGTTTTTAACGGAGCATTTGATGAACTTATAAAACATAATACCATTAAGGCCCTGAATACCCTCACGATTATTTCCCATTACGCGGCTGATTAGGCTGGATTTATGGGAGAGCACTAATCACAAAGATAAAGTTAACTTTATAAACAAACAGAGCTGTTCACTTAGCTCTATTTCTTATGTTTAAACAAAAAAAACATCACTATTCAGGACTTTGGAATCTCCATTATTTAACACCCTGACAGGGCAATTATGCCAAATTAGCACTTATATTTTAGAAAGCAAACTGTGCTGGTAATACCTACTGTGCTATTCCTGAGAATTTAGAATCCAGGACTTTTACCGAAGTGTTTATTTTTTGCAATGTGGTACTGCCACTTTTACTTGAGTAGCCGAGCAGAGCAGCTGTCAGCTCGTGCACAGACAAGAACAGTGAATGGGGAGGATGTTAATTTGGTGCCACCACTGCTGGACCTCCTGGTGAGTTTCAAGCTTGTTTGGGATGATATATTATTTGGAACTGAATGTTTTCGGGAGAGAGGGACTTGGGTTTTCTCTTTTCTGTCAGTTGATTTGAGAACATTGTCGGCACAAGTGACTCGGATCTGGAGGAGGGATGATGCCTCGTCTCACTGACAGCCTGTGTTTACCGATGCTAAAATATTTATTTTTTTGAAGAATTAGAAAACAGCAGATTGTTTTACACAGTTTTCTATACAGTATTCTACCACTTACCTGCAGCAGCTCCATGATAAATATAAGTGGTTGAGGGGTTCTCATCAGCTCATCCAGCTCTGGGAAACCAGTGGAGTGATAGTGGAACACGTTCCCCATGCCGCACATGTGTCTCTGGCCCTCCAGGGGGTCTTTCCCTTGAGCGATCAGCCTCATTCCCTTAGACACAATCGGATACAACCCTGTGTGCTGCAAAATGAAAACATCAACAGAGACATAAACAAAAGGACTACAATAAGACATGGAAGCACTTGATCATGCTAACCCCCCCGCTGCTGCCAGCCTGTGTAATCAGGTCTGCAAGAGAGAACGAATGAAAAACCCACAATCTCACTTGCAAATTACCTTTTTCTCCAAAGGGAAAAAACCCCACAAATTTGCACAAATAGATTGCTCTGTTTGTAGCACTGAGCATGTAGGAGGCTACAGAGGGGTGATTCATAATGAGGTGCAAAAGATTTTCTTTCTCATTCATGAACTCTTATTAGAACCCTAGTGTATGTGTTATTCCAGTGTATGTGTTAACATTCATGTGTCTGCTCCAATGTGTGTGTGTGTGTGTGTGTGTGTGTGTGTGTGTGTGTGTGTGTGTGTGTGTGTGTGTGTGTGTGTGTGTGTGTGTGTGTAAGAAGGTCTTCAACTCACAACGGCATCACACCAGAACTCCGCCACCTCGTCGACCCTCATGGACATCAGCAGGGTCTCCCAGATCTCCATCTTGAACATCTTTCCCACAAAGATCTCCGCGGGCCTGCCTGCCAGTCGACTGTCATCGATGACCGTGCGCTCAAAGTCGTCCAACAGCGTCTGGAAGTGGAACACCAGCTTGGAGAGGGAGGAGGGAAGATTCACAGAATGGGGATTAATGATTAATGGTTTTGTTCAAAAAATACCTGGAATAAAAAATCTGACATGATCACAAAATCTGCTCTTAGATTTTCTGTTTGTGGAAAACCTCATTTCTTAAGCAGTGAGTAATCTTTTTCTATGTCTAGAACGTGTTTATGCTGATGTAAGAATGTACACGTGTGTGAATATATTTAACTTGCAAATGTGCAGCTGTTGCCAATTCGACATGGTACATGCGTTTCTTTCCCATCTCCCTGCCATACATTTCCATTATTCTAATATTTAATAACAATGCAATATGGGCTTCTGATCTGATTTTCTGTCGCGGTATTTTTCAGACACTTGTAACATACCACACACCTGCTGGGTTTCATTATGTGCTCCATCTGTATTACATCCATCTGACGAACAAAACCTCACCATCACCCACACGGTAAGAATTACACTGGCTTCATGCACCCCTCTATTTATAGCTTGACAGATTGTGTATAATGGTCTGATAACGGTGCGAGCTACCGGGGATCACCTCACCAGGAAGTCAAGGCATGCACACAAACACACACACGCAGGTAAATTGAAATTCATGCTGGCAATGTCATGGAGAATGTTTGTCACAGTGTCCAGGCTCTGTGCCATATGGCTGGATTTGACTAGAGGGGTAACGAAAAAAAGTGTGCGACCAGCAGATCAGTAGATGAAGTGAAACACAGACGCTGTGCCAAAAAACATGTTGCAATTTGGCTGACCAAATGTTTGCTCTGTGTGAACGAGCCAGATACAGAATACATTTCCTCACGGCATGAATAATTCAACAGAAAATAATTGAAGTGGGCAAATGAAACACGCGGGCTAAAAATAGACATCACTCTGAGCAGCGTTAATTACATCACAATTGTCAGTTAATTGTGTTAAGAATCATCCTGGTGTGTTATTCAGGTCATCGGGTTAACTGTGACTTTGACTACCTTGGTCCCAGGTGGAAAGTGTGGTAGCTGCGATTTGCCTCCGGCCAGAATCTTCTTCTTCACTCCTGGGTGGTTGGAAAGGTAGGTCTCCTCCATCGTAACCACACAGGAAAGTGTGAGTTTGTGTGTATTTTGGGGAGATTTCTTCGCTCTCTGGGTTCTGTGTTCCTCTGGCTTTCTAATTAGCCTGTGGAGAGAGTCTTGGCTGGTTAGCTGCTCTCTGACAGATGGCGGGATTAGGCAGGGTTTTGGAGATGGCCACTCTAATCTGAGGAGCTAATCCCACGCCTACCCTTGCGATTGGTGCAGCAATCCCCACGGGCAGGAGTGGGAGAGATGGGGGGATGACCACCGGGCCCCGGCATCGTGTGGATGAGACGGACCCAGATCACTCTCGGACAAGCGGAGATCATTCTAGAGGGAGTGTAATCTGATGACGCGATGGTGGTTTAGTGATGTAGCTGCAGCCCAGAGCAAGTACTTAACAGCCGGCTGGGCTTTCTCTGGGTGAAGGTTCCAGGCCTGTTCCTCCACTGAGCATGTCTCTGCCTGGCTGTTATTGTGCATCCTGGAATCTTTGAAGTGGAACCAGGGGTGCAACTAACAATTAATCTGCCAATTACTAACTCGAATACTAATTTTCTCCAGAAAGTAATTATCACAGCCTCCTGAGGCCTGAAGTCATGTCCTCGAAAAGCTTGTTTCATGCGGCCAACAGTGAAACAGCGGATGAGATCTGGGGAAGATGGAGGTCAAATATTCGTCTTCAACTCATTGTGATGCTCCCTAACACGCTGGTGAACCATGTTTGCCGTGTGGAGCAGCACATTATCCTGCTGAAAGAGGCCACTGCCATGAGAACAGCGGTGTCGTGACTGGGGGTCTGCAGCAATGTCTCGGTAGGTGGAACGTGTCACATAGTAGCGTCCACATGACAGGAATGCCAGGACCCGAGGTTTCCCAGCAGAACACCGAGCATCAAACTGCCTCCCCCGGCTCGCCCCCTCCTCCCCTTGTTGCATCCTGCTGCCAGCTCTTCCTCGGGTTAACAATGTATATGCACCCAGTAGTCGTCCAGGTGATGTGCAAAAAAATAAAATATAAATGTGATTCATCAGACCAGGTCACATTCTTCCATGGGCCTTATTCGCAGCAGACATTTTGACACGTCATGGTGTGAAGAGCGCTGGTGTGTTAACAATGGTTCTTGTTCCGTTCAAGTGTCCCAGGAAGACATGAGGGGGACAGGGACCCTGCAAGTGAAGCAGCGAAATGGAATTCAGCCTTCTTTTTTTTCTCCTCTGTGTCAAAATGTCTACTGTGAAAAAGGCTCAATACTCCATGGTCTGTTTGTGACGCTCACATGTCCAGTGCAGCAGACAGAGGTCAGCTTGGACATTGTTCTGTGGCTATGTAGTCTCAGTCTAAAGCGACAATGTACTGTGCTATGACAGCTTTCTATCACAGCATTAAAGAGAAGTGGAGAAACTCAGTCGTTCAGCCAATCACAAGTTTGTCCTTGTCAAAGTCGATCAGATCCTCTCGCTTGCCAATTTTTCACTTCCAACACATACGGGAGCTGAATGTTCACCTGCTGCCTGATAAACCCCATCGTCCCTTTACAGATGACAATGAAATGAAATAATGAATATTCACCTCACCTGTCCTTGGTATTTACATTGTGGCTGACACGCGCACAAACGCACGCACACACGTCATAGGTCCCATTGGGGGACGTTGCATAAACTTACTTTCTTCCTGCTGACCCAAAAATTTAATTTTTCAGTTTTTTTCCCAATTGACCGGTTTTAAGTCAAGTTTACATGAAACTCTACCAAACCCAAACCAAAATCAACTTTTTCACATATTGGAGACACTACTTTTGTCCCTGATTGGACAAGCTGTGCCCGAAAAATACCCTTTGACATCCATACACATGTGCGTACAAGATGTTTGCCATTTCAAACATCCCTGACAGAACCGGTTCCTGTATAAATACAGTGTTTCCCATGTAAAACCATTATTTTTGATGTCAGGTTGTAATGTAAACCATCCTGACACTGTTGAGATCTACTCAGATTAGACTCTCACTGCACTTATAAGCAGCAACAAAGATACAAACCTGAAAATATCCACATAGAAATGTATTCGCACGCAATAAAGGTGACAATTTTCTTTCTTGTGTATCAATGAAATTTATTCTTTATACAAGTCATGAAATGTTAAGATGCTTAGTCGAAGTTTGCTTCAGGATGGACCTCATATTCATCTTTTGAAACTGACCAAATAGTTATCATCTGAAGCAACAAAGAAAATCCAACAACATTTAAAACAAAAATCCTTCTGCTGAGTTTGTAATGTATGAAAAACAGAAACTGAAAGGAATGACACAGCAAGTTAGTTAAAAAAAACTCCCTCCTCCCAAGATGAAGCTTCTTCTGCTTCTCTTCATCTTGTGTATGTATGTGTGTGTGTGTGTGTGTGTGTGTGTGTGTGTGTGTGTGTATGCGTGTTGTATGGCTGAAGATGACATCAGGCTGCCCCCTGGTGGTCACTTCTCGATCAGTGAGTCCAGCTGCTCCTGCAGTGAGGCCAGCTGTTGAAGCAGAGAACAGAGTGAGTGATGGACGCCCGTGAGCCCCGGGGTGTAATTGGCAGGTAAGTAGATGATGATTAACATGTCTTTTCACATTAGTTTGCTCCCTTCATTTTTCAATACAAAGCATGACCCAGGACAGTGGGTGGCCACTAGGAAACCACTGGTAGCTGCTGACAAATTGATTTTAACGTGATGAATCGTTGGGTTTAAAAAGGACGGCAAGGAACACCTCATCTGCTAAACACGGTACTTGATAGTCCCACAAGGTAAATTCATGCAAAGTGCTGAAAACCGCAGAGAGCTCACAGCTAGCCCTGATCCTGGGCTTTCGCGAAGAGGTTCTTACCTGCTCCATCTCCCGCTCCTCCTGCAGAATAATCTCACTGAACAAGGCCTTGAAACGGTTCTGTGAGGGGAAAGAGAGACAAAGGGGATTTGTTGGAGTCGACATGCTGAGCCTCATTAAATCGTGATGGCTTTAAATGTGTGTCTGCCTGGGCTGCTCATGTCGCTATCTCCTCTGACAGAAAGGCCACTTGGAATGCCAGTCAGAGACAGCTGACCTTTTCCCTGTGACTGTGATAATAACGGGCTTTGTCGGCCCCAAAACACCGCGCAACGAGAGCTCTAAATGGCAAAGTAAAAAAGGGCTACGTCTGCTCATAGTTCACTCAGTGTAAAGTCCCTGCTAAGGACTGGCAGAAAAATGAATTGTCAAGGCTTTTAAATGACAAAAACAAAATAATGGCCTCCAACGCTGAGTAGAATCATCTGGGTTTTTTTTGTTTTCACATCACTGGGTGAGAACTTATGCTGCATGAAGACTTCTGCCTCCGAGCTCATCTGCATGTTGTTGTTTATGTTTCCGTACACGCAGACCTAGTTTCTGAATGACGGCGAAAAGAAAAAAAGTGCGAGCGTCAGTGTGTCTGTGCATGTGTGTTTGTGTACAGCTTACTTTGAGAGCCTGGTTCTCCACTTTCAAGATGAGCTCCTGCTGTTGCTTCTTCCGGGCGCGAGTATCCTGAAGCTTGGCCTTGATGGTGTTGATCTGCACCTGAAACTCCATAACTGTGGGGGACAGCAGGAAGTTCACGTGTTAGAACCGTCATTAAAAAAAACAAAAAAAAACAATTAATGCTTCTGCTTTCTTGTGCAGAGAGAGAAAGACGAGCCACAATTTCAGAGTGGCACGGCATTCATAAAACCAGAAGGACGAGATATGCACCTTAACTTGCTGAACCACCAGGTTGTCTCCATTTCTGCTTGACAAATGGCAGTTAATGGGAACAACAAATCCATTTAAAAAGGACATGAGCCAGCAGGCTGAAGCACTAAAACACACAACTAAATCAGCCTGCTCCGGGCCTCACACAGGGTTCTCATTACAGCCAGACAGAGTGATAGTGTCTTACAACCTGTGGCTCCTCCGCCATCAACTATCCTTCATACTAATTGCACACATCCTCTGCTTCCCTCCACTGGCACGGTCTAATATGCAAAATCATGCAGGAGGGAGTCAGTGCAGAACCATTTAATACCACATCGTACAGCTGCCAGAGACACGCACAGCCAGACTCCCACACACCGCGAGAGGCTCTGTTGAACTGATACAGGAGCTGACCAATACTGTGGCTGAATGACAGCTCCATGTATGCTGATAAGGATGCCTTGAGCCGTCTGAATGGACAGCTGTCTCAGTTACACGCTGGGCCACAACACCTATCAGCTTGGCTAGTGGAGAATCAGAGCTGAGAGCTGTCAGCGTGAGCATCTCCGTGGGCAGGGGTCGCGGCACGTGTATTTATATCAAAGCTGGACGACTTGTGTTGGTGTGTGTAATGTCTGGCCTAGAAATCTCAGCTCTTATTAAAACATCCTGCTGAGGTTATTGTTGACCTCTGACAAGTATCCCGGGGATTGATTTGATTTCATGTCAGGGCTATCTCTGGTCTTCAAGAAGGTTCTGACATCAGCATGAATCATCGCCGGTCAATTTCTTTGCTGTGAACTCTGCGACTGAAAAGTTAAAGACTGCTGTTATATTGAGTGAGTCTGAAAGAATCAGGGTTCATTTTGACAGGTAAATGGAAGTTGCAAGTACAGCACCAACCATTGCATAATTCTAATGCTGCACTTGCCTCATCCACCTACTGTAGCTACAAGCACAGATAAACTCACACACTAACAAACAAATACTCACACATTATCCAGCATGTGTCAGAAAAGACATAAATAAACATGCACCTCCCACTGCATGGATATAAGCATACATAATTTATCTCAGAGTTTCCTCATGTTTTTCATTTATAAAAATGCAGCAGCTTTTTCAGACCTGAAAGTCTGGACTCTAGACAATTTGTTAATGGATGTAAACTATATTTTACACAAACAAGAACTAAACCATGTCAACAGTGCTGCAACAAACAATCATTTTGATTAACAACGGCACTAGAGTGGCACTCAGTAGAGTGCATAAATCCACCAAGGCCCAACATTCCTGTTATAAAACCACATTGAAATTTCCTACATCCGGATTTTTATTTAAATCTGCATCAAATAGCAACACTCATAAATATCAGTCTTGCCTCGTTTTTTTCCATCAGAATCCATGAATTATTCTCATATCAGTGAAAATGTTGAAAAGTTAATCTCACAATGTTAAAGAATGTGAAAAACGTCCTGGTTCCAAACCCCTGATCTGCACCTGAATGTAATAGGTTCTCCCTTGAGTCATTCCCCAGCCCTCCACAAAATTTCTGATAAATTGGTTAAGTAGTTTTTTTTACATAATCTTGTAAACAAACAAACAAATAAAAAAAAAACAGATAAAACCATATCGTCCCTAGAGTCTAACCCACAGCAAAATACCAGATATTCAATTTAAAATATAGAGAGAATAGTTGGAATTTTTCTTCGATACAAATTATTTAATTAAATTCATTGTGAAATAAAGACACTATCATCATAATTCCATAAGCTCTTAATAAAGTTAACAATTAAAAAAACTTTCATTTTCTAGATGGGTATAGAATGGAGACAGTAATGTTTGGCTAGGTTTAAAAAGAAACAGCACCCCAAGGTTCTGCAGTTGCATCTGGGGACTTAAAAATGTACATTTGTTTTTTTCTCTCACCTATCTGGCTGTTTCTGTCGCTCTCATGCTGAGTAGAATCCGACTCGTTAAGTTTGTCTTGGAGCTGTCGGACCAGATCATCCTCCGTGTCCATGATGTTCAGGTCCTCGTCCTCGTGTCGGTCCCCTTCATCCTCCTCGTCCTCACTGGAGCTGCTGATGTCGTTGAAGATTTCTCTCAGTTCGTCACGCTGGGCTGGCCGTGGGATATTGTGATTAACACGGACATACAGAGGAAAACAGGGAGAATTTAGAACATGTGCTGGGGTTTGATGTGGGACACAGAGAAAACAGAAGCTCATAGGGATGCGAGCCTCACAGGGCATGAACCAGATATCATAACAGTGGAATCCAAACACCCAGCATGCTCCACTCTGCTGTGAACAGCCCCTGTCACCCAGTAAAACTTTGCCCACACTTTGTGGTGCAGTAAAAGTCACGGAAGCATGAACGTACAATAGATTGTTGAGGCAACATTTACAAAGCAGAGAGCAAATCAGTGGTTTCAGCAGCAAATGAAACAGCAGTCATGCTTTTCATGCATTTTAACTGATGTGGCAATAAGTGCCAGCCTGAGAACCTTGGTTCAAAGAAGGTCCTCTGGGAAATATAGAGGTGAAATAACCATGATGCCAAAGAGTAACTAAAGCATGGGGGTGTTCTTCTTCCATTTCAAATCACTGGGAGAAAATGCTAAGAAGAGTGACAAGGATGATGTTCTGACAGAGACAATTCTTCACTCTCAAATATTGGATTAAAATGTTACTTGCTTTAAGCTTCTGCAGGCCATGTGGCCCAGGTACTAACACACACCCCTGTTCTGCTTTAAGCCTGCTGTATCTTATTCACCACACTTATAAAACGTATAAAAGCATGTTTGACTTACCAGAGGATCCATGACCCATCTTGTGTCCTGAGGGGCCAGGTGAGGAGTCCAGGTTTGCCAGAGAGCCCTGCTGCTCCGGCTCCTTGGACTCATCTTCTGCTATTATTTCCCATCCTGAACATCTCGGGTTAAGGTCAACACACAGTGTGCAGATTCCTCTGAGCTTTTAGACTCCTCCAGTAAAAAACTCATGATCTTTCAAGACTCTCTCTTTCCTCAAGCTCATCTTTGATCCTGACTTGAAGGGTAAAAACCAGATGATGCTCTGCGGGAGCTGCCGCATCTTTACCGTTCATTAGCACGTCATGTGTGTGTGTCGGCTGCTGCTGCTGCGTGCAAACTCCCAAAACTATAATTAGAATGCAGCTTCACTGTGACCAACTAAGCAATGATAATGAACAGTCCATCTCAATTAACGCGAAGCAAGCCATTGAGAGCGGCCCTGCTGTGCTCTTATTCTGTCAGATAAGTTTAGAGTTTCATTAGAGCATTAATAGCCTCCTTGCAAAGTGCGTCGCTCTCACAAAGGCATTCGACTGAGTCACTTTAGGTGAGCATGTGAGATGGGAGCAAGGTTAGGATTGTTGAAAAATACAAAACAGCGATATGATTCATCTAAAGCTGAGGTCATGGGGTCGGTTTAAATCCATGAATCATTTCCAGCTCATTCAACATGATACAAAACGCACTACTTTTCTGAATTGTACCATCTAACCTAGTAAATAAATGTAACACCATTGTTGTGTTTGGCCAATACATGATGGACATGCAGAATATGAGTAGGTCACTAAAAGGATACGGACACTGACGGCATCAGCGTCTGTGCTCAGCAATCTCTTCACCTCCTTTTCCACATCAGGAGATTCAATATACTGTGGATAGAGAGAGAGAGAGAGATCGAGTTGCATGTACGTTTTCACTCACACACAAAAACACACATACACACACTCTGAAAGGTAGCAGCTGGCTGAGTGCCAGCGTGCACATTAGCGATTAAAACAGAAGGGGCTAAATCAATATGGCTCGGCTGTGCAACTTCAGGAAGATTTATTCAAAAGACAATGTAGAAGTGTAGTGCTCGTGCACACTTGCTTTCTCTTTGATCAAAGCAATAGTGAATTGCTTTTTGCAGGCCTTTGGGGCAAACTAAGATGGAAAGGCTTTATTTATATGTAAATCTTTGTTTTCACTTTCACCACAGTTCTTGTTTTATGAAATGTAAATGCCCTGTTGGAAGAGAGCCGGGGAAAGAGATGGATCATCAGACGAGATGCTAAACGGATGGATGGGAAAGGGGATTGAAGCGCTGACGGGGAAATGGAAATGCCAAAACCTTTTTTTTCGCTGTCTTCCGAAATCTTCTCTTGCGCGTGTTCTTCAGAGGGCAGGTGACTGGAGACCAAAACAACAGGATTAATGAAGTCAATGTAGCTCGTTCAGCTGTGCTGGGGGAAAACTGTACTTCTTGAATTGCTGATGTGCCAATATTTCAGCTCAAAATGCTGTCGTGTGTAGATGTTTGTCGACTTACTGCCGTGGTTCCAAACAAATTTCTTGTCCTTGTCTTTGTCCTTTTTCTTGCTCTTTGGGTCGGTGCCAGTCGGCTCCTCTAGTGGAGGGTAAAGGTCTCCATCTAGTGTACATACCAGCATCTGAACCATGCAAAATTCATAATCAATGACTTTATTAGCATTTTGCTGATTAAAGTCTCTGTACTCGTGCATAATAATGAACTATTAAAATTAAAATTTTAATGTAAAAAAAATACATATTTGCAATTCGTATCCTTAACTAAATATGTATCCAGTGTTTGTATATATACAACATGGTGCTGCTCTATCTGGAAGAAAAATCTTGTTTAACACATACTCATCCTTAACATGGACTTAAAAAAAATAAGGTATTTAATGAAGGTGACATCTTCACTGGAAACTTAATTCCAATTTAATGCCCCTGCGGTGGTTTACCTGACAGACATCAGCAGTTTTGTAAAATGTCTTCTTGTCCACAGTTTTCAGAGACTCAATCATACAAGGCAGATCCACCAGTTTGCAGGCCAAAGGGACGCGGTCCACTCTCACTATGCCATGACGACCATCAGCTAAAAAACAAACAAGAGGAATGATGTGATGAGTATAATGATATGTTTGGAGGCTGTAGAAACCGCTGCCATCTAGACACAGCCGTCACTGTTCAGTTGGAAAACAAACATGCAGGTGGAAAACATGTTTTGCATTAGAGAGGATGCTTGAGGACGTAACACTGATTATTAATACAATTGAAACAGGAGTTCGAACTGTGATGTCAGTACTATGAATGAACATGAAAGCATCTTACGGTGCAGCTCAATGGTGAGTCTGTCCTTTATGTTCATACTGCCTGACTGTGCAATCCTTCTGACTGTTGAAGCATACTCCTGTAAGAGAGGACACATGTTTAAGTACAATCGCAGTTAATATCACATATAAATAAAAAAATCAGTTTCATCATGTACAAGACTCACCGAGGGCAGCCGCAGGACAAACTGACTCTCCAGTTCATACGGAGCGTCCTCCTTGTTCTTGGAGCCGACCTTCCCGACTAGAATCAAAACAGGTGACCGTGAACAAATGATTAACACCACTTACTTATTGCTTTATGTATTTAGGAAACTACAATTTACACTGTCAAAACTCTTTGCATATGCTGAACTGACATAAGTCAGAGGTGTCGTCTTTGGATCAATTTAACACTGACATTAAAAAGGAAAAGTTAAATATATATATATAAAGATATATTTAATATTTTAAGCAAGATTACTTTATTTTAATCTTGAACAAACTCAAACAGGGACTTGGAGGGCAATGATGAAGAGACCTTGAGCTTGCTCTAAGGTCGTCCATTGTAGATTTTGAGGTGTGATTAGGATAATATCCAACTGCAGAAGCTGTTCTCTTTTCAGATTCAGAGCTTGTTTTACAGGTGCTGTGAGGTTTGCGCCCAGAATTTGCTGTATTTTAATTGAATCCTTTTCCCTCAGCAAATGAAATGTTCCACTGGCTGCAACCCAAGCCCAAATAATGATTAATCCACCGCTTCGCTTTGTAGTTGCAGAGGTGTTTTTTTTTCACAAAATCCTGTTCCTTGTTCTGACTTAATCAGTCCATAGACCTTGTTTCCACATCAGGCTTGTTTAGATGTTCTTTAGCTCAGTTCGGATGCTGAATATTGTGCCAAGGAAGCAGGAAAGATTTTCTTACAAGGACTTTTCCTTGTAAGAAAATCTCCTAGAAGGTTATATTTGTACAGGTGTCACCTCACAGTAAAACAGTACAACACCACTCCAGGGGTTTGCCTTTCTAGCAATCCTGGGAGCAGTTCATTCAGAAAGTGTTCTTGGTCTTTCAGACTTCTACTTGATCTCAGCCATTTCTGTTAACTGCCATATCTTAATTACTTTCAAAACTGTGCCCTGAAAATGCTTTGCTTTATCTTCTTATAGGCTTGTCCTGTGGGGATCCATTATGATAATTTTAAGAGGGGTAGGCAGCTGCTTACAGGAACCCATGATAAGTTGTGGGGCAGCTGTGGCTCAGGCTGTAGAGTGGATAATCAACTAATCACATTGATGGTTTAAAGTGTAGAAGGACTCTGATTGGCCAAATTTACCCCGATGGCCAATGTCAGTGGGAGAATGAGATGTATTATATGAGAAGAACAATACAAACAAAATCAAATGTTGTTATTTAACATGGTTCTTAATTGTTGTGACAAGCTTTAAGGAGGCAACGCCATATGAAGCCATATCAAATATATAAATTGAGGTCTGAGACCTTGGTTAAACTTATGGGAGCTCTTCATTGCTTTATGACATTATGTTTTGTACACATAAATAATACACAAACTTTGCTCTAAATGTTAAAACTTGAATATTTTGGAGATCAGCTCATCTTCTATCTACTAAACTATTCACATTAGCAGACATGTTGACCAGCCATGCTCAAACGTTATCATTTGTTATAGATTAAACCTATTTGGAGCCAATTCTAAAGGAATTGCACTTATACAAAAGTAAACAGTGTGTTTGGTGTAATGAGCTGCTGGAGGCTTCTCTCACAACAACATGAGATGGTTCCATACGTCAACAGTCATTTCATATGTATTTCAAACATTACTTTGATTTGTAGTCACTTTCCATTTTTGCTACGTGAGTCCTGATAATTATACTCTACTTTAATGCTACATATTTATATAAATATAACTTATTATTCTACATTCAATACGGCTGCATTAGCTTTATTGACTTTTGCCTGTAGTTGTTATGGCACAACGAAGTCCGATGAAGACACTCGATCGCTTGTAGATTTCACGTTATGAGGTTATTTTAATCAGTTTGTGAAACTGCAAAGAAACGTTTAAGCTAAGTTAGCTCGTTTGAAGCTAAGTTAGCTTGAAGCTAGCTTGTTTGAAGCTAACTGTATATAACAGCACACTGAGCACAGACAGTCCAGAGAAACCTGCTTCAAACACGGAGCTGTGGAAAAACTGGTTCACATCCAGGAGCCACACTCCGGCAATTGTGTTTTTTTATTTCTATAATCTTTAATTCATTTCGACGCAACCGCATTAGCAGCTTGTTTACAATAGAGATGGCTAACCTGCTATCGTTAGCTTAGCAGCTATGCTAGCAGTGTGTGGGTTTAAACGTACCTTTCACTTTAGACGTCATCTTCGTTCTCCTTCAATAAACAAATGTGTTCGATGATTAATCGCCTGCGAAGAAACAGTGAATATTACGATTCTGATTTGAAATCGCTCCAGTTCAGCTAACGAGGAGAAAACATGTCGGCCACTGTGGTGACGACTGCTGCCTTCAGGTACTCCCCGTAAAATGTGCATGTAAGATCACGCAGACCCAGCACACGTTTAGTACACATATAGTTAGCTGCGTCTTGAAAGAAGAGATTGTATCATGCATATTTAAGATTGAAAAATATATAATGTACACGTACAGAAGTTTTTACACGCTGTACACACTGATTCAGAACCAAAGTTACGTGATGTTTACTACTTCCCCCTTAGAAAAGCAAAATTTCCGATTAATATGAACGTCACATTAACTTCACGTCCCTTTATATATATACAGTCAATGTTCACGTCACGTCTTTAATCTATAACATGAGACTTGTTGCCTCAAAGATGATAAAATATAATAGTCGACTTTACATATTTAACTTGTATTAAGCTGTTTGTACTGTTGCTATGATTTATATTTCCTTTAACAATATAATATACTGTACGTTGTAAAAATGTTTATTAATCACTAATCTGTGATATCACATAAGAGCCAAGATGTTCAATTTAAAACATAAATAACAAATATATACATGTTTATTTATGTATGTCACTTCCTGTTCTGAAGGATGAGAATGGTACTTTCACAATAAGAGCCACCCTTTTACAACTAGCATCATAACCTTTTGAAATACACCGTGAGAAACGATAACATATATGCTCTCGAACACTCATGAGTCACATACATCACAACACAATTATTTACGCTTATTGTTGATTTAAACCAACAACATCCTGTTATGCTGCTTTTACCTTTGAAATAAACACTGAGCACTTTCTGCTGCTGGTTTTCACTTCCGGGCCGGGGTCGATCTGTGTGTTGCTGTCGTCTTTCCGCTGCCTGACTCCTCCAGCCAGATCCTGGTCGTGGCTCCACATCTGCACGAAGTTCCCCTCCTGTGTTTAAATCCCACGGAGACGTCCCAGCGTCGGACGACATGTTGGGTCGAGTGACTGTCAGCGGAGCGAGGAGGGCGACGAGGACGCTGTGGCTGCTGGTGCTGGTGGGTCTGTCCGTGAGCATCTGTGTGTGTCGAGCATCCTCCTCCTCCTCCGACAGCGCCATGGAGAACATCGTCACGGAGAAGCAGGCGGAGGAGAGCCACCGGCAGGACAGCGCCGACCTGCTCATCTTCATCCTGCTGCTCACCCTCACCATCCTCACCATCTGGCTGTTCAAGCACCGGCGCTTCAGGTTCCTGCATGAGACCGGACTGGCCATGATCTATGGTGAGAGACAGTGATGGAGAGAGAGAGGGAGAGTGAGAGAGAGAGGGACTCTGGCTTTGTTGCTGAAGATCCGATCTGAAATGAGTCCGTGTTATTTATCAATCAATCACATTTTATTTGTATAGCCCATATTCCCAAATCACAATTTGTCTCATAGGGCTCAACAAGGTGCGACATCCTCTGTTCTTAACCCTCAACAAGATTGAGTTAGAACTGGAAAACATCGTAATAATAGGTCAATAACTATCACGATAAATGTCTTTAAAGTGTAAAGACTGATTTGGGAAGGTTGTGGTTTTAAACTCTTCTTCATGAGCAGAAAATGACACTTTATCAATCAATCACATTTTATTTGTATAGCCCATATTCCCAAATCACAATTTCTCTCAAAGGGCTCAACAAGGTGTGATAATCTTAGGTTCTTAACCCTCAACAAGATTGAGTTAGAACTAGAAAACATCCTAATAATAGGTGGTGAAAACCGTAGAAATCTCAAATAGAGCAACATGTAATAAAGTCCTCTCCCAGGACAGACAAGAGTGCAATATATCAGTAAAATTTACCACAGTTTGTAACATAATGGAAAACAATGTCAATGTTTAAAGTATTTGTACAGACACAAAATGTCTGATAGAGATGATGGGAGAAGCACTGACAAATTAATTGAGGAGTTATTGTCAGTAATGGTGTCTGTCAAGCAGTCTTGTTGTAATTATAGTTCTTCGATCAGCTGCCAACACTATCGTGATCCTGTTTACTGAACTGCAGCACATTTCATTTTCAGTACATTCACACATGAGGCCGGTCCTGAGAGACGCTGCAGGCCAAACAAGCTTAGTTACACAAACACCACCTCTGCACTCGGCCTGGTCTTGAGAATGACACACAGCTTATCCAGAGAGAACTACTTATGAAACATGAAAGTAAACAAACTGTTTCCTGAACCCGTCCTGCAACCCAAGAAAAACTCCACTCACCAGTGTTGGGAAGTCACTAAACCCATCTATTCAAAGTAGGATATTGAAAATGATCACGATATCAATAACTATCACGATAAATGTCTTTAAAGTGTAAAGACTGATTTGGGAAGGTTGTGGTTTTAAACTCTTCTTCATGAGCAGAAAATGACAAATCTAAGGTAATAATATATATATTAATATACAAAGCACTTTTCAGCACAAAGTATAAAGAGCTGTAGGACAAAGATGGATGGTTCAAAAACAGAAGGAAGCACATAAATAATAATGGTAATATTAATAATAGAGATGAAAGACCAATAATAACCCGACACCCCAAGTAAATTCAGGTATATGCCATCCGAAAAAGACTTTGAGGAACTAATACTTTCTGTGGGTATTTGAATGTTCTGCTACTTCTTACTTCTGCTGTTCTACATTACATAGTGTGACATCTCTTTATTCAATCTGCTCATTAATCGCCTCTCCCCTCCGTTGCGTTTTTGTCGCGGCTCTTTTGTTACTCCTTCCTCAGGCGTGCTTGTTGGCGTTGTCCTACGTTACGGCATCCACGTTCCTCGGGACATCAGCAACGTCACGCTGAGCTGCAACGTGAACGCCAGTCCCGCCACCCTGCTCATCAACGTCAGCGGCAAGTTCTACGAGTACACTCTGAAAGGGGAGATCAGTCCCAACGAGGTGGACGACGTGCAAGATAATGAGATGCTAAGAAAGGTACGGTGTTAATGTCAAGCAGAAGTTTGTCTCATCTCAAGCAGTTGTATTGTTCAGAAGTTGTTTGTCACATATAATGGTTTACAGAACTTTGTAGGTTTTTAACAGCTGATCAGACAAAACAAGCATTTTTGGACTTCACTTTTCAGCTCTTGACCTCTTAGTTTTGTGTCTAGCATTGCAGCCTGAATTCTCGATTCTCCACCAACACAATCAAAACAGAAAGTCAGGTGGCAACCCTCTCACTTTAAAAGCCGTCCCCTGTTCTCATTTCATCATTTTACAATGTTGTAATTTTACAATGTTGTAATTTTACAATGTTCTTTTGTCATTTTACAATGTTCTTTTGTCATTTTACAATGTACGGCCATGAAGCTTCTTCACGATGTTCCCTTTATTTAAGTGATTCAATAATACAGCAGCCTCGAAGTTTCCAGGAAAACAACTGTGTCTTTAAAGTATTTAAGTGTCCTTCCTTATTCTAGTAATTTATAAATGTATCATGATATTATTACACAATAATACATGATAATTGTTTCTGTTTGTGACTCAGGTGACCTTTGACCCTGAAGTGTTCTTCAACATTCTTCTACCACCGATCATCTTCCATGCTGGCTACAGCTTGAAAAGGGTACAGTAGTATTACAGTAGTGCCTATAGTACAGTAACATTACAGTAGTAGTATTAAAGTGCAGTAGTATTTTAACCAACCTTTCTACTGCTTCATTAAAAATACTTTGACAATTACAACATTTTTAAAACATGTTTGACTCAATCAATGTTCTCCTTTCATTATGAAATCTGAAATCCACTTGTTCCTTCTCGTCTTCAGAGACCAAAGTATTTTATGTATTTAGTGAAAATGTGTGATTTTATTCAGAGTGTTGATGTGTTAAATTGTTTTGTTTTCCAGAGACATTTTTTCCGTAACATGGGATCTATTCTCGCTTATGCCTTTCTGGGGACGGTTATTTCCTGTTTCGTTATCGGGTAAGAATATTATTTTCCAAAAAGGAAAACACTGATACAAACATTCCTCCGATCTAATATGTTCAACTTTATATTGGAGTATATGCACAGCAGACATGCACAAGATACCTTTATACCAGAAACATTTTTATATAAGTCAGTTGTCAGTGCCAATAAAGTCAGTGTAGTTTATGACTTATTGCTAAATGACCGCCTGTTCCTCCGTCAGGTTGATGATGTACGGCTGTGTGACGCTGATGAAGCAGGTGGGGCAGCTGGGCGGAGACTTCTTCTTCACCGATTGTCTTTTCTTTGGAGCCATCGTCTCGGCCACAGACCCCGGTACGTGTGCTGGTCTTCAGCCTTTAATGTGTCTCCTGCTTACAAGTTGTTGAAAGCTCGTGGGACATGTTCCCGCCAACAGGGAACTGGCAAAACCATTTCATCATAAAACTTAAAGATGTTGATATACGATAATGAGAAATATAACTGGTGCAGATCAGTTAAAAAAAAATAACTTGATATTGGGGTGGCTGAGGGGTAGAGCGGTCGTCCTTCAACTTGAAGGTCGGCAGTTCGATCCCGTCTTCCCCATCTGCATGCAAGTGTCCTTGGGCAAAATGCTGAACCCCGACTTGCCCCTCATAGGACAAAAAAAGTGCTTCTAATAGATGCACTGTATGAATGTGTGTGTGAATGGGTGAATGTAAAACTGTACTGTAAAGAGCTTTGAGTCATCAAGACTAGACAAGTTCTATATAAATACAAAAACATTTTCTTTCATACAATTAATGCAAATATCAAAGCTCCATATTGCATTTTGTTCAGATTTTCACACAAAACAGTAAAGTTATTTAATTTCTTGGGTATTAACTTCCAAAATGGTGCACCGTTTAATGTTATTTCTATTATTACAATATGATATATATGACAAAAAGACAGCTGTAAGTGGTATAACTTAAAAATACTAATCAAAATGTTTAAAACAATAAACCATTATAGATTGGGAGCATGGCTCCTGAAGCTCTGGACCCACTTGCTTGCTGATGTGTATCATTATTTTGGTAATTTCTAATGTGGAGAAAGATTCATGGTGCTTCTCGTTGTTTCTTAGTGACGGTCCTGGCCATCTTCAACGAGCTGCATGTGGACGTGGATTTGTACGCGTTGCTGTTTGGAGAGAGCGTGCTCAACGACGCCGTGGCCTTGGTTCTGTCCTCGTAAGTCCTCCGTCTGTTTGACATCACGCACAGTCGTCGAATCTGCGTCTGTGCCAAACTGTCCTGAGTGTTCGCACGGCCGCTGATGCTAACTCACTGCTTTTTTAACAGAAATAATGGAAGTGTGAGTCATGCATTTTCTTATTAATTACCAGTGACCTTGGACTAATATCAGCTTCTCATCGATGTGATGCTAAACCTGAGGTGGTACCTCAGCTAGTTTTTCTCCTGCTTTACATTGAATTATTTCCACAGGATTATAAATTCTAAAGGCAGGCACAGCGGAGGAGAGAGTCGGACCAGCCCATTGAACGGGTGTACTAAGTAGAGCATGGCATTGTGTGCGGTGCCTTGGGAGCGACATGACAAATCACTGGTCATTTGTTTCTACACTCGGGCTGATTCAGCTGTAGATGCAGAAAATTTCATTAATTATTCATTTATTCCAGCTAAGAACACATTCCAATTATATTCAGACTTACTGTATATACAGAGGTCAAGAAGAGGGCACGAAGCCGCGAGTGTTTACAGACAAAATGCCTGATGATTTGTTTTTCTAGTGTGGGGGCTGTGAAGGCAGAGGGTGAATATGGTCTGCTGGCAGACTTGGTTCAATTCTATTTGAAACTATTATTTGGAAGTGATGTGTGCCATTTTGATTCCATTATATCAATACAATAGTTTAAAATACCTTTTTTTCATCCTTGCATTGACAATGACCCTGCACAATATTAAAAACCTCTACTGGTCCCTCTCATGGCACACTCCACTTTCAAACCCTGTTTCTAAATCTATTTGAGCCAAGTTTGATGAGACGTGTGGTACTATTTCTTGCAAGTATATTTTTGCTGGGATCTTTCAGTGTTGATACTCGACTCAGACTCACACAAATTGTACAAAAGAGGAAGTATAAAGTGACCTGGCTCATCTTCTCTAATCCAAAACTAAATTCTGCAGTGTGCGACTATGACAGATTATTTCTCAATGAGTTTGTGTTGCGTTGCCAGTTCTCTGGAATGTTCCTGTCCACATGATTTCCAAAGCAGATTCTTTATCTGACTAAATCATCAGAAGAATGAAAAAGCTCCGTCGTCTCTTTTTCTTCCTGTGTTTTTTATTCTATCGTGAAAAACTGTGTATTTAACAGCACCTAATGATAAAAACCTTATACCTCTTATCTTTTCATTGTTAGCTTTTGTGATAGTGGCAGCACATTAAACCTAAACTGCACCATTACATTCAGTATTTTTTGTCCTCTGTTGACCTCAGTGGAAACTTGCATGCGTATAAACTGGAGACACATTTTATATCTGTAATTATTCTTATATAGCATTCAGTTTGAATCAAAATTTCATTATAAGTTGAGTATCAACACTGAATAAATGAAATACTCTTTTATTTCAACCTCATGACCTCTTTTCTCTTTATCCCATGTTGCCTAGGTGAGTTAAAGTTTTTCTTTAGCAAAAACTTTGATGCTGTACTGGGAGGTTATAAAATGTTCACATGTTTACTACAAAACTTTCTGTATTTAGGCTTAAACTGCAGCTTAATAAGTTGGGAAATTATTTGAACCTTCACTGACGGTTATTTGTCTTTTATCAGGAAAGTACTTACACTTTGCATAAGATGTTTCCATTAAACGTTTGTTTCTTTGTGTAACGCCAGGTCTATAGTAGCGTACCAGCCCGAGGGAGAGAACACGCACAACTTCGATATCGTGGCGATACTGAAATCTTTTGGGGTTTTCCTCGGAGTCTTCAGCGGCTCCTTCGCTCTCGGGGTGGCCACCGGAGTCGTCACTGCTCTCATATCTTTTTTGTGTTATTATTTATTGATACAAGACAAGTTTAAAAAGTCTGACCAGAGCCATGGGTTAATTTACTGTTTTTAACAATATCCCACTGCTGCTGCTATAAATGGGTTGGTGTAAAATATAACACGAAAAAAATATTATTTTAATATTTTAATTGATTCTTTAAGGTCTGGCCTTGTTTTTAAAAGAATGGAGAAAAAATTAACATGCCACACAGTAGTAGTCATACCCAAGCGAAGGCTGATAAATATAAACCATTGGTCCACTGAAAGACTCAAATAATATCCTCTCACTGCATTGGCAGATATTTTGTTATTTTATCTGGTGGAAAAACCTTATATCCACTTTATTGAATTCTAATGAAGTTCCGTGTTTCATTGTCTGAATGTCCTGTTCAACTTCTTGACTCTCGTCTGTACGTGACCAAGTTCACAAAGCTGAGAGATTTCCCGCTGCTGGAGACGGCTCTGTTCTTCCTCATGTCATGGAGCACGTTCCTGTTGGCTGAGGCCTGTGGCTTCACAGGTAACACACACACACACACTCACACTCACACACAAACACACACAAACACACACACACACACACACACACACACACACACACACACACACAGACACACGCACACACACACACAGACACACGCACACAGACACAGACACACACAATCTGAATATAGTGAGTATTTCAACTGGAAACCATGTGCTCTCCCTGCTGATGTGTTGCAGGCGTGGTGGCTGTGCTGTTCTGTGGAATCACTCAGGCCCACTACACCTTCAACAACCTGTCCCCCGAGTCCCAGGACCGGACCAAACAGGTCAGACCTGGCCCTCATTAGAACCACTGCTCGTTCTGGTCCTTTTCAACATGCTTCAAATATTTAGTTGTTTTTGTGCATTTATTTAGAAAGTTTAGAAAGGGCGAGTTAACAGTGGTGGAATCTGTGTGCTATACAAAGTTCACACTTTCTTAAGAAACAAAGAGATTGGTTGAAGATTTTGGATCTGAAGTGAGCACAAGTCCTCTTTGCTGCTTATTTCCTAAAAAAGTTTTTTTTTTTTTTCTATATTCTCATTATATCAAGACATTATTCTCAAATTTCAGAATTTCTTTTTCTTCAATGTGGCCATAACTTTCTTTTATAGAATTAATTTTAATGATTGTATTCAAAGCAGTGCCAGCCAAGTGTATTTAGCTGTTGGATTAGTGTAAACATGTTTACAGGTTTTTCACCAACTAATCCTTTGTCATCTAATCCCGTCTGATGTTGTTTCTTGTGTGTTGCAGCTGTTCGAGGTGCTGAACTTCCTGGCGGAGAACTTCATTTTCTCCTACATGGGTCTGACCCTGTTCACCTTCCAGAGCCATGTCTTTAATCCCATGTTCATCGTTGGAGCTTTTGTATCTTTTGCGTCTGAAACGACCAAATCTTGTGAAGAAAACACCAGATGAGCCTCTTTTTAGTCAAAGCGTTTTCAGTCACGTCAGTTTCGGAATAGAAAAAGTTCCCACCGTTTTACAATTAACCACCAACATGCAAATAGTAATTGGTTTGAGGGGGTCAGTAAATAAGCTTGGAACAGAATTAACTTGCCCTCGGTTTTGTTTTGTGTTGGTGTCCTCTCCTTAACCTCTTCCCCTCCCAGCTGGCAGTGTTCCTGGGTAGAGCCGCCAACATCTACCCTCTCTCCTTCCTTCTTAATCTGGGGCGACGCAACAAGATCCGGTCCAACTTTCAGCACATGATGATGTTCGCAGGTTAGTGGAATACAGATACAAGATGTTCATCATGCACAGGGCAACCTCTGTATAAATCTGAGTACAAAATAAGACTTGAATGGATTTGGGGTCTAAGGCCTCTGCACCCTGTGGATCCACTGGGACCTTTTCTAGTTTCTTGCTGTATGCGGATACTAAATCAAAAAACAACACAGGCTTGTGACCAGAGGTTTGTCTTGTGTAGTAAACACACACGCTTAATGTGGGTTCATAACAATCATCTGTGCTCTGCTCGTCAGGACTGCGTGGTGCGATGACCTTCGCCCTGTCCATCAGGGACACGGCCACGTACGCCCGTCAGATGATGTTCTCCACCACTCTGCTCGTGGTCTTCTTCACCGTGTGGGTTTGTGGAGGCGGCACCACCCAGATGTTGTCTTGCCAGCGCATAAGGTAGGCCTCTCCTCCAGCCCCACTCATATCCATCCCTGGATTTCCAGTGAGTAACTAAGATAATAAGCCTCTCTGCTCAGGAACTCGTTAAACAGGAGAAACATGCTTCTTAACCCCATCATGCTCTGACAGTTGCAACTCTAAATGATATACACGTGTTTCCTTGTTTTGTTTGTTCACAGAGTGGGAGTGGACTCTGATCTAGATAACCCTGTGAGTCAATCTCTTGTGATAGATGCATTACTATTCTGAGATGCTGATACGTATTATGACCACAAGAATATGCCTATAACCTTGTGTATTGTGTTTTTTTTTTTTTAGATGAGCATCGCCGAGGGACCAGAGAGAAGAAGCACCAAACTAGAAAGTGCTTATCTATTCAGGATTTGGTACAACTTTGACCACAAGTATCCTTTAGTGAGAATTTTTTTTTCTTTTTTGTTATTTATGTGGGGGATTTGAATTATTATAATAATTATAATTTGTTAGTTATCTGAGAGCTAGACACATAAATGGCAACCCTCTAAAGGAGGATAAACCTTAAAATAAGGAAATATATTCAAAAATAAAAGTACACAAAACATACCGAAATCGTCACAGAAAAATAGAATTATCTTAACTATTTTTAAAATAATTTTTAAATCAGTAGTAAAACCTGTATATAGAAGCTAAAATGAAGATTTAGAAACAGAATCAGCTCTATTGGCCAAGTATGTGTGGACATACAGGGGATTTGACTCCTGTTTAGAATCACTTTCAATGGACTTACATACTAAACAAACTTACATCATTATTCTATTCTTAACACGGAGTTAAGAGTAGTGCGAAAGATAAACAGTCCACAATATATACAAAGAGTGATAAATGGGAAGTGAGTGCACCATGACTGGTGTGTGCAAATCAGCTGCTCTGTGTGTTTACACTGTATAAGTAGTGCAGTAAAAGCAGTGCAAATAAGTAATAAATATAAGTTGTTAAGCATATTAGCGTTAGACACAAGCATTACTGTTAATTTTCCACGGTACTTTGAGCTGACAGCAATTTTCTGTTGGTGGCATCTATTGTAACTGCGTGGAGACTAATGTAGTTCATAGTGTCAGCCAGCAGGGGGAGTGCCTCATACAGACTGGAAGATAAATGATCTATAATTTTAAGTGATGACGCAATATTAAGGTCATTATATTGAATGACTTAATTGATTTAAATTGATTCTGTTGTTGTTCTTTTCAAATTGAACATGTCCGACTCATCATTCATGAATCTCACTGTACTGGTGTCTCTGTTTCATTTTGTCTAACCTCTGTCTCTCAGTGCATGTTCCTCTATGTTAACCTTCCTTGACCCGAGCCCCCTCTACAGCTACCTGAAGCCCATCCTGACTCACAGCGGCCCCCCCCTCACAGCCACGCTGCCTCCCTGCTGCGCCCCCTTCGCCCGCTTCCTCACCAGCCCCCAGGCCTTCGAGGTCAGACACCGGCTCATACAGGAGCCAAACTGTATCTGTGAAGGTTTTATCCTGTATTAACTGAATGGAAGAAAGTTATTTAGATAAACCATGAGGTGCAGAGGCTTAGCTTGAGGGGTTTTGTTTTACCGGCAGATTTGAGTTTCTGTGAAGTTAATGGAGTGTCTAACGTCTTCCCCCAGAATGAAACCCAGTTGAAGGATGACGACTCTGACCTCATCCTGACCGACGGCGACATCAACTTGACTTACGGCGACATCACGGTCAGCACAGACGCCTCCGGGGCGCACACCAGCGGCGGCCTGGCCTTCGCTGGCGTCACCTCTGACGACCTGGACAGAGAGTTGACGTACGGAGACCACGAGCTGGTGATGAGGGGCACACGCCTGGTGCTGCCCATGGATGACTCTGAGCCGCCCTTCACAGACCCCCGACTCCGCATGCAGATGTGAAGCAGTCAGTCTGTCGGCGCAGACGCAGACGCAGACAACCGTCCCAACTCCCACTGACCCGAGCCATCGAGCAAAAGACCAGTACCTGTCATTCTGCCTCTGAATTCTCTTTTGCTCCGGCATCGTTTCTCATTCCTCTTGCTTTTTTCACTTTTCTCACTGCTTCATATCCTCACTCTCAAAGTCACTGTCTCTACCTCATTCTCATTCTTCTCGTTTCCACACTTTCCAGAAATATATTCTAATTTATTTGCCGGGTTTTTCGTCGGCAGTCAATTTCTCTCAGGTTGGCTTCAACTTGTGTGCTAGTTACCTTGACTGTAGCATCGCACAGAGGTCCAGCAGCATGTGTTCGTGTGTAAACGCAAGTACCAACCACTTATCTAATTTGTCGACGTACAGTATATCACTATATCTTTGATATGCATGCTGAGGATGCTCGTTGTTTTCTTTGTGTGTGAGGTCGAGGGCTTTTGTGTTTCTGGGTCTGACCTTGAATGTTGCTGCCTTCTCTCTGTGCGCCAGAGACCTGCTGACCCAGTGGACAACTTTACTGTACATTTGGTTACAATCAAGTGCCTGGGAGTCGTAGTTTTACGCCCGGCGACCCACACTGGATCAGCCCTGGGATTCAGAGCTGTCTGAGGATGGGTCGGTCACGCGGTCGAGGTTTTCCTTTGTAAAAAAAAAAAGAAGAGAAAAACCCAAAAAACGAAACAGACACCTCTGTCCATAAGGTAGCAATATACTCAGCGGGTGTTGGGGCTGTCGGTTTGTGTTATTTGCGTGTGAGTAGTGTGTAGCGATGTGAGGCCACAGATGCGTTGTGACCTGGCAGTGAAAGTCGTGGATCTCTCCCAATGACCTTTGACTGTGACATAGAGATGGACTTTACACCTTATTTTAGAAGCTGATGCCGCTCCCAACTGAACGAAGGGCTGCTGTGAGATCCAAATGACGAGAGCTTAGTGCCATCCGCATCCTGCATTTCCACTTTTTGTGAAAACCAAGTGCAGTTGATGTTATTCAAGTGTTTTATATTCTTTTTGGCAACAGAGCTTATGTATTTTAATCCGAATCACTTTTTTCATAGTCATATTTGGCTTCATGCACATTTTTATAATCGTTGTCGAGACTTTGAATCCAATTTTCTCATTAAATAACAAAGATAGTTATATGAATTTGACAGTAAAGGAAGTTGGACCATGTTATTGGTAAGCACACTGGTGTTTTGTAAGTATAACTTTGGTAAATCAAAGAATTGATTGTCTCTGTGTCTGATTTAATTGGGGCTGCAGCTAATCGTTACTTTCATTGTTGATTCATCGTTATTTTTTGATTGATTGATCATTGTTTTGCCTATAAATGTCAAAAAATACTGAACAAAGCCCAAAGATATACATTTTCCAAGCACATGTGACTAAAAATAACAAGCATTTGCATTTATGAAGCTGGATGCAGTGAATTCTTTCTGATATTTATGTGGGAGTTTATTTCAAGAACAGAACGACTGTAGTTGTTGATATGCTGGAGGTTTTTCTCTGCCGTCCTTTAGGATTCATGGCTTGATATTTAAACAGGAAGTTAAATAGCATGAACGTGCTTCAAGTCATAAATATATGTACTTCTCAAAAATGTTTCTCAAAGACGGACGTGTTACATCTAACTTGTTGTCTTACTCCCGTCTTTCGCACGCTGTCGGGGTTATTTTCGTGCGTGTACGAGTAGAATGGAAGGTTGTGTAGTCTCCTCCGGGATGTGGAGTACAGCAGCTGTTAATGCGGGTTCAACAGGAAGCGTTGATAGGACGTCGCCGTGGCAACACTGTGTTGATGCAGACAGAAGCCAGGAAACACTCGATGACGCAGTCGAACACAACGGGTTAGTGGTTTACCCTCTTAGTGAGCCAAAGAAAAAGAAAATCGGGTGTATGCTTGAGGATGGAGTTAAAGAAGAGAGTGTGAGAAATAGATGATTAAAATAAGAGGAATTGATGAGGAAGGAGAGTTTGGCCTTTTGTTTGTGTGTCAGTTCGTATCTTGGGGATGAAACAGAGGTGGAAGGAAGAGCAGGCGTTTCTAAATATCGCTTTTCCTTCCACAGTTATCTTCTGCTGTGCAGGAACTTCTTATTAAAAGTGTTCGGCGTCCAGGAATCTATTTAATCTTCCCTCCACTTTATACTTTTCATCTGTGTTATTTTGGAGTTTTATTTTGTGGAAGGGAAACAATGATGTGGGGGGGGAAAAAGCGAAATAATTTGCACTCATGTTTTATTGCAAACTCATATATGTTTTATCTAAAAGCTGCTTTTTTATTATTATTTACCTTGTGTTTGGGAAAGTTGTGAAAAAAAGAACGACAGTCTTAAATGATCGGTGAAGAAATGTATTTCGTAGACATTCAGTTTGGTTCATTACTAAATACTTTGTGAAGAATCATGTCCACACTGTAGTGACAGGACTTTCATTCTGTCATCCCACATTTACACTTTGCAGGTACTTTGTATGTGTGTTCGCAACAAACTGCTGTTTAAATGTCTTCTGCAGAGCATGAATCATTCATCCTCCACTTGACGGTGGGGAAAAAAATGTCACATTATATACAAACAGAGTTGTGTGCCACTGTTCTTTAAATGACACATTAAAAAAGTGCAAATCTGCAAAAGCTCTCGTAGGTTTCGGTATTTGCCTCCTGCTCTGCCAGTGTGTTTCTCTCTCTGCTCTCTGAATGGTGACTGGTGATCGGCTTTGACCAGTGGAAATGAAGTAGGAGACCAAAGAGGCTGCTGTGCTCTGTCTTTATTCTGCAAAGTGTGTGTGTGTGTGTGTGTGTGAGAGAGAGGAAGAGCGAGACATTGCGTTCTCCCTTCTCCTCTGTGTTGCAGGTACTGACTCCTCTGTATAAATATACTCTCCCCTGTTCATGTGCGTGCAACGGTCAATAAATAGAAGCCTGTGCTTTTGATTAAAGCCCTTGCTGTAACGGCCTCCTCATTTACTCTGTTCCCCCTCTTTTTATTTATTGGATGTCTTGGTCGTGTAAGAACGAAGCTGTCGAGATTCAGCGTTCATCCCGTGTCCACAAGACGTGTGAAACAAGATTAGTGCCAGAAATAATTCAACTTGAAAGGGGGATTTATGATTTATTGTAGGAAGAACAGGTTTATAATCTTCATAGCCTCAGAATATGGCAGAAAGCCCAAAACGTAAAAGATAATTAAAACTCCTTCAATATTTCAGTGGAAAAGATTCAACTTCATCCTGGTGGCCAGGAGGGTAAGTCCCAGAAAGTAAAGATTCAAAATAGTTTCCCAACCCGGGATGGCGCTACTCTAATGGTGTTTGTGTCTGTACTGGACTGGACACACAGGCTTGACATATCATGTTTTACAGATCTACTTCTACCTATGTAAGCACATTAATATCCTCATATCACTGCAACAGCTGTTTTTTTATTTAGTAGCAGGCTCACACACTCGTTTAGAGCTTAAAAGTCCAAACTGTTGGATAATGAACAAAACACAACCAGGCCAGTAAATGTGCTGTCCAAAATATTTTGTAGTTTTGTTTGCATGATGATTGAATCCAGGGTTGTGATTGAAACCGAAATGAGAAACAATAACTGTAACACTATTTTGGGCACATTCATTTTCTGGGACAGATTCAGGGGCCAGATTTGTATCTCTGTCCTTACTTAATGTCAACCAATCTCTACATTGTTATGTAAAATAATCTAAACTGTACAAAACTTCATGAACTGATCCTCACTTTTCTGTCACTTCATCCCTAAAACATGAATCTCTTCTGTAAAAACATCGTGACATGTCAGATCTCCCACATCCACCCGAGGCAGGAGGTGCAGAGCGGTGAGGATGTGAGGAGCCGCGCCCCGAGCAGCCGAGACCGATGGCATTTTATTCCCTCAGACGCGATTTGTAACACGTTCCTAATATGGTCACAACTCCCTCCAGTCTGCTCAAGAATGTCTGTACTGTGCAGTGAGTGTTCAGGGAAGAAACAATAGTTTTAAAAGTGCCATTGACGTTAAAGCCCAACCTTTCTCTTTCTGCCCCTCTCGCTCTCCAAATGTTTTGTCTACTTGATTCACTCTTTCACTCCAGTTGATCCGCAATGATTGTTAAGTGGTGGGATTTTCTGTTTTCAAATTGCAGTTATTTTTAATATCTTTTAAATAAATGAGATGGTATCAAACGAAATGTTTTTATGATGCCAGTGGCCGACGGCACAATGTTTTTGGGTTCTCGTCCGTGTTGTGAACATGATTTCTCAAGAACCCTGAAGGGGAATGTCTTCAAATTTGGTACAAACTATCACTTGGTACTTACACATGACCTGATTAGTTTTGGGTGTTCCAAGGTTAAAGGTCAATGTCACTGTGACCTCACAAACCCTGTTTTTGGCCTCTTTAATGTGATGTCTCAAGTTTGATTAGATTTCACCGGTCAAAGGTCACAGTGACCTCAAAAAATAATATTCAGCCATCAGGCATACAACCAAAAAGTGTTATTTCTTTACTTTTTTTTACTTATTTACTGAAAGATGAATCTTAATGTAGGTGATGCACGTTAGATTTTCATATAGTTCATATATAAGCTTCTTGTGTGTTAGTGAAATGCTGTTCTCATAAAGGGAAAACCTGCCCTTGCTATTGCAGATGTGAAACGTAAAACATCTGCAGATCTGATGTTCACGACAGAAGGAAATACCCGGAGGGAACCTGTGGCTCTCATCAACACTGATCTCATGTAATAGCGTCTCAGTGATCTTACCAACAGAGGAATCTCATGTTTACAGTGAGAGGATGACTTACCAGCTGAGGGCTTATTTAAAGTGGATCCATGTGCAGATGTATGAGGTAAAGACTAGTCGTCACATTTTGACCCTGACGTTTGAGTAACCCTGAGACCTCGAAACACAACAGACTTGACCTCCTGACGATACAACACCTCCACACATACCCCCCCCACCCCCGGCTGCACTAACAGCACATCCACACTCTCACCTCAGGCTGAGCGACTTGTGTTTATCTGTGCCGATGGAGACACTCTGGATGGAGTTCAAACAATGATGCAAATATCTGTTTAGTCTCAACGACACACTTTATTTAAAAGCATCTGTGTTACATAACAGGACCACACTCTGGCCATTTAATCAAGGACTTGTGGCGGATTAACTTTTTCAATTTACAGGCTGCGAGTGTTTACTTTGGGTGAAGATTGAGTCATCTTGGTGTAATTCCTTCTTTTCATTACCAAAGAAGGAGAAGATGAGGCCAATACAGAAGTGGGAGGACAAAACAATCCATATTTTTGTAAATAACTGAAATACAGGATTAAAGCCAGAAATTCGAGTAATAACTAAATAGGGGAACCCTCTGCAGATCTACTCCCATCAACAAGGTAGTTTTCCATTCCTGGTGCTACAAAAAAAAGAAAATACATTTTAATTTACTTCAGGGCCAATGAGAACTTTTGCTGCGAGATCTCGTAAATTCCTGGTTGAGGTCATTGTTTATATGAGCGTACAGGGGTTTGGCTCGTGTCCCGTCCCCCCCCCGTCCCCCCCCTCTCTCTCTCTCTGCTCCCTCTGTCCTTTAAAGCTGCGATGCCTCCTCAGACTTCACCTCTCGGCCAAACGCGCAGGACGCACAGCTGCTGGAGGGAGAGAGACACTTCATCTGAGAGAGAGAGAGAGAGAGGTGAGTCTGAACCACAGCGGGGTTTTAGAACCTGTGTTCACCTCAGGTAGCGCGACAGCAGAAGTCAAACAGGAGGAGGATATTTGGTTCACTTAAAAACCGTTAGAGCAGATGCGTGATTGGCTGATGCGCTTTCCATGGTAACGCGATGGCACGTGTTGGATCCATTTCTGTCTTCATCACTAAATATGTCCTTGAACTTTGAAACTCTATATTTCAGGGATAAACTATAATTATTTTAATTATTGCACATATTAGGAAGAACCAAACATTATAATGCATCGAACATAATGATAAAGTAATACAGGCCTAATATACAACTATAAAAATCTACTATTTGAATGTAGAACTTTATGGTACAGCTAGATTTCTTTCTTTCATATCAAACAATATGATCCGAGCGAAATTAACAAAATAAAACTAATCATTATCATCATCAGTATAAGCTTGCACACCTGCGGGAGGCAGATATTGTGTCTCTAATAGTTTATGTAACCTAATAATGAAACATCAGATTTAGAGCTGGGTTTTATGTTTGAAAAAATGATATCAAGATGTACATCAGTACATAATTTATCACCATAAATTTCACGTGATTATTTCTTTTAGGTTTAAAGATTGAAAAAAATCTCCTACACGATCAGAGAATGACAAGGGATTGAAAAACAGCAAAGTATTTTACAAATCTGAGGCAAATCAATTATGTGTTAAACCTCCTTAATGTGTTTGTCCAATGCATAAACAATACATCGGCAAATATTTCATTTTTGTGATGTTGCTGTTGATGAAAACTACATTGCAATAATTATTGATTTAGTTTATTGGTTTTATGGCTCAGCCCCTAAGATGTAAAAAATGTGTCTGATTCCACATCACTTCATGACTGTGCTACGCTGTTTACTTTACCCTCATATTTAAAAAAATCCATCCCTCGTAAAGTCTTAATGTAAACCAAACCGTGTAAATCAGTCCAACACAACAGGCCGTACTGGCTGCAGGCTGCAGCCGATCTGAAGTGTAGGGATATCATCGTCCTGCAGTGATGCTGGTGTCTGTGCACTGAACAGCTCAACACCAAAGTCGCCGTGTGAAACTGTAAAATCACACGTCAGCTCACCGTTTTCTGCCTTCGGTTTGGGCAGCTGCCAAACCAAACCCATGATGTCATTAAAGAGACCATCAGGTTACGGTTGTTTCCCTGGCACACTGGACCTCTTGTGGCTCCATATGACTTCACCATGACTTCACCATCCTTTAGAACCCATAAAACACTTTATAAGTTCACTGGGTCATAAATTAAACCCACATTCAACTTGAAACCACAGCTCTTTCTTTAGTGACTAACTTCTTTTTGCAGGCAGCTCTTTATACATCTCCTTTTTAAAGACTATAATGTGCATCTTCAAAGTCTTTTATCATTTTTAATATTCATGTAAAATCTGCACCAAAGTTCTCTGCAAACCCAATAGTCACAGATCATTCATTCATAAAGCCTGCTATTCATGTGATGTATAATTCATATCCATCCTCAGTGATGCTGTGTGTCTGAGCCTGTGAGGTCTCCTCTCCATCAGACCACCACCAGCAGGATGTGCCTGCCACACTGAGGCCACTGGGAAATCTGGTGGCTGCAGTTTGTTCAGGCAGGGACACGCGTTTGTTGAGAAAAGAGTTTCAACATTTATTTTATTCCTACAAATAGAGAGAGTAAAAGAGAGAGAGGGAGGAAAGAGAGTTGATGAAACACACTCACCAGCTCAACACTCCTAAATAGGCAATGCTGCTTATTTGTGTGTGTGTGGGCTGAGCGGAGTGTAAGCCGGGGCAATATCCTCTGTTGTGGACGTCAAACTGCTGGTTGCTCCCCCTCAGCCAGAGGAAAGCTGCAGCTGAAAATCACACGATTACTTTGTGAGTAAAAGAGGATGAAAGAGAGAAAGAAATGAGAGATGAGGAAGATGCAATAACCACAACAAGTAGGGAGAGGGAAAGAGAGCTGGATGCTTTGTGTAAGAAAAGAAGTCTGTGTGCTCATGACTTCATGCAGTTATGGAAGAAGATTCCAGATCCACAAGTGAAAGAACCATTACCTGCGTGGACATTTAATTAGTAGTAATAAGTACTAATGCTGCATTCAATTATTGCCCAGGTAAACATTTTAAAGTATCAGGAAGTAAAATGTATTTGGATTTATTTCATGGAAATCCTCCATCTAACATGGAGGAGAAGGGGCGTATGACTTATACTGCAGCCCAACCACCAGGAGGCAATCAAGATGATTTGGCTTCACTTTTAGGAAGTTGTCATTTTGTCCGTAATGTCTATGGATTTTTAATATAGTAATCATGCAAAATAACTGTAAAAAACTAGAATCGTCAGAAAACTGTAAGAGAGTAAAACAGTAACTGTCAGATCACTGTCAGGGAGTAATTTAGCACAATATGTCCTTTTATGAAGTATTAAACTATTAACATGAATGAGAATAAAGTTAAAATCCATAATGAAGTACCTCAAACTTGTACTTAGAGTGGAATGCTATGGTCAAATTGTCCAAGCTCAGTCTAACAGAGAAAGAAATATCAATAAGTCCACAGTTATGTAACTGACTGTTAAGTGTTGTCTGCTGGCCCCATGACACGAGGATAAAAGCACTGAGATAAAAATGATGTATTTCATTTATTTAAAAAAAAAAGAATTTCTATGTACAAACAGAAAACTTAACTTGCTATCACACTGACTCTGAGAGTGATGCAAGTGTTGAGATAAAACCTGACGTGAACTCTGCATGAAGAACTGTTATTTTATGATGATGTACGTGTGTCTCACTGAGATCTCCAGCCCAGAGTCAGGCCCACAAAGGGTTTTCTTCTACCCTGTAACATATTGCTCAGTGTTGGGAGGCTCGGGTCATGTGAGAGCTGAATTGCTGCAGGCTTAAAGCGAGGGCTTTATCTCAGAGTGCTTTATGTGTGTGTCTGTGTGTGTGTGGGTGTGTTAGCAACACTCCTGTCCAAGTCATATCCTCTGGCCAGGAGTGTAACTGTTCCAATAGAGGTGCTGCTGTGGTCTTTTGTCTTCACATGCTTGACCTCAGTGTGTCTGGGTCGTGCAGCTACACCCTGATTTCCTCAGCTGCTCACTGCACTTGTGTTTGTGTTGTATCACAACTATGTGACACTGCACATCTTGTTGCTGTGTTCTCCTGTGTTTGTCTGTGTGTGTGTGTTCTTGTACTTCGTTAGGACCATTTTGAGCATCAACCTTATAGAGGATTAACACTTGGCTCTATAGGGGCAGGGTTCAAATTAGGTTTAGATTAGGGTAAGGGTTAGGTATTTCGTTTTATGTGTGTGTGTGTGTGTGTGTGTGCATGTGTCTGTGTGTGTGTGTCTGTGTGTATGTGTGTGTGTGCATGGTGAGTCATTGTTCCCCTGACAGTGATGGTGTGGCTCAGTCTGTCATTGCTCTGTCTGCCCACTAACTAGATTTGGAGGCTGACAGAGACACATGGACGTCCAGGGGCAAGAGGTCGCATTGAGAAGCGAGCGCTCAGACACACACACACTCACACACATACACACACACACACACACACACACACACACACACACACACACACACACACAGTGACAGTGACAGGACGGTGGCTGCTTGTTCCACTCATTCTGAGGTGTGTTGCTCTCTTGTTCAAGAAGTACAAGTCAGAGTTCCTGTTTCTCTGTGCTGCCAAAACTGTAGAGACAGAGAGAGATGGCGGGCTTGTGGCCAAGCAGCAACACCTACCAAACAATTCATGGCATTTCATGATAGGGTGAGATTCAAAGGCATAAGCTGTATGAAAGAGAGAGAGAGAGAGAGAGAAAGAGAGAGAGAGAGAGAGAAAGAGTATGAGTGGCGACGAGGGCCTTTTATAGCATTTATAGCCTTTTTCCACATCACCAGCAACATAATCAGCCCAGATTCTCTTTGTTTATTGTTTTAGATGATCAGGAGTTATTTTGGTTCTGTTATGAGCGAGGCTTCGCAGACAGCAGGTGGAGAGGAGGGCACCACAATGCTGCTTAATGGACTCTCACTGTAATAAGATCCCCACAGGAGACTGTTGAAATAAGTGGAGCAGAGAAGCAAACATGTCGGACAGGTGAAAATGCTGATAACTTTTGTTTTCGATAAGTGTTGGGTACAGGAAGTAGATTACACAAGCGTTTCTTGATTTTATCATTTCACCTCTGGACGTTTGTCGGAGTTCATATGAAACACAAAACAGGAAATCTTCTTCATTTCCTCTTTAAACTCTACACTTTATATTTGGCAAATATAAGGAAGTGAGGGTTAAACACGCGAACGAAGATAAAGGAAGTATCAGACGATAAAACTGAGTAGAAAAGTACCATATCTTCTACTACATGAAACTGAAGGGGTGGAGGTATTCAGCCATCTACCGCTTATCCTTTTAGGGTCTTGAGGGTCGCTGGTGCCAATCCCAGCTGACACTGGGCGATCGACAGTGTATAACAAGGCCAACATAACCATTTACGCTCACATTCACATCAATTTAGAGCCTCAAATTAACCCTGTGAGAGGAGTCCACATAGACACAAGGAGGGCATGCAAACTCCACACAGAAAATCCCCGGGCAAACTGGGAATCAAACCAGAAACCTTCTTTGGTTGCAATGAAATACTACTCACTGTAATGTCAAAGGAGAATTTGAAGACATTTCCCGATGTGACACAGAGCCGTTCATCTGTTGTGGAGGTCTTTCTGTGGGCCGGGAGTCATGGCGCCTTCCTGCACATTAATTAGTCTTTGTGGGTTCAGTGTAATTGGGTGACAGATGATAAAAGGGGACAGATGTAATGTTGTGTTCCAGTGTAATGGACCGAATTAAATCTGTAACTACCACCAGATGCCTTTAAATTAGTGAGCACGTACACAGGCTGGCTCGCTGTATTGATTCATATTGTTGATAAAATATGAAGATGGTTATTTAGGCTCTAACTGAGGTCAGTGAGTTTATCTAAACAGTGGATTTATTTCCCGTCTTTCGAGGCTCCTGGGCTCATTTCTACATTTCTGTATTTGCACTCACTAAAGACCAAAATTAGTCAGAGTAAACAAGAGACTCATTTGCTGAACTGCAGGAGAGATAATGATAATGATTGTGTGCTCTGTAATATTTGAATTTGAATCACTACAATCAACATTATATTAACTATGAATCAGATGACTGTGTGTTTAGTATCAGCCACAGTGACACATGCTGTTATCATCTGACTCTGCAGCCTCCCCCCCTCAGCCATTTAACATCTCTCATTTCATTAGTTTTGGTTTTTATAGCGTGCAACTTTATTGTTTTGATTCTCTCCCGCCTCTCCCTTGGAATCTTCTGGTCTCCTATATTTCTGCAGTGAAAAAAGCTAAAAATTCATACAATTCCCGCTCAGCTCCCACAGGCAAACAGACACAGTCAACATAAAGGAGCATATAGCAGCTAAAGAGCCAGACCCACAAACGTGTGGTGCAATCTTGATGTGAACCCAAAGTGAACCATGTGTTAAATGATGAACATCGGCCCGAATAGCACAAAACAAGGTCGGGCCACCTTTGGCACATGTGGATGATATACGGTTTTGTTTTGGCCCAGATATGTCAAACAGGAGCAGACTCCCCGAGTGCCGTCATTCTGTGTATGTGGTCCGGATGAGAGTGTGGGAAATCTTTCCCTGCCAGGTTCACCACATCCACTTAAACGGTGACGATACGTAAATGAAATGTTCGTAATTTGTTTCTGCTTCACCCAAAGTGGCCTAAACACATGTTGTTACAGTTTTAATCACATATAAAAATACCTGTGCTTTTAAGGAGGATTTTAAAGCTCCAGAGCTCCCATCATGACCCTGTAAGCTGCCCAGTTAAATAAGATCACATAGAATTCAGCTGTTCACTATAAACTTGCAGAAAATGAGCCTAAAAAAAGCCCAGTTGTTGTATCTCAGAAGAGAATTGTTCTTAGGAGACAGATTGTGTTTTTCCCTCTGTCTTTTTGTGTTTCCTTCAGGAATGCACTGGATGTTCCCTTCTTCTAATATAATCTTCTCTGGCGGACTTTATAGTTCAGGTTTTCCCTTTATCTGAGACATGTGATGGTTGTAAATATGAAAACACACACAGGAATGAAGAAGAGGATACTCACACAACCCTCTACAATACTCTGTCTCTCCTCAGCTCGGTCAGTAACATCCCGCTGCTCCTCCTGTGACTCATCCCTTTGACTTATGATGTTAAATGATCCGACCTTTCATATGTACATGTTCCCGAGCACCGACACAGCTTTTGATGTCGGGGCAGTGGGAGTATCTGTTATCCTTCATCGCTGTGTTTCATTTTTTGACCTGTGATCTTACAGCAGTGGAATCCATCCTCCATCACCTAATCTATTCCCTCAGCATCCCTCTGATCCCCTCTGATCTTCATACCCTAAAAAGGACCGGAGGGGCCGAAGGTTGGATTTGGACGTGGGGCCAAGGGGTGTGTTTGTGTGTGTCACAGAGGGGTATATACAGCCCCCCATAACTAACTGGGACGTATGGTCTGGGGGTTTTACCTCCTGTGGATGCTACTGTCTTCTCCTGTCCTTGTGTCATCTTTCTCTTCTTCTTCTTCTTCTTTTCCTCCTGACGGGAAGCAAACATGTCTTTCTACAAGCACACAGGTAAAATAAGG
Source organism: Limanda limanda (assembly GCF_963576545.1). Taxonomy (NCBI): domain Eukaryota; kingdom Metazoa; phylum Chordata; class Actinopteri; order Pleuronectiformes; family Pleuronectidae; genus Limanda; species Limanda limanda. The sequence continues at coordinate 18,865,477 of NC_083645.1, read as the reverse complement.
AAAGATGGTGACGGCACAGGATGCTAGTAAAGTTATCGAGTGCACTTCTTGTAATCAGGTGCAAAATCTAAAGCCTGTGTACTTAAGAAATTCTCTTAAATTTAAACCAAGTTTATAAATGGATGCTTAACTTTTGACCATTGGCTACTAAAAACAGTATATCGGCAAATTTTTGACATTTTTAAAGCTAAGAAAATCATTTTTCGAGTCATATGTACCACGGCTTAGAAATGGTGTGTTTAGCTTGAGGGGCAGTTTATTGATCTACTGCTAAAGATGTATGTTTTATGTTGTTTTTTTTATTTGTAGGAAAACTAAACCATATCATGTTATTTATTGAAATTATTATTTTTAATTGAACACATGGATTTGAGGAGTATTTAGTTTTAAGTAAAAGTATTGAACCAAAAAGTTATTTAAAGCTTTTCTGAATTTAAATGATGAGAATAACTGTGTTTCGACCTCTCTTCCATTTTTCATTTCTTGACGCATGTTCTGATACAGAACTTCCTGTTCCAGGTTTCACATTGTGCTTTTAAAGTGTTGCTGTAATTGATGAATTTGTTCTCCAATGCACCATAATAACGAGATGTGATTATGTAAAAAATGACCTGATTTTGCAGGAGACTGTCTTTCAACAGAACCTGCTGTTGTTTTTCAAAGTGTCAGAGAACAGAACGTTTCTAAACTGTGCCTGTGGATTTGGACCGATACGCTCTCTGGCTCGTCCTGACTTTGATCCGCTCTTATCATGTCTCTGACTCACCTCTCAAATCTGGTCTCACTCTGACCTTTCTGACTCGTCTCTGAAGGGACCATGGCAGCCGAGCAGCAGTACATACCAGGTCGCTTGACAGGCGGCAGCTGTCCTGTTGCTTGTGACAAAAGATTAAAGTACCACACAAATCTCAACTGAAGCCACAATAGCTGCTTAGTTCCAGTAGTCATCACTCGGCATCCCCCTCCATTTGTGCCCCCTGGAAGGTCAGTGGACTTTAGAGGGTCCAAGTCTAAAATAGCTCTCTGCTTATAGGAATCAAGTACGGCAAAGGTGATTTGAGGAGATTGACTAGGTTGGGCCGGCCAGGTTCTGCCACTAATGGGCGAGCTGAGCTGGGGTGTGTCAGGGGCTCAGTCTAGTCTTTATCCCTGCTGCACAGCTGCACATATATATTCTCCTCTCATCTATCAGTCCACACACACACCAGGGGCACATACCACACATAGGGAACCTCATATCTATCACACGGCTGTGGAGCACATCCCACTTAAATAGCCCCAGTCCCCTTTTGTAAATATTTTCCTTGTTCCTATGGTTACGAGGACCAAATGCCATTCCACCGATTGTTTCCCTCCATCACTCCTGTTGTCCCGACCGGATTTAAATCGATATCAGTCGCGCTGGATAAATCACTTTCGCTGAGGTTCACCCGCTGTCCTGTGACAGAGGCTTTAAAGTGATGTAGATGAAGTTTAATGTGGCCACACGCTCCACCCTGTGCACAGTTGTTCCAGGAAACTACTCAGTCGGCTCCCAGCAGAGACCGGCTGTGATGGAGACGCAGGAATGTTGATGAATGAAGGAGCGAAAAAAGGCAACTCAGTTTTCAGTGCTTACACCAAGGAGCCAATATGCTGACCTGGCCTAAAGAGAGCTTGTGTGGGCCGGACTGAGCAAGGGAGGTCTCTCAGGTGGTGATGGAGGGGGAGTTGGAAGGGAATAAGCCAGACAGTCTATAAATATGCACTCAGTTTTCCAGAGAGAACTTGATAAAAAAAGTCCAGTGGCCAGAAAATACGCAGACGACTGTGTGCTGCTTTTTGATATACTTCATCACTGTGGTATGCTGCTGCAAGAGCCGCACCTCCCTGTGACTCTACAGGAAAAACACAAAGTATAATCAACTTCCTGCATAATACTGTTGTTTTGCATTGTAATAGGCAGAAGTGAGATATAAAGTTTACTTACAGCCTTGGGCATTAATTGCCTGTTCACCAAACAACAGCCACAAATATATGGGATTTGTGCTGATTTAAATTTCCTTTTTGCTCCTAATTCCTATAACTTTTTTCTGCATTGCAAAGCACTTTGAATTCACATTGTTTTAGGCACTCCACTGCATAATTAGAATACATTCATCATTGTTGTTGTGTGGGACCTTGAAGCTCTGACTTGGTTCGTTCACTGGTTGTACAAAGAGGCGACACTGCCCCCATCTGGCGTCTGATGGAAACTCACCAGTGATGGAGGCCTAAGTGTGTGACGGTGTCCTGTGTCTCCACAGCTCCCCGGAGTTACGCCAGCTCCACCATGACCGACCGCTTCGACTGCTACTACTGCCGTGATAACCTGCACGGGAAGAAGTACGTGAAGAAGGACGAGAAACACGTCTGCCCCAAGTGCTTCGACAAGCTCTGTGCCAACACCTGCGCAGAGTGCAAGCGCCCCATCGGTGCGGACTCCAAGGTGTGTGAGGTGTCGAGAAAAGATACATGAGTGACACAGGAACCAGCCTGAAGCATCTGAAAAAAACATATTAATGAAAATTACAGAAGAAGTCACTAATAAATACAAACAAAATGTATAAATATAGGATAAAATATGATCCAAAAAATTATGTTAAACATTCATTATAACAGCACTTTTCACAGTTAGTAGTCGCGAAGTGCTTTACAGGATGGTGAATATTTTATATCAGAAATGTGCAGGCCCGCGAAAAGTGCAAAAACAGAAAACACACACACACACACTAGAAAACATATAAACTATAATTTCTAAGAAGAGTATGAAGATGAAGCAGTTGAGTGAAATTCAGTCCTTATTTATTGTATAATTTACTTGTGGTTTACCATAAGAAACACTAACATGTTGTCAAGATAAACAACAAGAGAATAAGTGTGTGTATGTGTGGTTCAGGTATTACTGGTGTTGTGGGGACCCTGGTAAAACACTACATTATGGGGACTAAAAGCAAGTCCCCACAATGTAGAGCATTAGATTTAACAGTGAAAACAAGATGAGGCTATGGTTAAAAATAAGTTTACGTTTAAGCTGAAGATTAAGGTTAAGGATAAGATTAAGAAAGGTTAAGGTAAGGGTTATAGGCAAGTAACGGATGAGGCTAGAGGAAGTCAATGTAATGTCCTCATAGGTTGTTGGGGCATGAGCATGTAAGTGTGTGTGTGTGTGTGTGTGTGTGTGTTTGTGTGTGTGTTTGTATGAGCAATCAGCCTTTAACAGTTACACAAATTGTCCGTCTTCCAGCAGTAGCCTGTTTAAAAATGTGTAAAAAATATATAAATACCTATATTGTTTCTACAAATGGGGCTTAAATACAACACTTTCCATGACATTTCCAGCATCTTACTCTCTAAGTCCTTTCTGGCTCATCCACTGCACTGTAACATGAGCCTGAGTTCACAGGACGAGCAAACAAACCCCACTTTAATTGATTGGGTCTGCATGAGGATTCAGTCGAGGGCACCTCTGCTCACCCTGCTCTTACCCTCTGCATTCAGGAGCTGCACCACAAGAACCGCCACTGGCACGAGGACTGTTTCCGCTGCGCCAAGTGCTACAAGCCGCTGGCCAGCGAGCAGTTCAACGCTCGGGACGATGGCAAGATCATGTGTGGCAAGTGTAGCTCCCGGGAGGATGGGAACCGGTGCCAGGGCTGCTACAAGGTGGTCATGCCAGGTGGGTGTGCTCACTGTCATACTTTATTCTTAATGCCCCTAACACATATTTTCTCCACTGGTTTATTACCTGACATGTGCACACAACCTTTTGCTGAAGTTTGAGCAGTTTGGAGATTTATGTATTTGTTTTCATATTTTGGACTGTCAGGGCCTCAGCTGGGTAAAATCTTACTTCCCCAGTATTTATATTTTAATAGCAATACGTTTTTGTTCAATAGTTTCAACTAAATGTGATACAAACGCAGAGTTTCATTTATTTATTTATATTAATAAATAACATGACAACACTTGAAACCACCATAAGGGGCTTAAAGCAATACTATGTGACTTTTACTGAGCAACAGCGCCCTCTGCAGCCACACATGGTGACTAGTTCTTTTCATGTAGAGAAAAAACCAAGCCTGTCAATCTCTAGACTTCGGAGTCCCACTCACTGAGCTGAAACATGGCTGAACGATGCATTTTACCCATGATCTCCAGCTTCCCCAACCAGAAGACACACAAATCTACCAAACTGTGCTTAGAATTCTTCATATTGCAAAGTTTACTCGCAGAATACTGTAGAAAGTACTTTTGAGTCTTTTTTGAATGATCTACAATTCAGCATGACTTTTGAACCTCAGATCACACAGGAGATCGCACCCACTCTAGTTAGAAGGAACAGGAAGAGACATTCAGGGTGAGAAATGGGGTTGAAAGTGTCACCATTGCCTCTATTCCGAGTCAGTGAACCATCAAACTCAATTCAAGGCTTCAGCTATAACGAGTTTTTAAGTTTTCTATATCCATACAGAATGTTTTCAACAACACAAAACAATTTTTCCCACACCTGCTCCTTTGCCTGGTATTGTTCTGCTCTATATAAAACACTGTAACTGAATCTCGTGCTACACAAAGGTTATTATTACAGTTGCCCTCAAGCTCCAAGGATATTCAACCAGTCAGTATCCGTTTCAAATGACCTACTGGTGGGTCACTCATTATAAAATAATAATGTGACTATACAAACTTTGTTTAGACCTTTATTTTACATTCTAGTTAAGATCTCCAAGCTTCCAAAGATACAGATTAAATCAACAATAAATCTGTAGGAATCAGCATTTGTTGTAAAGGTGCATAATAAAAATATAGTGTCGTGTTTGAAAATGTCACTCAGTATAAAAAGATTTGTATTTGTATATGTGTATAAATAAATATATATATAATAATTTTTAAATTGTTTCCACTTGTTTGTATAATTTCTCTCTTATTTATTTAAATGTTCGAAAAAAAAAAGAAAAGAAGAAAATTAAATGAAATCATTACGCGTCAATAAAAATAGATGGAACAAGCTTGAACACAATATATATTGTTAGAGAGTGAAGAATTTAATTATTCTAAAATATACTAAAACAGAAATGCTGTGTGCGGATATGTAAAAATTCCAATGACATTAAGCTCAAATGGTTTTTATTCTGTTTCCAGGATCCCAGAACGTGGAGTACAAGAAGAAGGTGTGGCACGAGGAATGCTTCACCTGCTTCGACTGCAAGCAGCCAATCCGCACACAGAGTTTCCTGACCAAGGGCGACGACATCTACTGCGCCCCCTGCCATGACAAGAAGTTTGCCAAGAAATGCTTCCACTGCAAGCAGGTACGAGCTCCGACGGCATCATTGTTAGCGTTTTATTGTTGTGAAGTCACCGTGTACTGTTCTTTTTACAACAGTAAATAAACGTCCGGCTGTGTTGTGTTTGAGCTCATGATCAAGGTGTCTCCTTCTTTAGCCCATCACCTCTGGGGGGATCAGCTACCAGGACCAGCCCTGGCACTCCGACTGCTTCGTGTGCCGCACCTGCCGCAAATCTCTGGCAGGAGTCCGCTTCACCTCCCATGAGGAGAGCGTCTACTGCGTGGACTGCTACAAGACCGACGTGGCCAAGAAGTGCCACGGCTGCAAGAACCCCATCACAGGTCAGGAGAGATGAATGAGAAAACTGTGGTGCAGCTATTTTTTAGTGTGTTTTCCTCTTCTCATGGTTTCCTGTATGATTATAGACCTCTGACACATTATGATCTAATAATCTGGACTGACTCATGATGCACTGTAGCCATATTATGGAGGATGAGCTGCATCTCCCACAGATGATACAGTACATCATCAAACAGCTTCAGTGTCTCACAGCAGAAAAAACAAGATCTAGTATTGTTTTATTTATACGTCTGTAACTTTGAATATTTCCCTGACAAGAGAAACACTGTTGAATTAATAATCAGCTGTGACATTTTTCAACAGCCAAGCTTTTAATTCAGCAAACTGAAAAGTTTCTGAGGATTTTAAGTGATTATTTCTTTGTTTTATTTTTTTATCATATTAATTATACCTTGAAGAAAATGTGTACTCTCCCTATTATAACACAATTATTTCAAGCTTGAGTTCCAAGTTTTATTTGTTAAGAAGAAAACGTCAGCTCATCAATGCAATAAGAGCATCAGCCATAGAGAATATAGAGTAAGAGAGGAAAGTCTAAATAAAGTACGTTTAAATAAAGACCACAATATAAAAACATCAAATACAAGTCAGGATGAAAACTCTGAGAGAGAATCTAGGAATTGTGTATGACAGATGACAGATTTAGTATAACCACAATTTTTTCTTCCAGCCATCCAAGCAAACATCTTGAATTTCATAACACAGTCAAATTCAAACTTGCAAATTAAGCGTGCACATTTGCCTTGAGTGCAGATCGGTGTGTGCTCACAGTTCGGACATTGCTTTCTAAACGAAATATGAGCGGCTGCGTTCTGACGGGTTTCTTCCTCTGGTCTCTTCCTCTGGTCTCTGCAGGATTCGGCCACGGCACCAACGTGGTGAACTACGAGGGCTACTCTTGGCACGATTACTGCTTCAACTGCAAGAGGTGCAGCCTGACTCTGGCCAACAAGCGCTTCGTGATCAGCGGGGATCACATCCACTGCCCCGACTGTGCCAAGAAGCTGTGAGCTGCACCGTCAGATGTGCAGAATATCACGGTGTTAACAAGTGGGATTACACCAGAACTGACAGTTTAGACTTTCAGTTTGCAAGGATCAAGTGGACAGTTTAGGGGTCATTTCAACTCAATATGCACTATAGCTTCAATCATTTATCGACAAATACATAACTGCAGCTTGTATTAGTGACAGGGTGTTGGATACTAACATGGAAACAATGTAACATTAGTCTAATCTAATCCAGGATTCTGTGCATCTTTACATGAGAGAAGCCTTTTCAGTGCGCTACTGGAATCTAGAATAAACTGCTGCTCATACACACCAGCTTTGATTATTAATCTGTTACGTCTCTTGACACCTGGATGTTTTCTGAGCATTTAAAATGATGTTTAAAGTGAATGTAAATCTCACATTAGGTTTTTGAGGTTGATGCTGAAATATAAACTGCTCGTGTATCCAAGACTTTGAGTGTAAACAAGAATAAAAATAAATAAATATGAAACATGGAAAAGGAGTATTTTTGCAAACTTTATTGTTGTAACAGTTTGTGTCAACTCAGTACACTTTTAGATATATTTACAGTACAAATTTGTATTTTCTGAACAGGGCGTTGTTAGGTCTGTAAATCTTTCAGAGAAATATTCAATATTCACACAGTTGCCCTGGTTGGGTGAACTGATTGTCGAGGCTGAGGTAAAGACAAACTTCCTTAGTAACAAGTGATACAATAAAAATACTAAATCTCAATCTAAGGCACCGTTCTATCCTATTGTATCAGACAACGTTGAGCGCTTGAGCCCTAAAAGATGCAGCAGGACCTGGAATAGATACAGTATCTGTTCAAGCAGCAGCTACAACAGCCCCCAAACAGGTGCTACACATGAGCGGAAGGAGGGGTAGGGAGGAGTTTGGGTGTAGGCATGAGTAGGTCGAAGTTTCAGGTTATGAATGAGACTTTTAAAATGTGTGAACGGGAACAAAGCCTAGACGTCATCTTCCAGAATATCACACAACTCTCCTTGGGCTTTGTACAGTAAAGCTACTCTTATTTTACCATTCTTAAAACACAGCGAGTTACTTTGAAACAGTGCAAAGAGTCGTCGCGTTTCCTAGATGAATAATGCACGAAAGCTAAAAGCGGGCAGCTTTTGAGAGATGTGGTAAATAATGAAGGACGGTTTATGGAGTCTGTTACATTCTTTGAGCTTATTAATGAAAGCCAGTTTTAGTCAGCCAGCAGAGAACAAGGCAAAAACAAAACATCAAGGTCCCCCAACCTGTTGCTTGGACAATTCAAGCATCAGGGAATTTAAACGTTTCAGTACAAAAATCCAGAACAGACAGTTCAACAGTGCGGCAAAACAAGTCTGGCCCCACGTCTGGTTTGGTTTAGCGGATGTGCATCGTTGCAACGGAGGAGCCGACATCCCCTCATCCTTCGACAATTTCTAAAACATATTTCTGTGACATTAAAATCACTGTGAGGCACAGACGCGACTGATTTCACGGCTCAGACATGTCGCTGAGGGCAAGAGCTCGGCTCACCATCAAAATGTTGACTTGTTTTTTTATGAGGCAATATCTGAATCAAAAGCAGAGCTTGGGGACACACAGCACAGTGGCCCCTTGTTTTTGCAGGGCTCTTATGGAAGAGGGCTTCAGATAAATATTAGTTTTCCAATGTGCCCTACGCCAAATCTGACTTCCCCTCACAGGGCACGTGAAGAACAGAGACCTTAAATCTTATACGCACATACACATACACAGAGACTTCAATTATCCACATCCTGACACCACTCCCACCGGAACAGGGCTTCATTTGCCTAATACTGATTATATACACAATACAATAACACTTAAATATATGTAGAAATGTATTTTCATATATAAACAAACAAAAAGCCAAATTTGTATATTATCAAAAATAGTTGAAATGCATTTGTTTCAGATGCAGCAGCTTGTGTAAGAGGAGGTTTAGTGGGACAGAAGTGAAATTGATGATAAAGCCGCACGGGTGGAAGGATGAGTGGAGGAAATGTGTGTATGGATGTGATGAAGCACAAAATGGAAAAACTAATTGAAAGTTTAACATTATTGACAGAACATTCAAGTTCAGGTCAGTTAACAGAAAACTGTTTTCCAAAGACACAATGAAGGAAACTAATGAACTCCACTTGTGTTAAGCGAGTGGAACAGCTGCAGGCGGCGGCGTTAACAGATGTTAGACACTAAAACTGGATACAACTCAAGAAACATACAGTTTATATACACGGAACCTAAATGAACTGCCAACTCTAAATCGACCAAGTGCTCAGGCTCCACCGAACATTTGAATTCACAACTGTGTCGACATTTAATCTCGACACCAAACAGCTTCAAACGTTACAGCCGAGCGCCTGAATCCCTCTAGTGGCCAACGAAGGAACCACAGGGAGGGAGAAGCTGGGAGACGAGTGTGTGGTTGGCATGAAAAACAATGGGGGTGAAAGAACCGAGATGTGTGAGGTGAAGCATGAATAAAGAATCTGCTCCCAACTGAGACGGCTGAACTGTGCGCGTGTGAGCTTTTAGCACAAAGAATTTAGTATATTCATACATCGAGGTTGGGAAACACGATAAGGCCATATTGCTGGATGCTGCAAAAACAGCCGGTCAAGTAAATTTAGGTGAATCACATGCAAATCCTGGGATGCTCCGCCCCCTCAACCCCCGCTAGGACAGACCGTTTAAACGTTCCTTCCATTTACTCACAATGTCAGTTCACGCGCGTGTCCTGGAATATTGTCACAGAAGAGAAACAAAAAACTTAACATATAATAACAATAATTACAATAACAAAGAAGCCAAAATTAATAAATTACAACAATGCACCCCTGACAAAGCTCTTAAAAAACATCAAAATAGGACACAACACAGGAACAAAAGGGAAAACATGTGGGAGAAGAACTAAACACAAGTGGGAGAGGAAAGAGACCTGAAGAAAGCATGTTTAAGGAATATATGGAATTTCCCTGAAGAATATCTTTTTAAATATATAATTTCAATACATATGTTTCCTCATAATGTGCGGTGCAAAGGTAGCACTTAGGGAGGTCTTTCCGCTTCACCTTGTGTTCCTCCGTCTGGAAGAGGAGGAGGACAAAGAGGAGGAAGCTGTTTGGAACCGGTAGAGGACTTGCTTTTTTTGTTATTTTTAATGAGCTCAGCTTAATAGGAACTTCAGGAGTGCAACAGTGAGAGGCTTCGCAGGGATGGAAGCAGCATCACATCTCTGCAGAGACACAGGAGAAAACACAAAATGGTTAACTTTGAAGCTACACATTCCCAACAAATGAGTACGGGAGTGAGCCCTCACCTGAAAGGGCTTCTATGGGTTGAATAGAGGAATGCAGGGGGTTGACGGGGGTTCCCTTGTCCTCGAAGGCGACCCTGGTCCCATCTGAGCTCCCGTCACAGTTGATCAAGACTTGGTTACAGTCCTCCGCCGCGATGAGGGGGGTCTTGGAGTGGACGTTGAGGTCATTCAGTTCCTCAAAGCTCCACTGGTTGGATTTACCGTTCACACCTGGGCTCAAGCCCACTTTAGCAGAGTCCTGCTCGTTCAGGAACTCGGAGCCCTCCACGTGGCGGCCTTTAGGGACTGGACTGGAGAGGAGAGGGCAAAGGACACGTGTTAAACTTAAAAAGTAATTTCTATAGTTTTCCACTAAATAGTCAAATCAGGCCCTGAACCTTCTCAGCTGTCTGACTGTGAGGAATTGGGGTGTGTTCACGTGATAGATGAAGAAGACACTGAGGTAAAACGTAAGATTAATGTCAGCTGATGTCAGGAATTAAGCATGAGGGGGCTGCACTAACACTGACTGGGTGGCTGAGAATGTATTTGTTATATTTGACTTGAGTATCATTTTGTCAATACTTCAGTTTGAAGTGTGAATCCAGACTAGGGAAAAGCACTTACCTACAAGAGCTAGTGCTGTGGTGTTTCAATAAATGATCAAAACTAATGGGAAAAATGTGGCTCTTTACTTGAGAGTTAATGTGAAGCTGCTGGTGTGTGAACTTTGACATACAAACCAAAAGCTGGGATGTACTCTACAATTACAGTTACATACTAGTACTCCTTTGTGCAGTTATACCTTATTGCCTGGGTCTCATCTGTGCTTATGCCATTGTTGTTCTCCTTATCGTCAGTCTCTGGTTTTCCGTTCACCCTGCCCAGGGCCTCCTCTCTCATATTCTCTGGCTCACAGGACAGACCGCACTCATCATATTTGTCGGCCTCCATGGCGATGTCATCCATCTCTGCTGGGAAATGGAGGAAATTGATTTGGATGAGACGAGTCATAAGTTAGATAGGACACTATTCAAAGTCACTCACACACACACACACACACACACACACACACACACACAATGAGTTTATTTAAAAACACAAAGATGAGGAAAGACAGTCTGATATCTTGAATCTGCGATTAAAGTGAAAGCGTAAGGATGGAAACCGTTACCGTTTGCTTCATAGTTTGAGTCCACATCATCGTCGTCATCATTGTCGTCATTGTCCTGTGAGCATTTATCATCGTCTCTCTACATGGGAAAGAAAGGGTCGAGGATTTTAAGACTTTTAAAATGCCCACAATATGCTTTTCTGTTTTTTTTCCTTTCCCTTTGTGGATCACAGAGTTATTTTGTGCATATAAAAGCTTTCACATCACAAGGCAACATGCCAGCCTTCATACAGTTTTCACCGTGATGAATGGAGATAATAGAGTTAAGCTGCTACATATGAAATATAAGAAAGCTGCAAACAAAGCCTACCGCAGTAAAACATTGAAATCCAGTCTTAAGCTGGTCCGGGTCTATTGACTGGTTCCTATTGACTTTCATTATCTAACTCGTGCTCGTATTGGCCTGGCAGATTCAATGCAATTGTTGCCATGGCTACAGCAGTGTTTACAGATGACCAGACAGTCTGTGAAAGAGGGGCATGACACTTTGAATACATGCAAGTCTAAGCGGTTGACCAATCACAAAGGAGTGGGTCGCCTGACTAATCAGGGAAAACAGCTCATTGAGCGGCGGCCAAGAGCTAAAATGAGTGTTTCAGACAGAGGGTGAAAACAGGCACTGCAGGAGTATGAGACAAATAATGGTGAATGTGAGCTCACCTTGTCATTAGGGTCCCCTTTTCTAGTTCTCTTCATTATCTCATCAATTCTCTGAAATGGAAAGAAAGAATACATTTTTATAAATGTTATCTGCTAAATAATGCTCTAATTTCAGGATGCATTACTTTTTTTACACAAGCCTGCCTTTAACACATGTACAACACAGCAGAAGGTTTTCTACACAGACGCGTTCACAACAGTAACAAATCCTCCTCATTATTCAGGCGAGATGTGGAGCAGTACAGAAGGCAGAGGCAGGAAGATAGAGATCACATGATCATGTTTACATCACTGTCGTTTGCTCTTATCACCACAAACTCTCTTGACATCTTTGGCTATGTCTTCTACATGTGTGTCAGCACTTTTTCACTGGGAGATATTTGTTTACTTTTAGTATTTTCCATTTTCGTGACTTCACACATGCACCGTCTCTGGTTAAATACTGTGGAATCCAGTGCATGTCTGAAAGCAGCTTACCTTCTTTCTCTCCATTCGCTCATGCTGGTTCTGCTGCATGACGCGGTCTCTCTCCACACGTACTTTCTCCGCCTCCACCAGAGCCTTGGCCTCAGCCTCCTCTCGTTCTTTCTGTAGCTCAACCTGTTTCACGGCCTCCTCCTCTGCCAGTCTCACCCGCTCCTCCTCCGCCATCAGAGCCTCCTCTTCGTCTCTGACTTTTTTCTCCTCTGCAAGCTTCTTCTCCTCCTCCACACGTTTCAGTCGGGCCTCTTCCGCTACACGCTGTTCCTCTTCCTTTTTAAGCCTGGGACGAGAACAAGCAGCAAAGGCTTGACAACAAACTCACAAATATGTTCAGGTAATGTCACAGAGTGAACATTCAGAAGGGTCAGCGTCTCAGGAGATAAAGAATCGTAATGATTGTACCTTTAATACCTAAAAAATACAACCGTATTTCAAACGGTTTCACTTAACATCTGCAGTTCTCTAGAGAACATTGTCAAAGTAGGTAAGCTATCTTAATTTCAAGATCCTCACTTCTCTTCTTCCTCCTTCTGTATCCTGAGCAACTCCTCTTTCTCTTTTTGCTCTCGCATCAGTCTGCGATTCTCAGCCAGGATCTTTGCTGCCTCAGCAGCCGAGTTGGTTCCCGTTGAGCCCTTCGAGTCTGTAAAGGTGTAAAGACAAATAAGGGAGATTAATTTAGCGTTGTCCACTCTATCACATATTTCTTATTGTCGTGCAGACCTGAGCTCAAAGCAACGGGACGCTGTGACTGGAGGATAAATAATAACGAAGAGGACAGAAAGCCAGATTGGCTGCAGAGGCTTAATGTGATGAAGAAAGAGAGTAGAGAAAGAAAGTGTCCTAATTCTGAGTTGTTTAATTGTCAAATGATAATCTCTATGTCATTTGAGGAAACTCGGGTTCCAATAACCTTTGTAGCAATACTTATTTGGGTTAGGCAGTAAAATGATTATTATTGAATGGATGATTAATTTGCCTATGCTCAAGAATCCCAGCCAGATACTTTATAACTATTAAATAAAAATGATTGATTATTTGAGATAATACTAAATCAGTAACAAAGAGATGTTTGAGAGCACAGTTGAGACTTTTATATGACTTTTGCAACACTGTGACTAAACTTAAATGAAACAAGTAATTTAGTTAATGAGTTGTTTAATAAGTATTTAATAGATTTTTGAGCAAACCTACTTATCCTGATATGTATTGATATATTAAAGTCATATACCATGATAGAGGACTTAATTCACATCACTCATTGAAATGAATGTTTAACATGTTTATATGAAAAGAGCAATTGACATATTTGAAGTATAATATAGGTATTACCATGAACTTATTAAGTCAGGGTTGGAAATTCGCTATTCATTTGTGTCTTCTTCATTTTTAGACTGCTCTGCATTCTGGGTAACAGTCCCTGCCCGGTGACATGTATTAAAACATTACTAAGTCATCTGATCTTGCAGAGCATGATTCTGTCCATGGGGTGGCAGCAGCAGCAGCAACAACAACAACCACAGATCTGTAACAGGATGTGACTCCAGGTGGGACTTAATAGGTCTCCTGCTCCACTGAGATTTTATGCAAACTGAGCCGCTGCCACGTCAGTCTGCGGCACACAAACACACACACAGATATACAAACACAAAATTCGGTTGATGGTGTTGCTATTGAAACAGATGATAATGCTCTCTAACCAAACAGATGGGGGGAGTATTAAACCAAGATATCAGAGGCTGTAATTTGTTATCTGCTGTGAAGGTGCAGCTGAATACATCGCTGCTAATGGACAGTCAGAGAGGTTTTGTTTGTGTGTGGAGAGAAAGAGAGATAGTGATAGAGGGAGAAACAAAGAGCAGGAGTTCAAAAGGGAACAAGGAAGAAGCGCTGCATTATCTGGTTCCCATGCAGAGTTGGTAAACAAATGAAACGCAGATAATAACATTTAGAATTTAACCAGAAAAATATTCTAATATTCAGTTTTGCAGGTTCAACAGTTAACTATACAAAATATTTTTTTGGTTTACAATAGATTTGACAATGTATTCACGCATCAAACCTCGATCTGAAATTTTTTGTAGATTCAAGAGCTCCTGCTGTTTTATGTCATTACGTCAGGTTATATAAACGATGACAAGAAAGAAGCTCTTGTGCAGCAATACCATTTAAATTTAGGGACACCCAGGTAATAATAGGTAATTGTGCAGGGTAAATTTCAGAAAACAAAGAGTTTACTTGAATTTTTATGAGACTGTAAGATGGTGATAAGATGAAAAAGATTGTAGCTTGTCCTGCTGGGTCACTTTGCACCTTGATACTAACAACAAGTCTGGATCCACAAGTGCAAACATCCTGGTTGTCAGAATAACAGAGGATCATGCTTGACAAATACTGGTGCTGACTAATTAACAGTCATCAGTGGTCTGTGGTTGTTAAGTCTGCCTTTATACGGGTCTATGTATCTTATATGTTTTCTACAAATATAAGGCACTGTCTATATGTTTATGCTGCACAACAACACATTCATATTGTGCGGTGTTTTCTTCAAACTGAGAAGAACTCACCATCTTTGTCTTTGGTCTTGCTGCTGTCAGAGGACTGCGGAGACACAGCCTGGACAGGACACAAATCCTTGGACTTGGAGTCTCTCTTTCGTAAAGTAGGGGGTCCTGTTGGAGTAAGAGCTGGTTTCTGGATGGGTGGGGGTTTGGTTGCTGTGGGCTGGGGAGATGGGGGACGTTTCATTCCACCAGGTGATGATGGGCGTGTCTTGGAACTTTGCCTGTAAAAAAAACTAAAAGTGTGAGTTGTGTTGTTTTGTTTCCTAATTAAAGTAAAATTAGGGCGCATCTAATCCTGCAAAATACTTATTTATGAATGAATGACTTAAGATGTATTGTAGTTTTACTTGGATGCTGCTGGGGAGGGGGTCCTCTTTGGAGCTGGACTGGGGGCTGGGGATGGTGAGCGGTTGCGTCCCAGGGTGGAGGATGGGGAGGCGGGACGCTGGGCTGCCGGCGATGTTGACTGCTTGTCCTTCTGTAGTTCCACAGAAAAGAGAGAGGAGAGGAATTTTCCTAAGTAGGAGCTTGACCAAGTTGTATTGACATTGAAAAGGGATCAGTTCACTGCAGCAAGGGATATGTGTGACCCCTTGTGACAGCTTATGGCATTAATGAAGACATGACACACTTGAACCAAACTTTAAATTTTTCCATCTTAGACTGTATCATTTTGTATTCAAGTATTCTGATGATGAAAGTATCAGGTACTACTAAAGAAACATGCAAAAAAAAGAAAAATACAAATAATACTTATATAACTTCCCATTTCAACAGAAATATCGGTAGGTAATATGTCCCTTTTATCATTCATCTGATGAAATGTCTCATGGTGAACTTTTATGTTTGTAACTGAACTATCCTTATATCTATTATTCATAAAAAAAACTCTAAATCATGCGATAAATAGGCAATAACACAGATGCCTGTTATAACAAAGTAACTATGACAAAATATTAACTCAGCATTAAACTCATCATTACTACTGCCTCTTTTCGTTTAACTCACAAATCAAATGGTGACACATTGCTGCCTTAAAGAAGTCCCACAGGTTGGGTTTTAATACATCTATTTTTAATCCCCATGTGCTAAACTAGGCACTGCAAACAAGATGACAACAGGGCACAGCAAGGTCAACCATGTGACACTCAGATTGACACACAAGTGTACAGCACTGTCCAACACAAACCTGTATGCACTAATCTTTTCCAAATCTCTTTTTGCACGTCCAATGACTAAACAAAACCTGAGTTTTCAAATTAAAACATGGCCAGCAGTGTTTTAAAAAGTCTCTGTGTTCAGGACACCAACATGTTAATGTGGGTGAAGCCCAACTAAATTGACTTGAAAGCACATTTTAACATATATCTGGATGGTGAGCATGAGGCCCTGAATTCAAATTATCTCCACACCAATCTCATGTGGAGGAGAGAAGACCAAATGAGCCGATGAGGAGAGTCAAAGGCTTTGACATTAGGCCCCAGAGTCAGGGGTGGGGTGTGCTTTGCATGAGATGATCTGTCCATAATCTGACTACTGTGAATCCCTTTGTTTCATGCTACGACAATGAGGCCCTTCACAGCCACAGAGCAGGAGGAGGGCGGGCAGGTTATGAGAGAAAGCTGGGCACTACAGGGCACCATATAAAAACATTAGAATTATCGTTTATAAGGAACAGTGCAGAGGACAAAAAATAGCCAGTGTATAGGCAAGTTCAAATAAGTGACCAGGAAGAGCAGCTGGGTGAATGATATTTCCCTATCGTTAGCATTGGGCTGAAATACTTTGAAAGGCAAATGTAGCAGGATATGCACATAAATCAGTGTCTTTGGTGCCAGCCTCATTTCTCTGAGCAGTGTCACCTCAATGCATTTGTCATTACTTCAACCTCATCCTGGTTTCTATTCAGCTTTTGGAATAGGTGCAACTCTTCTTTAGAGCTACCAATATTTAATAATGTGTAAAGATAAGAGATACAAGCTAAAGCCCTTTATTCAGGATACTACATCAGTAAATGCAATCTAACTGACTGACAGGGTTGTGAAATAATTCACCATTATTATTCAGGCCTCATAGTATTGTGCATTAATTCATAAAATGGTGAAACTAACACATTCAATTTCACAGTGAAGGGTCTAAAAAAAAGATGTCACGCTCCAACAGGGCTTTTCTTTTATGTAAAACACTGATAGTAAGTCATCAAGGCCACCTAAGGTGAAATATGTTTTCCTTCCAGTTCTGCAGAAGAAAACAGTCCTCTGGGGAAAATATCAACGCAATGCATTGTCATTTTTGACGGCTGTATGATAAGCATGTAGACCCACACTAATACATGTACAAAAATGCAGCTTAAGGAGAAGGGGACAGGGAGGATGGTAAAGAAATTAAATCATGCTGGTCAAAAATGTCTGAATGGAACAGTGTTCTCTGTTAGTGACGTCAGGAGGTGATCTCACCATTGAAGGGTCGAGGGCTCCGTCGGCTGAAACCGAGGTGGTCATGCCGCTCTTCTGTCGGTCAATGCTACGGCTGCGCACAGGTCCGCGTGGTGGGTGCAGGGGAGTGGCAGAGGCTGAGCGAGGACACAGGTGACACTCTGGTAAAGGACACAGTGATCGCAGGGCCAGAGGAGAACAACCAATGGGAGGCGTGATAAGCGGCCGGGTTGGGCAGCAAAGCAGCAAAAAGAAGGGGGAAATAAAGAGAGTGGAAGAAAAGAGAGAAGGAAAGTGGGAGAGAGGACGGGAGGAGAGATGATGGTTGAAAGAAAGGCAGAGGAGTCATTTTGTAAGGGGGACAAGAGCACAAAAAAGCGAGTTGTTAGCACTGGCAGGCAACAGCATGATTGCTCATGTTTTGATTAGGCTGGAGATTAAAAGGCCACATGAGGAACAGAATGCAACAAATTCACAAAAGTCCCAGACACTCCACAGCTTACGGACACAACATGAACAAACGGGAACACCAAGGACCACACCACAGCACATGCTATACAAAACCTACCACCGACAGAGTACATCCAACACTGGGACTAAACACACATTTCACAGATGTATTAGTACATTAAAACACAGTGAATGTTGATTGTGTCATGTGCTGTGTTCAGTAACTAAATCAAGAGTCATTTGCTGTATGTGTCCTTCTGTTAAAGGTAATAATGTTGTCCTCTGGTTTTGAGCTTGTTGTGTCAGATTGAGGGATTAGCCATGATAATCTCAAGACCTGGAGAACTCTCTCTGCCAAAGCCTGATCACAAATGTGTTCTTCAAATCCACTCAGACTGCACACTGCGCAGCTATGTCGACTATGAAATGTATCCTTCTCCCACTGCTGCTGCTAATGCTGATGTGTCATGTTTCTACTGGGACTATACTTAGCGAAAGATCTATAGCGGCTAATGGCTTTGTAATGGCCAGTCAATAAACACCACAACCTAAAACCAATGCTCTGAATGCAGTGGAAGCTAATAAGTGAGTCAGTGCTTTGTAGTGTGCTTCTTTATATCATTAAAACAGTGTTCTCAAAAATATTTATTAATGGTTGTCTATGCCGAGTCTAAAATGATGGATCCTTAACAATAACCTATGTTCTGCAGATTATATCATTTTAGTATAACACAGAAATAGTTAATATAAAACTGATGGCATGCAAGTTTTTCTGTGAGATACAAAACCCTACTTAGATGGCTTTAGACTATATTTTACAATGTCTAGCAGGAGATTGAGGATGTACTGATTTTGATAAGAGGGACTTCAAGCCCATATAATCAGTCAAATACAAGTAATTACTATTTTAGTGCCATGTTTTGGAATCTCAGACACCCTGGTTTTACGATGAGAACACATGTAATAGCACAACGGTCTCATTCTGATGTAACAAGAACCAACAGGTAAGCAGCTTAGAGCAAAGCTCCCAGCATGCCTCCCTGACGCTCCTCAGAAGCAGAGAAACCCTCCCTGCCAAGTCTGCTCTGCTCGGCCCAGCTCAGCACACAACGGCCAATTGTGTCCGGTCGGAGAGTGCAAGTGAGCTGGATCCATGTGTGCGTCTTAATATTTACTGAGTAACTATATGTGCTCACATGAGTGTACTTTGCTGCAAGTAATTATTGTTCATACGTAACATAAACAGCTGATTGATACAATAGCTGCTTTTAAACACAGGGAGCTGCATTGACGTCTGTGATTCCGCCACCGTTTTCTCTGAGAGGACTGTTCCAAAAGCACAAGGATCTACAGCAGGGCACTGGGATGAGTTTAAATCTAGTGAAGTGGTACTGGGAGTGACTGGGTTCACTTTTTACTAAAACAAAATAAGGGTAAGCAAAGAGGACCAGGATCTCTGTCTAGCCATCCTTCCTCTCTGACAGGGTCTCCTGTGTGGAGGTTACCTGGAGCGTCTGTTCCTTCAGCGGACAGGGCGGCGGCGCTCTTGCTCCTAGCTAGTGAGGCCTGGGTGGGGGTGAGCAGGCGACTAAGGACCCCTCCGTCCATAGTGCTAGCCGGTTGCTTGCGAGCTAAACCGGCCGAAAAAAATCACCCGAAAAAGTAGAGGAGAACAAAAAGGCAAAGAGGGAGAGAGTGGGATGACAAGGCAACACAAAGAAGGGGGTCAATGAAGTTTTGAAAGGTCACCATGTGATTTAACCAACAGGAGAGAATCAACAGATAGAACTAAAGGTTACTGTGTGTCTGAATAATCTTACATTGGCTCCTTATCAACTGTCTTTTGTACTGTTAACAAATGAGGTTTGTCAGATAAGACAGTAAGGAAAGGACACCATGGAAGAGTACTGAGACAGACCAAAGAACTGATTGTCTGGTAACTGAAGATCAGTTAAAAAAAACATTAGTCAAAGTAGAAAATTAGGTCAAATCAATGGTCCCTTGAGGCAGAGGAAGGTGTGCTGATTGGGGAAAAAACTGAACCATTAGTGAACGTCAAAGACAGCAGAGGATTACTATTGGGTAGGAAAATGAATAGTGAAACCAAAGTTTAAAAGTGACAGGGTGAGGGGACTGGGATCAGACAATAATTCTTAAGCTTTGGCTGTTGAAACTTTTCCAGGGCTGACATATAGAAGGTGCCGAGTTTAAATCAACAAATTAAAATAAGAATAAGAAGCAGTGAGTACTGAGCAGGTCGGAATGTTGGAAAAGCACTATGGTACACGGTTGTTTCACAGCAGAAACAAAGAGCTTTTGCATTCATGAAATTAAATAATCAACATTTCCCGATTTAGGTTGTTACTTCTTTAAAGGGTTGACGGGTGGATTTGATTTGACAAGTCCCTAAAAAGCAACCTCCTCAAATGGAGATTGCAGAGTCACTTCCTGTAGGAGCCCCTTATAGAGAGGACATCTGTTGTCGACAGACTTGTTTTTTGTCATCTGCCGAGTACTAGCCCCTGGAGCCTGCTGCTCTGCACCAAAGTATGAAGCATGATGGTTATTAGTCTGTGATAAGGTTATAGTTATGAAGTCCTAAGTCTGTATGAATGATAGTTGTTGCTGTGTTGTATTATTTCTCAGGTTAATCACAGAACATACATCTGCACAGGACAAGTACATTTTTTTAAGTCCTCAGCACGAAGAGGCTGACGTGGCTGTGGGACAAACAAAAGCATTGGTGGTTAATGGCAACACATAGACTGCAGTGAGCGGCTGTGATCGTTTCTGGGCCCTTGGGGTGCAATGGGGGGATGGCACAGACACACACCACACACCAAACTGAAGCACAAGCCCAGAGACTTACATCCAGCCATGACGTTATCTGGGAGGGAGATAACAATCAAGACTTTGTGACAGCGAAACAAAACGCTGTTAGTGTTAGTCCAGACACACAATCCATTGCTGGGTCGACGGTTGAAAAGAAAACAATGAAAAGGTTAAAACAAAGTAAGGAGCATGGCACGGTGCAGGATCTGGTGGAGTATGACAGCAGAAAGGTTAAGAAACACATAGCTTTTCCAGTATATCACCAGAAATGATGGTTTACAGAAGCTTAGCAGCTTCCCAGGCGGTATTTCTGTAATAAGTGAGGGAAAGACCCTTTGGTGAGGGAAAGAGGGAATACATAGCAAGAAGAGTAAGCCTGTAAAAAGACTCTTTCAGCACCATGACGTTAAATTGAGCCAAATGAGGATGTTATCCCGAAAACCTCTCCAATGCAGGCAGTTTTGTTAGGGGCTTTAAAAAAGCAACAGTAGATCCTTGAGCAAGCTATTAATATCAGAGCCACATGCTTGTTATTCAAAAAAGGAGGCCTTAGTGATGAAGATAGGGCCATAAAGAAAATGACTGCCGATTGTTCATGCTAGCCACCTTGATCATCCGTTGTCCCCTTATCAGGCTTGGTAGGGGTCTGTGCTCTGCCCACACTTACTCGAGTGAGGGAGGAACTTCTCTTCTTCATGGATTGGCCTACGGACATGAGAGTGGAATTATAGCCATGCAGGCACTAGAGGAAGGTCGACAAAGACTCTCCATAGACAGTTTACACATCATGTGCACTTCATTTGGCTTAATGCTAGTCACCAGGCTCGGGCTGACAGCAGCTGATGCCCCAGTTTCAAAGATGATGGCTAAACACACAGACAAGAGCTGTAACTCATTAGATCAAATTACCTTATGCTCCCTACTATTAGCACAGTAGGGGAACTGTGGTTGTGAGTGTTTAATCCATTGGCCTATACAAAGTCAGCTTGCTATGTGGTTATCATAGCTGTGACAGAGGAGAATTTATAATAGAAATATTTCTTTATAAGCTGCATTGTTTTTGGAAAACTGTACTATTCGCCGTCTTAGCTGTGAGGGCACAGTGTGGGATGGAGAGCGGATCTTTTGCACCTGTCTTTTCCACCTGAAGCTTTTTGCCATCTTCCTTACTGGCCTGAGAAGCATTCACATTGCTAGGCAACCGGTTACAAGACGAACTCCTCTGCTTAACACCTGAGGGACAATGATGAAACACCCAATGGTAAATTTTCACAACAGTCTCTTGTGAATGGTACAGAAGTCTCTCAGACTTGAGAGAATGTAAGGAAAAGAAAGAGTGGTAGAATAATCTTTTGAATGAGTGTGGCAGTAGAGAGAATTAAGCGATGGAAAGATGGCACTGGCAGCCCGTGGAAGCTGTGAAGAGATAGGAATCAATTGAATGGGTTTTTTCCATCTGCAGAAATCAAATAGGCTTTTTTGCGAAATAAAATAAACCAAGGAATATTGTTAAAGTCCCCTAAAAATGTTCCTTCAATGCCCTTTGCAGAGGAGCATAGTAAATGGCTGCAGCAGAATCAGGAGGTGATGCTAACTTGTCAAGAGACAGAGAGCTACAGCATTTTTACCAGAGTCTGTCTGGGCTCATGTGAGCCTGTGTGCAATACCCTGGACATGAAGAGGTCAGAGTTCACGCTAAAGCGCTGACAGAAAAAAAAAGAGGTTTGTTCTAGTTTATAAACACTTTTATCACTTGATAGATTTCGGGACATGAGATAAATCACTGACAAACATTTAACTGGCTGAAAACAGTCTGGAATATACTTTGTTGGTTGAGACACAAGCGTTGGAATGCAGGGTGCAGGGAGAGTAGGAAGAAGGGCAGGAGGGACAGGGAGCAAGTGAGGAAGGGGGGGGACTTACGTTTGTCGGGAGATTTGATGAGGGTGGCAGAGGAAGAGGATAGGCGTTTGCTGATGCCAGCCTCGGACGACTGTTTCAAGTTCAGGGTGGATGTGGAGCGCTTGTCCACTAAGAGGGAGGAGGAAAGACAGACAAGGGAGGCGGGGTTTACACTAGAGGCTGGCTGGTAGGAGTGGGCATGTGGGTGCACATGAGCAAGCATAACATTCTGCCAGATCCAAATATATATCTACCTTCATTACTATCCCCTCCCCAAAATACCATAAAATTCATCCATTGATCTAATGTGTTAACAATGCAGCGCACATTTTGAAATTCAAATTTTGTAAAACATGATATATAGCATACATTTGCCAGTTAATATCATGTTTAACATGAAAATGTACATTTGTAACAAACCATTCAGGGTCATGGTTTCAGAGACAAGCATTGTGGTTAGTAAGCTGTAGATGCTAATGTTTCAACACCCGTTTTTTTGTTTGGCAAACATAAGTGGACTCCCATGCGAATTCACCTTCGTGACCTAGAAGACCTGGAAAGTGTGAATGAGTGAAAAACCTAAAGCTACAATTCCAACTATTAAACAAGACGGAGGTACATTTACAACACAGGCCACACATAGAAGAATGGTTAGTGAAAGACTGCCAGTTAGACCGCAGGTGGTGGAGGGGTGTTGGTGGGTAACCATGCTATTTGCAGTACCGGTGCCAGTCCAAGCTGTGTTTTGCAACATAGGTGAGCAAATTAACAATTAAATCAACAAACAAAACCTTGTCGACTCCTCGGTGGCTTGTCTGGCGAGGCAGGGGAGATAACTATAGTTACTGGAGATGAGGCGCTGGCATCAGAATCTCCTGTGGGAAAAAAGAGCTCTCAGGGAGGAGCGATAAAATGCAAGAAGAGGCAAATCCTTCATTATCGACAAGGGTGTAACCTGGCTGTCGGCCATTAGCCTTCATTTGACACCTTGCAACTAAAGCAAAAATACACCGGGCTGAGTATTTACAAATTTTGTACCAAATTAATTTGGAGACATCAACTGGTAACCAACCCAAATGCTATCTCAACTCAGACTGTGTTGTTTGTAGTTACAAATGCTGAACTTTCTGCAGGTAGAGCTAGTGTAGAGACCAATCAAATAATATCTCATTAATGTATTTATGCAATAAGTGTGTCCAACTACCTTCCGGCAGTCATTTACAGTCAATCTTACTCTTGCGCTTCTGTATTTTTGGTGAAAAAAAAGTAGTACTGTACCTTTTTGAAAATCAAAAAGATAGGGAGTATTGTGTCTTTCTCTACAGAACCTTGTCTGACTGAATAACCTACAACCTAAATGATCTCATCTAACATTACTGGCAAAGGAAAAAAAAGGTTTCATTCTTGCACATTGTGCCTGGATTTACATTGTCAACTTGACCATTTTTGTCAGGAACTCCCTAGCATCCCAATTTCCTCCTTAATGCGCCGCTGTAAGTGGGTTATAAAAATAGAATTTAACAGAAAAGCACAAAAGAAATATGAACTTCTAAGATGAAGGATTTTGAGGAGTTCTACCTGTTCGTCCATCAGAGTCTGTGGACAGTCCTCCCCAAGACCATCGCTTCTGCCTCTGCTCAACACGCTGACTACGCTCCAATGTCCGCCGCATCACTGCCTCGTAGTGCTCCTGCAGCAGAGCAGGGGCAGAGGATGAGGAATATGCAAGTCATTTAGAATAAAGCAACATTCATGGTATTTTGGTCTACTTTGTACTGTTTGTATTCCTTTTCATTTTTTTCTGTTGTGTGGTATTACTGTGCACACATCAGCACAGAGGGAATGGGGTGTAGTTCTGTTCTGCATACTGAACATTGCGTATAAAGTGAAGGACAATAGATTCTACCTTGAACACTGAAGACAAGACCAAATATAAAAACTGTGCCGTTAGCTCTTAACAATATATTATAGCATTTTAATTTAATCTCAACCTCCCCTTTTTTTTCTAAAAAGGGAAACATTGCAACATAAACCAGAGTTCCTATAGAAATGTATTTATTTTAGTCACTGGAGTCAAATTACTTAAGCAACAATAAGATCCTAAGGCTCCCCAGATTCAGCCTGCACCCAGCTACCTTTTCCTCTTCCTGTTTCTGCTTCCTCTTCTCCTCCACAGCCTGTCGTTTCTGCTCCTCCTTCTTCCGCTGTTCCTCAACCTTTTTCTGACGCTCCTCCATCTGACGCTCCACTTGCAGCTTGGCCTTACGCTCCCGCTCCATAATCTGAGAATCTCGCAAAACTGACCACGCACACAGCATGTGCATGCAGGGACAGAGAAAAACAAGTCATGTATTAGTATGTGGTGTTTTGGGTGAACAGCCTCAAAATAATAATCCCTTTGTTTGTAATAATCCCTACAATGCCACTGTATATATGGCCTAGCTTGATATCAACCATATTAACTATCAATTTGTTTTGTGAAGATGCTGCTAATGCAGGTATTCTTTGTAATAAATTGTTATAATTTCCTGTTTAAAACAAACTTCTTTAAATATCTCGATGAATCGAACTAGGAAATCATCACATAGGGTTAAATAGGTTAGGGCTAGCTTTGGCTAAACTAATCTCACACAGCAACTGTGCTCTTACCCTGTTGTCTGTCTGCCTCCTCTCGCCTCTCTTTTGCCACTCGCAGTCGGTCGTCTATTCTAAGAGCAGCACCGTCGAGGACTGCAAACAAATACATGTGTATACAGCATGTGATTAAATGGTAATGCATATATGATGAACATAGGAGTGGATTACAATGCACCATAGAGTTACGAAGGCTTTAGCAGATGTATGCATGTGACTGTCATTAATGAGCTTTATAAACTGTTGCAGTAATAAGATGATGACTAAGGTTGACCTGCAGTAGGCCAGACTGAGAGGGTGGTGGAAGGGATCGTGTTGCATCTAATGGCTCAGATTATTAATGACAATAGAGCCGTGACAGAGCTGTGTTTGTGAGAACCAATCTGTTTCTGTGTCAAGGTGTGGTGTCGTTTACCTGGTCTACACCCCTGAGGTTTAGCTGATGTGTTAGTTGCAGGTCCTGGACTATTTCCTGCCTGGCTGCGCCGCTCCTCTGCTTGGGCCTGTGCAGCTGCAGCTGCATGTAGGAGAACACACACGCACCCAGGGTTTACACAAAGAGAACTGGATTCACATACAGCCATTCTGACAAAGCTGGACTATCACATAATATCAAGGAACCGGACTGGATTTACATGATCCAAACTAATCGTGTTAAATTCAGAGGTTTTTTCTCTGTGCTTTGTTTGTTCTTCATAGGAATTCTAGTTTTGGACAGTTTCAGCAGATCTGAAGCTACAGAACAATCCAACTATTCAGCCATGAGACATAACCCCCTCTCTCATAGTCAACCCTGTAGCCAGCTATACACTGCCTTCTGTGGCAAGCTGGGAGGGATGGGCTGCAGTGAAAAATGTCTGGAATCAAACCCTTGTGAGCAGCTTGGTAAAGCGCTGATATGCCTGAGGATGCACAAAATTTGTAACCACGTACTCCATAAAATAATGATATAAAATCAATTTCGAGCAAACTTCCACACCACTGCTTCATCTTGATAAACCGGATTATCCGCACAAGGTTTCCTGTCCTGATGCATATGAAAGACATGTGTGTACATGCGAGTGTACATGAATTGAAAATCATTCCTTTCTGATACACATGGACCATCAAGAGATTTTACATCAAGACAGGAGTTGCAAACTCGCTCAAATACATCAACTCTCCCACCAAGACCACTGCTGGGTCAACAGCGATTTCTTCAGCCAAAACAATTCCCAGGAAAATCATGGTTCAGAGACACGGAGGCAGGAAGGAAGGAAACAGTTAGGACATGATCAAGCTTTATGAGCCCTAGTATCAGCTTTTTTCTCCCGTATCTTTCCGTCTGAATTCAGCATTACAGAACTGCTGACAAAGAAGCTAAACCAAGGTCGGTTATGGGATATTCACATTATTGATGAACACTTTGAACTGTGTGCTGAAAGCTTTTCTCTTTCTCCATCATATAATAAAACTAATAATTATTATGAAAAAAAGAGAAGCAACCACAGTAAACTGAAATGGTGCCATGAAAGTGCTTATTGGATTTATCAACACCGATAACCGAGTTGTTCTAGCGTATTGAAAATATTTAAGCTGTGTTAATCACAGGCACCGACAAGCTCTACTCTCTACAACAATTTTGTCTGGAAAAGCAGAGACGACAAACTGACACTGACAAAGTGACAGGTAAGCTCTGCTCACACAGCTGACTGTCAAATATGCTTTCTTAGATTAGGAAGATGTATGAGAGAGCAGACGAAAAGAAATAAGACTCAAAACAGAGGAATAAGGAAGTGTGATATCATCAAAATCATATTTCCTGATGAGTGATGTAGTAAAATTTCAGTAATATCTTATGCAAATATTACTGTGTCAGTCAAGGCCATGTCTTTGCAGATGTAGGTTTGTTAGTGAAGTTTGAGTCTTGAGGACTGATCTGTAGCATAATCTTCAAAGTAAGGCTATTCACGTCAGATTTTTCATTCTCCGCCTATGTCCATGCGACAAAAGTATCCCGTTTTACATACAGGCATATTAATAGGTCTAGGCTGGCCAGAGTCCTTCCTCTGTTCATAATTGCCATGTTCTATTATCCTCTGTGTTTGTTGTGTTGCCTTTGTGTGTGTGTGCTGTGAGGAAGATTGAATGAAGAAAGCCTCATCCACATGAAGAAAAATAAATTTACCTTTAACAGTCCCTCAAAGCGCTCGAGACTATGAGTCACACACTTTCATACAGCTCTTCTGTATCATACATCCCATTCACAAACTGCAACAGCCGGTGTTTTCCCCAAAGACACTGCAACCTTCAGATCAGCAAATGACCTGCTCTACCATCTGAGCCACAGGTACTGTAAAAGAGTCTGATTTGATGTATATCTTCCTATTGCCCTATATCTGGGTGAATGTTTTGAGACTGATCAGACGTAGCTGTAATAAACTAGTACAAACCACCACTAGAGTTACATCCAGGTGACACACAGATAAGAGAGAGCTAACAGGTTAAGCAGTCACCAATGTACTAGATATCTGTATCCTGTGGCTGCATCAGTGCTCTCCAGTCAAAGGAGATTACTAAAGGTCAAAGTCTGCAGCTAATTCCCTGCATCCACCTCATGAGTAGGCCAAATGTTAGCTAATGCTAAGCTAAATGAAGTTAGGGGTGCCTGTGATCTAATAGCACTTATAAAAGCTTTTTGATACAACAGAATAACTTATTTAATTGCATTAACTATCAAGCACCAGCGTTGTGCTATGAAGTACACTTCAGTCAAAGCATAAAGTAAACTTTTGTTAAAAGTTTGTTCTGTATACAGTTGTGCATGTAAACAGTGCATCTCACTGTATGTGTAACAGAAAGTATGTTAGCACATCGATTAAGGCACTGGAGAAAATGCTGCTCACCGTCTGACAACAGATGCCATCTTTTATGCGTAGGAATAAATACAAAAAACAGACAACCCACTGTTGTAAAAGAAGCTGATCTGTATTCATAAGAAACGTCAAAATATATCTTGGACATAAATGAGTCTCATCCTAGAACAAGAAACATGTATCTCACCAGAATAGACAGAAATGTTCCTCATTTATCTCCACCATCATAAAAAAGGCTAAAAGGGTTGAAAATGAAAATAAGGGTAACTGTTGCCATGTCTCATATCTCAGAATATTATGACTTTCTTTCGTTGCCGTGACATGATAAGCAAGTAAAAGTAGACAGGAAATCAAAACAGCTGAGTAGGTACCATTTGTAAGCGAAGATAATGCATATTCTTTCTGTCTTATAAGAGCTGCGATATACATGACAATAAGGCCTTCTGTTAGAAAGACTGATGCTGTTATGACTCTGCAGAATATCTGTGTGCCACAAGCAGAGGATGTATCTCCTGAATGAACGTCACACTCAGTAGTGATGAGAAAGAATCAAACTAAATGCAAACTAACACCAAGTCAGACGCGCCACCTCGGAATAATATAACTTTCCACTGACACAAACACAAGTTTGTGTTCACTAAAGTGCTTTAATGAGACGGGGGACGAGGTCCAGATCTCAAGAGAGCCAGGTGTGCTCACAAAAACGCAAAGAGCCAACCAGAGGAGCTAACTCATCACTCCATCACTATGGAGATCTACACACATTTACATACATCTTCACCGCTGCAACAATCACTACTAATTAATCTTGTTGCTAATTTTACACCAGACTCATTAATGCCATTGTCTGCCAGATAATCTGTGAGCAGTGGATGCTTCATGCCATATCCTCTCAATCCTCATGCAGTTGTAAAAAAATCATTAATCACTTTGGTCATACTGTGAAAAATAAATGTATATATATATATATATATAGAGAGAGAGAAAATACATTTGTATGACTCTTGTGTTTATGATTACAGCTTGATTCAACATTTTAAGGTCGTAGATATTCAAATAAATACTGGAAACACTCTGGGAGCAGCACATGTACATATTGAGGACTGCTGGGTTATTACAGCGGCAGAAAAGACCACCAAGGGGTGTCGTGATGACCCCGCTTTGCAGCCCAGACAAAAAAAACAAACAGGAAACAGCCCAGCCAGCATTACATCATACCACTTCTCGTCGAACGCTAACCGAATGCTAGCTCCCCGCTAGTTCTCTAAATAACAATAACCATCTTTATATTCTGGGAGTCTCTGTGCCTCCCTCTTTCTCATACACGTGGTGTAACAGAAAAGTATGAGTTGGATGAACGGGTCTATTTTTCTGTCCCTTCTTCCAACTGCAGCCTTCATTGTGCCCTGCAGCATAATTAAGTAGCTTGTTGCTCAGGAAGTGTCTGCACAGCTTAATGCATGGGTGGACGACCATTTGGCAGTGAGCAGCAACGCTAAGCAGGGACTCTTCACGCCAACTATAACAAGACTATTCACTGTCCAAAACAACTTGTGCCTCCGATTTGTTATATTTCTTTGCTTTATTTTATCCAGATAAGTGCGACTGACTTATATTGTGCTCGGCTGCAAAGAAAACATTAACAGTCTTGGCTTTCCATGGCACAGAGCTACCCGCTGCTGGCTCAGTAGCTCAGATCATCAGATAACACAGCTGAGCTGATGCACGCTCACAAACATGCGCACTCATGCACACACAAACACACTAGACCTTCTATGGGATTAGTGGAGACCTGTTCATGCAAAGGTAAGCCTTGGCTATTTGCAGTACTAGCAGGATAATGATGACACATCCCGGTTTCGTAGGGAGTCTCCTCTCCCAGATGGACTATATTCTTTTGTAGAGATGGGCATTGAAAGGATTTAATCATTTACAAAAGAACAACATCAATACAAATTCTACTTGACTCTCTGATGTGTTACTTGTGATTAAGGGTTGCGGGATGAAACAAGTTTACACAAGTTTTATAGTGTTTTAATAGCAGTGGTTTTTTACAGCTTAGCTTTGGTTGAGAAAATATATTATGAGCAGTTTAAATGATAATGACGGTCTTAGATTGTAGTTAGACTTCTATTAGTGTAGTACACATTTGGTTATTTGGTTTACAGACCTCTCTGAACCAGAGCAACTTACAACCAGACCAAACATCTGTCACATCAATAAGCTTTTCATAAATCTGATCTGCCTGTAGCTAAAACACTTAATTAACACACAATTAACTGTGACATTGCACCTAATAGATAATATGCTTTGCACTGTTATGAAGTTATTAGCAATTGACCAGAACTAACGAGAGAAATGCTGGACTATTTCACACTGGTTCACCTGATGCCTTACTCTGATGACACGTTGACCTCAGTTATAGCTTATACAAATGAGCATGTTTTGCTTTTCAAATATTGTTTGTATGGGTGTGTGCAGACACTGTATAGAGCTGAAATAAAAACTTGGATGGGAATTAGAAGAGCAAAGCGAACGCAATGTAAACAGATCCAAGACAATACACATGCTAAACTTACAGATGGTCCATTTCCTCTGGTTAAATCTTAACAGTTCTGAAATATTTGTCATGCTTTCAATTCTGCAGTGGCAACTGCTGAGCCAAGATCAGGATAACCTTGCGGTGTGACTCGCAGAAGTGTGATCTCCCTTCATAATAGCAGGGTACATTTTCTCCTTGCTCACATTCTTGTGGAGTTGACCATGCACATTATCTAGATTCCTGACATTATTTTATTATTGTCAGTCCCCTGAGCCATCTCTTTCTCAGGAGATCGTTCTGCTCCTTGCACATCCAGTTTTCCAACATTTAACATCACTTCCAATTTGCTCGATATTTTTTTTCAAAACAACACAGTTGGATGGATGGAAATTTTAGATTTAAAATACTACATGTGAGGGGAAATAGGATCAAGAGCAGCACCAGAAGTGGACCAGTCGCTGGCAGAGGTAAAACGAGCCTACTCCCAAACTGGGTATGCAGAAAACTCCCTCTTATCCCGAAACACTGAAAATCTGTCTGAGCCATAACAAACTGTGCATTCATGCCCGTGGATGTAGACCCCGTAAACCTCCATGCATAAGGTCTGGAGGAGGCCTGACTGGGGCGTGGATGAGGATCACTGATGGGAGAGTTTGCAGTTGGCCTAAATCACACAATGTCCATAATGCAATGTGGCTTTCAGCTTTTACAGATCAGTGTGTGACAAAGACTGCTGGTCCAACCCAAACCCTGTTGTCACTGCATCGAGACAAATCGAGAAGCGTGCAGACAAACTCCACTAATACACTCTCCCTCTGACAATCCAGCTTTATCTGAAAATTCAGGTCAGACATTGTCATAGTTGCCCTCCCTGGAGAGTGGAGGGGGGTGGGTGGGGTTAGGCCATATGTCAATAAATATGCAGAAGTGGAGGCCTGGGTGGATCCATGAAATAAAGATCACTTTGAGTTAGACTATTTATTAAAAAAAAGAAACCCTGAAAATAGCATCTTCTTCTCCCATGATGAAGCAGCTGATGGGATGCTGTCAGCTGTGAGACAAGCGGAAGACACACGAGGAGCTTCCTGAACTCCTCCCGATGGGGACAGCAGATCACTAGTGACAATAATCCCCCCCCACCCCCCTCCCCAGAGTGATGAGCGATGCTTATCTAAGCTACTGTCGTTGCCTCTGGACAAGTTAGCTTCGTTAGCAAACCCTTTTGTGAGTTTGTCCCTATCCACACACACACTTTGATACATTAAGACTTCTTAGGACAAGTGTGGGACATCACTGGAGGGAAGCTAAAGGCAAGTTAGCCGAGTTTGGTCGCGATGTGTCAACCGTCGCAACTTTAGCTAACTCCGCCTAGCTTCTTTACTTTCACTGGGTTTACGCAGCTTCTTTAACCCACACGTCACTATCAACTAATGTGGTTCGGGTATTTCAATTCACAAGGTTTAAAGTGGGAGTAAGTGGAAGTTTAGTCGGCGTGAAATGTGAGCGGACAGCGAGCTAACGTCACTACCCCGGGGGAGCTAACAGGGCTAGCATCCCGGTTAGCTTCGGATGCTGCTGCTAGCAAACATTACAAAGTCCCAAACTCTTCCTGACACACATCTGAGTTTCCCGCCTCACTTCCGCCTCGGCTGCCCGGGACGAGTCTTACCCATCTGGGACCGCAAGCCTTTGAGAGTCGAAGCGCCCTCCGCCATTTCTCCCAGGTTCTCCTCCGCCGTGTGGTTCTCTGAGCGGGGGCGCGACACGCAGCGCAGCCGGCAGAGCTCGGACACCGCGGGGACGTGGACAGCGAAGACAGGTGGGGACAGCCGAGAGGTCTCACTCTGAGGCGTTTTCTCCCGCGCGGAGGAGCAACACGTCCCAGAGATGTGGTCAGATGCAGATGTGTGCCAGAGGATCGAGGCTTTATGATTTAAACACTGATGTTTTACACTGTCACATTATAAGATTATAGGGTCCTCAATGTACTCTTCTTGTTTTTGGGTGCACTGGAACAAATTGAGATGATCGTACTCTATATTGTGTTGTGCTGGATTTTGGGATCTATTTATTGTATTTCACTTTTAAAAAGCTTAGCTAACTAATACTTCAATATTTCAATATTTCAATGCTATATCAGTTTACCACTTATAGTGGATAGTTCAGCCCAAAATGAAAATTCACTTTTTATATTTTTTATATATTTTTATTCAGAAATGTTTATCTCAAAATAATGTTACTTTGTATAAATATTGGTAAAACGTGAGTAAATAAGAAGTAAACAGTGAGTACATATATACTGGTTTCCCATTTTTTATTGCTCTCCTATGCATGTTGTATTTATTGCGTTTTTATGTTTCTATGTTCATTGTTTGGACCAATAACCAGAGCAAATTCCTTGTATGTGTAAACGTACTTGGCAATAAAATACTTCTGATTCTGATTCTGATTCTGATTCTGATTATCAACTCACCACTCTGCCGATGGAGGGGTGGGTGAAAGTGTTTGAGTCCACAAAACACTTTTGGAGTTTCGGGGGTGAACAGCATTGCAGCCAACTCCAAAACAATTAAAGTAACTGGGGAGCAATTCTTCAAACGTAGAAGACCAACAGAGAAAGAAACACTAAAAGAGTCCATACTGCTCCTGTGGTATTATCCAAGTGTCCATAAGCACCCACATTCAAATTAAACTGATGTTTTAAGCCTAAATGTCACTTCAATTGTATTGGATTCGGCTGCAAACTATCGCTTTCAAGTTTTTGTTTGTGTAGAACAAATGCAACATTGCAAACAGATTTTTTTACGAGGTCTCGGGCCTAAAGGAAACTCACACATAGCCTGTGGCATGTGAACTTACATTTTATTTTACAGCAGAGACGGCAGCTTCACAAGTGTCACTTTTAACCATAAATTAAAGCAGGATTGGAGGAGCCACTAAAATCTCGTACTCAGATAAGATTGTCAATTGCGTAGTCACACCTTAGAAATACTTTCTTACATTCAGAATCCACAACTTCACTTGAGTAAAAGTACAAAAGAATTGGAATAAAAATGTACTTAAAGTAGCAAAAGTAAAAATCCTTTGCTCACTGTACAAACTGCCCCATTTATAAATATTGTAGAATTTATGTGGAGGCCTTCATCACATGCTGCAGTTGGTAAAGGCTGGGCTATTTTTAATATCTTGCTCTACTGATGAGTAGCTGCTGATTTTCCACTATAATCGACTGAAGGACACAATTTATTTCCACTGAATTAATTTGACATACAAGCAAGTAGCATTATTACCTCCAAAATCTCCTCAGGTACAGTTCTACACTCCAAAGTTGTCTGAATGGGCCAAATTCTACAGAGTAGTGGATCATCTGTTCCATTCACGATCTACGCGGGGGAGGCGGGGGGAGTGCTCGAAAAATATTGGACATATTTGCTATGTTGATCAAGAGCGCCACCTAGCGTTTATAGTTAGTTATTGAATGTACACTTGAAAAAAGAAAGTGTGTCCACTTGATCAGATTAGAGTGATCAGAATATCAGCAAATCAAATGTACAGTAGATACCGTTAAAAACATAGAGGATACATAAATTGTACAACAGTGTTTACTTAAACAAACTAAGTACTTTCCTTATAACATATTTTTTATTATGGTTCTTAAAGTTTTTCAGACAAGAGGGAAATTGATTTCTAGAGAAGACACCAAACCTCACTGACAATTTGTTCATCGTTATCCTTTGAGTTTGATTTGAAAAGTAGCGAATAAACGAACCTTACCAGACTTAACGTTCTGAAGAATCTGCAGAGCTGGAGATCAGGAAAAATGTTCAGCTGGCAAACGTCTCCCAGTGAGAGAATAACACATTTTCTCAGGGCTCTATGTTCTTTCTCCTGATATGAACACTGCTCCCTCTGTCCTGGTCGCTCTCACATGCTCGAGCCAGAGGGCCTCTCCTCCATTTTACACAGTAAACAGGAAGCAACCCCGCATGGTAGGTTCAGTTGCAATGACCTGGATATTGTGTTATTTAACACGCAGAGCACAAATAATGGCTTATACCGTCTGTACGGTTTAGTCAGTCTCATGGCTTCTATTATCATGATTGATTAATTCAGGTGGAACCAATAAAGTGAGCAAAAAAAGTGTTGGAAGTCTCTTTGATGCTAATTTCATGCCTTTTATATCTACTAACAGTAATATCCCACTTCACCCAAAATCAATTTATTTCAGGACAAAGAGCATCATTGTGTCTCAAGGGAGACGTGTCAGGAGCATCGGGCGTCCCGGCTGGTAACAGAGTCATCACCTAAAGTGGGTCAGAAATACTATACAGCTGGAGTCATGGTAACGCATCCTCAGGGGCTAAGTGGTCACTTGTTCACCACAGCCTTGTGTATCCTAGCAACGACCTCAGGATTAGGCACGAGTGCAGCAGCCTGGGCCAGCTGGGGCAGCAGTGGGTAGGTGGAGGTTCACAGGTATTGGAAGAGGTCCTGGAAGCCTCGGAGATGAGGGACGACCTGAGGTGGGACACCCAGGGACCGCCCCAGTCCCCTCAACGCCTTCTTGTCGTCCGCAGAGTCGAGGAGCAGGGACAAGTCCTGGACTGAGTCATAGTCGAGCGTCTCGACACTGTCACCTGGACAGAGGCAGAATAAGAACAAGGAATCAGGCATGAACTTTAGAAATGGTCCCTGCTGATGGAGGCTATTCAACAGGATGGTGCCTCCTACTTGGAAACCCAGAGGTTAAATTGAACGGCCCTTTTATAGTCCAAACCGAATAACTGCTATGTTTGCTTTGTCTTAATGAAAACATACACACCTTGAGCCTTCTCCCATATTGCTGCAGCTTGTCCTCCATCTGATGTTGACATAGAAAAGAAACAAGAAAAGACAAAGATACAACTGATCCTGATATTATCCCTGTGATAAACTGTTGTTACTTGTGTAATGTGTTTCATTTAAAGTAAAAGTAAAGAACAAAATCATTCCCACTTACAGCTTTTATGATAAGCACATTTGAAATGATGTTTGATTTTAGGATCTCGTGTGGATTTTGAATAAAGCATAAAGAGTTTTTTACAACAATCGTATATCTTATTTATGGGATAATGACAAAGAAAGGAGCAGCACTGTAAATCTGATTTTGTTTCGATTCCTGCCATGACCCTGACAATAAGTTTTATTTGTCCTGTGTATTTCACCTCTTCTGTGGAGAAGCAGCTGCTTTTCTGTTCCTCCAGTGTGATGTTCTCTGTCTGCTGACCAGAGGGCTTGATGTTGGTGGTGACATTAATCACAATAGAAGTAGGATGCGCCTCATTCCCATGGTTCAGTGAGTTCATGCCTCTGGGAACAGATGAAATTTATATAAATAATTAGTTATGGTCTGGTTCAATGAGTAATAATTCAGTAAGTGCTATTTGCAGAGAACCTGGAAAGAAACTCCTTCTGTGAAGGCGTCTCTGAAGTTACATACCGAAGATCTGCTGCAGACAACAGTCCCTCAGGTCCAGGATAAAAGTCTGGAATCTGCTCTGGATGTAGCAACACGTTTATATAATGCACATTTAGCAAACGGAAGTCAGATTGGAGAGAAGGAGAAGAGACATCAAACAGAATTTGTCTAACTCACTGAATCTCTCGGCAGTCAGGAGGAAAGCCCAAAGCAGCAGAGCAAAGAGGAAAACAGAGGAAGCTGTTGCTGAACCAATCAGGATCACTGAAATGTCTTCTTCCTTTACTCCTTGATTGAACAAAACAATCTGTCAAGTCAAACTGAAAAGAATAAAGTAATGAAAATCCACTCACTCTTACTTAGGTTCTTTGTAATTTGAAAAGTGACGTCACTGTCTTATCAGAGAATAACACTTGCAAATCTTCCTTTACAACATGTCACCATAAAACTCTTCATACAACGTTATTAACATAGTTGTCTACACTGTCGTACAGTCCCTGGTTTATCACTGGATCTTACCTGCCTTCCAGCCCTGAGCTGTGGAAAGCAAACAGTCTTTATGGACGGTGTCATGGCTGTGACACGGCACACAGGACGGCTCCACTTCCCCAGTCACGCTCCGGAGTTCATAACACCTGCTTGCACAACCACAGTTTTACAAAAAGACTAATGGCATGTTTCAGATGATGGATGATTGCGGTGTGTAAGGGTACCTCACCCAGGGAGGCACTGCCTACACAGGGCATCACTGCTTGGGGAGCAGGCCGTGTTCTCCAGGCGGCTGAGGAAGTACACATGTAAAATAATCAGAGGGAAATTTAAATTTTATCGTCGTATATCATAAGATTGAGTTATAGAAACCTGTATTTCTTAAAAGAAGTGAAACTGCAGTTATTTCGTTTAATTCCACTTCTTTTAAAACGTCCTCCAATCGAGTGTCCATAGATTCCAGAAGAAATACCTTAAACAGGTTTGTCTGCATTGAAAAGAAGTTGAGAATTACCTACAAAAATGTTGGATAACTTTAAAAAAAAATGCTGTAAGACTTTAAGTACAAGTGATGAAACAAAAATACTCAATAATTGTATCCTCTCCATAATTGATCATATTTGACAAAACTTAACATATTCTGAAGTTGTATACAATGAAGTAAATTGTAGTTAAAAGTACAAAGTGGCATGAAATGTAAATACTCAAATATAATATCTCAATATGTTACTGTAATACAGTGACTAAGTGAATGTACTCTGTACTATACCTTCTCAGGTACTTAGTTGCATAAAACATTGATTATCTGTCAATAACACAACATCACACAGTCAAGAGAAAACTGCTTAATGCTCAGACTTACAAGAACCAGAGCAACATAGAGACACAACCCCACAAGACAAATGTCCATGGTCCTTTTCTACTCTGAAATTATAATCCTAAAAAAGTATGTGTTTGTGCTCGTTTGAATGTAATCTTAAAAGTTTTCTCATGAACAATATAAAGATAGCTAACATCAAAACCTAAAAGTGACCGAAACCTATTTGGCAAGTTTCCAAATCTGTAAAAGCAGTGCATCCTTCCCAGCGTGCCTCCCTCCAAGCTGCTCCTCATTCAGCAGAGGGAGACAAAAGTGGGAAAGATCTTCTGGAATCCCCCTCATTCTACATCACATGTGACGCAAGAGAGGTTCCCAACCAAGACACTCAGGTCCCCCCCCACCTGGGCACCTCACGTCACACCTGGTCTTCTTACGTTACCTCTGGGGAACCCTCTTGTTTCGGCCTCAGCTCCTGCAGACATGGAGGGAGGAAGAGGAGGAGGGAAGGGAAGGGTATTCAGATACATGAATGAGAGCCTTGTAAAGAAAGCTGTTTCCAACAAGGATACTTTGTGTGAGGGAAACAAAGTCACTTATCTATTATTTTGTCCTCTTGCTGACTCCACTGAGGAGAGACAAGCATGAAGGTGACGAGCTGCGAATCATTAAACGACTCCCAAAGTGCAGCCAGGTTGCTACAATATCGCGTTTTACTACTTTGTGGAAGCATGGAGCCATAAAGCTAAGAAAAAACATCCTGTCTTCCCTTGTTGAAGGATTTCAACGCCCTGACAGGATATTGCTGGTTTAGAAAAGGTTGAGATATTGACATACAATGGCTGTTTGAATTGTGAAGGCTTAAAGGAAGGCTGCACTGTGGACTTATACCTCATAACTTTCACAGACATGGTCATAGTGTATCTCACACAGGGAAGAAAATGTGATCTGTTTCAGAGCTTATCACCTGTAAAAAACAAGAGCAGTGGAAGAACATAGTTTATGGTTTTATCGTCATGTGTAAGTTAACACAGGGTGAACATCACAATGGAAAAGTGAGAAGGAAATGTCAGCTCTGTGGTGCATTTGCAACTATTTGCATATTTAAATTACATACATTCAAGGATGCAAGTGTCGAAACCAAAGTGACAAGTGCAAACTGTACAGGAATATGTAAGTCAACGTACATTTTCTGCATTTCGGGCCGTACTTTATTTAAAGAATATTTACACACTCACGTAAACCAAGAAAGACTTTTGTCATAATCAGCATTTAAAGAAGCAGTGTTTTGCGTCCACTGCTGTAATATGAATGGGAAAAAATTCTCAGAAACATCCATCTCCACACAGAAGGAATCTAAAAGAAGAAGCTCTGACAACAGCCCCCACACATAAAGCTTGTCATGTCTTATTACATCTGTGTCATCAACATCTACACAAACAAGGGTGTGTGTCAAAGACGGAATGTTTCTCAACAACCTAAACTCTTGTCTTTGACCTTTAAGCCTCAGGAGGATAATTATTCATTCAATCTCTCGCTGAGCCGCTGAACCCCCGCAGCACCACAACCAGGTGATTTCACACTGAGCACAAAACTCCTCAATGTGTGAACCGGGGAGATCTTGAGATTCACTTTTAGCAAAGGGTTTCACAAATGGTCATGGTTCTAGTGTTATCGCCTGTGTCGGTTATGTTTATTGCCAGATTAATGAGTAACTCTAGTAAGAGGGCGTGGAGGTCTTCTTATAGAGAAATGAGGTGACACCGCTCAGCAGACTCATTGCTGGGGCAGCTTTGCGTGAACTGATTTTGATCGATTGATACATTTCTTACTGAACATCTTATATTTTGGATTTTAACCAAAGCAGGGAGGAAGCATGGTAAGTCTCACTTGTTGATTAAGCCACACACATGACTTCATCTTAGTGAATCATAAGGAAAACATCTGTTTATTTATTCTCACCTTTCAGCAGATGACCAGCTGACTGACACTGAAGTTTAAGTTGCAGTCATGGACTCCCGGTCTCCACTGACCGTCTGTCTGTACATACAGCTGTCAGTGTGTCTTCTGGGTTCTAGTAAGATTTCAGAACATTTTTTAAATAGCTTGATAATGTTTAAAATGGTAGAAAATATTAGAGAGAATGAATACAAACCATATCCTCAAAAATATGCTTTCTTTATATTCTGTTTTTGTTGTTTTTTAATTGTTAAAATCTGGATATCTAATTGGGTTTGACATGAGATTAGACTTCACACATTTCAGATTTGACTGTGATCTCATATTAACTAGTTCTAACCTTTCTGTGTCTTTTCAACATAACAAGCTGCCTCTGCCACCACCAGCCTGTGGGGTAAGAAAGTGCAATTCAACGGTCGTCCTTGCATGTGGCAGCTCCAGCCAGGGGTCGTGGTGCCGGCCCTCGAGGAGCTGAGTGTGTGCCTGCTCTTACGCCGCAACGTTGCAACCGAGTGGACAGGGTTTGTGTACAAAGCGCCGGGAGGTAAAAGAATAGAGCTGGGACTCGGGGGCTCAGGTTCACAGCTGACAGTGTGGCTGTTCGGAGAGAGAGTGCCAATGCCCTGGGAACTGAAAGTCAAAGAGTGGTACTCCGTGTGTCTCACCTGGTCGGGCAGAGCTCGGAGGCTGAGGACCTACATTAATGGAACTCTTCAGAATGAGACCCTGTTGAATCCTAACCTACCCCAACAGCTGGCCCCAAACGGCACACTCACTCTGGGGGTTTCTCATAATGTGAATTCAAACTGGGAGGTGCAGCCAGAGAGTGGGAACAACCTGCTGGGGGAGATCAGTCGGTTCAGGATCTGGTCCAGAGAGTGGAGTGCTGAGGAGCTGAGGAGGGAGAGCTGTGCAGATGGAGACGTGGTGAGATGGGACCAGCGGCAGTGGAAACACGGCTGCCCTCCTGTGCCTGACAACAGCCTACACTGTGGTAATTACATTGGGAACTACTTCTGTTGCATTGCATGGTTGTCAAGTTTAAACTTCCCTGGAATTAAAGGTTCAGTGTGTAGAATTTAGTGACATCTAGAGGTGAAGTTGCATGTTGCAGCCTCACCTCACCTTCCCCTTCCAAACATGATAGAGCACCTGTGGTAGCCTTCAGTTGTCATAAACTCAAAAGGTGTTTAGTTTGTCCAGTCTGGGCTACCGTAAAAAACATGGCGGCCTCCGTAGAGAGGACCCGCTCCCGATGTAAATATAAAGTATTTAAATGTAAAGGGTGCATTCTAGTGAAAAGAAAACAACAAAATGTACAATTTATATGAAACACACAAGTATAAACATCACTAGGATTATTTTATTTATATTTTATATTCTGCCAAAAGATCCCTTTCACCTAAATCTTACACACTGAACCTTTAAGAAATGTATTTTTCTGTTTGAGTTAAAGGAAAGGAACATTTTCAATAGTTCAGCAATACCTTGTTTGAAAAACCTGTTGATTATACTTGATTGATTAACATTTTTCTTGGAACAGTTCCTCATTTTCTTTTTTTCTTTTTGATTAGCATGGTCTCTCTACAAAATAAAAATGTGGACATTAATTGTTCACACTACGGAGCCTGGAAACTGTGTTGTCTCCCCAGAGGAAGTCACAAGAGGCTGGGTATGAAGAATTTGCTAAATATTTCCAATAAGATTTCAACAGTCAGATTTGCCTTTCAGAATAATGTACCTGTTGTCACCTCTCATCAGCTGGACAGCATTTTCCCTCACACCACTTCTGTCCATGACATCTCTGTGTCATCCCCGAGGTAAAACCATTCTTTTAAAGCTCAAATTACAAAGTACTTGTAAACGTAAATACTTCCCACCACTTTGAACAGAGGTGTGAGGTGCAAAGGTGACCGTTTCAAGCATTTCAAGGCTGAATGTAATGTATATTCTGTACATGACTGTAATTTCTGTTATCTGTGCTCCCGTACAGCCGCAGCTGCCCTGGGGTTAATGATTCTGCAGCTCTGCATGTGCGACAGCCTCAGGTACACTCTTATTAACAGTCCTCAGTTTGATTTTCCATGGAAGCAATATCCTCAAATACTTTAGCTGATTAGAGAACAGAATAATTTAAAATAATTTAAAAAGAGAGATTGTTATCATCTGTATCAAGTGAATTGTTTTTAATTTTTAGCTGGCAGGATTATGCCGGATAACCATAAAACTAGTGGACGTTTGGCGGGTGAGGGAGGAATCCATAACACTTTGGTGTGGATCATTGCGTACCATTGTTTTTCAACATTTTCTATGATTTCTCAAGAATAATTTGGATCTTAATGAAAAAAATCAGGCTCGTGATATATATTTGTATTCATGAAATTTGTCCCAAATCCAAATATAAATATAGCCAACTTAAATATGATTTGATAGTTGGGCCTTGGTGGAGGTTTGTGCTCTGCTGAGTGTTATTCTAGTTTTCTAGTGAATGAATTTCAGATTAGAACATTGATGTGAGCTGAAAGGCAGCTGGTGTGATTTACAATATGAACAACCAGGTGTAATAGAATGAGTAACCTTTTAATGAAGTGACGTGTGTTTCCAGGGATCAACAGCGTCAGCAGACTCCCTCTGTGACAAGTGGTGAGAAGAAATCAACACCTTCAAAAACCGAAGTTCACGATCATTGCACTGTTAACATGTAGATTTAGCTTGTGTTCTTGTGTTCGACCCCCAGTTTCCGCTGTGAAGTCAATGTGAATGTGAATCCTGCAGCCAACGTAGAAGCAGTTCAGGCGGACATCACTGCTCTGCTGAGTTTGACCTTCTCTTACAACTTCCTCAACCTGTCAGCTGACCCCAGCAGCATCATGGTACTTCCTGTGGGTACGTACAGTCTGTGCAGCACATACAAAATACACCCACTGTTGTGTTTAGTGGATTATGTCCATCAAAGATTAACTGAACACGTATTTGTATAGTTGTTGTCAAGTGACTGAAAAAAACATTGTGTAGCTGCACTTATGAAAACCAGGAGTGAGGTCAAGCCAGAGGGCACATTTCCGAGTGAAGTGTCTAAAAGTACCTTCAGTATAATAGAAAACAAGAAATTCATGTTTTCTCATTATTGCAGAATTCAAATCACTTAATTTTCACAATTCATTTTCAATCTAGATTGTTAGTTGAATGTTTTTTCTTGAAGCTTTTGTAATTCATGATTTCATGTGTTTCTTTCAGAGTCACTCCCTGTAGTATCAGAACCACCGACAGCCGTCACTACTACTGCATCTACATCAGGTGAGCGTGCGAGAAAGAATATGTTTAGAGTGACAGCACTAACTTTCCTTTTTTAGATAATGTGCAGCCAAGTGTGAAAGACATTCTGTCCGTGCTGTTCTTTTCTTGTAATTCACGTCATTTAATTCTCAGAAACAGGTCCAACTCAAAGTCGACCCGCTGGTCCTGTTAATGTGTCGACGACAGGAGATACTTCAGATCGCAATTTGAGTCCCAGTCAGTTTATCAAGAAACTCCTATGAAACATGCGGGTTCATGTAGCTTCTTCACTCCTGTTTCTGCTTCACTTTCACATCGTAGCTGGACAGTCTTTTTATTCTGTTTTTGTTGTTTATTGATTATAAAAATCTTTATATTTTATTGAGCGTGACATGAGATTAGACTTCACACATTTAAGATTTGACCTTGATCTCATTAAGTTCTTAAACCTTTCTGTTTCTTTTCAACATAACAAGCTGCCTCTGCCACCACCAGCCTGTGGGGTAAGAAAGTGCAATTCAACGGTCGTCCTTGCATGTGGCAGCTCCAGCCAGGGGTCGTGGTGCCGGCCCTCGAGGAGCTGAGTGTGTGCCTGCTCTTACGCCGCAACGTTGCAACCGAGTGGACAGGGTTTGTGTACAAAGCGCCGGGAGGTAAAAGAATAGAGCTGGGACTCGGGGGCTCAGGTTCACAGCTGACAGTGTGGCTGTTCGGAGAGAGAGTGCCAATGCCCTGGGAACTGAAAGTCAAAGAGTGGTACTCTGTGTGTCTCACCTGGTCGGGCAGAGCTCGGAGGCTGAGGACCTACATTAATGGAACTCTTCAGAATGAGACCCTGTTGAATCCTAACCTACCCCAACAGCTGGCCCCAAACGGCACACTCACTCTGGGGGTTTCTCATAATGTGAATACAAATGGAGAGGTCCAGCCAGAGAGTGGGAACAACCTGCTGGGGGAGATCAGTCAGTTCAGGATCTGGTCCAGAGAGTGGAGTGCTGAGGAGCTGAGGAGGGAGAGCTGTGCAGATGGAGACGTGGTGAGATGGGACCAGCGCCAGTGGAAACACGGCTGCCCTCCTGTGCCTGACAACAGCCTACACTGTGGTAATCAACTATTTATGTTGCATTGCATGGCTGTCCAGTTCAAACTTCCCTGGAATTAAAGGTTCAGTGTGTAGAATTTAGTGACATCTAGAGGTGAAGTTGCATGTTGCAGCCTCACCTCACCTTCCCCTTCCAAACATGAAAGAGAACCTGTGGTAGCCTTCAGTTGTCATAAACTCAAAAGGTGTTTAGTTTGTCCAGTCTGGACTACTGTAGAAAACATGGCGGCCTCCGTAGAGAGGACCGGCTCCTGATGTAAATATAAAGTATTTAAATGCAAAGGGCCTATTATAGTGAATTTAGTGGATTATGTCCATCAAAGATTAACCGAACACGCATTTGTATAGTTATTGTCAAGTGACTGAAATAAACATTGTGTAACTAATGAGTGAGGTCCAGCCAGAGGGCACATTTCTGAGTGAAGTGTCTAAAAGTACTTATAATAGAAAACAAGAAATTCATTTTTTCTCATTATGGCAGAATTCAAATCACTTAATTTTCCCTATTTACTATTTTCAATCTAGATTGTCAGTTGAATGTTTTTTCTTTAAGCTTTTGTTTTGTTTCTTTCAGAGTCATTCCCTGTAGTTTCAGAACCCCCGACAGCCTTCACTACTACTGCATCTACATCAGGTAGAAAGAATATGTTTAACGGCACTTACTTTCCTTTTTTAGATAATGTGCAGCAAAGTGTGACAGACATTCTGTCCGTGCTGTTCTTTTCTTGTAATTCATGTCATTTATTTCTCAGAAACAGGTCCAACTCAAAGTCGACCTGCTGGTCCTGCTAACGTGTCGACGACAGGGGATCCTTCAGATCGCAATTTGAGTGCCTGTCAGTCTATCAAGAAACTCTGATGAAACATACGGGTTCATGTAGCTTCTTCACTCCTGTTTCTGCTTCACTTTCACATCTTAGCTGTCTCACAGGGGAGGACATTCCTCAAATCATTGCAGAGGAGCCGCATTAAAACAGCAAATAACTAAAATCACAATAAGACAACTG
The DNA here is from genome assembly GCF_963576545.1 of Limanda limanda. Taxonomy (NCBI): domain Eukaryota; kingdom Metazoa; phylum Chordata; class Actinopteri; order Pleuronectiformes; family Pleuronectidae; genus Limanda; species Limanda limanda. Next base: position 18,820,831 of record NC_083645.1, on the reverse strand, counting down.
AAGATGTTTAAAGAGCTGGAAACACACACATAATTCAAAGAGCTCAACATGATGAAAACAAAATACGAGCAGCAGCAGTAAGAGGCTTCGCTGACTTCAATACATCTCATCTTTTTGTATTTTATTCTCTTTTTTCACATTTCTCTCTTTCAATGATTGTGCTATACAAACAAGTTCTGACTTACTGATGAATTGATGAATTGATTGATTGATTGATTGATTGATTGATTGATTGATTGATTGAACTGCTAATCAAGTCCATAGAATATAAAGATGGACAACACGACAGCTCCCCGAAAAGTAAAGCCGAAGGGTCTTGATCGCCTCCTAGTGGCTTCCTGCAGTATAGGTCATAAACCCTGCCTTTGCCATGTTAGTGGATGGGACATGGACCAAATAAAGAACACCAAATTAAGTTCTTTGAGGGCCAAATCAGGGTTCAGCATCTTGCCCAAGGACACTTCGGCATGCAGATTGGAAAGACTGGGGATCGAACTACCGACCATCAGGTTGGAGTATGACCGCTCTACCCGTCAGCTGCCACATTTTTTAGAAATGATCTCTCCCAGAAAACCCCGACCACATGGCCTGGGGTTGACTCATTTTACGATTCTGTTAATTTTAAGAATAAACAGTAACAGGAATTGGTCCCGACCCTGTGGGGAGTCTGCACAGCACAAACAGATGTGTTGTCCCATAAATAGAGTTTGATTCAGAGTTGTTCTTTGAATTGTGTCATTATTTGACATAGACCTTTTTATCTCCGCAGTCGGACCGGATACGTTCTTCAGAGTTGATTTGACGTTACAGATGAATGATGGCCCCACGAATCCAAAGGTTATCATTAAGAAATGGGTAAGAGACAGTGACTCACACTATTATCACCAAAACAAATTCTGTACACTGAATTGTTATCTTCTGTGATAAGGTGAAAGAATCACTGGAGGTGAATGGCACCATGATTGTACTGAATCTCGTCATGAAGGAGAAAGTCGGCCGGTGGGTGGATTCAATTATTGTTGCATAACAAACATCCTGTTTTTTATATTTCTAATTTGAAAGCTCTGATTTGTTATATATTAATTTATGTTATTTAATAGGAACATGGATCAAAACAATAAACTGACAGTGAGTATGTTGTTCAACATCAATATGTAAAGACAATATAAGTGCATGTTTTTTTGGAGTTTGGGTTGATCCTAGGAATAATATCTCACTCTGCTTTAAACAATGATAATTACTTGTCTTCATCTCTCTGGTTTCTTTTTTTAGATTTCCTATCAACGACAAAAACAGTAGGTGACTGAAAATAGAAAATTATTATTTTAAAAGCTACCTGCACTGCCTGTTTGACAGTACTGCATTGTCAATTTAATTAGTTTTCCATTCAGAAATGACTTAATTAAAGCACTGTGGTTGTCAGCAGCACTAACTGTGTGTTTCATTAACAGCTATTACTGCGCCTTCCATGTTCAGGAGTACAAAATCAACAGTGTCCCTGAAATCATAACTTCCATTAATTCTACACTGACGTCAAAGCACGAAAATGGCTCCGTTATTATTGAAGCTGTGGACTTGGCGATAAAGCAAATATGTAAGATGGATTTCTAACTCAGATGAAAAGAGAGAGTTTAAATTCGACAAGTATATACATGTTTTTTTTTTGTCAGTGCCAGAAAACTGTTTAGAAGAAACCAGAGTAACGATCTATGGAGAATATATTTGGCCTGCAGCATTTCCACAAGAAGAACAAGAGATGGTATGCAGAAAACCTCCATCAAAAAGAGCTCGCAGGCTTTGGTAAGACTTCACCAATTTCCTTTTAAAGAGCAGATTTGACCAGAGACGATGAAAACGTAATTGTCCCAATATAAAATGATGACCTAAAGACAACACAAAAATCAATCCAAACACTTTATTAGCAGAGCTTATCACGCTGCACAAAGATCTAATGTTTTATTGTTTACATAGTGTCTACCAAATATTAATAAAGCATATCCTGGTTGATAGTTGAGATGGTGAGGAATCATATTAAGGGCTTTAATCTCAATAGCATGAGGCTGAATCACTTGATCCAATCAAATTTGGGGAGAAAGTGTCTTTTCGAACTCCTTGACAGTATTTACTTGTTTGCATCTTTTGTTTCGTCTTTGTCAAAACTGTCACGCTGTTTCCATGGAGACAGCCCAGCCAGACAAGACGTTCCCCTTGATTACGATGTCCTGTTCCACGCGGCCCTCCCACTCTGCACACAAGCTCTCATACCCCACACACACTCAAGGATCCCTGCACAGGCTGAAATCAATTTCCTCTAAGTGAATTATTAGAGTAATGAGAGGCTTCAGTCTTCCTCACATCATCCCTGCACTATCACTATCACTCAAGAGGCAATGCAATACAGATAACTGGGTTTATGGCTTATTACTGGAACACAGGGTTGATGTTAAATAAGGCAATAATCAACATTTGGTAGAAACTGGTGATGATCTTACAAGCATAGGAACCAAACTCAAGATTAACTTGTTTATTATTGAACTATTAACAAAAATGTCTCTGATTCTTCTCTGTTTTCAGCAAGTTAGACATTAAAACTGACATGACCAGCTGGGCTACGCCTGATATGAAGAACTGCAAGCAACTTGTTACCATGACCGACCTTTTCAATATCACGGTCACCACTGGTAAGAGTATCACACACAGTCTGGTTCACTGTCTTTTTTTGTATGCAAACATAATTAATTGCAATTACAGTTATTGTTAAACCATAAATGTTTTTATTGTTTTGTAGATAACGCTGCTGATGTGGTGGATATTGTTCAGGACCTGGTGGACGTGCAGTTAAGTAACAGCTCCGAGCTCTCATCCTCGGAGCTGGATTCTGTGGTGAGGAAGCTCAATGAAGTGGTTGATATCAGTGTCATCCAAGCTGCTGTTGGGGCTGATATTATTGATGTCATCGCTGTTATCCTGCTCTCTGAAACCAACGTCACACAAGTGGCTACAACGTAAGCAAAGAGGGAAGTGGGCAACTGGTTAATCTCAGTCAATATCAACAAAACGTGCGCACCCTTGTGCAAGATTGTTAATCTGTCTCTCTTTTTTCAAAGAGTCCTCAAACTGACGGACAGAATGGCAGACAATATGTTTTTCAGTGGTGAATCTGTGAGTGTCACTGCTCCCTCACTGGCACTTTCCATGATCAACGTAGCTGCAGATGGATTCAAGGGCCTCACCTTTGGTGTGTCCTCAGTTTCATCTCTCCTGGATCTGAAGGTAAAAAATTCAGAAATATGATGTAATGAGGAATCCCAATTTCACAAAATCAGCTGGTTTGTGACCAGCGAGAGCTGAAAATAAAAATTGTTTTGATCAAACAATGGTTCAACCAGCTCAATGTGTCATGTATGTCCTTGAATGAAATGCAGGAAATGGAGTTAATAAACAGTCAATGTGGCCTCAAGCCGCCACAGCTCATTAAACTTCAGTGAGAAAGCAAATGAGTCGACTTTCATACAATTTCTAAAATAATACATTCAGCTTGAATAGTAAATGCCATGTAGGCTAATAATTCACAAGTACAATATTATTATCTCTGCTATTATATTTTGTTTTTCAGACTTTTGTCAACTGGAATTTCGTGAGTGAACCACTTCCTGACACAGATGCAACCATCTCTCTTCCGTCTGAGCTCAACAACTGTTTCACCAGAAACACAACTCGTGTTCAGTTTCAGTTCCATGGAACACCCGAGCTTTTTCAGGTACTCTCATTACAGGAAACTGAGGAAACTGCAGTAGCCTGTTGTGTGCAGGCCACTTAGTGCAAGAATATAACTGTGATATTCTTAAGAGATTAATTATTTTGTTGATAAGATGTTGATACCACCGTCATATCTGTAGGATGTAAATTAAGCTGTAGCCAGGTGACGGTTAGTTTAGCTTAGCATAAGGACTGGAGACATGTGGGAAAAGCTACTGTGACTTGGTCTGATAACAAAATCCGTTAAGGTCAATAATTGAAACATTACCTCTTGTTTCTTTAGTCCTGTTCTAAAATCCTAAGTGAGAAAGAACAGCTCGTGGTTTTACACAGGGGGATATGGGTGTGACCTCCTGACCTCTCAATTTTACATTTAATTCAACGTAGCAGATTCAGTTGGGATTTGTTTCTGGTCTGGATGCATAGTTAAGCTAACAGGTTGCCGCTGTATGTATTCATATTACATGTAATCGCAAATATAAAAGAGGGGAACAAATTCTTCTTATCAATCTCAGCTTGAAATTGATTTAGCTAATGTTTTGTTTGAGAAACGACAGGAAAACAAATGTTGATGATATTTCATATTTACAGTTAAACCTGTAACTGTCCCCACTTACACAAAAAAAAATCAATCATTGAATATGACAAATCTCTATCTGCCTCTCTGGAGCATATATCACTGATCAATGACCTGAGTGAAACTTTACACCCTCTACCAACTTGCTGTGATTTATAGTCGTGCCACAGTTAATGTAACCACTATTTGATTCCTACCAGGACACCACCAGTGCAACTCAGAACCAGTGGAAGCTTAACTCGTATATAGTATCTGCCAGCATCAATGACACTGACGTTAGCAACCTGAGTGAACCAGTGGTGGTGACGCTCAGCCATCACAAACCCAAACTGGTGAGAAATTACTCCATTTTCAGTTCAGCAGTGAAAAGACATGTTGTGGTTTTTTTTTAACTCCAAAACCACCATCACTTCCTGTTTCTCTTTTACAGCCCGACGACAGGGTGCAGTGTATGTTTTGGGATTTCAGGAAGAATGGTGAGTTAGTCATCATTTATTGTCCAGTATATATTTTATGTGTTTACAGTTGGATTTAGAGCCAACTTTCTATGAACCAGGGAGACCAAACAATCAAGGTCCATGTAGATGCCAGAGCCAATAAATGGAGTGTATCTTTGTGTTTTGTGTGTGTGTGTGTGTGTGTGTGTGTGTGTGTGTGTGTGTGTGTGTGTGTGTGTGTGTGTGTGTGTGTGTGTGTGTGTGTGTGTGTGTGTGTGTGTGTGTGTGTGTGTGTGTGTGTCAGGTGGACTGGGTGGTTGGAACGGCAGTGGTTGTGAAACCCGGAGTATTTCTCCTAATCAGACCAGCTGTCTCTGCGATCACCTCACAAATTTCGCGGTGCTCCTGGTGAGTCACTGATTTGCTTTTTATAAACTAATCCAAGAAACAAACAACAACAACATGAGGTGTTCAGTCTGGTGAGTGGCTGACTGCTGAGATGCAAGTAAGGACGTTACGGCTTTTTGAGTCTACCACCAGGGTGCGCTAACATTTGGAAAAATGTAAATGTACGATGTGTCATTTTCTGCCACTAGTGGTCTGTAAGTGGTCTATTAACTTTGCCTGATTAGCTTTCCTTCGTTGTTTATCGTTGAGGTGTTTTTTAACGGACGGCTTATTGTCCATAAAGGCCTCCTTCTCTCCAAAACATATAGACCAGTTAATAATCTTATAGAAGACGTTTCATGTTGAATATTGTCCCAGAGGAGCTGTTAGCCAAACTGCTGTCAGGGATTGACTCACTTTTGGAGTCAGCCTCAAGTGGCCATTCAATGAACTGCAGAGTTTTGGTGTCGGCTTCAGTTGCCGCTTGCTGTTGACATTAGCTCGGCTTCGTTCTCTAATAATTTATGATGAAAACATATGGGAGGTTTTTATTGGGAGACGAATTAGCAGGAGGTGTTCTATTCAAAACAAACAGAGCTCTGGATTCACTCCAGGAAAAACACTGAAAAGCAAAGTCATGCTGCTGGTAACACTGGCTTAGCTTGTTTCTCTGGTAACTTATGATCCAGGCATCCGATGACAAAAATCCCTCATTGTGAAATAAGTAGTTAAAATTATCAAGATTTTAAAAGTGTATTGTACAAATGGGTTAAGGGTTGGCAGACAACCACAACACTGATTCAAAGGGTGACTAAGGATTGGTGGAAACATTTGTGATCATTTAAGTGCATAACTCAACCAAATATATAACATAAGTCTATGTTTTTTATATATTTTGATGCAGAGATGTTACGTATTATAACCATAAACTTTAACCAATTCTGGCTTTAAATATAAGTTTTGTCCTGTTTGTATTTGGTGTTTCAGGATGTGTCCAGAATTCCCATCAGTGAAGCCAACAGCTACATTCTGACTCTGATTTCATATCTTGGATGTGGGATATCCTCCATCTTTCTGGGTATCACTCTACTCACCTACCTGGTGTTTGAGTGAGTCACACACACTGACAGTATCAGAGGCATCGTGCATTAGCTACTTCAGGGATTCACTTTGTGGCATATAAGAATTTGTTAATAAGCCTTAAAACACTATTACCTACTTGCACAGTCCTTAAAAATATTGGGGTCTTAAGCGAGACTTCAGACTTGTCCTTGGTCCGTCTGTGTTTGTGTCCTCTCTCTCAACGTTTCCCCGCACACACTCTTCAGGAAGCTGCGTCGGGACCACCCGTCTAAGATCCTCATCAACCTGTCAGCTGCTCTGCTGGGGCTGAGCATGCTCTTCCTCCTGGACTCCTGGTTCTCATCCTTCTCCAGCTACGGCCTGTGCATCGCCACCGCTGCAACGCTGCACTACTTCCTGCTGGCCTCGTTCACCTGGATGGGCCTGGAGGCCGTAAACATGTACCTCGCCCTGGTCAAGGTCTTCAACATCTATGTTCCCTCATACATCCTCAAGTTCTGCGCTGTAGGATGGGGTGAGCTGACACTGAGAACTCCTTACAGAAGAAAAGTTCAGGGTCTGCTGGCTTTAATTGCCTGTGTGGGTTCAGGACTGGATTTTGATTGGCTGGGGCCAACTTTGTTTAAGAAACCTGAGATTAGATATTTATTTGCCAATCATCGAAATTTTAAGTATCCAAGAAAGAACTTAAATTTAGTGTAGGAAATATATAGAATAGGGTAAATAGTTATTTATCATTTAAAACCTTTTCCCTGAATACTCTCTATATATGTTGAAATCTACCTGTCAAACTATGTTTCTGTTTGAACGACACAAAGAACCAGATTTCATAGTGTGTTTAAGAAATGACACACAAAATAAAGCACAAAAGTGGCATTTGACATTATTCAGGACTTTTAGGTGTAGAAAACCAACAAAATCAAGAGCAGTTAGGTTCCACTAAGACAAAGTCAAAATGTCTTCAACAAATCAGCAAGTTATTCTAGTTAAGTTCTTCTGTTAAGTTTACTACATGTATATTTGTGTGTTTTCACAGGCATTCCTCTGGTCATTGTCGGCCTGGTGCTGGCAATAGATAAAGACGCTTACGGCAACATTGTGGTTGAACAGGCTGTGAGCCCGGACATGTCCACTGACCCATTGTAAGAACTGATCTTCATGTCTCGAATGATAGAAATTTTAATATCTCTTTGGTGCCTGATAAAATGTATCAAAGCAAAAAATGTACCAGGTCAAAGGAAAGCACTGTGAATGTGTTTACCCTCAGAGGCAACCTAAAGTACGGTAACCCTGATGGACAAACAAATGACTGAAATAAATGGAAATAAAATTCAAAGCGATAAGAAACTCAGAGCAAACACAGAGAGTAAAACAATTAAAACCAATAAAACCATTTTAAAAAAGAGTGATAAAAAGCACAGGTAAACAGGACTTTAGCTCGGATTTGAATGTTCCAGGGATATTGATGAAAATCCATAAAAACAACAAACAGACAAAAAAAAAATGTAGTTGATGACATTCATCATAAATCCCAGTGTAAATGTCTTCCTCCCTCCAGCTGCTGGCTGCAGGATGACATCGTCTTCTTTGTGACCGTGGTGGCATTTATTCTCCTGATCCTGTTGGGCAACATCGCCGTGTTCGTCGTGGTTCTGATCCAGATCCGACAGATGAGAGCCAATAAGCCCTCAGCAAAGAGCGTCGGCTCGCTGCAGGATCTGAGGGCGGTGGCCAGTCTCACCGTCCTCCTGGGCCTGACGTGGTCAATGGGCTTCTTCTCCTTTGGGCCGGGCCGAGTGGCCATGATGTACCTGTTCTCCATCCTCAACACTCTGCAGGGTAAATATCAGCTGAAGTGTTTTGTGGTTATTTGTCACAAAGGAGTGAAAGGTCATTTTCAACACGTGTGTAATTCTCTTAGTTCTCGCATGTATGTAATTTTAACTGCATTCTAGACTCGGGATAGGTTTTAAAAATCCAATTTCTTCCCATCATGTTGTTCACGTGATTGATTTGACATTTACCAGCGTACTTCACGTGCATTTACCTTGGATTTAAAAAGATTTCACAACCAGTTTCTTCAATTCAATTCGCCATGTAATGATGGGTTCTCGTTTCTTGACAAAATGTGAGTGCTGCAACAGCAATATAATGAAATTATATAATCAAAAGAGCTTAGAGAAATAGAAAAAGAATGAAGAAAACACTTCAATTCCTTTATCGTATGAGAAAAGCAGTGACATATTGACAGAGGACTATGTCCATTGTCTCTGCTCTTGTGTCCCAGGCTTCTTTATTTTCTTGTTCCACTGTGTGATGAAGGACAACGTGAGGAAACAGTGGAGAATCCACTTGTGCTGCGGACGCTTCAGGCTCAGTGATTACTCAGGTACCTGCTGTCAAGCCATGTTTCTTCTTGTGGACATGCAGTGTTCCATGGTTCATGTCCTGATTTTTCATGATCCTTCTTCTTCTCTCTTTTCTTGCCCCCTGTGTCCAGACTGGAGCCGCTCTGCGACAGTGGGGGGCGGCCGCAAAAAGAACCATCTTATCAACTCAGGTTCGTCAGACAACACCTCCAGCATCAGGAAGGTCTCTGACTCCTCTACAGACTCAGCACCACAGCACCACCAGGGGGCGTGAGCGGCCTCCGTGTGAGACGTTCTGTGAAGCTCTCCTTCTCAAGGTCTGTTGTTCAGGGACTATTCAGTGGTTAAAAGATTAACTGCTCCATGTCTGTATCACTGAATAGCAAATAATTAAAATAAAATAATGTATGTAATGTAATAATTGTAAAGTAATAAGAAAATGTAACCTTGCATTTAAAGTTGTAACAGTTTCCCAATGAAATTTAAAAGCATATTGTTGTAATTTGTAAGATATTAAATCATCTCTCTGCACAGTTGCTGTCAAGTTTCAGTGTTTTTTCAGTAGGTTTTGCTTTTTTTCTTGCTTTTTCTGATTCTATTTTCTAATGCCACGATTCAGTTTTATTTACATATTTTTACATTTCCATTACTACTGATCTGCAGAGTGACCAGACAAAAACTATGAATTTTACTTTTATTTTAGTCCTGACTAAATCTTTATTTGTTCTCAATGATAAAAAAGCCACATTGTTGTGTTAAATCTGTTATGATTGACACAAAATACAAAGTTCATTCCTTTAAACAAGGAAACGAGATTTCATAAGGCAACCACAGAGGCCCTGAAACGAAAGGTCAGTGGTTGTCAAAAAAAACAAAAAAACGTTTTATGTCTTAAGTACAATTGGTACAAACCTGTATTATCTAACTTCTGAATCTGATTAACATGAAGTCTAATCTGCAAAGATCTAATGAATCCCTTCCAAACAGCTGCCAAACTCTTTGACTTTTTGTCAGTGTGACTGTGGAATGTTTTTATAAGGTGTCATAGAGTTTCTGGAGGAACTTGCCGGATGACATTCTGCTCATAGCCGTCTGCGTCTAGAAAGCATCACACGCCCTGCCAGTCCAACGCAACATATACACCTGGAGGATCGGCGAGCGAAATGTTGTGTGTGTAGAGTAGAGGAAGAAAAGTACGGCAGCAGCTGTCGCTTCTTCAAATCTTATCGATGACTCTGAAACCAGGTGATATTTCCTCCGAAAACATTCTCTGCTGCTGCTGCTGTTCACTTTCACTTTGATCCACCGGTCGACTCAAGGACGCAGCGTCTGGTCGTCTTCGGGCAAACATCAGGTCAGGTAAGAACTTGTGAATGATGCACTCTTTGGTTCTAAGCTCAAAAGTCAGGTTAGGAAGTTCATGGGGGCTTTATATAATATAATAATACATAAAACTTACTTTAATTGCACCATTTCTTTTAAATATACAGTAAAGTTCAAATTCAAAAGATGATAAGATAATGAGTCGCTTTAAAAATCTGTGCAAACCGCTGCTCATTTTTCACAGATTACAAAAGCGCTTCATGCAAATGTTGACATCTCTGTGCTCTTTGTACATATTTCCATTCATGTGAGTGTTAGATGTTACTATACTCAACAAATCTAGTGAAATGAAAGGTGGACCTCACTGTCTGACTGGTTGAGTTTGTGTGAATCGTTTGGACACTTTATGGGAAGCAGGACAGTTAGAGGCAGCCGGCTGTTCATGGCTTGAATCATGCAGGGCGAGTCAGGTTTCATGTGAAGATGAGGAGGAAATCATCCCTCTTGAGTTTGACAGTTCTCGTCAACAGCGATAAGTTTTGTCTCTGTGTTCAGTCCCAGCAGACCCATGGAGGACAGAACAGAAACCCAGATTGCTGTGAAGGTGGAGGAGCATTCTCGGGGTGTCATCCTGACTTACTTCCAGGGCGACATCAACAGCATGGTGGACGCTCACTTCACCCGAGCTCTCACAGGAGACAGCAAGGCCAAGGCTCCGGCAGCGAAGACAAAAAAAACGAGGAAAAGTATCAAACTTGGTGAGCACATAACAGTGAGTGACACACAAACAAGATGTTGGATTCTATTCGACTTCACTGCATGGCTTCTCTTTTCTTCTGCCCCCTGCAGAGAGCACCAGCTCATGTCAGGGCAGGGCTGTTGACCCTTATACTGAGTCACAGTCCCCTCCTGCCGCGGAACGTCTCCTGACATTTGGCCCCGCGGCCGAAACTCCCCCCGGGTCGTGGCACTCGCTCACAGCCCGGCCAGGAGAGGGCTCAAGTCTGCCTCCCATTGCATACTCCCTGACCCCGCAAGGGTTGAGCCTGACTGGACAACAATACGCCACATCCCTGCTCAACCTGCTGCACAGTGACAGGGGTGAGCTGGGACCCAGCATGGCCTCCAGCTCCAAGCCAGACCTGCTGCCCAGCTGGACCGTGCCTCCGGGGTTCAGAGAGTCTGTGGACCCCTCTGTGGGATTTGAACCTGGTAAGCCTGCAGCCGCAGCATAGGACCCCAGATGGAGAAACTGATAAGGCAGTAATGATGATATAACTTGGTTCCAATAATTGTGCGGTCTGAGAAAGGAACAAATTAATAGTGTATAGTAGGTAATGATCGGTTATTAAAAATGTATCTTAGATACGGGACAGATGTTAGCATTTAATGATTACATCCCCCAGTCTCACCGGCTGCATAATGAAAGTGAAATTAATTGAACCAAAGTTAATCTTTGGCTGGAATTCAAATCCTTATCAGCTGCAGAGGCACATAACCAATGTTCCTTCTTTAAAGTGCATGCTTGTGTTTCTATGCTCCGGCAGTACACAACTGACAAGTAGCAAGTGCATTACTACTGGAAAAGCATTAACAAATCACTTGAGTGATGGCAATTAAACTAAAATATCTTACTGGTCATCTTCAGAGCACGTTCATGCTCATTTGTTGCTCGTGCTGCATATAAAGCAGGCATGCTGCAGTACATCTTTACATAAAAGCAGTGATTATGTGCCATTATGCACCAGATTCAGAATCAGTCAGCACGGAGGCACTTATGTAGGTTATCGTTGGACAGCAGACAACCTGTCATACTCAAATCAGTGTGGAGGTCTTTGAAAATTACTCGTTAGGAATCTTTTGTGTTGACAGTAAGATCTGGACAACTTTCTTGTTCATTTCCTTGTATCTGCACAGGAAGTGCTTGCATCTTGTTCTGCTATTGTTTGAAAAAGATACACATATATTAATTAGGCTGTAATGTTTAACAGTGTGGGTGATTGTGAGCTGTTTAGAAATGCTGGGATTTTGTCTCCTCTCTGTCAGAGCGAAAGAAGGACTTATACTGGTATTGAAGAGCGAGCGACTGGAGCAGCAGAGACAGAAACGTCTTCAACCACGCGACACTGAGTTACAACAGCTGGCTCACTCTTCAGTCAAGGAGCCGCCAGATGTGTATTTGTCAAACAGACCTCGGCGTGTCAAGGGAGAACTCACAAACACGAAAGAAACAGCAGCGCTTCCATCCCCTGGCTCGCTCTCTGCACTTCTCGCTAAAATGAACTCAGTTCCTCAGTATGTGTTAACTGGAACAAGCCTTCTGGAAGGGAACACTCTCTGACAAACCTGTTCTTCAACTCTGTCATTCCTTTGGTAGATCTCTGAGCACTGTTTATGTTGTTTCTCCCTCTGCTGTGGAGTCGAAAGTGCTTTCTCTTATTTCTTGTCTTAGTGGATCTATACCAGTAACTGGACTAGTATTACCTTGTGAGCCTTTTCAGTGTAAAAATATTTTTGTTAATATTGGTCTGCAGTTCACCTGGATGACCTTTAGTTGTTAATATTCTTACATATCCAAAAGGGCACAATCATTCAATCTTAATAAATAGTTTTCTGTAATTGTGTATCAAAAGTAAAGTTAAATTCTTTTCACTGGCTTTGAAAAGAAATTAACACTGGACAGAAGACAACACAAATCGAAAAATAGTGGCATCTAGTGGCAGGTTGACACTATATTAAGTATTCATAAGGCTACTATGGAGTAAACTACCCAGAAGAGTGAAGAAGTTAAATTAGCTTCACCTCACACGACTACAGCATTAAACTAAGAAATTGTATGTTAATTTAGAAATAATAATTTATAAATAAGATCAAAGTAAAAGACTCTTTTCTGCACAATCAATTATTTTACTCTAAATTTGTGAAGAAGATTTTGCTGATAATACTTTTACAACAGTAAAACTCGTAAGTCAGGTTTTTTTTATGTGTAATTGGGTATTTTTAGTGTGTCTTACTGCATCTTCTGCTTAAATGAAATTATTTGAATACATCTTCAACTCGTGCACATGATTTATTTTCACTTGTTGATACTATGGACATTTAAGGTTGTAAATTCTAAATGAATACACAGATGAGACCTTATGACATACAAAATGTTGTGAATAAATACAAATACTGGACAGTTGGCATAACACTTCTTGCATTTTTTGGGCGTAAACATAACTTAACCAGGCTGTGATTCAAACCACAGTCGTTCCATTAACTTAACGTTAATATTGTAACCATGACGACAAAGGACTGGTACCCTTGCCAACTTCAGGAGACACTCCAGTTGATCACACCCGAATGTAGCGAGGCACTGCAAAACACAAAGTATTAAAACGTTATATGAAAAAAAAAGTATGGTTCAAATTTGGTTCAAACTATATAAAAACAACCAAACTGGAGAACAATCTTAAAACTTGTGAGAACCTAAAACAGTGCAGAGAAATAAAAAAAATGATACTGAATTGTGATCAAGCTGCTTCAGCTGTTACCAACAGAATCAACCAATCTATCAAATTGTGTTTGTACAGCCCCAATTCACAGATAATATTTTATCTCATAGGGCTTAATGAGATGTGACATCTTCTGTTCTCACCCTCAACTAGAGTGAGGACAAACTCCCCCAAAAAAACACTTCAACAGGAGAGCAAATGATGAAACCTCAGAGAGCCACAAGCCAGGGATGGGATCCCTCTCCCAGGACGGAGAGGGTGCAATAGATTCCACATGTGACAAAATACGTTGACAAAATTACATTATCTCTAACATTCAAGACAGTGTATTAATGTTTAAGGTATTTATACAAAATGTGTGGAAGAAATGTGGGGAGCAGTAATGACACTTGTTTGTAATGTTTGAGGTATTACCAGTGATGCACACAATAATGACTCATGATTGACTCCACAATAGCCCGAGCTGCGATTCTGAATCTCCAACGAAATCACAAATTAGTTAAGATAGTTTATATTTCCCTCCAGCAGGAGGCTAAAGTTGATCAGGACCAAAACCTGACGCCACAGGACCAGCTTCTTCCCGGCTGCAGTTGGCCTTATCAACGAGGCCCGGGACCCCCACCTGACGAGGACTTTCATCCTGCCCTCACACCTCAAGGATGTTTTACATTAACACATATTATATTATATTGCATTACATTGCATATTGCAAATTGACATTGCTCTCCTGTTTAGCATTTTGCATTTCACTTTTTACTTTACTTTTCATATCTTTTATCTTTTATATATTTTTTTTTATATATATATTTTTTTTCTTATGTCTGTTGTATATATTGTGTTTTTATGTTTTAATGTTCATTGTATGCACCAACAACCAGAGTAAATTCCAGGTAGGTGTAAACCTACTTGGCAATAAATACATTCTGATTCTGATAAGAATCTGTTAATTTAAAGCTTTGTAAGAGAAGGGGGCTGCAAACAGAAGCACTGTTCTCTGGGTCTGTAACTCTCTTCTGCAAATACAACTTTCTCATTCTCTTTGTCGATGGACATTCAGTCTGCGTGACCCTGATTTTTCTTTATTTGAAAAATGCAGCTCCTTTAGCTTCACACCAGACAGCATCATCGAGATAATGCATTCCAAACAAAACAATCATGACACTGTCCTTGACTCTCTAAAAGGATTTCACAGACCTGAGGGGCCACGTCACCTTTGTTTGTGAAAATCATTCTTCAGTGTAGTTGCTAGAAACTCATTAAGAAGAGGAAGAAGTATGAAAAAAGGAAAGTTATCAACCATATCACTGACAGTTTGAGAAATCACACAACTAGTAAAGCAAACACCTAAAACATCCAAAGATACAATAACCAATGTGTACAAGATGAGTGTCAGATATAAAAATGAAAAACAGGGAGTAAATATACTGTGTCACTGACGTATATTCTGGTCGGCCGAGATGTCGCCGTGTTGTTGTAGAAGTTGATGATGAAGGAAAGGACCACGGACCCAGTACTTACAAGTATAATGATGTTTATTACACAAAGTAGTACAGGTCAGGACGAGCTCTAGAGACTCGGAGAAATCACACAGCCAAATGGTGAAAGTCTGACTTCTCCCTGCAGGGCAAGAAGTTTTATAGGTGGGAGGTAGGACCCCAAACCTATAGATAACATTACATCACACAACAGGGTCTTCAGCCTAAATAAGGGCATGTTTAGTATCTTGTAGTGTAAGGCGTCTTCATTGTACAGGTCGAAAGTATTCTCTGGGGGAGAGAGTTAACGCATACATTCCATACCATCTGGGATAGTGTTTAACGAGAGTCAAGACGCTTAAGCTTTTAAGATGTCATCATGTTTTATAACCATGTTCAAAAGATCTATTACCTAAAATACACCACATAACAGACACAGACACAGGCACCAAATGCAAAAGATGCATTCGTATTCCAAATCCCTTTAGTCCCATCCCTTTAATTCCATGCTTCATACTGATCTGAAACTCAATTGATGCTGTGAACAAGGCAGCCGGGAGCGCAGATGTTTTCACTGCATTGATCTGCAACAGAAAGTGAACTTTGCCAACTTTGACTCTCTGCATGGATCACCTATCTGAACGGGCTTGGAAGTCTCCATAAGTTCACACAAAAAGGAAATGAACGAGAGCAAGTCAGTGCAGTGAGGTAAACGTTTATTGAGAGCACACAAAACACAGTTTGGCCGTGTGCAAAAGAAAATGCTGAACAGGTGGGAAAGGTTTCTTTGTTGTTGACTTACTGTGTGCACAGTTGACTAAGCTCCCACACACAAGAGCAGTCCTGCACAGAAAGCAGCACTGAATATGAAACGCACGGCTTAGCAAAACCATGCAGCCAAAGTTTGTCTTTCTGAAGCGGAACCCCACAAGTAATTCTCTCTCTGGTGCATAATTAGATCTTCATTTTTGGACAATCGCTTGATCTGGCCTATATCTGTCGCGAAAACTCCAATGGAAGGAATCCGATGGAAGTCGGTGTGACAGCGCACATTTGATTCTTGTCTGCACATAAGCTCAGAAAGACATTGCACCTGCAGCTGGAAAGCAATAAATTGCAGGGATTCATTCTATTAACACAGGTAACTGGAATCAAAAGGACTCATTATAATACCAGGGAAGATTCTGAGGAAGAGAGGGGAGGAGAGAGTGTGGAGAAGAGGAGTCGGGAGGTTGGGCGGGGAGGCTACTATAAGAGTGCAGATATAAAGAAGAGTATAGAGCAAAGTACACTCTCTCTTCGAACTGTGCAGTAGCGGCCCTCGCAGCATGTGGAGCAGTTGCAACGGAGCTGTGCAGGACAGTGTGTGAGTCCGGCTCCTCTCCTGCTTCCCTCCTGCTCCCGTCTTACTCCTTTACGGCCCCTCTTCGGCTCCTCTACAGCTTCTCTCCTGCTCCTCTACAGCTTCTCTCCTGCTCCTCTATCTGGCTCCTCTTTCCTGCTCCTCTCCTTCTCCTGACCTGCTTCTCTCCTGCTCCTCTCCTGCTCCTGTCCTGCTTCTCTCCTGCTTCTCTCCTGCTTCTCTCCCATTCCTCTCCTCCTCCTCTCCTCCTCTCCTCCTCTCCTCCTCTCCTCCTCTCCTCCTCTCCTCCTCTCCTCCTCTCCTCCTCTCCTCCTCTCCTCCTCTCCTCCTCTCCTCCTCCTCTCTCTGCTATGGTCGTCCTCATACGCGGCTGCAACTTCAGCACCGCGGACAGCTCCCACTCGACCTCCAGCCCCGGCACCGACCTCTCCCTGCGGGACTCCCCGGCGGCGGCGTCCCAGATCCCGGGTGGTCTGAGCCCCGGTGGCCTGAGCCCCGGTGGTCTGAGCCGGAGCGGACACACGGTGGTGGCCGTCTGCCTCGGCTTCATCCTGGTGGCGGGGATCCTCAACAACCTGCTCACTCTGCTCGTCTTCGCCAAGTTCCGGTCGCTGTGGACGCCCATCAACCTCATCCTGCTCAACATCAGCCTCAGCGACATCCTGGTCTGCGTGTTCGGGACTCCCTTCAGTTTCGCTGCCAGTCTGCAGGGGAGGTGGCTCATCGGGGAGCACGGCTGCAAGTGGTACGGCTTCGCCAACTCGCTCTTCGGTGAGTCACAAGTGAGAGCAGACACGAAACTTTCTGTCTGTGGTTTTCCAGCCACTCGTGAGTTTTATTATGAATTCAGAAAGTTAAAAAATTTTGACAGTTTGACTTTGGTAAGGATTATTTTGACAAGACGTGGAAGAAATAGTTAAACCTGTAGTACTGTAGCAGTACATTTACATAACATGACTCAATTACAACCTACAGTCCTGAAGTCAAAGTTTTACCAAAGTCAAAGTGAAAATCCATAGTCAGCTAGTTACTAGATTTTCAAAATAATCTTTAGGCAAATTTCAGGTGATTGACTTGTTTTAAGGACTTTATGATTTTGTTAATACAGACAGAGGTGGAATAAATAGTACTGTAGCAGTACTGCTGTATAAAATCACCTATTTACATCCTGTATACAAAATGTCACCAAAGTAAAACTAAACATTCAGATAATAAAATAGTCTTTAATAAAGCCGAACATGGAGAGACTGACTTGTTAAAGATTAATTTTGATGATGTGGTGATTTTGATGATGATGATTTTGTCAAGATAAAGGCATAAGAAACATTAAGAGCTTCGATAAAAGTACTGGGGCAAAATTACTTATTCACAGGCTAAAGTGCAAATCCAATATCAGCTTAACATCAGATATCTAAATCATCTTTGACAAAGTCAAACATGGTAACTGACTCTGTTAATTCCATTTGGATGATGACGATAAGGTTAACTATAGTTGTGCGAAAAGTTTTTAGATAATTTTGATAATAGGACTGTAGCAGTATCATTGTATAAGAATTCTTATTTACAACCTTAAGTCCTGCATTCAAACTGTTACAAATCAAAACTGCAACGTGCAAATCTGTTATCAGCTAAATATCAGATATCAACATAAAAGCATTAAGTCACTTTAAGAGGGATTCTGTATAATCGTAATTGATGTATGACATGTTAACTGCTGTAGTAAATTCTCTTATGTTAAATCTGCTCCTAAATCCTTCTGTGCAAAGCAATTCATAGTAAAATGTAGTTGTAGAGTTCATCTAGTGGAGTCAAAATAATAGTATCTCTCTTTGTGTGTCACAGGAAACTCAAACCTCAACAGTGCTTGAGAAAAGATAACTTAACCCCAATGGTTAAATAAAACCAAATGATCTGTGTTGGTGTCAGATTCAACCATATATTTCAGATATTTGGCTCATAAGAACCATAGAGAGTTCACAGTATTTAACCCGTTGAGGGAAGTAGCTGAAATGCATTTACTCTGGAATTTTTATATTTTTCATGGTCATTTTTTTGAGCATTTGAGTAAATGTACTTTACATAGTTATTTTCCATTGCTACCACTGGTCGAATAAATCCAAAATAACCATGTTGGACTGTGTAGGTGTCACATTCTACCATTTATTTCAGTTAATTGGCTCTTTAAAGGAAACTGAGACCAAAGACGGCAGCGAGTTTCACGACAGGAAGCCAGTGACGCTGACATAGAGTCCCGCTGTGATCTATTCATCTTGTGTCAAAGTGAGGATGACTCATGGTCGACATGTCATTTGACAGATTTACTTGAGTTTCAGTCTCTTGATCTCCTTTGCACACAAAAGCTTTCAGTCGAAGGCTTTCTGCAGCCGAGGTAGAAATGTGCATCCTGTTGGTTTTTAATTGACGTACAAAAGACAAACAATCTCATTGTCCTAGCGATGAGTCACATCCACACACACACACACACATAAACTTTCAAATAGTTTATTTATATAACACCAGGCAGACATGGGAGTCGTAGTGGTTTACAGAAGCATTGAAAAACTTAAAGAATAAGCAATAAAGAAGAAATACAAAATACATGGGAACACAAGCAAACTACTAGCAAAGGAGAGTTCTCTAACTATCAAACGTTTTCACAAATATTATTAACATCAACTATTTCACTCTAAAATCAAAAAGAATTTGACGGTGAAACTCATGTTTTTAATATTAAACAATTAATTTAGATGAAAAGTTATATAGTTGTAAGATTCAAACCTTTTGTGTGCTGGAGATCTGACGGCATTCTGGGATACGTATCAATGAGATGATGACAAAGGGAATGTTAGAGTCGGAATAAATATCTGTACCAACTTCCATGGTGAATCCTTTCAGCAGTTGTTGAGACATTTCTCTTATAAACCACCAGTATGAAACCTCATGTTGGAGGAAAAGTCAATTCATCAATGTCGTTTCAATTCATCAGACAGTTGCTCAGATATTTCAGTCTGGAGCAAAGAGGAGGTTCCGCCGACGTTGTCATTCTGTGAGCGGTTCACAATGAAAAGGAAAAGACCGCAGCTGATATGGATTTTTCTATGACTGTCTAGAGGCCTTAAGGTTTCCTGTCACAAAAAAAGGAAGAATGATGCTCACACACAGCTTCATGTGTCAGTTTTGGAAAGTCAACATATCACAAATCATATATACATTTCAAGATCTTTGTTCATTGTTAAGAAAAGGCATCAACTTTCATGTTTTTACTTGGAAGAATAAAAGCCAGACAAGCAATGATTTTTGCATTTAATAAATTCATTTGAACTATTTATTTCATATTCTGCTTTCACACCCTCGAGAAAGTTAAAGGTCTGATTTTACAGAGAACATCTCAGCAGGTTGATTCAGACCAACTGTTCCTCGTTCATTGGAACCAGTGTAGAGTTGTTAGAAGAAGGAGAGTAAGAAGTATAAATTGCTCTCTTATTAACCTGATCTACTCTGATTTCTCCTCTCTTGCTCCATCAGGGATCGTCTCCCTGGTGTCTCTGTCCATTCTCTCCTATGAGCGCTGCACCACCGTGCTGCGTTCCTCCCAGGCCGACATCTCGGACTTCAGGAAGGCCTGGCTCTGTGTCGGAGGCTCCTGGCTCTACTCTCTCCTCTGGACTGTGCCGCCTCTACTGGGTTGGAGCAACTACGGGCCAGAGGGACCGGGCACAACATGTTCAGTCCAGTGGCACCTCCGCTCGCCCACCAGCGTGTCGTACGTGTTGTGTCTCTTCATCTTTTGTCTGCTGCTGCCCCTCCTGCTCATGGTCTACTCCTACGGACGAATCCTGTTTGCAATCAGGAGGGTGAGTGCATGCCTGTCTGGTACACGCTTACACAGATCGGTTGGTTTAACATGTCATAGGACTGAAGTAACACAAAACATGTGTGTTATAATAAAGCATAAGTTATGAATAGTTTCTTTGTCAGTTTAATTTATAAGGGATTTAAAAAAGGTGTGCTCTAAAAAAGGGGTGCTTTAAAAAATACAAGAAATGTCAACACACCAGTTTTTTAGTTACCTTCCTGCTAACGTTGTAGACACAGGCTGTTAACTCCTCGGGTAAAGTAGAAGCAGAGACACTAGACATATACCTGCAACGAATGAAATAAAGAATAAAACAATTTTAAAAAATCAGGACAAACAATACAAAGTTTAGCTTGAGAGACAAAGCACAGTTTTTGTGTTGTGTGTATCAAGTTCATTGTTTCTCATGTTTGTGCAGGTGGGAGTGGCAATGCCCTGATATGAAATAGCTCACGGGAGAAAATCCCTGAAAAAAGATCAGATTTAAAGCCTGTGTGTGCTTTCTGTTCGGTCTTTTTCAAAGCTTCGGATGCTTTAGTTGCTGCTTGAAGGGAACGTTTCCATTGTCACCACTTGCAGGCTCTTGTTATGTCACAGAAATGTTTATAATATATTGTACATACACTTGGCTCAATGACCTTCGGCTGCGTTTCACCCTGACAGTAAAGAAGACACATTTCTAAAGGTTCAGTGGGAGCTACACACAGCCCCCAGATGTAATTTTCTCAGGATAAAGTGCCTTAATCGGTCTCATAAAGTGGGCTTCATGGTGCCTCTTGAGCTGTCAAGGTTCTTTGGGCATTAGATCGCCGCTCGGAGGTTGAGTGATTCCTCTCACACTCCCATCAGCACTAGCTTGCGTGTTTTCGAGGTCATTTCGCAGTGCAGATAATGCCAGAAGCCGCAGATCAGTGTTGGCTATCTCACAAGCCATTTTTCCAGCAGGAGAAGGATCGAGCAGCGACATCTTCGGGCGAGCGACGTTTCAGAGACCGGCTTCCTTCCTGAGGGCAATGACCCCCTCTCACTTCCCAGATAGTGACTCATCGGCAGCTCGGTGTGGGTTACGTAAACCTGTCAGTCACACAATTATAGAGCAATCAATTGATGTTGGGTGGCTCCGTGCACCTTTCTGCTACTGCTCCTATGAATCACCCATGGGAGGTATTTTTAGATCAAGGAAGCAACCTGTTACTAATGGATCCCTGCTATTAATGCACCCGAGGGAGTCAGCGCACGGAGGGGCTTGGCAGACATGATTACTGTATACCCTCGAACGGTGGCTCAGCCGTCGCCCTCTGACTGGAAGCTCTTTTCTTAGAAACTGAGCAATCAGTGTGTGTATTCTGCAGCCGGCTTCTCCCAGGTGACTGAAGCGGACACGTCAGAGGGACGCATGACATTTACACCAGCAGCATCAGTGTGGATCCGGCTTAGATTTCTATAGTTTTTCCTTTGCATGGCAACATCGCTCTGAGATTGGGTTCATGATGCTGTCGATAAAGCTTCCTCTATGAACCCACAGACCTGGGAGATTTATTTTCATATAACTGTGTCCTGTTTATTGACAATGGACATATTTCCTGATGAAAAGAATAGAATCTTACTCAGTAGAGCGCAAGGCCCAACAGATGAAACCACATTTAAATTCACTAGATCCAGATTTTTATTTTGATCTGCACCAAATTGCCCACACTTATAAATACCAGTCTCCTAAACATGATTATAAACATGTTTATTTTCATTAGGACACATGGATTATTCCTGGATCCGCCTCCTAATTCCAGATCCCCACCAAAATTCGATGGGTTCTTCCATGACTCAAACTACATTCTTCTACAAAGTTTCATGTAAATCAGTTCAGTAGTTTTTGCATAATCTTGCTAACCGTCAAACAAAAAAACAAAAACATAACGCATGGTGGTGATCACATAATGCACTGGAAATGGGTATGAAATCATTACTGAGGAAGTGGCAGCCACAGCAGAGGAGATGTTGCCTATGATAGGCAAGTATCAGTATCTGAGCTAATTTTAGCCCACAGCTGCACCAGAGCAGGGGAAACCAGCAGGTCGGATGTAATGGAACACAGTGGAGCTGCTGGACACACGTTAACCGTCTAGTATTTCTTTAATGAGTGTCTCTATGGTAATTGCGACATGTCCATTACCGAGTCTGACATGTTTGATCAACGTTCGTGCTGAACACTCACACGTCACACACGGCACGGACAAATTTACACTTTCTCCTCAACCAACGGTCAGCTCTCATTTTGTTTCTGGATAAGCTGGAGAACAATTTGTGAAGAGCATAAAATAGCTATACTCAAACCTTTTAGAAACAAAGTCGCCATCTTAAATACTCCCTAATTGACGCGTCTACAGAGAAAATAGAGAGAGTTACCCTAACACCATGGTTCAGCATTCAGGCAGATGTATAGAGAAATGATTTGTTGATCCAGCACTCATCAAAAAAAAGCAAATCCCTTGAATATGTAAACCAACTTGGCAATAAACCCAGATTCTGATTCTTGCTCCATGTTTTCAGGTGGGTAAGATCAACCTGCTGGCCGCTCAGCGCAGAGAGCAGCACATCCTGGTGATGGTGTTGTCCATGGTGTCCTGCTACATGCTGTGCTGGATGCCCTACGGCATCATGGCCCTGATCGCCACCTTCGGCCGGCTGGGCCTGGTCACTCCCATGGCCAGTGTGGTGCCCTCGGTCCTGGCCAAGCTCAGCACCGTCATCAACCCTGTGATCTACATGTTCTTCAACAACCAGGTGAGCGACCCGGGCGGGGGGGGGGGTGAGGAACGATGAAGTACACTATGTAAGGTCTGTTGGGTAAAGTATAAATATGTCTGCTCAGCTGTGTCTGTAATCTGTGAAGTGGAGAGAAAGGTAGAGAGACGTTCACGGAGGAGAAGCTCAGACTTTTTTCTCTCAGTGTTTCTCGATAACCACTTATCAGCTGTTATGTTCATCACACTGGATGACAGCTTCCTGTTTAGGCAGAAGCAAGAAAACCTCCTCATCAATTTGGCAAATACACAAATTGAGCCAAATAGACAAATATGCTACAATTACACACAATAGAAAGTAGCACAAGAGCTTTCCTTCCCCCGCAGCTATATGTGACCTTTTGTCTCTTTCATAAACTGTGGGCGACATGACTGCTCCCCAAAAGTGAAGCCAATGCATCTCAATTGCCACCTAGTGGCTGGCGGAAGTAACACGCATAAATCCTCCATGTTAATCAATGGGATATGAACCAAACTAAAATGTCAAAGTTCACGTTACGCACATTTTTGTGTATGTCTTCTGTCGATTGAGGTAAATCTTCTCACACTGGTGTTTGTCCAAGTGATACACTTTCCAGTAGGTTTGGTTTTAATTATTTAATACGATAAAAAAAAGGGGCGAAACATCATGATTGACAGCTGAGACTGACTCATGATTGGCCAAGTCGGAGGAAGTGGACGCACGACATCCATCTTTAAATACAATGTATGGTTTCTGCTTAAACATACTTTCAATATTTGTCTTAAGTAAACTAATGATTTAATGTTTTCCTCTCTAGGTAGAGTATAAGTATTGTTTCAGCAGACTTTACCCTAACTTTTAGTAACCGACTGATATGTTTCTGATTATTATGTATGTTACTGATATAATGAGCTTGGATGTCAAACTTCTCATAACCTGCAAATCACCACAACACCACATCAATGCTGACAAACACTGATCTTCCTGTATTCTGTGTTTCCCACCAGTTCTACAGAGGCTTTGTGGCTCTGATGAAGTGCAGAGACGAACCTCAGTCTGTTCATGATGAAGTGCCCCCGACCCCAAGGACTCTGGCTTCAGGCCTCTACCCCTTCCACAAGCATCAGGCCTCTCTCTGCTCCGCCCCACCTCCAATCCACAGCAGCTCCAGAAACACTGCCCCCTGCAGCCGGCACAGTGAACATCACACACTTGTTGTTCATTTCACTCCTTAGCTGGTTTTTCCCCTTTTTCATCTGACAGACTGTGGACGTTAAATTAATGCCCAGAATCCAAAGAGCAACTCAAAGACAGTTCATTTTACACATGACAAAGAACTGTATAAGGTATGAATGTAAACTCAGTCCCATGCAGTTCTGCTTTAGTTCACATTTCACTTGGATATGTGCTAATCTTCCATATACGATAATGCCAATGTACAGCACATGTTAAGAATGTCATTATGTGTAAGTTTGCAGGTTGACAGACCAAGTTAAAGCAGCCTCTGAATATTCATGCCGACGCTCATGAAATGTAAATATCAATGAATGTCTCTTGTGGTTTGCATAAGAATAAAATCCCCTTGGACTTCTCAGTTAGACGTTTGATTCTGAGTCTTGATCCTATCTTCTTTTATTTCCTTTTCAAAAACAGCAACTACAGGAAACAGAAGAAACAGTTTGAATATTGTGTAATGCACCATTTAATGGAGAGAAAGGGGAATAATTTGAACATGCACTGATTCTGGTTCAACAATTACATAGAATTTAACTGTACATGGTGTCTGGTACTAAATAAGGAAAACAAAGTATGAAATATAGCGTTTACAAACATTGAACCTATTCTTCTTTGTATTTATTTCTATACATACAAATAATCTATGTGTATATTTTAAGTTGAGAATATTTTGAACCACTGAGATGATGTAAAAGATGTCGACATGAAACGTGGTTTGATATGAACATCTGCAGTAATGTCACATTACACTCAGACTGTGTCAGTCATTTTTAAGTATCGGTTTTTAAAGTCTTTTTTTTTATCATAGGAAATCCAATTCTTGTGTGCCGTGTCAAGAATATTATACATATTTAAGGTTAAAACAGCCTTCATGGGGTTCGAGGCACCACCAGATAAATGACGCTGTTTTTAACCCAATGCTCAACATGAGAATCTTAAATTTTAGCCCCCAAAAATATCACAAATGTTTTTTTATGTGAACATTTTTCATTCCTCAACATAAAAAAATGTAGAAGACAAACAAGTCATTGACGACAAGTAACAAAAAGTGACACAAATGCAAGAGAAGATTATAGCATTTTAATTGAAAACCCAACAATAACTAATAACGACTTGTTTTCTACTCACTGGGTAAACTTAACTCAGTATGGCAGTGATTTCATGAGAAGCATGCACTTTAAGAAACTCAAGTTGTCCTCTGCTAAGCCTTCTTCTTCCTTCTGCTTTCACAGCACTCAGTGACTAATTGGGAAAACCCTCTTTCTTCATCTCTTGTTCTGCGCAACTTCTCCAGTTCTTCTCCTACTCCTCTTACCTTGTTTTCAGCAGTGTGACGACATCTATCTGAAAAAAACCTCTTTCAAGTTGAACTGAGGTGAGATGAATTCATGAAGCTTTTACCGGCCTGTGCTCAGCTGGCATTTGTCCCCTCGCATTTTGCACTCGTTCTTGTTTCCTCTGAATATCTTGTGAAGTAAACAACCAAAAAATCCAACAAATACTATCGAGAAGTTACTCTGTAAATATTTTAACTGCGTGGGTCTACACACAGGTCTTCTTTAGTGGCCACATGGATGTAGAACATGTTTTAAATGTGTTATTTCCTGCTCCTATTACTCTGTAGACCATATGTATCTGCGGCTGCTGAGGTCATTTGTGTCTCAGGAAATACACACAGCATCAAAATTGTGTGAAAATACCACTGAGCGTCCAATGCACAAGCCTTTGGTTACAAGCTCTGCGACACATGGCCTAGTTCTATTCCTGTATAACAAATAGTAGAACATTCGACTGCACTTTGTAGGATTATTGTTCATTTTTGTCAAAAATAGAAGTGTTGCCACACTTACATGGAAATATTGAGTAGTACAAGTTCACGTGACATTCAGCGGAACCTGTCAGAATGGGAGGCGCAACACACACATGCATGCACACACACAATCACACATGACCTCTGCAAAGGTCACGTCACTTGTAGATTTGGGCACGTCGAAGACTTCAGAGCTTCCAGGAAGTGTCAAGAGTAAAACTCAGTTTGCAGAGAGAGCTGCAGCTCAGAGGTGCCGTGGGGATGTGACAGACAGCAGGCAGCTCCTGCAGACTCCACCACTTCTCTCCATCATGATCAACACTTACCACACCAGCATGGCCCCACCGCCGGTGCCTCCGCGCCACAACGGGTCCCAGACGCTCCTCATCCCCGGTCCACATCCATCACCGAGCCACAGCAAGACTCTCATCCGATTCCTGGTCGGCGTGGCGGTGCTGCATCTGCTGCTGTCTGTCGTAGGATTCATCTATCTGTACCACTATGAAAGAACGGTAAAAATACATCTATTATTACAGTGTGAGGATTTTAACTTGAATGGCCTAGCTGGTGGCACTGCTGAATCTATTTTTTAAATCATTATGCAGTACTTACTAAACCCATTTCAAGTATTTTACTTAGTAAATATAAAGGTGATGGTTTGAGGAAAAAGTGCCTTTTTGTTTTTCAATTTTTTTCAAATTCTATTCAACTTAAAAACTAATCGATAGGAAAAAACAATTATAAAATATATATATAAGTTTCATCCGCAAATTCATAATTTTTCATTCTAAATTCTGAATGAAGTAACTGATGTGCAAACTGCAGTGCACTTGAGTTTGCATTTGTGTATTTAGAGCACAGGAAATGCTCTTGAACAAGCAGGTGAGGTGTGATATTACTATAGCAGACATTTTGTGATCAAAGAGAGAAAGCTCTTTAATTTCACAATGTTAATATCATAGATAATATGATATATAGATAATAAGTATAAGAGGAAAATCCCTAATTTGTGTTCCTAATTCGTTCCCACAGGAGAGAGTTTTTGCCGTAGCTGAAGGAAAAGGTAAACTTATTTAATTTCTCCCCAAATGTTATTTGATATATTAAGTTGCATAAAAATATTTATACGACTCTGACCAAATGTTTTCTCTCATTTGCAGCTGAACTTCTATCAGCAGTAAAACAGGAAACCCACAGAGCCTTGGCGCATTTGGAGGTTAAACGGGAAACAGCAAAGTCACCTAAATGTAAGAATCTATAGAAAGATCATATTTGAAATGAAATTAGTATTTTTTCTGTAATAAACGCCTCCCTGTGTCTCTCCAGCTGGTTATCTCCAGTGGAACATGGTTACCTCAGCTCGCAAGAACATCAACTACTCCTACAGCAGCTGGCTGACTGTGCTGCAGGCCGGGGACTACTACGTCTACTCCAGGGTGACCTTCTCCAAGAGCCACTCCGTCATCCCCCTGTTCAGCAGAGTCAAGCTGAAGAAGAGCGAGAAGGACGAGAAGGACCCGGAGATCTTGATGCAGGCCTACTGCAACCTGGGAAGCCCCACTGGGAATCCCTCTGAGCCTCGGCAGTGCACGGCCACGCAGGGAAGGGTGGTCACGCTGGAGGAGGGAAATCAGCTCGGGGTCTGGATAGAAAACCTTTCTTATGTGGACTACGATGGAACAGCCACAGCGTTTGGGATGTACAGGCTGTAGGAGCGTCCGGAGGAGCATGTGGACGGACCTGGAGTGAACTCATTCAGTGGATGGACTTGGATATAAATCTACTGAGAACACTGCTGAATACAGAGGGTTGATAAACTGTGATTACAGAGAAACAGTCCTCAACTATAATTTATACTTAATCATTCTGTATTTATTCAATTAAATGAAGTTTATATTACCCTGAAATGTTTTTTTTCTATATTTAATCTTAACTGTCCCTTCTTATCTCATCAGTTTATCACGCGTGTGCTCAACTCAGGAGTGAATTTCAAAGTAAAAGAGATACCGATCATCTCAGTGTTGTGGTTGCCCACCCGTCGATAGCGATCTGCCGCTCGATCTCACTGTGGACCCCCGAGATCTCTGGAATCACTGTCTGCGGTTTCGCCTCAGCTGCTAGTTTATCTACTGCAAGTTGGTTTGTGTACTAAAGTAAATACTAGAATACTACGGGAAGACGCGCATCTTTCTGGTCTGTCGATAACAATCTAAGCCCCGTTAGAACCTTAGAACAGATGAATGGACTCAGAAAGTTAAACTGTTTTAGTTTGAAACGGTAAAGTGTTGTATACGTTTGTGTCATAAACAGATACACATTGTGTTTTATAAGAGGAATAAACCGAGAAAATTATATTTCAGTCGAGTTTTAATGTTTATCTGTTGAAATTATGCTACAAACACAAGTGGTTGCAACACTTTCTGTATGCGTATCATAATAAAAGCGCCCCAGCGTTTAAAACCATTCTTTTGTTTAAAAAGGAGATTTTATTGTGAAATATTTGCAGGAGCAGAATATGAGCGTCTTCAAACTGTTTAGTATTTGTATTTATTTGAGTACAAGAGACCACTTTCACACAAGTAAATACTCATATTTATGGCCACGTAAAAAGCATTGCACTGCAGTGTTGAACTGAAGCTAAATATTGTGCACTGCACAGATACTGTAAATGTGACTATTGTTCATTGAATAGATAAAGTTGCATAACCGCTTTTCTTTGTGTATATTTATGCTCGTATATTCAGCCTTTAACAGAAAATGCTAAAATAAATATGAGCCTCCTCAGTGGGTTTCTTGAAAGATATCAGGGTGGTAGATCTCAGATTTAAATGTGATCATGGCCTCGAAAAGGTTGGTGACCACTGTATTACACAGTCATGTGTCAATGTCCAAACATGGAGCACATCTGTGTGAAAATATTTTTAAACGACGTTAAGAAATGCTGCAAACCAACGAAAAGAATAGAATAATTGCAGAGGCGCTGGATAAGTCATCACCCAGTCATCAGGATTAGGAAAGGGAGGTCTGACCAGCTCCACGGGCCACTCAGAAATCAAACTTTGTAATTTATTTACTGTGAAGTTCCTTTGAATCATTAGTCAGTCTGTTCCACTGCGGTTTCAAATTTCTAGGACACAAGAAACCACACGAAAGATGCAGTTTCTCATGATGCAGCGCCACAAGAAACAGGACCACTGCAGATGTTACAACTTGAAAAAAGTTTAACTACCTCCTTGAAACGGGAAACTACTTCTTTGATGACATATAATAATTTTTATGTATAGTATTTTACTGCTAACAGTTTTCAAGTATAAACTGCATACTATCTTATTCTGTTAGAATAAGAAAGTATGCAGCAATTGGCTTACATTTAATCCCATGTAGTGTGTAAATCAGTTGACACGATCCATCCCAGTTAACGTTTCATTTTTCTTTATCCTCTGCTGGAACAGTATGATTCCTTCACAGCGATAATATGTCTGACACAAATAGATGGATTAAAGAGTCACTGTGATGTATCACACGATTACCATATGTGACATCTGCCATTCAATTTTTACACAGTGGAAAATTTGATTTAGACCAATGGCTGCCTAAAAGACAGGAAATGATTCTCAGTATTCCAGATTCCCAGTAAAGGAAGGGGCTGAAACATTAAAGATGACATATTACAAATCATATTATCAGTTTATATTTAACTGCTGGCTCCACCTTATCCTCCAGGTATGAGTTAGAAGCCACTTTAACTTGCTTGATGACTATTGGAGTTTAAAAATACTGGGTGAGTATTATAAAAGTAGGTTCTACCTCCCTCCCACCCATCAAAAGTAAAATGCAGTGCAGTGCAAGATTGAAGTCAGCCCATCATAAAAAAAAACCTGCAGTGTGTCAGATGAGTAGCACAGAATGGAAAATGTGATTAACTATGGAGGTGCGTAAAGATGCAGAGGCGACGCTCTCTCACAGGATGTCATCTATTCTAGTCACTCCTTTCCGTCCTGTGAAGAGTTTCCTGCAGTCAAATCTGAACAACCTTCAAATTCCTGAAGGGCAGAAGTGTTGAATGCTGCGTGGAACAGGACGAACCAGACGGGATTTCCAAGTCAAACGTGACCTCACGTAGTTTCAATGTTTGGACTTTTCCATTTTGTGACATTGATGTCAAGCTCCACAGGTTATATTAAACTTTTAATAAAAGGATGACCATACCAAACATAAAGTAACAGAGTGTCTAGAAAAAAAAGAAGCAATAACAATACTTTGCAACAACAATGATTGCATAGAAGAACTTTTCAAAAACATTACACGCAGTGGTCTGGAGATGTGATTTCAAACAAGATAAAAAAACGGAGTTCAGCCCCTTCCCACTAGTAAGTGCTCAATGAGGCTTTGGGGAATTGAAAACGACAGTATGTTAGACTCAATGAAAACAATTCAAAATACAGAATGAGCAACAATGTTAATCTCAACAGCAAAGATATGATGAGACAGTCACACATCTGTGCAGGCAGCAGAGTCTGTGTAGCGCCGAGGGGAATCTGCATGTTGGAATAGGAACAGCGGTTTAAATCGGTCCCTGCAGCTGTGTAGGAACAGTCCTTGCTTTCGTGCCCTTGAGCAAGACAGCGACTCTGCAAGAGATGTACCAGTGCTGCCTTGTCCCCTACACGGTGCCCTGACCTCCCTGTAAAGAGGTGCATGCAAAAACAGCAATTCCCAACATGGATTGTACAGTATAACAATATTATAACATTTTATATGACTTGCAATGAAAACTGGGATCTGGTCAGCGATCTTTAAACAATCAACATCAACCAAGAGGACTTGATTAAATAAAGGCAAATTTGAACGTAATAAACAAGCTAACTGAGCCACATTCTGTGGTCCTATTTTTTTGGTTAATAAACTGGGTTAATTCTTTCATTATTGCAATTTCTCCAAATCTGGTCCATGGCGCTGGGACTGACCCAGAGGTCAATCAGTAAAGCAGTCACTTATTGCATTTCAATAGCATCCACTGCTGCTCTGCAGCGCTGCAAGAATAGATACCAGTGTTGACAGTGCACACGCTCCACCTCATGAGGAAATGTACCGCAGAGAGTCCCACTGAGAGGCTGCATCTTAAATCACATGCTGAGCCCCGTTCATATTTCAGACCCCATATACGCCCATTGAGTTTGAGCCAATCTCATTCAAATATTACAATGATCCATCTCCGACACTTTCAAAATAAATCATGCATTTAGTCCCAGTCTGGTGTTAAACTCAGTTATAAGTTTCACGACCCCTTTGGGAGGCACTTAGACAGTTCAGCTCTACTCTACACCATCACATGAATCTCACTGGGTGGATTTCCTCAGTCTGTCTCTGTCAGTTCTGTACGAGACTGAACCAAAAACCTTTTAATTGTCCAGCAGACTCATTCATTACCATGTTTCCTCTTTTGTAATGAAAAACCCCAATCCGCTTTCCCCTTGGCCTAAACAAGGACATATGTTCTGCCTTTATCCATCAGTTTGGTTTGATTAATAACAAAAAATCCAAACAGATGTAAAAGGCGGCAAAACTATATCAACAAGGCTAACACCACAATTAAATGCTTGGGTGAGAAATAAATAAAGAATACTTTTTAAAAATCCAAAATAAAGCCAGGCTATGTCAATGAGTAAAATGATTGAATATATTTTAGTAAGAGGAGTAGGGGAGATATCAAAGTCATTATTTGCTCTTGTATAATAAATGATAGTTAAGCCTTTACTAGTTTTACTGCAGCTGCATCCCTGATAGCTTTGGACTAAATATCTGAAAATCGTGTCACATTTCTGATGCAGGATTCTGCAGAAACACTGTACATTCATGCAGTTTGTCAATCAACAGTCATGGGCAACAACTGAGTTAAAGACGATGAGCTGAACCTGGTTGATTTGATTGAAACGGCCACAACAACCGGCTGGAAATTTGTAAAGTGAAATGTTGTCTGAAATGTTACAAAAACGGCAATTACACACACTCATGACAGGTCAATAGATTTCCCCACGGTCGGTCCTTGTGACAAATAAAAATACAAAGACAATAAGGTATCAAGATGCGAACAGAAGAAAAAGTCCCCTATGTAACTGAAGTGCATGCAAGAGAAAACCTATTGGACTTGATGGCTTAGAACTGTTCTGCCAACTGAAGCAAGAGAAGCAGCAGAGAACTTGTTTTGTCCTCGTCCAAAATTGTTCTGTTTGCTGGGGCAGGTTCACAGTGCCAGTAGCCGAGAGGAGGTACGTTTGTAACATCCCATTTTACCAGTCTTGGTTTAGCTGATCTGCTTCGGGAGGAAGCGGACTTGTATCTCTCGTCCAGTGGGTCTGGACGAGGAAGACGGATTTCACCATGACGTCAAATTAAGCCAAGAGTCTCCAAGAGTCATCGTCAGAGAGGGAGTCCAACTCTGCTCTTGTGTGATTGAAATACGGAGACGCAACATAGACAGATACACAAATATACACGCACACCTTCCTGTCCCTCTGCAAGCATGCTTACACACAGTAAAAGGTACCCACACACACACACAGGCACACTAGAATGAGGAGGATCAGAGGGATGCGTTCAGTGGCCGGCGTCATCCCAAGCACAATCGTTCTTCTGGCCCGTCTTGGCCAGTTTTCGGACGACTCGCTCCAGCTCCTTGCGAGACTTCTGCTCCTCCTCCAGAAACTGCTTCATCCACTTATTCTCCTGTAAAAACATTTGGACAGAGACAATATTTAACAAACTGCGAAACCGTTGCAAGAAACCCAGATGCAGAGGCCTAGTTTAGCATTTAAAAGCAGCATATGAACATCTAATAAACAGTTTATAAGACACGGTATTTATATTTCAAAACAGGAAAAGAAGTTAAAATATACTGAAGCAAAAGGAAAGTTGTGATCAGTAGTTAAAACTCACCTTTTTCAGTTCATGAACCTCGTCCTTTAAAGCATACACGGCATCAACCAGGCTCCTGAAGACAAACCAAACGACAGTGAGGGTTGAAGGACAATATCCATATTTATTTTTAGCTGCCAAATAAATAAAGCAGATAGCGATGTCATTATACGGCAACACATTTGAACATGAAGGTCACACTGGCTTCTGAGCCGAGCTCACTCTGAGTAAAGATCCAGGCCTCCACGAGCAAAATAGGATCAATATCATATTTCTGAATCTAATTACAGAGATAATTAGGATCCAAATTCAAACAATGACAAATCAGTTTTTGTCGCTGTTGGTACAACAACTAAATGACAGCCTATTTTTCAAAGTTATAATATGTTTACTTTTCCTCAATGACTGTCTGCCCGTTGCTCTTCATCTCCTCCACAATGATCTTCTCTTCCTCTGGTAGGAGCACCTGAGGGATGCACTCTTTCCGCACCGCTGCATATAAACACACAGACAAATCAAGAGGAAACGTTGATACGCGGCTATATTAGTTGCAATGGACTTGCTGTCTAAGAAGGCATTAAATAAACAATTTGTCTCACACACACACACACACACACACCTGTGGTGGTCTGGAGCAGGCTCGCTCCTGTGCAATACGCCTCAATCACCCTCAAGATCTGAGCATCCTCCTCCAGAGCGGCCGTGCCTGACAAAAGCAGATTACGAATCATAAATACAAACAAACAGACAAGTAAACACCAATGAAAACATAATGTCCTTGGCGGAGGTAATACAAATTTCCCACATTGCACTGGTGCAGTAAATGCAAGATTACAATGTGCACAGTCCTCTAGTCTATAGTATTGATGTAAACAGGGGCCTCAGGTCAGGACTAAGGATTTTCCAAGTGGACACAGCTGACCTACCCAACGCTTGAATGAGACTTACTACTTCTCAAGTTTTAATTTCAGAGTTTCAATATCAAGCAACTGTAGAAATCTAAATCATTTCTATCAATTATCGAGTGTGTTCCCAAATTATAGACCCACGATTATAAATCCCTGGGAATCTGGTGAAAATGTCAGGAAGTGCAAGACAATGTTAAAGAAAGTGAAAAATAATCATTGATGTGGAAATCCATTAAGTTTTTTTTGGTGTAATCTGGTTGACAAACGAACCGACCAATCAAATACTGAACAGGGGGAACAAATTTAAAGTTCTTAATGAAAGTAAATACCATAATAGAATAGACCAAATTGAGGCATTTATAAGGTAATATAAGCCAGTATTATGTTGTTTCTCATGTTTCCCATAAACCTTTGTATAATTAAGATAAAACTCCTACTTTTCCTTATTTGAACCTCGTCATCTGAGGGCTTCCGCTCCTTCTTCCTGTTGCCTGGCAGGAACTTCTTCATGGGCCGCGGGCTCTTGCTGGAGTCCTGGAGTAGTGAAACATTCAATTTAGTCTTAAAACAAACAAACACACACACATACTCACACAAACAAACACAAACACACTGCTACACACACCTGTAAAGCCAAGACTTCAAACCAAACAGAATGCAAGCTCACAGGGACGCGCATCCCTTGTGAACGGACAACATCAAAGAACAAAATACCATCAACGAACAAGGCAGCAAGCATGTGGTGGGGACTGGGACCGAAGCACCCATCTAATCCATCTGTGCTGATATGAATCCTTCCTGACGAAAAGCAGAAGCATGAAGAAAAACCTAATTCCTCTTTATTCAAGTCCAATAACATTTGCTTTCAAAGCCAGGAAAGGAAGTAAAGATGTTCTTCATTATTGTGACACTACCTATAACTTTATAAATGAGGGATTTACATACGTTTCAGACAACAGCCGTCTGTTTGGGACGATCTCCTCCCATGAGAACATTAAAGATGAGGTGTGAGGTGAATAGTCAAACAAACTGCTGAAGTGCTAATGCTGATTTGAAAGTGTGGTGCTAACTTGTGACTGAACTTATTCCAGACATATTCTTATCAAACTTTGCAGTATGTCATTTGTTCCATGAAAAGGAGAAGCTAAGACGAGCTCGTCACAGAGAAAACAGGTAGTCGACCCATTCATGGACAGAGGATCTTTCCTTATTAGGCTTGGTTTTCTGAGGCCTGTGCCACATTGGTGTGTCAGTGTCACCCCAACACCCTTTTGGAGCAAAGACTGGTTAGTCATCTACCTGCTTGGAATCGATGAGCAGTAAGGAGCATATGGAGATGAATTACTTAATTTGATTTGGGAGCTGCAGAACTTCGCATGCTAACATAAATGAGGAGTTTGGAGTTTTGTTTAATGCCATTGGGCGAATGATGGATTCAATCATTATTTCAATGTCTGAAAAAACTGTAGACCATTGTGGAAAGGAAAACAATGCTTTGTTAGAAACAGGAAACTACACCTTTGCTAGAATTTTCAGGCTCCTCATTATTCAAATGTGCTTCAGTTGCATATAACATTCAGGGCTGAATGACATTTGACTGTATTTTGCACTCTGTACTCACATTTCCAAAAATAGTATCCGAGAAGAAATTACTACGAAGTGTTTTTCGGTGAGTCGTTCTTTGAGAGAGAGAGAGAGAGAGAGAGAGAGAGAGAGACGCAGAGCCACAGAAAACAGGAAACCAACAAGATGACAATGAGGGAGGAGTGAAGCAAACAAAGCGATCGCATACCAGCTCAACACTGGGGAGAACACACGCACACACGCACACACACACACACAGAGAAACAGAGAGTGTTCTAACCTTACCTTCATGATATAAGACATCCTCTACAGAAGGCAAGATGGAGAAAGAGAGAAAAAGAGGAAATGTGCATGAAAAATACGATGAGAGACAGATGTGCTAGAGAGTTGGTAGTGAGCATTTTTACCCCCCCTCTGCAGTTCACCTACGGTTTGTCTATGCAGCATAGGGTGATAATTACGTGTTTAAAAAATAGCATTAAAAAAATAGCAGCAAGAAGGTCATGCATTCAGAGGACTGTGCATCCAGAGAAAAAGACCCAGCGAGCCATAAACCGTTTTTTTTCTCAAGGTGGGAGAAGAGGAATATGTGAATATAGTTTTAAAAATGAACAGCTATGTAAATATACTGTGTATCTAAAGTGTCTGTGGGGGTTCTTCACAACCGAGTGCTGACTAAGAAGTAAAGCTTCTGCTTCCCGCATGCGCCTCAGAGTGACCGTCAACACATATCGAACACGACAGGGTTCACTCAGTGCCAGTCAGACGCCGTGATCACTCTGCTGTTACTGGAATTAACTTCCTGAGGACTACAGCATAGCTGGCTTTGATAGAGACACACATGGACCGATTCAACAGTTTAAAATCTATTCCATCTTACGAGTCCTGCACTGGGTTAGTTACTCGTGACAAACTTTACAATAAATGAACATGGGTCAGCCAGTTTGCAAAAATTTACTTGGAAAGGACTCTAACTATCTACTACTCAACAATAATAACAACAATGTTTGCTGCTCATTTCCAGTCACTGTGTACTTTCTTCAGAAAACTATTTTAAATGTGGGTTTTCCTGTGTGCATCACAGCAGCAAATGGTTTTAAGAGTCTGTTACCACATAGTTCAGGCTTCACGAACTGAACCACTAAATCTATTCTCATCAACCTAGAGCACTTGTCTCTTTTACTTCTGAACAGGTGCCATATCAGTCATCTGAATGGATTAAAGACATGTGTGGGAATTTAACTTGTGCGTTTGGTGAAGATCTTTGTGTAAATAAGACGTCTGGGTCTGAATCCAAATAGAGACAGAAAAGAGGACAGAGGGCGACGTGGGTGAGGAGACTTCTCTCGGTTGCAGTAACAGCTCACTGCCAGACTGCTTACCGTAGATGCACAGCCAGCAAGTGTGGTTTTGTTTGTGCCGCTTTCTAACTCCTACCTCTTTGTAGCCCAGTGCAGCGGAGGGTTTGAGGGGGGGCGCGGGGCGGAGGCAGCTGAGCGACCACGGCTTGCTGATCTTTGGTGGTTCCAGGGGGCCGCGGCTGATGGGGCTGAGGCTGCCCGGGTGGGACAGGTGGGTTGGGGTGCCGATCATGCTCAGTGGCTTTCCCTCTGCAGTCTATGTGGAAAGAAGAGAAGCGGTTGTGTGACTGTAGAATGAAAGTGTGAAAGTCATGTTCATCATGCTGGGTGAGAAAATACTTAAAATGGTTCACACCTTATCAGTTTCAGTACGGTTTTGACTCAATGCTGTTTATGTGTGTGTTTGTGTGCTTGTGTATGTAAATGCGCGCTTACATTCATGCGTGTGCGTTCTAACCTTTGCAATGGTGCCTGCAGGGCTGCCCCCTTTGGTGAAGGGCTGAAGGTGCTCGAGCCAATCCTGCAACTCCTGGGGACTACTGCAGAGCACTGTCATTCGATCAATCATGCTTCCTGCAATACACACACAAACCCACGCACAATCACACATTGACCGACTTGAGTGGAAGTTTCAAAATGCTGACAAGACACAACATTTACAAAACCAACATTACGCAGGTGGCATTTAGAGATCGAAGGAGTCAGCAACTCCAGAAAATTTGCAGCTGAGGATGTCAACTTGTAAAGTCAACGAGATTTAAGAACTTTTGGTCATTAGAACAGACGCCGATGCAAACAAATGCACACGATTTCCACTGTGAAATGTATACTTCTCCTTTTGCCGGCTTTCTTTGTGAAAGGAAAACTCCGGAGAAGGTGCAAACCAAATTTTCTGGACTATTTATGGAGTTCATGTCTGAAAATAGCTCTAGTTTGGAGCTACAACTGTGAGCCCTTGCCAGTTTTGAAGCCATATTCCCAAAGCTGTTCAAGATCCTCTCATTATTATATATTATCATTATGCATTATTGCTGTTTCCACAAATAAACTGAAGGAAAGGAGCTTCAGATGCAAACCTGTGATGTCATAGGCAAAGTGAGCAGTGTCTGCATCCTCTGCTTGTCTCGTCACTGTGGTGCCCGTCAGCGGCAGCTTTCCCTGAATGGTACAAACAATGGAGAGGAAATATGACATCATGTCATACGCAGAGGCCATGTAGCCACAATATGTTGTTATCGAATGAAATAAATGAAATATGTAGGATAACATCCACAAAAAAGCAAAATCTTACATAAACCTAGAATTTGGGGGGTTGTTAAATACTAAATGAGGCTATTAAACCAAGTGAATGGTGAGATTCCACCAGAGGTCACACATACAGTTTCTTTTGGGTTTCACCTTTCTATTGATAACGGATCAACACGTGCTTCAGCTCACCTGATAAATAAATCCACTCATTCGGGGACTGGCGGAGAGCATGACCAACATATTAGGAAAAAGCATTAAATAGCGCTCCTCTTTCTCCTGGAAAAGAGAAACAGAAAAACATTTGGTTGCAATATGAAGTATGAGTTCTTGCACACATGTACGGCAACAGTTAGTCGCTGGTTAAACTGACGTCCAGTTTTTGTATTGCCACTGAATGGAGGGTGGCAGCAGCTCTAAAGGTTGTTCATCATGTTGTTCATCCAAAACCAAAGTGCGTTCCAGTTTATTTTGCACCAACTGACGCTAAAGCCATCATTATAGCCGACGCTGGCATAATGCAGCTCAGGTAAGCAACTAGATACGGGTTTGGGAAAGCCGTTGCTCTATATATGAATGGAAAATAAGATGAGGAGATGAGAAGGTTCAGTTGTCAAGCAAATATGGTGACAGGTACGGTGGTTGGAAAGTGGTTTGCAGTGATCAAAAGACAGGGAATCCAAATGAGGTTTATTTCTTCCCACCATCAAATAAAAGCCTACCCCTAAACAGAGACCACACAAAAAAGGAGCTGTTTTTTCGGTCTGCGTGCGGCCTACACTCGTTTCTGTTTTGACACTGAATTAGAGGTAAAGGAGGTGGATTTTAGATGTACTGTGGGAAATGATAACACATTTAGATGATGATAAAAGTTTCATTTTTCTGAAAATGGAGAACCTGCTGGGATTAACACAGAAAAGTGCGCTTCACCAAAAGGTGCTTTTCACACTTCCTCTGTTCACACTGTTCACCTGCATGAAACACCACAGTCTCACTTCAGCACAAAACTTTAGTCAATCCTCTCAATTTAAAACATTTTTTAAATATGTGTTGCATTTTCTTGAACTAGTGAAGGTCAATGCATCGGTCTAGATTGTAGTTTAACATGAGGACAATTTAGACGATTTAAACTGTACTTGTAATACAGCAGTTAACTGGGATAAGGAAGTGATATTTAGCTCTGTTTTCACCCAAGTCCTTTGTTTGTTTGTTTGTTTTGTTTGATTACGTGAAAAACAATGAACGGTTTTCCCCAAAACTTGGTTGACGAATGGCATGTGGAATAATTCACGGATGTGTATAATTGTTTTAAAATCAGGCACAGAGAAGTCTATCCCCTTTGACTGAAAGGCAACCTTGGAACTCTTATTTACACATTTGCCTAAGACAGCCAACTCAAACAATTCAAATGAAAACTGATGTTAGTTCTGGTTGTATCCGGGCGTCATTAAACCTAACACAGCTCTCTCACCTCACTGGACCCATTTTTCACATGGACCTGGGACATGTAGATTACGTGGCCCAGGCTCTTCATGGCATCTCCCTCCCAGCCCCGAACAGGCTCCGACAAGATCTGGAGCTCCAGGTTCTTGCGCTTCCGCAGCTCCTGGCACTGCGACTAAACACCAACACACACAATCATATTTATCAGTCTATGAAGATGACAAATGATTTAAACATTCAC
Source organism: Limanda limanda (assembly GCF_963576545.1). Classification (NCBI taxonomy): domain Eukaryota; kingdom Metazoa; phylum Chordata; class Actinopteri; order Pleuronectiformes; family Pleuronectidae; genus Limanda; species Limanda limanda. The sequence goes on along the minus strand of NC_083645.1, from coordinate 18,781,199 downwards.
TGAAACTGTTGAATGCACAGGGCTGCCTTGGAGATGTATTGGCAGTGCACATTTACAGATTACTGGAATTAGGGAGTTTAAGTCTAAAGCCCATGTGGACACCGACTCTCAAAAATGAGATGCTTCCTTTATGGTAGACGTCATTAATTAAAACATTTAATTGTCCTGTTGTTGAACAATATAGCTTCTTTCCTTTTAGGAATACTGACTTATGAGCAGCTTTAGAAAAATTGACGTCCATGTCTTTATTTTAAATTCATTGTCAGAGGTATGAGGAGAAAGCAGTAAACTCTCAGGTGCTTGGCAGGGGTTCTCCCTCTTCAAGCAGAAGAAATGATAATGCAACATCATCCATTTCCACTGTGCAGAATTCAAAAAGAGGTTCTGCAGAAAGGGTACTGCAGAGGGAACTAGACTTTCTCGGAGCCTTCCCACCCAACCACACATGCAAACCACACATGCAAAACACACACACAGGCAGAATTACAATTGTCAGCATTGTGCAATTCCTACTCCCCCCCCACCAATTTTCCTGTGCAGCACTGCGGAAGAAACATGTGTGAGTCACCTCACCTGCTCTTACACAGAACTCAAAGCTCTACAAGGGAAAATGTGTGTCAGAATTAAGGTTCTCTCAGGCACAATGCGGGTTGCCCTTTTTCTAATCCAGCTCTTTAGCATGTTTTCCATTCACACCCACTGTAAGAACAAGATCTTCACCCAAAAGGCTCACACACTTCCATTACACTCCTGTCATGCAGGGCTGTGAGGTGCTATGGTACATTCCACTGTCAATCATTTGTGGCATCACTGACAACGAGGGGGAAATAATACAATTGTGAATAGGAAAAGAAACACATAGGACATAACTTAATTCTTTAGTAGGAATATATTAATTCATGCATAAATTTACCATGCAGATTTATTTCAGCCTCATTTTAACCTTAACAATTTTAAGATTGAGTTTAAACCTGGTTTAAGCATGAGGAGCTCTCTGGATTACCAGACTTACCACGAGGCTCCTGAATACTGCCGTTGCCTTTACGATGTCGGTGTAGTCTGGGTGGGCTTCCTGTGATGGAAACAAGCGACACATCAAATAAAATGCAGCAGCATGGACCAGCGCTTCATAACAAAGCAATTGTGGTATAGAAAGGAAGATGGAGACAGGAGGAGAAAGACTCGTTCATTTTTACTTCCCATTAATATACTTTGTCAGGTTTTAGCATTCATTTAGGTATTGGAGGTAAATCAGGTCAACGGAATTTGAATGAGCGGTTAAATATGGGAACACTTTTCAGTATTAATTTTAATTCCTTATTTATCTATGGAGTAATATTGAATCTTAATTTAGTATGTATTTAAACATGTCTTTCTGTACCTCCACGTGTCTCTCCAGCTCCTGCAGCAGGGTCGGGTACTTGTCCAGCCTCATGAAGGGTTTACTGAGGCTGGAGGTCAGGGTCAGGATCCCCGGAGCAGTTGCTCCCTGGCTTTCCATGAACTTGTCTAGTTCTTCACTGTAAAACACACACAGACACACACAGACACACACACAGACACAGACACAGACACAGACACAGACACAGACACACACACACACACACACACACACACACACACACACACACACACACACACACACACACGTGTTACCCTCAGTTATTGGAAACGAGTGTTCTGCTGAGGCTACAGAGCACAGAGCACCATGTAAAGTTAAAGGTTCTTCATTGTGCCTTCAATGGATCAAAAGAAACAAAAAAAGAATTGCATCACAGCTAGGATTAAAGTTAAGTACGATCTATTTCAATATCAATTTAATCATTTTGCATGTGCATACACAACACACATATACTCCACTTATTTACTACGTATAACGCAGCAGGAGACCTCATCGAGATACACAGCGTTGAAAATAGTCAAATAATATATATAAAAGTAGGCATACTTTTCAGTTCATGTAACTTAGAACCATTCAAAACTAGATATTTTCATGGGAGCAGGTCAATGAACAGTGTACTGAAGATTTTTATTTTCAAAATCACAGTTTTGATGATGAAGTTAATATTTTGACTGATTTCTGGAGAATAAACCACGCACTGATGAGGTTTGGAAAGTGAGTCAAGATGTGACTGCAGTTCACATCAACACTTCGACAGAGTATCACACCTGTGGTGCACATTACCATCAACTGCAATGGTGCTAACACAGTTTGACAGGCCACATAAATTAGGTCATCTTTTTGGTTTTTGAAACCGCCACATGCTCACATCTCAGCGAGCACGCTAACATTCTTTGAAAGATTCAGAGCTTCAGTCATGCAGTCTCCTGTAGCATCACGAGCCGGCAACACTGAGTAAATGTGACAAATAACCGCTTCTTGAACTGCAACACAAAGGTGCTCACTGTGAGAAAACAAGCTTCTCGCTTGTCTTTAACCACAACTACATGTACATACATCCTGTCAACAGTTGGCTTCTTCCTGTTTCTAATTCGACTTGCTTTGCATGTCTCAGTGTAGAAACTGACGAACCACCTTATTAAAATGATACCGTGGTCCTTCTGCTTTATTCACATTGATCTATGATCTGTGATCTATGCTGCACAGATTCATGGCAGGGTGTCCCTCTGCCTTTAGGTCACAGCAATTGAATTATAAACGGAGAGACAACAACTTTCAGTGCACAGGGAACAGGGACAATTAACCTCCTGGTCATCAACAAATGGAAAGGCTGACACCTTCTGGCTGAAAAATGTACTACAGCTCATCAGTGGAAAACATAAGGTGGACTGACAAGTCACTCAGTACTAATCCATGTCAACTTTTCACAGATAAACAACACAAATAACATGGAAAAGGCCAGTGGATAAACAAAGTTTCAGGGCATGTTGGGATTTTATCTCAATAGTTTAAAGAACTGCCTTTTAGCCTTTGATCCACTACATAGTGAACTAAAAAACGGTTAGATCTTTCAATTTTTTATTTTTTATTACCATAACTACATATTTCTTAAGAAACAGCAGCACAAGGGACATTTAAGTCAAAAGCCATTTTTAAAATGCAGGACTTCCAACTGAAACTTCAGTGAAATAACTCAAAACGTAAATCTCGCTGGACACCGATTTTTTTGGCCAGTCTGCACTGTCCATTTCAGTTTTCCCCTCTGACATTTGTAATTCCATAGCAAGACTTCTCCACTGGCAGTGTAATGTATGTCTGTCTGTGCTGTTGAGTGTGCAGGGGCTGACCTGTGGTCCGTCAGGATGCACACAGCTGATGGGTGGCTGGAGCAGTAAGCCAGGTACAGAGTCTTGATCTGACTCATCAGGTTTAAATAGCAGCCCGCCACTCGCTGCTGGCCCTCTGAGACTCTGCAAGATCGGACAAACAGAGACAAGATCAGAGAGGTTGAAAATGTGAAGAAAGTAAAAAGGCTCAGGAAAAGGATAGTGACCGCGGCAAAAAGTTTACACTGATGATACACAGAATCATTTTCTTAGATGTCTTCCTGCAAAATACATTTTTACTGAAGATACAAGATGGTTCTAGCATTTTTGAAAACTGGCTACTGATACAATGTGCACATTTTTCCATTTTCCAATGGAAACGATACCTTAGTTGTATTTACATATTTCCCTTCCATCCCACGGTAGATATTTGCATTCCAGTAGTTTTGCATGTTAGTTTTCCCCGAGGGTGCATAAAGGTAATGCACCAGACAACATGCACATTTATAAAATAAATTGTGCAAAGGTGGTAACTTTGATTACAATATTTCAGCAAGTTAATATTTGTTCTGTAAACAAATTAATGTGAGAGGTCTGGGAGGAAGGATAATACAAATAAGTATGATATGCTTTGTGTAGAAATTGAGTTATGACAGAACGTGACATTACTGATCTAAATAGAAAACTTTTCATGGAGGTCCTTGACCTGCTTGACTTACTTGGTACAGTCCTCCAGAGACACACAAAGTCCCTGCTGGAAGTTCAGGATCTCTTCCAGGTTTCCACACAAGGTGGCGCTGTCTGCACTGCTCAGCCTTAATACACACAGATGTAGTATTATTACAGAGAATGATACATGTACTACAACTTCCACAATGAAAGAAAGTTAACATTAAAGTACAGTAGTACAGACATATTTCTGAAAACTTGTGCAGCATTAATTAAGACACTGAAATTCAATCATTCTAGATCATCCAGTTAACAAAGGAGATTTTCTTCTTATTTCAGACTGTCCTCTGTCTTCCTCATTTAAAATCATTTGCACATTAGTGGATCCATCACCCTCTTAGTTATTGGCTCTTACTTTTCGTTGGCTTGCAGAGGTCGGAGGTAAGAACTCAGCACAGTTTGTAATTCTTTCACAAACTCTCGCTCATGTTCCAGGATGTCTTGTACCACCTGGGAAAGCAGCAGAAAACTTCTGGTTAATATAGTCAGATTCCAGAAAAACTATACAAGGAACATTAAGGAGTACTTCAGTTTCTTATTAAGGTCAATTAAACAATGCAATCACAAAAAGAGATGCAGAGGTTATACAGAGTAGATAAAAAATATATCTGTTAAAAATAAGAAAACTGTATAGACAGATAAGTAAATATAAAATAAAATGCATCACTTTCCTTTATTTTGCTCTACTGTCTAGAAATATCACTGACTGACCAAACTACATTTTGTCAAATGCATGATGTCCAAATGACTCAATAGTTTTTAATGTCAAGCAAACGTATATAATAACAAATTCCTTTCAGCTGTACATAGATCTGTATGAAAACCAAACAATAAAGAGAACTGACATGAAGAACAGCACACACAGAAGTTTCACTCACCACACTGTAGTAGTTCTTAGTCAGCTGAGTTCCTTTAGGAGACGCCGGCTTCTCTGTAGAGGAGATAAGAACTGATAAGTAAGAACTAACCAGATCCTCAGAAGTAAGGCATAGTAATAATCAGCAACATAATATCTATTTATTTCTATCCAGACAAAATCATCTTACACATCAGTTTGACATTTTTAATATACAATACAATTGAATTTTAAAATATATATCATTCAGAAAGGAGTTTCAGAAAAGTTCTTTAATAAGTCAAACTCTTTTTTATCAAATCCTCAGCATTTCAATGTGACATTCTCTCCTGCACACAATCATATTCTTAGTTAATTAATTTCAGTGTTGGAACACAAATCAGGGCAAAGACATTTTTCTTTTCCCACACAGTTCCTTTCCTCGAAAGCCTGAACAATGCAACTGACCCATAATTCTTTACTGTAGCAACACTATAGCTCTGCCAACAAATGGTGTTCTAAGAAATGTTTGTAATGAAATCCACACTCAGAAATGGATGATTGCGACTCACCGCAGGGTTTGATCTCCCGGACGTAGTTACTGGGGAACCAGCCCGTCCTGCCGCTGAGTGAGCCCTCCCACCAGCCGCCCTCCTCCTGCCGCAGCACCAGGATCGTATCACCTTTATTGAACGACAGCTCATCCTCGTTGTTCTGTTTGAAGTTGAAGCGGGCCTTCACCATCGCCTGCCCGCCTCCGCCGTTCTCGGACATCTCCTGTTAAAGAGGCGTCAGCATCACAAAGACAAATGTCAAGAGGTACAACAACAAAAATATCTTGTGCAGTGCAATCAAATACATACACTCACCATATTGAACCTGCACAAGTTTTCTTTTCAATTAGGCTGGGGTTACGTATTCTTGTAAGTATCTTGATATAATTAACTGTTCATTACCTCCGCCACAGTGCTTGTGTTTATAGTTATAATTTGGTAGGATTATGCAAGAACTACTGCACAGATTTCCATGAAACTTGGTGGACGATGGCACATGGGCCAAGACAGAAAACATTCAATTTTGGTTTTGATCTGGGGAGAGGGGCACATCCAAGATGTTCTTTTCTCTTTCAATAACATTGCCAGAGAGCTTTTTTTTTTTTACATTTTCACTGATCTCCAGAGGAATAATATAGATCTCAATGAAAAACAGCATATTCAGAGGATCCATATTTATGAGTGTGTGCAATGTGCTGCAGATTGATTGATTATTAGGGGACTGGGGGCCTTGGGGGAGGTATGCGCTCTACTGAGACATACTTGTTGTGTAAACAAATCAAATGTGCAGTCATGTGGGGTAAAACATATCATATGATTTGACAAACGCAATGGAGAAATGAAGTGAGCAGATGACAGAAAATGTAGACACATGTAGAAGAGAGCATACCACTGATTTGGATTGTCTGCGCAGGGAACCTTTGGATTTGCCAGAGGAGAGTGTGTGTGAAGACGTGGACTGACTAGGAGAATGGGCGCCGGACTGCGAACATGACCTCTCTGCGGCGCAGTCTATGGACAAACACACAGAGGAAACATGGAGCCTCGGTTACTTTGGTTGTGTTCATGTTTGAAATTCTCCAAGAAAACACACACGTGATCAGCGTCAGAGTTGACACAGGTAAACACTTGATGATAATTCATGTGGGAATGGTCCATTGCTCTGCACAACCCCCAGGACAGTGGACATGGGCACACACATTTACAATGTCAGACAGAACAAACTGATTTGAGTAAAACTGTTGCACCGCTCCGACACGAGCAAGCAGCTGGAAAAGGGGAGAAGGAACTCTCAAGTCTATACATTATAATATAAATATGTCTCAGTGATCGTACAGTCCAGCAAATAGGTTCCTTCTGACTAATTCAAACATATATACCCTACAAACCTGTCTCCTATAAGATATACAGTCTACGAGGCGATTTACATTACAGACAGCCAAAGCCTCGACAGTGTCACCACTGAGCCACTGCAGCAGTGATTTAGGTTCAGTCGCTGCCAGCTGTTCTGCAGTGAGTGCAATCTTTGAGACTCTCTGACAGAGGTAGTAATTTTCTTTCCCAGCACTCAATTGAAAAGTGACACATGACAGCCACCCAGCCGCACACAGGCTGAAAAGCAGTAACACACTCACTGATGACTACCTCTCAAATTCCAACTGGATGCTAGCAAGGTCCACTGTGTCTTCCCACTGCAAATTACAGAAGGATTGAAAAAATAATGAGCATGCACCATTTGTCTCTTCAGATCAAATAAGGAGCTCAACTCAGAGTCTATAAAATTGACATTAGCTTAAGTGCGCTTTTCCTTGGGGGCAATAGAAACGTGCTAGTGTAACTCTTTCTGTCGTTTAATCAGCCTGTCCTCTGGAATCTATGTCATGTAGGTTTAGATGGTGGAGATTCCCTACGGTTTTCCATATGCTAAGACGTCAGGTTGCATCACACTGAGGCACAACTGATATGATTAAAATAACACTTCAGTCAGCGGGACATTCCACGTGTACTGGTGGGACTCATGGATCCCACACGCCACTCCCTCCACACATACAGGCACAAACAGGATCCCTACAAGCCCTTCTGTTAGCCAAGCGCTCTGTGGCAAGCATTGTCAGATCTGAGCAGTGTTCAAAGTATTTACCCTGAACAAGCGTCAATACCTCAAACTGAAACTCATGAGGCTTGGAGGATCATGAGTAAAAAACACAGAGGCCTCTTTTGTATGATTATATCAAGTAACTTGTGACTAATCCACCTCAAATCAAGTTCACCTCTGAAGATGAGAGAACAGCTGCTAGGCATGGCCACTGGCCAGCCTAGAAAAGCTTTGCATATCAAGCAGAGCCCCAGCACCGGCAGAAGCTTCTGATCCACATCTCACAAGGTGCCGTGCATTATCCCCTCCATTTATGTGCAATTGTATAGAAACATTTAACCTGTTAATTGATGGGTCAAACAGAGAACACTAAAATTCATCAAACAGAAATAGGAGACAATTGCAGCTGATGGCTTCTAAATTATGCGGATGTTGTGTCTTTGTTTGTTTTATATAACTCAAAACTGAATATTTGGATTAATTTGCTGTTTGAAAACCTCATTTCTCACTCTGAGAAAATTCTGCAACCGAATTTCACAGTGCTCTGACATTAGACTCATAATACAATAATCAAGCATGAAAATAAACATTAGCTTCTGCCCTATTATCAGGCTCCAATCCTCTCTGTCAATCAAGCACATATCTGTTTATATGCAGGAATGTCAAAAAGACAATGTCCTCAAAAAATAGTTATAAATGGTGCAGAAGTGGCAGACTGGTCTAAAAACTAGATTATTATACAATCAATGCTGCTGGTTCCCAGGCAACAATGAGAGGGGAACTGGTTTTACCTCTTCAGTGCACCAAAATAAGGGCTCTCGAGCCTAAACTGCTGCTGTAGCGATACTGTGCTGCAAATTATTGTATGCTGCGTCCATATTAAAGAAACACACACGTTAGCGTACACGTGTGTGGATTCAGCCACACTGAGGATTTTGCATCATACTGGAGCTTAATTTCCAAAGTAATTAGCCAACAAAGAAGGATATCATCCCCGGTGCATGAATGCTATGGATGCACATGAGTAAACATGGCACCCAGCGTGATGCAAACACACACTGCCAGGCCAGCTGCCCATGGGTAACACAGAAGTGCTGCACGGACAGAGTAGAAAATCTAGATAATAAATATGGAGGCAAAAAACATCCTCTGGCCTTAAATGAAATTAAGTGTAATGTTCATTTATTATCGAAGCTTGTTCCTTAGGAAACAAGTTTGCATTAACTGAAAGGGGAGGAGGAAATCCTAAAGAAGCATTTATCTATGATATGCAGACTTGGAAGTAATTTGTTACATGCCTCATCTTCTTTCATGCATTAGGATACTGTGACATAAAAGCTAAAAAAACAACACCACATGAATATTACCCAGCCGACAGGAAATAGAGAGAAAGACTACACCACTCTTACCTTGTGTGGCGAAGTTGACTGCCATCAAAGTGGTCAGAACTTTGCCAAAGTTCTCGCCGGTGTATAACCACTCCGGTTCAAACCCCTGGATGGAGAAGGAACAGAGAGGACGGTTTCAGACCAAAAGAGAAAAAAAAGAAAATCGCCAAACCATCTTTTCATAGAATCTGCAATTCATCAGATGTGGAAGAATGGAAAGTCATAATTGGAACTTCTTCTACTGATTGCAGTGATCTGAGCATTAATGCTTGGTAAGTACACACAGATGAAGAGAGGGGGGGGGGGGAGGGAGGTAGAGGCTGCCGCACAAACAATAGACAGACACACACACACACAAAATGAAGAGCACACAGGGATTTGGGGAAAAAAAGCTTACAAGACAGAGATAAAAACGGACATGTTACGCACGACCCATATTTGGTGACTTAGTGGTTTGTATTAAAACAGACACTGCCGCACTCATTTGTGATTCGTAAATGCTCGCTCTGTCTCAGACGGCTATCCTCTTTCCTCCAGCAGATAAGGTTTCACATTTTAAATAAAACATCTTAAATATAGAGTTTGAGTGATACAGCCGTGGTCAGGAGTGGTGTATGACCTCATTCAGACCTAAAGTAAGTGTGACCAGTAAGTCTTTGATTACCATATTTTTACTCAGCATGTTTTTCTGTCATGTAAAACAAACTGAGAAGGCTTTGTTTAGCTCTTTGCGTAATAATATTTTACACCACTGGTATGAAAAGCAGAACAGACTGGGAAAATCCATTCGCAGCGACGAAACAAAATGAAGGAGTGAACTGTTCTGACGTCAGCGTATTGAGTTGATCAGAAATAACCGTTGCCGCTGCTGAGACCTTGACCGTAGCCGGGGTCATTCGTTTCAAATGAGTCGCATTACAAATACATGTTACTGTGAAGTAGTGCGTCGAAAAACATGAGCACAGAAATAATAACACGACAGATATTCTGAGAGATAATTGCCGCTTCCTCTTTCTGCGACTCAGGGCAGAAGTGAAAATGGTATGACTGCTTTCTTTGTGTAGTCACAGGACAAGCGGGCACAACTCGTACGCCAAAAATAAAAGAGAGAGAGAGAAAAGTTCTTCAACCATGATCACATCACTGACCAAAGCTCGGGCAGGGCGTTTTTGCAGCGCCACATACATCCCCTGGCTGATACATTTGACAGCAGATCTCCAAAAGCCTCTGCCCACGAGCTACTGGTCGGCCGCAAAAAAAAAAAGGTCTAATTATGGGCTACGACAGAGTTCATGGATAAAAGCAAAGGGGACCTCCCAGACATAACAAGCCAGCTGGGCAGAACTACTGAACCACTTGACTTCACAGCGAGCCAGACCCGCTGACTCAATCGGCCGTTTAAAGAAACCAACTGATGTGATTCAAGACCAGAAAGAGATTATTTATAAAGCTAGAGGAGAAATTACTGTCCAGTGTGGCCAGTCTCAAGCAGGCTGGTGCAGAGAGACGGAGAAAACTCCCCAAACATCTGCAAATGATTCGACACTTTGCAACATTAGGACGTCTTTTAAGCAACACAGAGCATGAGTGAGGGTCTGGGTTTTTTCGTTTTAACCTGCATATGAGATAAACAAGGGGAAACAGTATGCAAAGCGAAGGGGGGATTTATGAGGAAGTAAATACAGTTTACTAAACTAAAAGCTGAGTTAGGTCAAATTTGAGAACAGATGCTTCGCTCAGATCCGGTCAGTGTGAGTGAGTGACTGACCCGGTTAGCATGGCTCACTCCACATGGTCGTGTGAAAGAAAACATATGTCAGCTAAGCAGATCACAACACCAGCAGAGAGTGAGATGAAGTGTCCTCTGTGAACTGCACTAAGGAGATCACACTCAGGGGACACACACAGATCACATCGGCGTGGGCTGGAAAACTTGACAGGACGCTCTTACCTCCACTTTCAGGGACGAGCATCCTCTGAGGAACTCCCTGATGTTGGAAATGCAGTCGGCCTCGGTTCTCGGATCCTGGCAGTACTGAACACACACACACACACACACACACATAATAAATATATAAACAAATAGGAAAGGAGATAGAGATCTGACACAAGCTCTACGAGTTAACAAAATAAAAGCTGCTGTAAATCCACCTACACACAGACAGTAAATAAAACAACACTGCTGCGATGATCCAAACGTGGAGACCTGCAGTTAAAATAAAATAACTGCGGGTTCTTCCTGCGTCTCCTTCGTGCACACACACACAAACACAACCATTTACAGCGCAGACACGTCAAAGCTGCAACTTAGAGCAAAACATCCGCTCACTTCTCAAACTTTCAAAATAAAAGCACCCCCTATCAACGGACGCTGGGGAATGAACACGCTCGGGGGGTTTTCTCCCCTACTGCTTGTCATTTTTTTTAAAAAGTGTTGTGAGTCATGTGAAATAGAAATAACAACAAACGAGGGTAACAAACGAGGGTAAAAAAGACTAAACCTCGCAAGGGAGAAGTGGGTATTTCCGTGCTACTTCCGGTTTTTTTCTAAGCTAGCTGCTCGCACCGGGAAGGACCGAGGAGGAAGTGACGAACCGTCTTTGCAACTGTTTATTTATCCTTATTAAGTTTTGTCACCTCAATAATAAAGAATGTGTGTTTGAGATCCACTGTCTGCGCGGTTGTTAACTATATAAAAAGTTGGTTTAAAAGGGAAAGAAGCGTAGCGGGAACCCTGCTCCGTCGCCTCGGCCCGGCCTCGGTGTTTGAGTTCCCCCTGCCCGGGCTGGGTCGTGTGTTTGGTGGGTGTTTGCGGAACATTTTCCCCCGGAGCTCCGCGGGGAACCACGTCTTGAAAACCCCAGGAAAAGCGGCTGTAGTTCTGCGCACGGAGCGGGAAGTTAACCCGAGCTGCAGGACCGCCAGGCCCGCAGCGGGGAGAAGTTATGTCGGTGTCACTTCCATCGAACAACCACCCCTCCCTTCCTCCTTTTCCTCCCCCAAAACAAGAGCTCAGACCCCGCTTGTTTTTCGGTTCCCCCCCTCACCCAAACCACTCACCTTGGGGGTGCAGCCAGGTACGAGCCGCTCGGTGAGCTTGCACAGGACGACCCCATCCCGCAGCGAGCTCTTCAGAAACTCCTCCGGGTCCGCTATGTTCTTCTTGGGCGAGCTGAGCACTCCCAGCGAGATCAACCACGTTACCGTCTGCTCCTCTGGATTCATGGCTCCACCGAGTGATCATCGCCCGTGTGCACGCATGGCTAAACACTCAATATGTATATATATAGAACAGCGAGAAAAGTGGCGGCCTGTTCCGTATCAATATGCAACTCACATCCGCACTTCTGCCACAAGTAAAAAAAAAAAAAAAAGGGGAGGTGGGGGGAAGGACTGTGTTTCTACACTCAGAACTGATGATCACCCCTACTGGCAAATAGGCACCTCAACAATAGACAGGAGTTTTTTCCTCTGCAGAGAACCACATGCTGTCACAGGGGATTTACACTCATATTATATTACAAACAACACCAGGGTCCTGATATCTGATGTGGGACAACACAGCATAGCACTGTGGGAGTGATTCAGGATATGTGATCAGTCTGCTGACATCCATTATAGCATTGGCATGGAAAACCACTCTGGTGCCAAATGGGTCATGCACTAATTTAACAGAGGACAATACCAAGCTATTTGATTATTGTATTGCCCACCTGCTAAATACTTTAACTGGATATTTGCAGGAGGAAATCATCACCATTAGAAAAGCCTCTCATCACAAAAGAGGTTATGAGAAAGAAAAAAACAGCTCATAACTAAACCATCTTTAAAAATATCTTTGTGGAGAGTTGTGCTCATTTCATTCTTCTTTCACGACAAGACGACAGAGGAAACAAAGCTCTTTCTTTTTGTTTTTAGAAAACTCTTTATTGAAAACACCAGAAACTGTGAATATGAGCAAATCCTCAGCCGGTGTTCTTCCCCACTGTCGACACGTTGATCCACTTGACAGGACCGGAGCGCCACTCTCACCAGAAGCCTGTGGCAGCATCTGAAACACAGGGAAACAATGACGACCAGTTACATTTGTACACAGCAATGAAAATCCACTTAACCACGATACAATGATGATTATGCGATCTGTCTGGTTGACATACCTGGACTAGCACACTGCGGCTTCATCGGTTCAACGTCACCGGGACACAAGTCAGCTACGTTGCAAGGGCAGTTGCCTTGGAGGGATGTTCATCCTGCAATGAGAACAGAATATTAACATGTTGCCCATGTCCTTGTCATGTATTCATAAAATAATCGGAAAGTATGTTGTAGTCCTTGGTCCGCCTTCGATTTCGCTTCAGTGATCGTTTCCAGTTGGGCAGTGAGGACGATGCGGTTCTTCCAGAGGTCTCCATTGTTTGAGTTGGCATGCTTGTGGAACAGGTTTGGATACTGAGAATATGGCTCTTAATTTAAAAATGGCTTTTAATTTTTTTCGCAAAAATTTAGTCTTAAAAAAATAAACAAACATGTTTCACATTAGAGATTAAAATGCACTGTTGCCAATCACTTTACTGAGGGTGAACGATTGAGAAGGCAAAAAGGGTTGTTTTGAGGGCTCACGTGGTTTCTGTTATGGCTTTCATTGTCTTGGGGCTGTTTCTCACTTTGGACAATTTGAGCCGGTGAAAACTACAGTGAAAAAGGCTTATTCGGTTGACCTCCTTTTGTTTCTTGTCCACTGTAGCAAAAGCCATCTTGAACATCACCCTTCTGAGTGGAAATTGCAATACAGGACAATGAGAAACTCAGTTACAGACGAGAAACAAAGAGGTTTGCTTTGCTTACCAGCTGTTGACTACCAGTCGAGTTGCATTTGGTTGTTGTTGCCTTTGGTTTTGTCGTTGCATGCCATCATATGGCTCTAGGGTGATGGATCCATTTCCAAGGAAACTACATTGGAACATTTTGACAGCAACATTTCCCTCACCCTTAAAAACAGTAGCGTCCAGTTGGAGGTACATGAGGCAAGAATGAACTTAAGTCACTTGGCTGTTTATATAGTATGAGCAGAGACTCGGCTTTACAGAGATTCATGTTGTTACTTCACATTCATGTTACTGTCTCTGATCTGTTTTTTTCGAGAATGGAGGAGCAGTGGTCATGGTACAACTAAAAGCTTTATTAGAGTAGCCAGACTTATAGGGCATTGCAGATTCCAACAGCACTGATGTACAAAAACTAACACTCACTTGGTAACTGTACTGTTACATGAGCAAGAGAAATACTAAAAAAAACAAAAACAAAAGTAATTTTACACATAAAAAACTGGTAAAGTCATGACAGAGTTTAAAGCTAAGCTTTGTAATCCACAGATTTAGACATGGCTTGTTTGTGACGTCAGGTTTCATCCAGAACACGTCTTTTCTGTGCCACGGCATCCAAGGTTTGCTTTAATGCGATTTCCAAGTCCAGTTCAGTATCTGCTGCGAGCCATTCCTCTATCGGCTCGATTGCCCCCTCGGCCCCCGCGAGGCACTCCACGACTTGAGCTGCTGTACGAATCACGAGGAGGGTAGCCTCTCTCCACAGGGGGAGCAGGGCCCCTCTCCTGTCTGCCCATACGCTCACCACGGCTAGGTGGATACGACTCACTCCGACTGCTGGGGTAACTGTCACGACTGCCATAGCCATCCCGGGTACTGCTGCCATAGTCATCATAACGACTGCTTCCACTGCTCCCACCATAGGATGGTGGGGGGCCCCTTGAGGGTGGGGCGCTGCGAGAGTTACCTGCAGGGTCAATGGTCAGGTAATTGGCAAGGTTTATTTGATACATATTGTCGCACTGCCAAGTGCCCACTTTTCGCCAATAGAATTCACTTTGTGAAGAAAAAATTGAATGGATGACATATTTAAATGTCCCATCATGTTTTGCTATACTTGGTTGATATCAGCAGAAATATGTATCCAAGCACAGGGAATTAATGGGTTGTGACCAACTTCAGCATGCCATTGATTTGAGAAGCCTTTTCCATTTAGAGCTCCAAGAGTTAGAACTGCAGGTTAAGGACGAGGGTTTCAGAGTTGTCTTGACGGTTTTGTGAAGGTTACTCCTTGAGGGAGTGCTTTGCTAGGCAACAGATACTGAGAGCTCAACAGATGTTTCCAAGGACTTTTTTTTGAGATTCCTTATGGTTGCAGATATTCTGCACGATATTGCCACAAAAGTTTGATGGCTGTAGCGGTACTATGGACATAGATATGAAGAAACAGCCTTGGAATAGGATTTTGTTTTGAATTTGAGATGCCAATGGATTAAGGCTTCTAATAGCGTGAACATATGCAGCTTGGGTTGCAGGTCAAGGATGCAGAAGAGGGAAGAGAAAAAAGTTAAGAGGCTGCCTGATAAGTCACTTCCTCTGGGGCGGGGAAAAACTGCAGCTTCTTCTGACTGGAGAGTGCGGTAGTCAATGCTATGATTCGCTTGGGTAGTTGTGCAGCCTTTCTTTGTGGCATAGTGGTTATTACATTCATGGAGTCTTATCTTACCATAACCCTCGTATGAATCTCGGTAGGAGCCACCACTCGGACGGTCCATGTAGCTTCTGCTTTCGCGACCTCCGCCATAACCGTCGCGATCGCTACACAATACAAACAATTGTCATTTGATGACCAAATGTGAGGATTTAATCTTAAAATCATTCGTATCAACTTATACAATTACCTGTATCCTCTTGACATTGAGCCGTAGTCATCTCGGGAACTGGAGTTTGTGTATTCTCTGTATGAATAATCTCTGGGGGGAGCTCCATAATCTCTTGACTCTCTGGAATTATAATCCCGGCTGGAGTAGCTGAAAAACATAGCGAAATTAACTGCAGAGCTGTACCTGCCATCTTTGATATTTCACTTGGGAGCCGAATTTCTGTTTTTTGAACAGATTTCAGACACATGCACAAATGCTTGATCTAATTAAATGCAAAACCCTTTTTACATTATCACACAATTGTATAATGTAACTAAAGAAGAAAGGTTTTACCTGTCTTTTGAGTTGTAATTTTCATCTCGTGGTGATGGATAATCGTCCCTCCTGGACATCATGGAGTCTCTGCGAGGAGGGGCTGGACCATATGGATCCCTGTCCCTGGACATGGAAGCTAGAAAGCAAAGACAAGAAAGGCTTGTTAATTAAAAAAAAGAATCTGAGATACAAAACGCTGATCAAGGTACTTTCAGGAGAACTAGGTAAGTTATCAAATCTGTGCACCACAGGGTTTCCAGTCAGCATGGTACCAATAGAACCTTCTCATACTTACGTCTGCTCAAAGGACCAGACGGGGCCGACCTCTTTGGTGGGGGGCCTCCATTACGTTCTGGGGGTCCTCTCTTCATAGGAGGGGGGCCTCTGGATGACATCCCTTTGAAGAAGGGTTCTCCATTGCCTGAATCATCATAGTAGTCTTCACACAGACAAGAGATACAAATATTAACACACCAAGTAAAAAAGGATAAAAATGGTGTTTTACAATTGCACACATTCAATTTGTTTGCTAAATAAAAACAGACCTCTGGAAGGTGGGCCCCTCATTCCACCCATACTGCCCCTGGAACCACGGGCTCCCCTGGGGGGGCGACTGCGGGAGTACATGGGTGGAGGTCCTCGTCTGCCTCCGCTCTCAAACTGAGGCTTTGTAGCCTGCTCAACTTTGATAGGCTTGCCGTCGAGAGACTGTGGTAGAAGAATTACAATTTCAATCACAATTCGAAGCAGATTTCTAAGGGGGGGATGCGGCTGATTGATGACAGTAGTTACCTTTCCATTCATCTCGCGTGCTGCGTCCTTTGCATCAGACGGACTTTCAAAAGTAACAAAAGCAAATCCTCTGGACTTGTTTGTTTCACGGTCCTTCATCAAAATAACTGAAATAAAGAGATAACAACTGAAGGCTTGCACTTTTTGTTTAGGCTGATTACATCATTTACAAACAATTACTATTTTACAACAATTTTTACTTATTTCTACCCTCAATTTATTAACTGTTAATCTAAAAGAATGCTGTCAAGGTTAATCTTACTGCTTACGTTGTGGAAAAATAGTTTTCTGAGTTCCTAGATTTCTATTTAAAGTAAATAAGAGAAAATAGGGACTATGGAAAAGGTCCAAAAACGTAAGATGGCGCACAGATCTGATATTCAAAATATAACCGAATAAAATGTTATTAATATAATCTAATTGCGAGAAAAGACCAAAGTAAAATGCACTCGTGTAGACATCTGGTGCCGTTAGTTACATTCAAGTAAGTGCACAAACATCTTGTAGAGTTTTGAAATGTTCATCGGCAAAAAACTATGCATTTTGGAATAAACCATGAACCGAGTGGCGTGTTGAGGTGAGCGTTAAAATGGCTCCACACACACACCTTCGACAATCCTGCCATATTTGCTGAAGTACTGGTCCAGGGCCTTCTCGGTGGTCTCCGTGTTCAGTCCCCCGATGAAGAGCTTCCCCGGTCGGTCTGCCTCCGCCATGCTGCACAATCAACCGCCTGCTACACACAATGGATCGTGTAACGTTAATGCGATAAGGAACTTGAGATGAAAAGTTGTGTTCCTGGGTGGATGTCTGTTGTTACCTTGCTGGGGGCGAAAGTCTCCGGCTGTTGAATGCGCAAAATGGCGATAAAGCGCCCGCAGCTGGTTGCTTGGCTAACGAGCTGAGGAGCGATCCGGCGGCTAGCGACCGAGCTGAGCTTTACACAGGCGAGCAAGCGAACTCTACAACATCTAGGATCGAACTACAGAGTTGATTAAATGGAGTAAGTCAGCGTTCCAGCCTTCGGCCTCCGAGCGGATCAGCAGCGAGAATCTGAAGCTTCTACACGACTCGTCCCACTCCGCCCTGCTTCTCCTTCTCCTCTCCCGCTCTGCTCCCGGCTGACCAGGAGCTCCGCGGCGCCACACCGCCCCCTGCTGACCAAAGCCAGATTCAGGATTATTTATTTCCCTGTATTTCTTTTTGTTTGTTTTTATTATTTGAAAACTTGGATCGGTCAAATATCAAGACATTGACGTCATTACAAGTGATACCAAATAACAAAGCACATTATTCAATCAAATTATCAAATGAAATGATAAATTAAACTGTATCGTTATGTCATAAGATTAAATTTTTTTGTGGGCAAAGAGAACAAATTGTAAAAAAATATATATATAAAAAATAAAAAGACAAAATTTAATATAAACAAACTAAATACAAATAAATAACTAAATTAAAT
Source organism: Limanda limanda (assembly GCF_963576545.1). NCBI lineage: Eukaryota > Metazoa > Chordata > Actinopteri > Pleuronectiformes > Pleuronectidae > Limanda > Limanda limanda. The sequence continues at coordinate 18,763,095 of NC_083645.1, read as the reverse complement.
TAAATTAAATTAAATTGGACACCTTCTGCACAGGAGGTGCCCAGTCCACTTCTGCGCAGGAGGTAAATAAAAAGATGTATTATAACAAAAAGCCAATTAATTTGCCTGAAAAAAATAAAAACAATCCTTACAATTTCACTAGGGTCTCACTGTCTTTCGATGCCTGTCAGTGCTCGGGCCCTAAGTAATAGAAATAAGCTACTTTTTAGTTTGACTAGAGGTCCTCATATATCTTATAGTCTTCATAAATATCAAGTACATAGAAGATGGATGGATTAAACATTTTGCCAGGAGCACCAGGTTTTTAATAATCGGGACACTCTTAATGTTTCTTAAGTTAATATCAACACAATGTTTTGCCTTGTGAGGGAAGCAGGGAGTTGGATGTTAGTTGACCGCCAGTCTTGTAAGTCTTCCCAAAAGTTCTCTCCTCCTCAACAACAATTTAGTGCATTACCGCCCTGAGCTGGAAAGGAGTTTGGATCTGGATGTCTGATAATTATAGTTCTATTTAGTTAACAACAACAGCTTATATTCTCTCAATTGTATTTGTTTGTTTTAAGATAATGAAATACTTGTATTTGATAACACTTACATTTTGTAGGATTTCTCTTAAATCACAATGTGCTTTAATCTTCCCAAGGTTTACAATTAGCTGCGTTCTTTCCTGCTCATCTTTAGGACAGCTTCCTCTTGCCCACAATAATAACATTTTCCTGTATCGTGTTTTCCAATTTTTTGTAAAGTACTGTTTAGTCCTGTGTGTCCAAATTTGAGCCTGGACATTATTGTTTCTTCTCTCCTGTTTCTTCCTGTCAATCTAATTTCTCCCACTTTCCTTTGAATTTTGCAAAACCTCCGTCCTTTCCTGTCTTCCTCACGTTGCTTCTGCCACCTTTCCTTCAACCTCCGCTTTACTGAAGCTTACTGCCACATCAGTGCAGCTGCAGTAGGTCCTCCACTCCAAACTTTGAATACAACATTTTAGATAAATATTTATGTTGGATTTGGGTTTTTTAACAGTAAGTTTAATAAGCTTTTATAATAATTGTGTCTGCTGTTCCCCCCATATGTCTATGGTTCCCCCCACCATAGAGTTTATGAAATGTAGTCTAGTGTCTATTCTCATTATGTGCAGTGGAGGAATCATGTATCCACATAACAGCTCCAAACTAATTGCGATGGTGCAAATTCATGCCTTCTAAGTAGGCTCCATATCTTCAGCTCAAATTTTAGATGAGTATCTAGATTATGTATATTTACCCTTCAGCAGTTGACATTATGCAGAATAACACTCAAGTAAAGTAACTGAGTTGAGTTGGTGGCAACTGTCAGTTTGTGTTATTATGTCATGTGATTTTTAAAGAAAAGACTGCACTGACCGGTTCAGCCAGGTGTAAGTTAACGCCTCATGTCTCCGGGACATATTTCTTTAGCCCTTAATCATCCTCATAAGGCCTGTACACTGAAAGAACTTGTTTAAAGGTTGCACTGACAAATCGTCTATCTTTACAATCACTACCTGTCAGCCTCCACCATTCTTTCATTTACAATGCCCCTTGGGGAAGAGCGGGGTTGTAATTATAGGCTATGCAGGTCCCAAACAGCTTTTCAAGTGTCCGCCAGTATTACTCGTTCTTAGACTAAATATCCACTTTTGTACCACAGTATTAGAGCTAGAACACACCTGCTACACAAAGCATATTTCTGTTGATTTTTGAAGGGGAAAATCAACTCCTGTTGTAAATAAACATTAAATAATAGACTTTTTTGAATTACAACACAGTTCGCTTGCATCTATGAAGTTTGCAATAACAAAACGGTGATGTGCAAAAGCTCAAGTCACTATTTAGGAGCAAAAAAATGGTTTGTAGTTGTCGTTACAAGAAAGTTATTGTGCTCATTCCAGTTTTTCTAGTTTGCCAAGCAGCCTTTGACCAAATTTGCTTGATGTTAGTTACACGCTTCTTTTACAGTTTTGCTTCCTCATAGATCTAATATTTCGTCCAACATCCACTAACCAGCTTTTATATTTACTATGTTTTCTAATTTGAATGCTAATTTGGTATTACTGATCAAACATAGATAAGCAAACGTCACTGTTACTTCCACTACTTTATTCGTCACATGTGACAAATCCGATTTCTTAACTTTCAAAGTAAAGGTACCGTCAGCGCATAATGGCACAGTTTGATGAGTTAATTATTAAGAATAGTTATTTTATCTATATTACAAACAAAATGTACAGTCAACAAGTTGCTGCATTCATAGCGCCGGGTATGCATGTGAGGAATACAGAATACTAAAGCCGTTGTTTGAGTGCGCGCTTTTATTTTGAAGGGTGAGAGGTTTCGCTTCCGGGGCTGATGCCGTGGCTGGGTCGGAGGCGAAACGTCATCAACGTTGTCAGGTCAGCGCAGCTCCAGCGTCCCGAGCACAAACAGTCGTGTTAGCCGAGAACAGCGAGCAGCAGCCCGGCGTCCCCCGAGAAGAAGGAAGCCCCTCTGCTCCCAGCACCGCGACCACAGCCTCGAACACCCGCCTGCCACCATGGAGAGGCGGATACACGGAGGCTTTGCGCTGGTTTATTTGCTGGTCTCGCATTTCTCTTCGTGCTCGGCGTTCTATCTTCCGGGTTTGGCCCCAGTGAGTTTCTGTGAAAAGGACAACGGAGGCGAAGATTGCCAGGTAAGGTCCCGTCACAGATGCAATAACAGTCACTATCTGACGTGGTGGAGGCTTTTTTGTATTATAGCTAATGGTTGAATGTTCGAATGGAATGCACTTCCTGGATCTTGCTAGCCAACCAGTGCTCCCCGTAGGCCGCGGCTATTACCTGGAACACTAGCTTTAGTGTTCCCAGGCATCGCAGCGTCGGTCAGATCTGTCTTTGCTGAGGCAGTAAATCAGCTTTCTGCTGTGGGTGTGTGGGTGAGGGGGTTCACCTTTCTAGTATTAACCTGTCACCACACTAGTACAGATTTCAACAGGGTTAGCTTATAGCCTGTTAGCTAGGGTTCATCCCACACAGCTGCTGAACATGTAATCAAACTCTTTGCTTCTTTGCAGACATTGATTCAGCTGTTTGTCAATCGCCTGGACTCAGTGGAGTCGGTCCTGCCTTACGAGTATGATGTGTAAGTATGATCTGGATTCTGCTCGATGATATTTGTGTCACTGCTGGTCACACGAACATATTTTCCATCTCGTAGTCATCTTCTCATTCTCTGCAACAATCTGTGAATTTATTTGAAGGTTCGACTTTTGCAAAGATGCAAAGGAGAAGAGGCCTTCGGAGAACCTTGGACAGGTGCTGTTCGGAGAGCGAATCGAGTCTTCGCCCTACAAGGTGTGTTACCAGAGAGATCTGATCACAAGGGAACAGCTCTGTTTAACCATTTTTATTTATTTTAAAATATAAGTAGAGGTGGGAATCGTTGTGTAACATGATACATTACGAGACACGATACATGGCCCACAATAATACATCACACATCATGAGATCTGTCTAACTGAAGAAGAATCTCCATAAAGGTGTCAAGTGCTTGATTTGTTCAATGCAATTCGGTGTCGGTATCACAGAGTTTGACACTGAAACTGTTAAGTTATAAGTGATTAAAGCCGTATCTCAGAGCTTTTTCACTCTGAAACTCACATACTGTCAATATTCTAACGTGCCATAATTCAAATGTGGAATGAACATACACATGCAAATGTCCAGAAAGTCTTCAAAAGAAATTTACAGATATATAGAAACATATACATACACAATTAAAATCTCGATATTTGGCGCCAGCATATAGATCATCATATCTTAGGAGTCAGGACGACTATATATCAATATTTTGTCCCATCCATAATCCCAAGCCTATTTTATACATGTTCTCTCTTGATGCAATAAGACTCTTATCTTGCTTTTCCAGTTCAACTTCAATGAAGAGGTTAAATGCAAGGCAGTTTGCACAAAGAAATACAGCAAAGCCTCCCAGGAGGATGCCACCAAACTGGATTTTCTCAAGATGGGAATGCAGTTGAACTACCAGCACCACTGGTTAGTAAATTATGCACCGCACTGTACTACAATGAAATACTTGAGATTACAGCACTCAGGGTATGGACATTTTGTCGGCAGACAAAAAGAGGCTTGCTGAGATTAACCAATTATTCCTTCAGGATCATCGACAACATGCCGGTGACTTGGTGCTATGATGTGGAAGACGGTCAGAAGTACTGCAACCCAGGGTTCCCCATTGGCTGCCTTGTTACGGCAGATGGCAAACCCAAAGATGCTTGTGTCATTAATGTGAGTCCTGCTTTGGTCTTTGGTTTTAGGGTTTGTGCTTCACTATTAATGTGAAGTTCTCCCCGTAGTGGTCACTTGCATGACCAGATCTCACGAGTTTCATGAGATCTTCATTTTGTCATGGATGTCCAAGGATGATGGAGTAATTTCACTTCTCTCTATCTAGTTTAGATAATCATAAATATAATGTAAAGGTGAGGTTGGAAGTCTTTTCATAAAAATTGCTCTAATTGAACAATTTCAATATAGAAGAAACGACTCCTCAAATACGTTTGTTTTACAAATCTGAGTTTTACAAAAATATTTTTTTTTTTTTCAGTCTGATTTCCACAAGAAGAACACATTTTATGTCTTCAACCATGTGGACATAAAGCTCACGTACCACAGTGGAGCAGCCGAGGGATGGAGAGGCGCTCGGCTGGTCACTGCCACTCTGGAGCCAAAGAGGTACATGTTGTTTGGCAATAGATACACCATTTAAAGTCATACCAGCCTCATTAATAATGTGACCTGAACGATTTTGTGTGTTTTTTTCTGCAACAGCATCAAACAAGCCGATGAGGCAGCCCCAAGCTGTGAGGGAACCAGCCCGATGGAGGTTCCTGTGGAGTTAACTGAGGACATCTCTGTGGTTTACACCTACTCTGTCTCCTTTGAGGTCAGCCTCTAAACCATATCATACTTTTATAATGAGCTAATTCAACAATGAGCTAATTCAACTATTTCTCCCAAATAGAGAGAATGTGACAACAAATCAGTGCTTTTATCAATACATTTATTTCATTTAACAGGAAAACAATTTAATCAAGTGGGCTTCTAGGTGGGACTACATCCTGGTCTCCATGCCTCATACCAACATCCAGTGGTTTAGGTATGATGACTTTTTTCACACAGTACATCAGAGGAACAGTCTTGTCAGCTGATGCTATGATACTATGATATGTCCTGTGTTCTTCTCCAGCATCATGAATTCCCTCGTCATTGTCCTCTTCTTGTCTGGCATGGTGGCCATGATCATGCTAAGAACCCTGCACAAGGACATTGCCAGATACAACCAGGTGGACCAGGTAAAGGTCTCTCTCAGTTGGAGCTGATCCTGATGTGTAGATATATTTTTAACAAACAAGTGTAGACTTATTGAAGATTCAAATGTCTGACAAGAAACCGAAACGGATTGTAGGACACCATTTTGTCACCATGCAAATAAGTTAGGCTAAAGAGCTTGTGTCATTATAAACACGGAAGTCCTAAACAAACAAATCTCCTGGTACTTTGAATTGTAGCCCTGCTTGTAATATTTTTGTCCCACTGTGAAAATTATTTTACTGCATTTAAGATAAAACTTTCACATTTTAAGTGCTTAGTGTATTTTACATGGCAGTAACTCAGTGTTTACTGGTCATTGCTATCAGAGGTAAATGGTTATTGGTTAACTTTTGCAGTATTTAATACCACCTCGCACACACACCTAGAATTATATATATTGTGTCACATTTCACAGGGAGACTTGATAAAGGTTCCAACGACCAAGGAAAAAACCCCTCTACCCTATGTAAGCTTATGGAAAAACTGTTTCAAACAAAACTCCTTTTTTTGTGTTTACGGAATCGGGTGTTTGGGTGTGTGATTGCAGTAAATCTGCACATTATAACAAAATTCAAAATGTGGTGTGGAAACAGGAAAGTTTGATGAAAAAAAGGTCTGATACTCAAGAGACGAGAACGAGGAGTTTTCACACCAGATTTTCCAGCTTTTGGTGAACTTTTCTCAGTCTTCACCTCGTTTAACTTTGCTCACAGGTGTAAGCTTGTGAGATATTACTCACTGCTTGGTGGTTGGTTAACCTTTTACTTTTGTCATTTACAAGAAAAGTATTTAGCTCTTTGACCTTGATTGTAACTGTGCCTCTCTGGCTGACTGGCTCCCTTCTCAGGAGGATGCACAGGAGGAGTCTGGGTGGAAGCAGGTGCACGGGGATGTGTTCCGTCCCCCCAGGAAAGGCATGTTGCTGTCTGTGTTCCTTGGGCAGGGCACCCAGATCTTCATCATGACCTTCATCACACTCTGTAAGTTCTGTTTTACAGTCGTTATCATGAACTGCTGTAATAAGTTTCACAACATTACCTATATATTGAATTGGAAACTACGTCGCGTTTCTGAGCACTCGTGCAGAACAGCAAACAATATGCAGCAGGTCGGATGTTGTCCCGTTCAATTTTACACTAAGAGGCGGCTGTGCTATCCTAAACCAAAATACAGATTTTTCAATGTACTGTATATCAGTGTGTTGTGTGTATTGAGTATACAAACAAAATTTCTGTGGAAACCTAAATAAAATTGAATTGTCAAACCAACAAGATTATGCAAATTAAAGCTCAGCTAAGCTACTAAATCCAATCTTATTAATTTCCATAGCAAAGTGTTTCTTTGCCATTATCGCTAAAAAAACGCAGTATAATATTACAAATTAAAATATTGAATGCGGTTGAGAGTCTGACATACATTATCATCCATGTAAAGGTATTTAAAGGACTTGACTCTGTTCACCTTAATGTTTGTAAAGTAGAACTGTCACATGTTTGCCCACTTTAGTCCTGGCCTGTCTGGGTTTCCTGTCACCAGCCAACAGAGGGGCTCTCATGACGTGCAGTGTCGTCCTCTGGGTTCTGCTGGGAACCCCTGCCGGCTATGTTTCTGCGCGCCTTTACAAAAGTAAGAATCCAGCGAAAGCGGTTACAGATTCGTTAGCGTCAGTCTTATCAGGTGACGCAGACAATGTCTTATCATGACGCTGACATCCATCTGTTTTTATTCTCAGCTTTTGGAGGTGAAAAGTGGAAGACAAACGTCTTGCTGACAGCACTCTTGTGCCCAGGGTATGCTCACATGCTCAGCTTATGTTCTTTTGTCCATTGTTTTCTGCATCATGTCTGTCCTCGAGTGCTGGAATGAGACCCACTGCCCTACATAAACCCTGTCATGCCTTGGACACTGCAAATATCCCTCTCGCATGTATTAACTTTCTGTTTGTCATTGTCCTTTTCTCCTCCTCTCTGCTGCTAGTATTGTGTTTGCAGACTTCTTCCTGATGAACCTGATCCTTTGGTGGGAGGGTTCCTCAGCAGCAATCCCCTTTGGCACTCTGGTGGCTATTTTGGCCCTTTGGTTTGGAATCTCTGTGCCCCTCACCTTTGTTGGTGCCTACTTTGGATTCAAGAAATCGGTGAGTTTGGCCTCCTGGTTTATTAATCGGTCCTGCTGGGACTGACTGTTTGTAGATGAAACGTGCACACATGCTTGAATCATAATTATTCAATCTCTCTTTTCGCACCTGTGCAGGCAATTGAGCAACCAGTGCGAACAAACCAGATCCCCCGTCAAATTCCTGAGCAGTCTTTCTTTACTAAACCTATTCCTGGTATAGTAATGGGCGGGATCCTGCCCTTTGGTTGCATCTTCATCCAGCTCTTCTTCATTCTCAACAGCATTTGGTAAGAAGAAAGGAATCCGGTTTTTCAGGATTGACAGGAGATCTTGTGTAGCTTAAAGTGTTTTTTTGTGTTTTAGGTCTCATCAGATGTACTACATGTTTGGGTTCCTGTTCCTGGTTTTCATTATTCTGCTCATCACCTGCTCCGAGGCCACAATTCTTCTCTGCTACTTCCATCTATGTGCCGAGGTACGTAACTATACATAGAATGTTGTTTTCTTTATCGAAAATTTTTTAGAAAATGGAATTATATTAATCTAAGTTATTTACTCATTGTTACAATTCTATTGAAACAGAAGTCAGAGCACCATTTGTTTCAGTATATTTAGATGGTTGTAGTAAAAGAGGAAGCTATGGGGCTACAGCCGTGGTGCTGAACGTGCTTTACGCCCCCACACAAGGCAGTAGCTCACAGCTTAACATGGAGAGTCGTGACAAAAACATGCCTTTTGTTGCTGAGGACTTCTCGCCACCGCCTAAGCCTGAGTATTTAACTGAAGACGAAGACCATGATCAAATCCCTTGATTTGGAGTGAGGCCATAAATTTTTTTTTTAGCCTAGATCTGAAGCCTGCAGTGCATTTTCTCCAGACTCAAAATTAGAAACAGCCCCTGAGTGCAGGATGAGTCATCAACCATTTTACAGGGGAGAAAATACAGGGATTTAAAATACTATGATGTTGGTTCTTTGTTCATGTTTCTCCTGTTATTTGCTAAATATATGTCTGTTTACACAAGGACACAGTATTGTAACGGAAAACTCATCTGGTCCAGATTTAAATTGAAACATCCTCTCACGCTAAATCCTAACCTGTCATATTTTGTCATGTGTTTCCAGGACTACCACTGGTGGTGGCGCTCCTTCCTGACCAGCGGTTTCACAGCAGTCTATCTGTTCATCTATGCTGTGCATTACTTCTTCTCAAAGCTACAAATCGTAGGGGCGGCCAGCACCTTCCTTTACTTTGGATACACTTTGATTATGGTCCTCATCTTCTTCCTCTTCACAGGTGAGGCCTTGGGTTTAGTGATTTGTCAGCTCTGCTTGTGTTGACACAATGCAATGATACCTGGATATCATGTTGTGATCGATTGCTTTTACTTGTGAGCTCAGATTTATATAAAAATTACAAATAACCATCCGCATACACTATATCCCTTTGTTGAAAAATGTATTTAGTTTTAGTGTTAGTTTCTCTGACCTGTGAAGAAGCTCCGTGTTGTACTGCATAGACATTTTCTCACATGAATGCCAGAGAATGTTCGGGAGATTGCGTCCGGACATTTAGCAGCTTTTTAAATATGGAAAACGCAGCAGGAAGATTGTTGGGGCCACACACGTTAACAACAGTAGCCAAAATATCCATAACGGTGAATTTGTATTAGATTTGAGTCATCAGCCCTTATTGCCATAAGAATCTTTGTCATCTTCTTATACGTGTTTGGCACCTTTTTGTTCATCCCAAAATATTAGTATTCTTCCAGTTTCGAGTCTGTTGGGTGTTTAAAAACCTTACTGACATGCTCACTGGATCGTGCATTTTCTGGACATGTTACTCGGGGGCTGGCAAGAAAAGTTCCAGAAAATGTTCAAAGAAACTGAATTTTACGTTCTCACATTCAGCAGCTCTAGAATATTTTCGAAAATCATCCAGACTTCAGTGCATGTATGAAAGCAGTACGTGTCAGAGGCAGACAGGGGTGTGTAGTTTATATTGTTAGCTGTGTTTGTGAAGTGCACTTAATGTACACTATGGAGATTCAGGATATCCATCCTGTTCCTGTGAGTATTTGAGCAGGAAGAATTCCGCCCTATTAGCATCATTTGTTTGCTTGTCATTTAGACAAATAGAAGCCTTTGCCATCTAATTGCTATATTGGCAGAATAAAAGCACTGTGTCATATGAAGCCAAGAGCATTTATTTGCAAAGGTCCCATTTAAACTCTCATTCTTAAGTCCTTTTGTAGTTGAATGAAAATCTCTGGGACTTTGGGAAATGAGACTAGAATGATAAAAGTCCCTGATGGTCAGATCTAGTTTTTTGCAGACTTATTTGGGTCAATTCTTCTGTCGACTGCTGTCTGACAAGCCAGAGCCTGGTTCTGCGTTTTTTTCTTCTGAACATCAAACGATACAGCCACCACAATCACTTGTTGCCATGGATAATAATAAGCCTTTAAACACTCAGGATTCCTGATCATTGCTCTAAAGACACATTTCCTCTGCTTGCACCTAAAATCAAGCTAAGTGACTCGGCTTGTGCAGATCTATGTACCACATGCATTATTATCACGGAGCTACAATGAACAGAACGTTGTTCCCGTGCTCGTCTCCATGTTAAAAGATCCCGAGACTGACGCATGTTGACATGGTAACGGCACTCTCTGGTCCGACCCCGTCCGACTCTCATGCACTCCCACTCAGACGAGATGAGGGATGTGCCGAAAGAGGATAATATACAGGACTAGATAACTGGCAAACACACGCCTGGTCTTTATGCCACCCAGAAAAGATGAGGCTCACCAGGATGTCAGACCATGACATACTTTATGGTGTTATACCGTCATTAGGCCAGATAACAGTTAGCCCGTAGTCCCCACGTGTCGCTGCTAGTTTGACACTATCTTAAGTCAGAGCTGTAAGTAGCAAGGGAACGAGATGTCAAAAGATTATCACCAAGAAGTAATCCAAGGATTCAAGGAAAAGACCATCGCTTCCCATCCTTGGTTCCAGTTTTGATCTAAATAATCCTCTCACTTCCCTTTTTTGAATTTTTTTTTTTTTTTTATTAAGTTTGTTTCTTATACCTCATTCCAACTTCATTCACAACTTCATTCGGATTGGGCTGCGTTGCCCCCATCGAGCAGTCAGATTGGACTTTAATACCCAGATGAATTGATCCAGGATTTTGTCCAATCTGGCTTCTCAACGTCGGTGGAGCTCAGAGGAACATGCTCTCTCGCTTCCTCTGTCTTTGACAAAGTGAAGGGGTGGGGTGATTTCCAGGCGTGCAGATTGGCACTCCCTGTTAAAAGTTATTTTTAAAGTTTTTTTCAAAGTGGCTGGAATGTGGTTTTAGTTTGACAGCAAACCGGTTGTACAGATTCACACTTGTGTGCTCATGCTCCTAAAGTACATTCATGTCTTGACGATGTGGCCTTACATAAGCTTTGTGCTCTACTCATATTTGTAGTCCCTAAAGTGGCTGGTGGATTTTTGTGCTTTTTGTTCTTTTTATATTTTGTAATCACATTTATCAGAGCATCCCTGTAACCTCTGTCCTTTTCTTCTCAGGTACAATTGGCTTCTTTGCCTGCTTCTGGTTTGTAAATAAGATCTACAGTGTGGTCAAGGTGGACTAGAGGACTGAGGGAAAGACTGACTCCTTGCTGTCGCAGCACTCGCCTCCTCGGTGCTGCCTGTGTGATAGAGAGGTCTCAATGGACCTGAATGAAACCATCACTTCTAATGGAGAGACCTGAAGAGCAGAGCCCGTCCTCTTTTGTGCTTTAAACCTACATTGCTATTCTCTTCTTTTTTTTTTTAAAAGTATATATGTGATTTTGTCTTCACTGTTGACCAGTAATATTTGGAGTGGCGCCTTGAAAATCAGTGTGGGTTCCAATGATCTCGTTTCTCATAGTGAACAGTTTGTTTTGGTGGGTTTTAACAAGAGAAGATCAAATGTTTGCCCTGTATTTTTGATTTTTCCTTTTTTTTTATTATGTTGTGTCTCAATGTCTAAACTTTTTTTTCATTCATTACTTATATTGTAAAAATGAAAAAAACTGTGTGTACATATACTGTACAGAGCGAGTGTGTGTGTGTGTGAAAAGATGCTACTTAAAGATTGTCACCATTAAGGAACTTTAATTTCTTGTTTCAGGTAAAGGGTGGGCTTTAAATCCTTAAACTATCAGCTTGTATTGTAGTTAAGAAATCATATAAAATACTGACATTGCTACGACACATGTCTATTCTCTTGTATTTGATGGCTATGCTCAAGTTTGCATAGTAGCAAAGGTCACACTCGTCTAAGAAGCACACGTGTATCATTGAAGAATATGCTGCAGTTACAGTATGTTGCACGTTAAGAATCTCAGGAGAGATTCTCCCCCAGTGAAATCATCATGCAGTCCGTTCATTTACTGATTCAGTACAGATGCGACCTTTTAGATATTAATAAGCAGTTTGCTGAACTGTAACTATACGTAAAACCCTGCTGCCTTTTGCTTTGAGCAGCGTGGAGTCATCACCCAGGTGGTAACATTTTTACAAATAAATGCAGTTAATTCAAAGTGAAGGCCACGTTCTTTTTTGAGCCTCTAGATACATATATGATCATTTTATACACTCTTAACCACGTCCCTTACTCTATATGTATGAGGTTAAAGGATAGGTTACCCCTTGTGACAAAGACAAGTAGCTTTGAAGATTTATATTTCCATTTAAATGTTCATGAAGTTGTTTTGTTGAGTTGACTTTTAAAACCGATGAACTTCATCTCAAATTTAATCAAATAAAATATAGTATGTAACAGAGCAACAAAATAACAATATATACAACACTAATGAAAATAAAGTTTAGTACAAATACACAAACACCTCTAAAAACCACTGGTGCCCTTTGTGGCGAGCATTTTAAAAGTGCAGCGCGTGTCATGCTGTTTTAAAAGTGAGAATTCAAAATCCAAAATGAACCTCACTTCATTTGATGTAGATGCATTTTCCTAGTCTCACTCTGATTTAAAAAATTTCCTTTTCCTGAAGTCTTGAGTTCTTACAGAATGATGCTTTGACCAGACCTCACTCCACAGATCCAATTGATAACTTAAGTCTGTTTTGTGTTAATTGGGACAACAACAACCTGACACCCTCACATGCACACCTACTACTTGGTATATTTTGAGTTGAATACAACACTTAGACACATAATACATATAATTCACTTTTATTAAACAACAGACAACTTGTGATGTTGATCGATGAAACCAGAAATAATGCAAAAGCACGATAGAAATCACAAAAATATGTTGTTTTAAAGCACTTTAAAGACATCACTACTCTCTTATTTGATGATAAACTGTTCCACACACTGTGGTGTATCTCTTTGTCTTGCACAGAGAAACGTGTCAGACTGGCTGTACAAGCTTGATTGTCTGCTATAAAACTGTTGAATGACTCCAGGCTCAAATCTATGGCAGTCCAGTCAAGTACGATATATCAATTATGATCCTAATAATAAAACATTCATTTAAAAGTTATAAAAACTTGACCACAGAACCGGACACACTTTTCAAATAATGCACATAATGTGGTCATGCAACTGTGAAATCCTTTGGCGACACATCATCTACAATCAGTTCAGGGATTCGCCTTTCTGTGAGATGAGTCATGGCAGGTATTCATCCTCTCTGGCTGTGAGAGGGCAGGTTCTATCAGGAGGGATCTTTACAAATATACATGTGTTTCGAGGAACATAAGAAAACTCTTATATATATTCGCCACTGGTTTATATATATATACAATGCGGCCTACGTTAAATAACTGGTCCACTGAGTCCACTGGAGTCTATACCCTGTTCTCTATGCACTGCACTGATTCAACAATAACACTGTACTTCCTCAAAGAAAGGCCGACATCACAAAGGCAGAAAAATACAGAGTCTCCGGACCGATATTAAAAATTCCCACTTCATTTGAACTAGAATTAAAGGAAATACAGAGATTAAGTCAAACTGGTTTGTTTGTCCATCCCATCAAGGAGAGTAATCCACCATCCCTTGTGTGTTTGAACAGGCACATCACTGATCTACTCAATTCCTCAAAAGGCGCTTCGAGACTAAGAAGAGTTACAGACACAAAGACGTAAACACGCACACGTTCCACTTGCTCAAGAATAGAGAAGGGCACCACAAAGTTTATCCAAAAACAGATCCTGAGTTCATTAGTGGCAGACGACGCTCGCCCGCCCCAACACAAGGTACACAGTACATCCTCTGACTCTGAATACAACACACAAACAGAAGGTTTAAAGGAGACAGAGTAGCTGCGTAGATACTGCAGATCAATACGTTATCAGAGACGTCTGTTTACCTGAATCAAAGCAAAGTGATCACACAGCACTTTAATCCAATGAAATATTTTCTATATCACAGCAGGTCAAAAACCCTAGTGGTATTAAGTAGTGACTTGTAGGTTAAAGACTCTAAAGTACAAATTAAATGTTGATTCTGGTTTTACTGTGTAGCTGTTGTATAATAACTGCACACGTTTACTACACTGATGAGACAAAACATAAAACTTGTTTCTCAACATTTGACCGAGATTTCTTTTAAGCGGTCAATTTACAAAGTGTTTTCCCCTCCATTACATACATCTGACATCAAGTTAGTTGTCTGATGAGAAAATAAAAACATTGTCAAGTTGTTGCTCCTAATGCCAGTAACTTCTGAATGAATAACCCTGTTGTATGACGACATTGCTCCAAACTCTCAAGGCCGCTCATGTGCTTTGTTTGCTGTGGACCGTGAGCTCCCTCTCGGAGCTGATGCTGGTGGAAGCCGTGTCTTTGCGGCTGTCCCTCGACTTCCTGTCAAAAGTGGGGGTGGAGGAGGTGGTGCATTCTTCCCAAGTCCTCAGAGGGAGGATCCGGGCGGCCAGGCTGGGCAGGTGAGGGTGGGCGCCCGAGCGTCCCTCTGTGGTGGTGAAGCAGCTCTCCACAGCCGAGCTCTGGCTGGGTCGGCCCTGCTTGCAGAACGACCCGCAGAGCAGCGCCAGGAACTCCTTCCTCACACTGCGGTGCATGTAACCGTAAATGTACGGGTGCAGGCAGCACTGTAAGAAAAAGAGCACAAGCGCAACAGAGGACAGCCAGGGGGGCACAGGCGCTCTGGTGCTCATGGATATTGTGTTCAGTATGCTGTAAGGCCCCATGCTGAGGATGTATGAGGCCATAATCACAAACACTACCCGAGCGGCCTTGCAGTGGTAGTGGAAGCGTCTGTGCCTGACCCGCACAGGGCATCCTCTGGCTACGTAGGGGCCTTCTGGTGAACTTGCCGGCTGGGCTTGGGGCTGCCGCAGTGGACTGCCGGGACCCTGGGAGTCCTGCGGCGCCGGCTGGGTGTAGGACTGCTTCTGGATGGGGTGCACGAGAGCGTTCTGCCTCCGAGCTGCTCTGAACACCATCCAGTAACATCCCAGCATGATGAGCACGGGCAGCCAGAAGGAGAAGGCGGACACCACGGCCGAGTAGGTCAGGCTGGAGGACCACACCACCGAGCACATGTTGTGGTGTCGGTCAAAGTCGATGGCCCCCCAGCCGTACAGGGGCGGCGTGCTCTGCAGGAAGCTGAGCACCCAGGTGCAGATGATCAGGTTGGTGCCCAGGTGAGGGGTCATGCGGGTGGGGTAGGACAGAGGGTGGATGATGGCCAGGTAGCGATCCACAGAGACCACTATGATGGTGTTGACCCCGGCGAATGCGAACAGGTGCATGAGCACCACCAGGGCCTGGCACAGCCGCACATCCAGGGGCCACACGCCTGGCACGGTGGCCGCCATGGCGAAGGGCATGACCAGGATAGTCTGGAGCAGGTCGGCCAACAGGAGGTTGAGGACGAAGCGGTTGGCCACGTGAAGGAGCTGAGGCTTCCTCTGGAACACCAGCAGCACCACCACGTTCCCGAACAAGGACACACACACAATGAATGCTATGAGCACCATCTTCACCACACAGCCGGCAATGGTGGACCACACCGGGTACTGGGCGCCATCAGGGGCGAACGCAGGCTCCCAGGGAACCTCGGTGGTATTTGTGCCCATACTTGCAGCAGTGCCAGGGAGAGACATCCAGCAGAGTCAGGTTAGTCCCATCCTGGTGATGGAGCAGAAGAGCAGCTCAGGTTGTGTTTGCAGGAACGCTGCTCCACTCACATCACATCAGCATCTCACCTGCCATGGCCCAGGCGTCCAGGACGTGAGGAACCGGTGCAGCAGACCCATCCAGGAGTCGCCTGTGATGCTGGAGACGATGGATGCAGCTCATCGCGATGTCTCCCGAGCAGGCCTTTGTCCCTGATGCAGCCCACATCTGTCGGAGGAAACCTGGAAGAAGGTGGAGGAGGCAGCCGATCAGCACCGAGCTCGGGATGTCCAGACAGATGCAGATTCCCTAATCCGAGCGGGATGCGTGTGAAACGGTGATCGCTGGTGATGTGATCATTTCTCTCCACCTCATCCTCGGAGCTTTTGCTTTTTTTTTTTTTTTTCACGGCTCAGCTAACACGTAGCCTCCGCTGCGCGTCTGCACCCAGCGGGGGTCTCTCATCCAGACGAGCGCATCCTGCCTCCCTCCGCTGCTCTTTCCCGGCGGATCAGACGTTTATTATTTCATCAGCTTTCATTCCGTCTTAAGGCTCCTTGCGGCTCCTGTCTCCGAGCTGTCAGCGGGGAAATGAAACCAAGGACACCTGCACCGATGTCTCCTGTCTCCTCCTCCTCCACCTCCTGCTTCACCAGCTCCTGCTTTGTTGTGCGTCTCACGAACCCACTCACACTTGGAACCGAATGTACAAAACACTATCCACATATTACATTGGGTCAATTTGATCATTTTATTTAGTGGAAATTTAAAAGCATTTATTCCTCAATTGGATTCTTTATTATTTTTTTTTTTACCCCCCTCCCCATAATGAATAGCCTTACTTTACTATATACTGTACTATTTTTATATACTGTGTAACAATAACATTACCATCATATCATCAGTACTATTACCATCATTTGCCACTGCACCTTATCTACCTATTTATTTTGTGTTTCTGTTTTTATTCTTTCTACCTCAATATTTTTTTCATTTTATTCTACTGTATTGTATTTTATTGTATTCAAATATACCGGCAGCTATGACGACTTAATTTCCCTTCGGGGATTAATAAAGTAATCTATCTATCTATCTATCTATCTATCTATCTATCTATCTATCTATCTATCTATCTATCTATCTATCTATCTATCTATCTATCTATCTATCTATCTATCTATCTATCTATCTATCTATCTATCTATCTATCTATCTATCTATCTATCTATCTATCTATCTATCTATCTATCTATCTATCTATCTATCTATCTATCTATCTATCTATCTATCTATCTATCTATCTATCTATCTATCTATCTATCTATCTATCTATCTATCTATCTATCTATCTATCTATCTATCTATCTATCTATCTATCTATCTATCTATCTATCTATCTATCTATCTATCTATCTATCTATCTATCTATCTATCTATCTATCTATTTCCATTTAGCCCAATAGCATCTTGGTTAAGGTCACAGGTCTCTTTGATAAGTTATTCAATCAGTCATCTTCACATAAATGGAATGGCCGGAGCTAAATAAGAATCAGAAATCAACCTCATCGTCTCAAGCACAAGGTTTGGATTCATAGTGTTTTAATATTTCAGTCGCTTGAGCCCTTCCTACACCCAACCCACGGGTTTTGAACAGTAACATGCTCTAAATTCAAGGATTGAGTGTTTCAATTAAATGGTTCAATGACTTCCTCTCTGGTAGAAACCAGGAGAGACCGTCGTCTCCAGCAGTTTCCAAGTCAGGTCCCCCTAGCATTAGCATAGGTGCACCACAGGGATCCATTCTTGGTCCTCTTTTATTTACCATATACCGTAAAATTATATCATCTCTCACCCCAAATGGTGACATAGGCTAAAATAACTTTTATACCTCATTGGCTCTTCTCCGGATCTGACCAAAACTACAGTCTGCCTTTGATACATTTCAGATCTCTTCATCAAATAGAAACTTGTTTTAAATTCTGATAAAACTGGAAAGATATTGGTCATTTTGGATTATCCAGATTACTGCACCCAGCCAAACCCCTTCATGGTTATGAAGCGGAAACTGAATAAATCGGACTATGGCTGGATGCTAATGTTAATTATAAGACCTGTGTAGAACAAGCAAGCTGAAGTTGAAAATTAGATTTTAGAATTTTAGAAATCGTATTTCTCTTTTGCTTGTTGAAAGACTTTTCATTATCATCAGGTTTATCTTTATCTATCCGTTTTCCGTTTTACTTTGACGTTTCAAGATATTCCCTTTATCTTTCACATACCTACTTTTACAGATGACAAAAGCTGTAAATATTATATTATTACAACTCCTGTATTCTTCATCATTCAATGAAGCTGAAGCTGAATAGATAAACAGAAACCCATTGTGCTTCTGGTGGTTCAGGATAGCTGTTGTATTTTTTAACCAAACCCTAAATCTAACCATGGAGTTGAATTATCTCCTATATGAGTGTTTGTATAAATTATATGTTTATATAGGCCACCATTTTAAATCCAGGAAACACAAAAGTGTTCTTCAACATTTCAGAGAAAAGACTTCATTAATGCACAGAAAACAAAAGCTGCACTGCATTGCACAATCCAATTAGTGTGTGTAGCTTACATGGCCCACTCATCAACACTCGTAATTAGCCATTTTATTTCAGGCCCTTGCTCGATCCTGGCTATCAAAAAACCCTTTGATGTGACTCTCCAGCACGGTGTTTTTTAGATTTAGATTGCAAATTAAATGCTGGTGACCGCACAGGGGGCGGGGAGACGTTCCACCCATTTTTATGTTGAATGGACCGTGATTCAAAGGAAGGCCTGCCGCCTCGTGGGATCATTATCATCAGACTGGTTATGCAGTATGAGAGTTCAGTATGGCCTCAGGTGTCCAGCTCTCCATCTGTAGCTGTGTCATTCAGCTTGTCCCCCGTTCACTGTCACTCACAGACACCTACACCTCTGATCTCTCTGTTTTCAATTTAGTTTATTTGTCGGTACTTTGTCCAAGTGGATTTATAAATGTTTTCTTCCAGATTGCAGAGGCATAAATAAGCATCTTGTATTCTTGCTGTTGACAATGTGATTGAGAGAAAGACAACAACAGATGTAATCAAGTCCATGATTCCTTTAAACGAGAACCCTGCCGTTCTGACACAGGCCTGCAGCAGTTTCCTTTTTCAAACTTGGAGAACTTCTGTTGTGAGTTCAAGTCTCTGGCCGTTTATTCTCCATAAACTGGCCTCTTCGTAGTGTCTGTCCAGCACACACGTCTTCCTCTTCATCTTGGAATGAAACATTGAAATCAAAGTGATCACCTATTATATTTTTTCTTTTTTCTTTTAGGTTTGATGTTTCAATTAGAGACTGGAGGACTGACGCAAGATAACACCAGCTTAAATTGTTGTTGTTGTTTATTTTTGTCAACTACAGAGCAGAAAGCTTGATTAACATTTCTCCTGTGAATATCTAGTCATTTAGCACTTCAGCACTTGTCAGTCTGGTGTCTGCTAGTTAACAGCCCAGCAGCAAATGCAACAGAAATGAGCCCAATGCCTGTGAAAACATCAGCAAGTATCTAGCAAGTAAATGTGTCCGATTCTGTCAGTGGGAGATGGTGGACAACAAACTAGAACTAAAAACTGAAAACATTTTAAAAGTGCTTTCGTCAAGCTGCCTGAAACAGCTCTACACACTCTAAATGAAAGTATGTCATAGTTGACAATATGGGGCGCTTGTGGCTCAGGAGGATAGAGTGGGCCGTCCACTAAACAGAGGGTCGGCGGTCTGATCCCTGGTCTCCTCCAGTCCACGTGCCGAAGTGTCCTTGGCTGTGAGTTTGATATAAAAAGTGCTGCACAAGTGTTTTGAGTGGTCTTCAGGACTGAAAAGCTGCTATAATAATAAAGACCATTTATAGGCAGTTGTTGGCTGGCTTGTTATGAAAATATTGCACTGGGCGCTTTCTGGCCACTTGAAGAAATACAAAACATACTGATGTAACCACCTGACACAGTTTCTGACACATATTTCCTATTGGTCAGAATCACCTGCAGCAGAGAACAGTATGGGTCTTAAAGGTTCAGTGTGTAGAATTTAGGGAGTGGTGAATTTGAATGTTGCAGCTGAACACCGCTCACCTCACCTTCCCCTTCCAAACAGGAAAGACAACTTGTTGTAGCCTTCCGTTGTTATAAAAAGTCCAAAGGTGGTTAGTTTGGCACAATGAATCACTGCTCGAGTGGTTTACTCAGAAGGCTTTGAGACTGAGTTACTGCGAACAGGATGTCAACATAGAGAAATGTTCACCACAACGTTTCTCCAGGAATATATTGCAGGCAACGCTTGTTTGCATTTGCATTCTCTGACTCAAGATCAGAATAAATAAAAGACACAAAAAGACTAAGAGAGACAGTGTGGTGGCACACACGCTGCAGATCGTTGTCCTCAGAAACCCAACCACTGTTATCCAGAATAACTATTTCTATCCAGAGCAGGTCTACGTTAAAAACACTGTGGCATTTATAGCTTAACAGACTTGCAGGCAAAGATCTAAAACACACATTCAATATTGTTAAGAGAGACCAATTACAAAATTTGTCTTTTTATATGTGACAGCAGCTCGAACAAAAACTACACACATTTTAAATAGGAAGTTTTTAGAGACACGGAAAAGGATCTTTACAAAGTCTGATGAATGTGGCCCACCCTGCCATCTTACATTTACATATGCTGCGGAAAACAAGTAAAGTTTGATTGATTGATTAGCAAACAGAATCTGTCATGTTTGATTTCTATATCCACTAACTCCACTGTTTGGTTTGTTTTGATGCTGTCTGCCCTCTGCTGGCTAAAACCAGACACACGCAGCTCAGAGGGGTTTGATGAGGACTAAAGTGAGGAAGGGAGGAGGGGATTCTCATTCATCACCACAACCACTAACTGTCACGCTCCTTTCGTCAGGTCTGCCAGCGATGCATCTGGTGGCATTTTGAGTCAGTACAACTTCTGCTGTGCATCCAGATAACTCTTATTGCAGGTAACTGTCTGTATATGCAGGAGTAGCAGCCATTGTTGCTGTGCTGCCCGCAGCTTAGTTCACTTAAAGGGATTGTTCACCCAAAAATGAAAATTCACCCATTATCTACCACTATGCTGATGGAGGGTGAAGTGTTGAGTCCACAAAACACTTTTGGAGTTTCAGGGATAAACAGCGTTGCAGCCAAATCCAATCCAATTGATGTAACTGGTGACTGATTCTTCAAAAGTATAAAACTTACAATATTACAGAGAAAGAAATCTATCTAAAGAAAGTGTGAACATAATGCAATATATGAAATTAACAAATCTTTGATATTTGATATTTTAGGGGTGACAAGGAAATTAAGGCCAGGTAGCATTAGAATCATTTTCTTGCTTTCAGGACATTTCGCAGTCAAAATTTATTTCAACCATTTTCCTCAACACATGTTTTGTCGGCAGTAAATTAAAAAGCTCTGCAGAGGAGTCAATGCTGGAATATAGTCCTATTTTTATCTGATAATTACACAAAAGAAGTTTACCCCCCAAGAAAGATCAATATAATATCAGTGCATATACAAATATATATATATATATGTATATATGTATAAGCATGAAAATATATTTATGTAAATAAACATATTTATATAAAGACATGCAACCCCTTGTATTTTGTGTCGTTGATCTAGTATGTATTTCATCTATATTTGTTTGTAGAATATAAAGTTTCCAGCAAATCAAAACTTCTCCGTAAAGTCCCTGAACTTCATGAACCCTAATCTTTGAGTGCTGCAGTGGTTTTCAGTGTCAGTAATATTGTGAGAGCAGGAATTTATCTAAGCTGCTTTGCTAATCTGTCAGCTCCAGACCTACACAGGTAAATATGTAACTGTAGCTCTCATGGGAATAAAAGTATCATCGTTCCTGGAGATGATGTCGAATATTTTCTATTATGACAGTTTACAGTATTAATGCATTAAGGTAAGTGCCATTCTAGTTTCCCCTAAGAGTGAATTTAAATATTCTAGTCTATTGAATACATTTCTACAAAACATCATATTTCATATAATATATATTCATAATTATTATTATTCAGAGAGTAAGCATCTACTCAGCACCAACGTAGTTTTAAAAATGACATTCTGAGTAGCACGTGCTACATTCTGATGTAGCACGTTTATTTTGCTTATTTCATCATCATTTTCTATCTTGTTGTGTTCTCCAGTTGTGCTTTCAGCCATAATAAGATAAATAAACCCTGTTGAATCAGCAGAACCTACTTTATCTCATCGGTGCAGCTCAGGAAATAGTCTTTCTTCTGTGTTCTTAGAGCCTAACACGGGATGAATAGAGGTCTGGTTGAATGCAGGAATGTGCATAATTAACTAACTCTTTTGAACTGGAGGGAACATTTAATTGTTTAATTAAACAATTAAATGGCTCCTCTTAACATTATGGCTTGTAGGGTGCGAAGTGTCTTTTTGTTTGCACGATGCACGACGCATACCTCTCTTTTCTTCGAGAATACAGGAACAGAAGTGCCTGAAGGCATCAGGACACACACAAGGCAAAAAAACACACATTCACACATACACACACATATGATAAAAACATGGCTGCAGCCGGCAACTGCACAGAAAAATCTCTGTAAACAAACAGATGACAAACAGATTGAGGGCGACCATCACGGCACTGCTCTCCAAAGGGAGCCTTTCATTTTATTGCACAATGGCAGTTGTCTCCGAAGCCCAAACAGTTTAGAAGTAATTACTAGTGTTTTCTACAGAAGGTGATTACTTTGTCACACTTTGCAGCCATTGTCACGGGCCGCGCACCACACTCATCAGTCCCACAAAGGGGAGAAGTACTCGATTGATGATGAGCCCTCGGTGGCTCGGGGAGAATTTAAAAGTACTTGTATGAGGCTCTTTCAGGAGATTAACTTGCAATAAGGGCTACCTGCCATGGACACATTCCCTGTATTCATGGTGGTGGCACAAAGACTTTTTTTAAGAGGGGCACAGCTGCATGAAAGCAAATGGTGAATGGGGATAATAGTCACAAAAGACAACAAACCTCAAGTGTAAAGAAATAGAGTGTTTTTTAAGATGGGAGGCTTCCATTCAAAGCCAACACCATTCCTCCTTTTGACCATTGAGGATGTGGCCACTCCACCACCCAAGGCCCCACTCTAATTATTTTAGGACAAGACATGTTATGGTGCAAAGTGGCAAAGAGGGAGCACTCTGGACCAAAGTGCACTTTAATTCAATCGTGCTATTTGACAGATTCCCCCTTCAAATGAACGTCACACACCAGTAAACTGGCACAATCAGGAGGCTCCTGGCAGGGCCCCGGGCCCCTTTCCCCCCCGAGGTAAATAACACAGAAGTCACAAACACTTGTAGATACGAGTAAACATATACGGATATATACCAATGGACGTGTTATTTACTGGTGTGTTTTCAGATAAAAAAAACAACTGTGTGTGGAGCTGCAGGTTTATTTTGCTATCTGGATATGGTGAAAAATCTTCAAAGGCAGATTAGACCACAGCCACGGGGGCCCGGAGCCGACTCCATTCATTAAACACAGAGAGAGACTAAGAGAGAGAGAAGAGAGAGAGAGAGAAAGACCGCATGTGTCCTTGCTTTGCCTAAATGTGAAAATTGCTCATGCCATTATTTCAGATGATAAAGTGGGAACTGAATGGATTTGCTTTAATATAGCAGACATGGGATACCACATACAGAGAGACAGAGGGAGGGCCAGACTCCTTTGCTTTTGCTCACGCAGTGGAAAGTCCCTGACAGGTGTGCTTTTGTATACGTATGTCTATGTGAGGGTGAAGCAGATTGTGTGTGTGTGTATGTGTGAATGTGTTTGTGTGTGTGTGCACTGAATAAACAGAGACATGAAGTTTGTGTGTGTGTGTATGTGTGTGTGTGTGTGTGTGTGTGTGTGTGTGTGTGTGTGTGTGTGTGTGTGTGTGTGTGTGTGTGTGTGTGTGTGTGTGTGTGTGTGTGTGTGTGTGTGTGTGTGTGTGTGTCCACGTTGTGCTGCCACTCCCTGGTGCAGAGAGAGGCCTTCTCACTCCTCCTGGGTCTGGTCTTGCAGCAGGCCAGGATTCAGTGCTGATCTGCACTCGACTCACACAAACTGATCCTTAAAATGGAGAGAGAGGAAGAAAAAGTGAGCGTGTGCATAGTGAACATCCAGAGGTCGCTGATGAAGAAAGTGGCAGAATTAAACTGATTCGAAGCGACCATCACAGAAGCCTGTCTCGTCTGGAATACTGTTCGAGAAAGCCGTCAACTCCAGCCTGCATCTCGCATCTTTGGTAAGACCTTTTAAATCGTATGCTTTTATGTTAGAATTAACATTTTATTCATAATTTAAGTCAGTTCTTTGGAATTTACAAACCACAACAGCAAGCCGGCAGACGTCCGGTGTTTGCTGCCAGGTCTTGCGGTAAAAACAGGTGCCAGTATTGCCAAGCATGCCCTGTAATCCAGCTCATGCAAGTAGGTGTTTGAGGAAGTATCAGCTCTTTTATTTTGACACCAGTGCCATGGTCAATAAGGTGAATGACATTTAAAGGTCAGAGGTCACCTCACCTAATTTAGCGCTCAGGGATCAGAGAGCAGGGATTAATCCCAAAGGTGAATCTGAATAACCTTTGAGCTGCTGACCTGGGCTACAAACGTTCAGCGTAAGTTAAAGCGTTTACTTTTCTTTATTTTTTTAAAGATACATTGCTCAAGACAAACAAAAAAGCAAAAAAAAAAGTTTTCTAAATCTTTTCCTGGGGTTTTTTGTGACATCTGCAGCTCGACGTAGTTTAATATCTGACCACTAGATGTCAGGGTTTGACTAGTAACTGTGCAACAGGACCCGTCCCTCCCTCCCTCCCTCCCTCCCTCCCACCCACCCACCCACCCACCCACTCCACCCTTCACCAGCACCTGAGGGGGAAACTTGTGAGTAGCCTCCACATGGTGTGACAGCTTCCCCAGGAAGCTCGGGTGACATTTGCCTCACTTAATGACACAAGCTAATTAATCATTAGCTGTCCCAGAGGTATTGCTGTTAGAGCGGCTTTGTCGTGCCTCTCCCCAGTAGGGGGTCCCAGCCTCAACATGTTATGTATGCATAACTGCCTCATCCCACGCTACAACATCTTAATTCTCACCCGTTCAGCTGGTTTGACTGAACCGCACTCCTTCTATTCCAACCCTTCATCTAGGATAAAGTATAATCTGCGCAGACATTGATCATCTTAATTTTTTTCCTCAGCCTCTCCCAGTGTAAAGTAGT
The DNA here is from genome assembly GCF_963576545.1 of Limanda limanda. NCBI lineage: Eukaryota > Metazoa > Chordata > Actinopteri > Pleuronectiformes > Pleuronectidae > Limanda > Limanda limanda. The sequence continues at coordinate 18,738,097 of NC_083645.1, read as the reverse complement.
CGGCCTGGTGTTTTCCACTGTGGCAGGTGTAGGCCTGGCTGCTGCCGCCGACACATCCGGCACTGATTTGTATTGATGGCTGATCGGGTGGATAAGGGGATGGTGATGGATCTGTTGGTTTATCAGGGCCTAGTTTTTTCCTGAGCTGCTGTTGGAGAAAGTTTGGCTCAAATTGGTCTCACTGTTGAAGGTTAAAAGCTAGAAATGCAAAGACAGATCACTCACTACCTCCGTGCACATTGAAATGTTTTATTATGGATGATATGGAACATTTTCAGTTTGAGCCGGTGTGTACATGAACCCGAGCTCACGGGGCCGAGTGGGTTGTGAGTAATTATCTCTCGTGGGTCGAAACCTCTCTGCAGCCGAGCTTCGAGTTCAACAAGAACGTACGAAAGGCCTTTGTGAAATATGAAGAAAATGAAAACTGCCCCCTTGTGTGTGTGTGTGTGTGTGTGTGTGTGTGTGTGTGTCTCTGCCCCCTTCAGCATCATTATTGCCTCCCCCCCACCGAGTCCCGGGCCGGTTCTGGACGGGGCGAGCCTGTTTGTCACGTAGTCACGGCTCCAGGTGATGCACTCGGGCTTCCACCTTTCGCTCGCCGGAGAAGAGCGTGTGCTAGTGCATGTGTGCAGGGGGGCCATCGGGGGCACTCGCTGATGAGGGCCTGGGCTGCAGGAGGTCTTTGAAAGATGTTAGAGGTTTTGGGATGAGACTCACGGTACCCTTGGGATGCTGTGACCTCTGACTCCTGCTCGCTGGCCCCTGTGCTTTGTTCTGTGACCTGTGGACGACGCCGGCCTGTGGAGAGAGACACGCTAGCTGCTAGCTAATCCAAAAGTTTCAATTGGACGCGCGTTACAGTGATAAGTCGCCGACTGACAACCGCACACCTCCGCATATCAATTTTGTACCGTGTGTCTGTGGTGCCGGTTAACACTGAATTTTTCTCTATATTTGCATGTTATGTTTAATCTATTCAACGGCCACTACAGTGTCCGGAGAGGTCACATGTTTGGATGCTGAATTTTATTAGTAATCAACAATTTTAGGATTATTTCATATACTTTGTCCAATGCTGGATTTTCATGCTAATTGTGGCTCCTACATCAGAAATAATTCTCGTGGTCCAACACACTGCGGTCGAATGATTCCATTTCACGCTAGCACCTAATGATTGATATGCAGAGGAGCACTGGGCGAGGCTTTAGCCCTCCTGCTCTGCCATGTGCCATTTAATATCACTTGGATATACACGAGATCCTTCATTTCCACTCTAATCACGGGCAAGATTTCATTCCGCCGTGAATAGAACAAACGCCGGGCCCTTTCGCTGCGGTGAAGATATAAAGCAAACTTGAATTCTGATCCTCGGAGGCTAGAAGGGAAGTCTGTAAAACAAACACGGGTCCCTGAGTAAAGCCATCCTGTGAAGATGAGAGCCACTGAGGTACATTTATATGCTATTGTGCTCACACTATGTCACCTTGATGAGGCTCGACGTGATTTAGTTTTCTCTGTTCCATTTAAAATGAGGCCGGCTCAAGGAAAAATCTTCTGTGCGAGACATCTAAGCCTCGACCTTGTGGATTCAGAGGCGGCGGCAGACTCCACTTCCCTAGCAGGAGGCCTTTGGACACGACACATGAAGAGACGAGAAGAAGTTTCTGTTCCCTGGCCGAGTATCCTGCCGAAACCTTTAAGATGCAAAGATGGATCTGCCGCCATGTTTGCCTCCGTCTCCTTCTCCTGGAAAACACCGGGGCGTGTCCCTCCTGTGGGAACCCCATCTGCAGGCCTAAAGTGATGGCACCACCCTTTCCTCCACACCCACCGCCATTCACTGTCAGTGAGCCAAACACACGCGTGCACGTTCCCCACCTGTACACACACACACTGAACGGAGCGGCAAATGTACCTGACAGAGGCAGCGTTTGTGCCTTGGAACATATTTAGCAATGCACACTCAGCACCTGTCCCAGCTCAGCAGGGGGCCGCAGGAAGCAGACGAGGACGAGTCAGGTTGATCAGGAAAACTACAGCCTGTACACACGCCTCCTCCACGCGCCGGGCTCACGCTGCCTACCTCTGGGTTTATTAACAATCAATCAAAATAATTTCCCGTGGAAGGCAATGCTCATGGCTCGGGGGAGAGAGACGGAGGGGAGGGGGATTCGCTTCTTCGCCTTTCCGCGGCTTCCTGGTTTTCTAATGGGGCCAGCCGGAGCGTCTCAGGAAGCAAGTGATTCCAACCAGGACCTTTGAGATGACTGATTTTTACTCACTTGTTTATTGTGCATCAAAGTGGAGCAAACTTTTTTTATGCCCACCCCCACCCCTCCACCCCTTTGGCCGTTGATGCTTCTTAGCCGCGGCCCTTTCATGGTGTCAGGGGGTGGAGCTATAGGCGTTGCATGTGATTCTCTATCTCCAGGAACCCCGGAATTACATCTGGCACAACTCTGCATGAAGTAACGCTTTTATACGCCCTTTGTGCCATCGCGGCTTTGAAGACCCCTCCTCGGCCCTTCTATGAGTTTTGCTTTTTGTCCCCCCGCTGTTGTACACCCCCCCTCCCTCCTCCAATCCCCCCCCATCCCCCTAGCTTCGGGGACAGAAGACAGAATGTGATGTGTCGTCTCCCCTCCCCGGCACAAAGCGCCAGTGCATTGGACACACCTTGGACAGCACAAAGGATGAAAAGCACCAACGAGGCTTGGACACGCAGGACCACGCTGCCAAGCCCGATAAAGACGCTTCAAAAGTCGAGCAGCAAACAGTGGCCTTCTTCTCTTGCGGCTCTCTCTCCTTTTTTCTTCCCAGGGCCTTAGCAGGGAGGAGGAGAAAAAAATACGAGACAGAAGAGAGAGTAAAGGCTGACTGAGTCAAAAGGGAAATTTTGTCTCATGCATTTTTTTTATCCGCGTAAGACCCTATGAACGTGATTTGGGGTAATGTTGTGTCTACAGCGAGGCAGACAGTGTAAATGTTTGTGTAAACACCTAGATTAACATTCGGATGTCTGCTTTTGGGAAGAGTACCGGATTAACCAAAAACATCCCAGCTTTAAAGCAGGCGGCCCATAAATAAACTCCACTGCCCCATCTCCAATCCGCTCTGTCTCTTTAGCTGTCTGCTCGCAGCTTGACTCAAACCTGCCTGACATGTAGTCTGGGGCAGGACGCCATTTTACCTCTCGTCTAGATCAGGTCACTTATAACCCGTTTGTGTTTCCTGAGTTTGTTCACACTGCAATATTATTTATACCATCACCCATTTATTTTATGGACTTTCACGATGATGTTTTTCACTGAGAATAGATTTATTTTCATGGCATTTTTGAATTTAAGGCAAGAGGTTGGTGGACTAGTGGCAGAAACTTGGACTATGGGCAGAAAAGGTCTCTGGTTCGTCTCTAAATCGACAACAAAAAGACGAACCTGGATTGATCTGTCCAAAAATCCAAGAAGATTCTCCTTACCCTGTCTAGTGCCCCTGAGCAAGGCACCTTACTCCCCCAACATCTGCTCCCTGGGCGCCGTACATGGCTGCTCACTGCTCTGTGTGTCCTGCACCGGATGGGTTAAAAGCAGAGGTTAAATTTCTCTACAATTGCATGAGTATGTCTGTGCATGTGTTTGGGACTAATAAATAAATGTATCTTAATCTTAAGAGTTTAAAATGTCACCAACCGTTACTTTTTCTCCTTTTTTAATTTGTGTCCCCATGTTAGAACATAAAAATGACCAGACATCATAAAACACGACTTTTCACCGGTAGCTCCCTCCTCCTCCTTCCTCTCTCTCTATCCCTCTCTCTCTCTCTCTCCCTCATGCCCTCATTGAAACAGATGGCGTTTTATGCCGGGCACAATCAGGACTATTCAGCGTCAGGCTGGGCAGGCCCTCCCCACCTGTGCTCAGCCCCAATCACAACCTAATGAACACATTGGGAGCAGTCTGTTCCAAATTACTCCCAGTTGGAGCCAGGGCCACAGGTAACCCCCCCGCCCCACCACCACCACCACCACCACCACCTCCTCCTTGCCATCACACTCTGCCCCTTCCCCTCCACCTCACCTCCTCTGCAACAGCCTCCTCGCTCGCCCACCCGCCCCCCCGACACTGGCTCCCCAGCTCCCCAGACCCTCAACTCTGACTCTTAATCAAATCCAGATCCATATCTCTGAGCTGTCAGCATTCCAGCGCAGCGACAAGCGTATACGTTACACGTGGGGAGATATGGATTGACAGCTAATGTGTTTTTGTGTTGGAGCTGAATTGGTTCTATTTGATACGTCTCTCAAAGCAGTTTTTCCATATGTGTACAGAGATATATGCTTTTACAATTAATGTCCCGCACCCCCCACCTGTGTACACACACACAAACACACACACACACACACACATGCATACATATGAAGGAACACTGAAGGCCTCTGTAAATGCTATGGTGTTAACCACATCAGGTCTATCTGTGTGCTTCATCAGCATGTTTCCACCTCTTCAAAGGGAAACCATTTATGTGTTTGTCTTCCGATTGTTTGTGCTCTAAATTTCATGCAAACAGACTGTACAGGTTCTATACAGGCATGTTTTATTCATGATGGAGGTTGGACATAAAAAGAAAAGATGAATTGTTTTCTTAGACACAGTGCGTTCCACTGCGATCGTCCTGGTGGTGGATGTGTGGGCATGTAAAGGGGGCAGTTGTATATCATATTGACACCAGAAGTGTGCTGTAAGCCAGGAGCCTCTGACATTCTGATACACCCTCCAACGTCCCCGGGGACAAAAGGCTGAAGCCAGGGCGCCTGCCTGCGTCATGTCCTATCAATTGCTGCAGGACCTCCGAAAAACTCGCCAGCAGCCCCCTCGTGGGTGTCCATCAGCGGGTTTTGACAGGAGCGCTGCCCTGCTGACTGCCCTCCTTCACTGTCCTTCTGGTCAATCTGCACCTCAATTGGCCCGACACTGGTGGCTGAGGCCTGCTCCTTCTGCCGCATGTCAAAAAAGAGCCAGGAGCCACAGAGGAAGTGCAAATATCCTCTAATGGCCTTGATCCAGATGGATGCGCCCATGACAATAGGCCCTCGTGCCTGTGGTTCGGGGTTTTTGTCAGCGAGAAACACAGAGGCCACCACAATAACACAGCAGAATTATGCATGCAGGCCAAGTACCATTGACATGTTAAAGAGCACTGCCAGTTGCTATGATAATTAAGTTAGTTCATTCCGCGGCAGAAAGCTCCTTTCTCTTAACATGCCTTTAAAGACACTGTGGGCACATAAGGCCGGCTTTAAAACAATGGAAATAGGGGGAGCAATAATGGATTCAGTGGGTCACCATTTCTCTGCCCATTTGCTTAACATAGGGCCATACATCTCTGAGTGAATGCTCCTTGATGGGCTCGCCTTGAGGGGGTGTTTTGTGGGTTTTTACATTATATCACTCAAGAGATTGACACGTTCTCTGAAGCCCATATGGAAGTCTTCAGGATAAAGTAGATTAAAGGACGGAGTATGAAATATTCAGATGACCGCTCCACTTCACGACGGTGACAAACTTTGAATTCTCTTTGTAGAAACCTTTCGGGCTTGAAGCGTTGCTCACAAGTATGAAATTACTGTCTGAAATATCACACTAGCCGTGAGTGAGCACTGACCTGTTTAAGCTAGCAATAACATCAATGGCATCCCTTCAGCGCTCTCGGCTTTTAACTGGGATGTTTGGTTACGTCACGGGGTTCCTGTCTGATCTCCCTCGGCCTCCATAGGGTCTCATCGAGAGTGACCACTTTGTGTACAGCTGCGGCGTGTTTGGCCAGTAACGTAAAACCAGGAAGCCTTTGAAACTCACCGAAGGCCTCTCTAGGAAGAGGTTGGAAGTTCACTCTTATTTTGAGACTCCAAAGCGTTCTCCCCGGACACACGGCGGCAGATCACGGACTCTAGAAGGCGCCTTTTGTCCTGCTCCCAAGCAGCTGGAGGTTGGAGTTAAAGTCCATGAAAGTAAAAAAAACTTAACGTCGAGTTTGGCTCTTGAGAAGTTAACCTATGTAGTTAGGAAGAAAGCTTCTCAATTTTACAGTATCTGGGAGATGTTTTTGGAGTTTTGTTAAGAATGGTGACATTGAAGGGGCATTGGAAATGTGAAGTGACTAATCTGGTGTGAGGAAATAGTGCTGTGCTCTGTTTCATGCTAGTGACTGTATTTCATTTTTATTTTACTTATATATATATATTTAATTTTGTTTTAATTTAGTTTAATCTAAATTAGTATTTTCATTGTAATTTTTTGTACTTGAATTTACGTTGTAATCATATCTTAGCAATTTCTGTGACTTTTGTATTATTTATTGTCATTTATGCTGCCATATGTTCAGGTTGGGGAAGGTTCTTGTATGTATGTAAATTGATGTAAATGTATAAAACTATATAAAACCAATAAATATGTGTTTAAAAAAAAAAAAGAAAGTCGATGAAAGTATCCGTGTCTCTGTTTTTTCTCTCCCTCTTTAGACACATCTCTTTCCATGATATTCAATTTCATGATGTTTCAGCCACTACATCAAGGACAGCTCATCAACAATTACCCTCTGAGGTCGCTGTCTTGTTCACGCTGGCGTGTAAGAGGCCTCCGCTCGCTGCCACGTTCCTTTTCACATCTCCTCTAAACGCTGCCAATCTGCCACGGCAGACAGACGCTTAGTGAAAAGATTTTAAAACGCGACTCTAGCACTTTCGAGGCAGGTCCTCTGTGTTAACAGGATGGTTGTTAATGGTTGTGCTTTTACAGCGGTGGTCGCATGTATAATTAAGCTGCTGTTGTATTTGTCATAAAAAATCACCGGGGGGGGGGGCAGGAAATGTTGCAGGAGCCGTTTTTTTCTACTTGGAGCAGTGGAAAATTGAAACCATCAAACCTCACGATGTTGTTTTGACATCATTCCAATGTTTATGGATTTTCCTGTTGAGGTTTTCGTATTAAAAACACAGTAAAGAGCCTCACCTTGTGTTTGTCGGGGGAACAAAGGTTGCAATGTTTGCACGATGCAGATTGTCCCTTCACGGAGGTCTCGCCTCAAGTGCAACTTGTTGGGAAACACGTTAATGGCTGTCTGGCTGCTACCTGCGCTGTTCCTGCAAGCTCATGTAACAGCATTTTATAGATTCATGTTGCAGCCATTCATAAACTCCATCACGCTGGAGGGGATTTGCTTCACGGGCCGGCGCTTTGAAATCAGAGGGCAATCCCATTCAAACAGGTTTTTTTTTTTGCAAAGCCACTCATAACCTCTTACCCCAGATATCACCGCATCTCTGGCAGATGTGTATTCATGCACGCAAGAAGCAAGGATGTAAACAGTGAACTCTCAGCAGCCCGACAGGATTATCAATGATACGCAGTTTGTGGAAGCGACCGTCATCCCGACTGTACAACCGTTTACAAACCATCACTGACACCAGAGTAACGTCTAAGGAGCATAAAGGCTCCATTATGCTTCTACGTATCCGTGTCGCGGAGAAGGACACACGGATACCACGTACCCTTTTTGATTTATGCTTTGACGACGACCGTCCGTCTGAAAACAAGTCACCGCCAAACAGTAGGTGGCGCAACGGAAGACGAGCTCAGAGAAGCCTACCCCATTTCTGGGAAGAAGAAATCCACTTGCGTCTTTGTACACACTCGTAGACGGGTTGCACAGGTGCTCGTACCTCTGGACCTCCTCCACTAGACGCTCTTTTTTTTTAAGATTAAGATACGATTAAGATACATTTATTTGTCCCAAACCCATGCACAGACATGCACAAGCACACTCATGCAAGGAGGGAAACCTCTGCTTTTAACCCATCTGGTGCAGGACACACAGAGCAGTGAGCAGCCATGTACGGCGCCCGGGGAGCAGATGTTGGGGGAGTAAGGTGCCTTGCTCAGGGGCACTAGACAGGGTAGGGAGAATCCTCTTGGGTTTTTGGACAGATCAATCCAGGTTCGTCTTTTTGTTGTTTCTCCGTGGAGTCGAACCAGAGACGAACCAGAGACCTTTTCTGCCCATAGTCCAAGTTTCTGCCACTAGTCCACTTCAATGTTGCTATCCATATTCGTATCGTAGTCGTGCATGGATTTTAACGTGGCCGTCTTATGATATACAGAAGAAAACCGGAAGAAAACCGGAAGTTTGAGGTCCGGAAATGTGAAATCCTGAAATGACGTCGTACAGAAATGACATCGTAGGGAAATGACGACGTTATCAGACCAATCACAGCCAAGCGCTGTCCGTAGGCTATCCGAAATATCCACGGATAATTAGAAAAATCAGAGGTGCACAAAAAGCTTGGAGAGGCGCGTTGAGAGGGCGTTCCACAGCGGATAGGGCGGTCCTATCTGTCCGTATCCATAAAAGCGGAGTAGCATAAATCAGCCTTAAGGAATGACTCTCTCTCAAGGATAACCAAAACTTAAGGTGCTGGTGTGTCGGCAGAACGTCATGCACGGCAGACGTGTTAGATAAGCCTGATGTATTATTTATCCGCATGGCCCCGATGATATCTATGGAGATGAGTCGGGGTGTCGCGGCCCAGGTGTCACCACCGTAACTCCAGCTCCCTGCCATGCTGATGACTCTGTATCTATGCTAATACTGGGATCAGTGGGGTAGAGAAGCTCATCTGGCTCGTTCCGACGCTTTATCTTATCTCCCGGCTTCATTCGGCTCTTCATCACCACATACCTGACGTGCTGCTCACATCAGAGGAGACGGCCTCTTCCCACTCGTCCTCCATCTCTCACCTTTTATTCAAACGTCTACATTTCATCGTATGCGTTCAACTGCTTCGACTTCTGCGACGCTGGGTTTAATTATCACCCACAGCTGCCTTGTATTAGTTGTGGCGTTGAAATTGGAAGAGGAGATCTCGAGATGTGTCCAGCTCCTCCAGGAGAGCATCGTCAGTGATGAACCGGTCGAGTCGAGGGAACAATCAAGAAAAGTTCTCCTGCCTCACACATTAGATTTTGGTCAAGATCGGATCCGTCCAGACGAGCAAATCCTGTCCGACTTAACTCATCCCCCCCCCGCCTTGTCCCTCTTAGCCTCTTTGTCTCCATTGCACCCCCCTCCCCTCCCTCCCTCCCAGGCATGATTATTTCTTATCATGTATTTATTTGTTTAATCCACCCCTCCCCCCCCCACAACACTTGGCGGCCCCTCTCTCCCGATGCACGAGCTGCCTGTCTGGCAGCGAGGGCCCCCCCCACCCCCCCCCTTTTGCCCCATCTCCCCCAACCAACCTCCTCCCACTTGTCCATATCCAGTCCCCGACCCCCCCACCCAGCTCCGGCTCAGCCACAATGGGCGGATGTTGCTTCCAGAGCCTCGGAGCTTCACTCAGGGGGAAGAGACCCCCCCCCACCTCTTCACTTCATCCTTACATCCCTCCCACTTGCATGTGGCCACCACTAGCCAGCCTCTCTGTGCACACGATAAATAATGGATGCATTAGCATGCATGAATATCTTTTTAGAAGGGGGGGGGGGGGTGGGGGGTGGGAGTGCCTTAATTCATTATTAATCCCCTTCAAGGCAAAATGGGCTCTGCCAGAGATGGGCTTCACTTGCCTTTGCTCCTCTTCCTCCCAAAATTTCTGACCAGCTCCACCCGCTGACCACTCTCAGCCCCACCCCCCCCTCTTTATCAAAGCTCCCCCGTCTGCCCTCCCAATCCCTGCTAGAACACATCTGGAGGTGCGGGGTAATCTCAGATTTTTTAAGGGGGTGGGTGGGTTGGGGGGATTGGGGAGCAAATTGTGATTTGAGGCTGAACATCTCCCAAAAAACGGCCTGGCCGAGCGTCGGTCGTCTGATTGGAAGAACGTGGAGCGCCAGCTGATCTGGTTGGACCGATCGAATGTTCCACCACATGAGGCAGATGGATGTTTCTCTGAGGAGGTTGGGTCATCACTAGGGTTGCAAAATTCTGGGAATATTCAAAGTTGGAAACTTTCCATGGGAATTAACAGGAATTAACGGGAATAAACTGGAAATGTTGTGGGTAATTTATACTAACTGTATTTACCTTGTCATATACAGACATAAATATAAACATTTTGTTGTGTCATAGGCTGATTTGAGTCCTGAGGAAACTTTGGACACTTGACTATACGCTTCTGCGTCGTTGTGTCATTCTTAACATCGGTCTTTGCACAGTATTTGCAAATGTACACAGCCTTTCCTTCTACATTGGATGGGGTGAAATGTCTCCACACATGAGATAGTGCACGTGGCATTGTTCTGTAGAATAAGATGAGAAAAAAGTTTGTAAAAAATCACTAATGCAATGCCAGAGATATAAATAGTTAGCCTAACAATTGGAATCGTCTGTAAACATATTTTACAATTGATGGATAAATGAATGGAAATAGGCTAGATGAACAGATAAACAATCCTCAATCAGCATGCTAATATATTTTCGCCAGTAATATCATCGAAACTTACCTAACTAGTCCTGCACACTACAGCAGGCCTCAATAGTGCTGTAGAGTGAAGGATGCTGGGAGTTATCTGTGCATGTGATGGAAGAATGCACAGTGGAGGGTTGAAACTCAACGTGCAGCGTGTGCTGCATTCCATACATCTTTCAAATAGAGTTCTGAATGATGTTTTTATTGCTCAGCGTTTAATTTGCGTAGTTTTTTTTTTTCAAAATTCCCGAGCTTAACTTCCCATGGAAAGTTTCCGGACAGTTTCCGGAAATTTACCGGAAACTTTCCGCCCCTTTGCAACCCTAGTCATCACACAGATCCTGACTTTGAAGTTGCCACCGGTGCCATTCGGTTCAAGAGCAGGCTGTAATCTTTTTTTATCATAACAGTTCTTTCTTAAAATTGCGAACAAAACTTTTAAACTAAATCTTAACTCCCGCTCCTCTGACTTTCTTTCTCTTTGCTGTTTTTTGAATTTGATCTTTTTGATGTTTTTTTAGGAAGTAACGGCAAACGCCTGCTCTATTCTAAAATCTTTACACACTTTTAGGGAAGAACTGAATATGAGCGTTTCCGGGTTCAGCATGCAGTCTCTGAGTTCATCCTTTTTTCTATAATGTCTATAATTTTTTGAAAGAAACGTGTACACTAACTGTATTAGAAAATTAGAAAGACATGGATAATGAAGCAATGTTTCACTTTGTTGTGTGGATTAGTCAGCCTATATTTATATGCTATGGTGGGGGGGTGGCAGAGGAGGGTGGACTGAGATTTCAATGCATGCAAACCTGGTTGCAGAGCATGAAGTCGTGCATGTGGGCGGCTCGCAGGGAATCATGTGTTGTTTTGGAACCTGGAACCGTCTCATACACACGGGTTAGAGGTTACGCACATGTATTTCAGTCAGATAAATTACAGTGAATTAACAAAGTATGTGGGTTTGATTGTGAGTGTGTCTACACATCGGTGTGCGTCCATATGAGCAAGATGTAAAGTGTGTTTACATCCCCCCCCTGCACCACACACCTCTCATCCACCACTAGGTCGCACTGCCTGCCTCACAGCCTCGGCTCCGGCCTGCACACACAGACGCCTCCAACCAATCACAGGCCTGTACAGCAGAGCCCCACCAGAGCAATATCCTATTAGAAAAAAGTACTACACCACACACACGCATGTACACTTGTGTGCACCTGAGGTGTCCTACACATGCTGGATCTCAGCCTGCCGCATTCCCACTGATACAATGCACATAATCCTGTTTGTTTGAATTCACCGTGGCATATGAATATAGGCTGACTAATCCACACAACAAAGTGAAACACTGCTTCATAATCCCATGTCTTTCTTATACGGCATGTGTACACGTTTCTTTCAACAAATTAGGACCATATAGAAAAAGGGATGAACTCAGAGACTGCATGCTGAACCCGGAAATGTTCATATTCAGTTCTTCTCTAAAAGTGTGTAAAGATTTTAAAATAGAGCAGCGATTGCCATTACTTCTTAAAAAGAAAAGGTTAAATAAAATAAAACAGCAAAGAGAAACGAAGTGAGAGGAGCTGGAGTTAAGATTTAGTTGTAAAAGTTTTGTTTGCAAGTTTAAGAAAGAACTGTTATTGTAAAAAAAAAGAATACAGATGCTTGTCTGGTGTTTCAGTAACTCACATGTGACAGTATTTGTAATATGAATACAACCAAAGGTGTAACCGCAACTGTTACATGAGGCACAAGTCTTGAAAATGATATGGTGGGAGCAGAATGACTGATATCAGTGATCCCCATGATACTTTGAGAAAATATTGTAAAATGTCAATTTTCCAAAGAAACACCAATTTATTAAAGATTTGATTCTTATCTGTAGAATAAAGAAACAGTTATTTCTTAACAGTTAACAAAGAACTGTTATGGTAAAAAAAAGAGTACAGATGCTTGTCTGGTGTCTCAGTAACTCACATGTGACAGTATTTGTAATATGAATATAACCATAGGTATTACCGCAACTCTTACATGAGGCACAAGTTTCAGCAAATTAAATAGTGGGAGCAGGTATTTTGAGGCCAAATCAAAAGTTTTAATGACTGAAATCAGTGATCGCCATGATACTTTGAGAAAATAGTGTCAAATGTAGTACTTTCCAAAGAAACACAAATTTATTTAGGATTTGATTCTTATCTGTAGAATCATCAGAAACCTGTCGTATCAGCAGTGAGCGGAACAAGCGACTGAATCCAGGCAAACATCAGACCGACCCTGAGAGAGAGAAAACCTACTTCTGAATAAAGCACTCTTCCATCTTTATAATGTTGCACAGACCGGCTGCCGGCTCTCCTGTCAGCGTCTCTGTGCTGCAGCCTGTCAGGCAGGACTATAGGGCTTGTTTTGTTGACACGGAGCGAGGACCTGGTTTCTGGAATGTTCTCAGTTGAATGTTTGGATCTGGGGTCTTCGGCACCAGGCTGGGGGCTGCTTACGAGCTGCAGGCACCACACTGTGCCTCTGAACTTCACTCAACCCCTCAAATTCCTCTTCCTGGGCAGGAAATTGAAATATTGTGCCGTATTGGCATGATGGTCATCTATCACTGGGGCCTTGCGAGGTGACGGGGGGGTAAGGGGAGACCCTCTGGAGATCAGAGATGGGCTGCTGGGCCCGGGGTTCAAAGGTAAAGAGGAGAGACCCGGGTGGGGAAAGAGGAGAGCGCTGTTGGCAAGAGTGGTCGCTCCGATCCACTTCCATCACCCATCCCCACCCGGCCGAGCACCTCCGTGTGCCCACCACGACTCCTCCTCATCAGACAGGAGCAATCGGTCTCCTCCAGGCAGCCACAACAATCAATCCATCAATCAATCAAATTTTATTTGTATAGCCCATATTCACAAATCACAATTCGTCTCATAGGGCTTTAACATGGTGTGACATCCTCTGTCCTTAACCCCTTAGCAAGATTAAGGCAAAACTACTAAAAACTCTTTTAAGGTCAAAATACGTAGAAACCTCAGAGAGAGACACATGTGAGGATCCCTCTCCCAGGACGGACAGAAGTGCAATAGATAGTGTAGGAAAAAATCATCAGGATTAAAGTTTTTAGCAGCATCGATGAGGGTAAACATTTTTCAATACTATATGTCACGCAGTCCTGCAGCAATCATAGTCTCTGGTCAGCAGCCAGCAAGATCACCATCCAGCATCAAGATGAGATCCACTATAGTCCACAGTCATTGTCCACTGGTGCTAGTTAGGATCCATTATCAGCCCGCAGCCGCGGTCGTGGTCCACAATCATCCGATGCCAACGCCACAAAGGATCCTCCATTACCACTGCGATACAGAATCCACCAAACTGGATCCACCATTGCGACCTCTGACAACAGGAATATGTGCCCTTGTTATGAACTTGAATGTGAGTGAAGGGACGGACGGACTTCTTAAAGCAGAGAGGGGCTTGAAACTTAAACACAACAACAACCAATGAAGTCCAATTGGGCCATGAACATGTTTCAAACAGAATAAGAACTGGAAACGTGCATTTAACCAAATGAAATCCTTTTTTTAAATAGAGTTTTAATTTGGCATCAACAGGTGTCCCAGCACTTTGTGGTCACTGCAGCTCTCAGAGGGCATCATGTGCTCGGTCATAGTTTCATGTCTAGTATTTACCAAAGTGATGATGCGACTTTCCACGTTGCATAATCGTGGCCGTAAAGCGTAGCAGGAAATGAAGCTCGCTGGCGCACCACGCCAGGGGGGGGTGGTGGGATGATGTGGATGTGTCTGGTTATATAAAAGTATAGAGGGCACAGCTGGACTGATCCAGATGGGATGATGGATGTCATTTCTTCTTTTATTTTTAAAGACAAACTGCGCATCTTGTGACCCGTCTCCTGCGTGACCTCGTGAACTCGCGTGCAGCGTGACCTCGAGAAGCAGCCCCCCCCAGACGACTCCACGGAACCCCCCCCCCCCCATATCCCTGGGCTCGGTCGTGCAGGCTGCTATACCCAGGCAGGAAGTGACATCAACGGGTCCAAAAACTAAAAAAACATGTCGCAGGCAGGACGGGACTGTCTGAGGATGGGAGGACCAGGACCAGGACCGGTCTGTGGGGAGGACCAGGACCGGTGGTTTCTGGGGAGGACCAGGACCGGTGTGTGTGTGAGGGGAAGGAGGAGGATGACGTGCACGGAGGGATGCGGGAGAGCCAGACAGACGAGCTGGAGGCTGAGTGAGTCGCATGTGTGGTGCCGTCACTTTCATTCATGCAAGTTTCAGACGTGATGCAACACTTTGGCACCACGTCTGGAGCAGAGGGAGTGTGTGAGTGAAGGAGAGGTGTCGGTGGATCAGGGACCGGGTCTGAATGGTGTCGGTGGATCAGGGACCAGGGACCGGGTCTGAAAGGCAGGTGCAGGAGGAGAGAGCCAGATCCAGATCCGCGCTGCGGGGGGTCCGTCCGTGCGCCTTTTACGCATCGGACGCGTTCTCAGGGATGGGATCGATAAATAACAAAAAAAAAACAAGCGGTGGTGAAGTTGAATCAAGTTGGAGGTGTGATGCAGTGGGTGTGCGTGTCGTCCTCACCGGGGAGGCTGAGGCAGTCAGACCGTTCCGTGCGTCCAGACGGGAAAGTGCTGCAGTCACGTGGTGTCTGCTCTAATCCTCCCTCCAGTCAGGTACAGCCCACTGCTGCGTTCAGGGGGAGGGGCCTGCTCCTCAATTAAACATGACCGTTATGTCTGTCGAAGGCTGGGACATGAGTAAACACAATTAACTAAGGGAAGAGAAATATTATAAAAAAGATGAAACAGGTTAGTGATGTAATGGGATGCCTGATGTTTTTTTTGTTTTGTTTTTACCTTTGTCTTATAATATTCTCAATGCAAATCTGAGTAAACTGTAAAAATAAAAAATATTTTTATTAATAAATCAATAAATGCTTGTTTCTCTATTTCTAATGTCTTGATAAAATAATCCCAGTTTACACGTCTCGTCAAAGAAAGACGGCTCATTTGTTTTGAGGATGACGAAGAGCATGCATCACAAGCAAGATAGGTCACAGTTTGCCTTATAAAAGTAATAATTATATATGATCATATTCTGCTTTAAAGCTTTATTTAAACCGAGAAATCAATTTCTGTCCTACAGCAAACTGGCAGCAGTGACATTTTCCTTCTTTTTCTCAGAATTTCAAATTTTAAATACCCATTTTAGACGTCAACACATCCATATATATCTGTTTACGCACTAAACTCCGGACGTGTTCCTGTAAAATGTGAAGCTTTGTGAGAATGGAGCGGGAAAATTCACATTGAGTGGATTTGTCGATGACATTTCAAACAGACGACAGATGCAAAACAAGAATAAACAAGAAGAATCTGAATATCTCGGGATTGGAAAACAGGAGAAGACGGAGACGAACTTGGAAAGACAATGAGATTTGAGAGCTTTTGGTGATATGGGCCGAAGCTGATGCGCTTTAACCAAAAACATGTGATTCCTGAAGAACTTAAACGTCATGTCCTGCCTCCTGCGTGGAGTCGCCCCCCCTCTCCTGAATGATCTGTCGTAAACACGTCACAATCTCCCTCTGCATTTCTTACACGTGGAAGACAAACTCTGGAAAATGTTCGTTCCCGGTTTTCCCAGATAACTTCTGGAGTTCACGCCTGAAAACGTTCCATGGATATACACCACTTGGCTTTTTTTTCACTGTTCAGCCACATTCACGTTTTACAGTTGTGGCTGCACGGTGTCGTCTTACACGACAACTTTGCTTCATTTCACGGAGTACTTATCACCGCTGACTCCAGTCTGAATGGAAAGCGGCACATAAAACTCAGGCTGTGAGAGAACAGCACACGTCAGAGACACAACACGAATGTTCACCGGGGCCACTTTGCCTTTCAGTGAATCGTCCTGTTGTCGAGTTGGCCACGTCAAACAAAGTTGAAGAAAACCACTGACGATGTTAAATTGGCTGAGAGCGTGTCTTCTGCCTTGTGAAATAATGCATGAGCTGTACAGTGGCGCTGCTACTGTACACGTTTGGCACGTGTGTGCAGCAGCCTATGGGATTACCGGTGTATATAACTCACACTGCTGTTGCCTGCCTGTCTGGAGTGATAGCTTCATTATTCATGGTTGCGTGTAGACAGCGGTGCTTAATCTCTGGGTTGAACCGGGCAGCCTGTGACTCTGGAAATAACCACTTGTGCTCGGTCAGCCCTATCCAGGCCTCGGAGAGGAGCGGCGGGACACCGGGGAGAGGAAGGGCTGCCGGGCTGGGCCTCCGGGTGGCAACAGCAGCTAAATGCCCGGCCCGTGGGGTTGTTTGAAGCAGCTTTGAGGCCTGGAGTAATTAGCCAGACCGGAGCAGGGAGCAGGGTCATATATTCTTTGTGGTGAAAGGGTCTAGCCGAGGGGTCTATTGGCACTCGACAGGTGCAGCGGGAGGAAGGCGTCAGGAGTTTAGAGAATCGAAACCAGAGATGAGGCCAAACGACAGCGTCTCCGGCTCCCGGGGGTCAGATGCTCCCTCTCACCCCCGGAGGCTCCATGAGTGAGAGCCTCTTCCTGCCCTGACACCGTATACTGTGAATGTATGTGCATTATAGTGCATGTGTGTGCACGGTTATCTTTGTGCGTGCTCAGGCATGTGCGCTCGAGTGGGTGTGTGTGAATGGGGCACTTATTAGTGTGTGACACCGGGGTGAGGGGATCAGGGGGGCATGTTTGGAGTTGTGGTAATGTCCTGTCTTATTTTATCTGGCTCACGCTCGCACAAAGAACGTCGGGAACACTTTTTGTTTGTGTCCACTTGTGTTACACGAGGGCTGCATGAGGAGCTTTGATCACTCAGCTGTGAACGCTGCGGTTAGAGTCTCGTTCTGTGTGTTTCGACATGTTTTTGATGCCAAGAGTTGTAGAACTGATTGAGCTGTGTAATTAAGTCGAGCAATAAACTGGAATATTCCGCACTGGTTAAGGGGACACACATTAGTCGCCGCGCCCGGCCGTTAGAGGGAGGAAAAACAGTGTTGCCGACCATGTCAAGGTTTTTTTTTCTCGCTTCCTGGCTGTTCTGCTTGAACTCAATAATCCTGGTTACAGCCATTACAAATCCTGCTGTCTTGAGTTGAGAGCCCAGACAGGAGACAGCCTCTGCAACTTGGTTTCATTTAGCATTCCTCTGGGGTTTACGGGCAGGTGTTGTACATTACTGGCAGGATATTTATTGGCAACTTTAAAGGCAACTTTTTTGCTTACCTCTCAATTAGGCACACACACACACACACATATACAACGTGTGTACTGTAGATGCGAGTACACGTTTGTGCATGCAAACACACGTGCGTTAAAAACAACACACACACTCACGAGGATGTTTCAACGCATGCGACAATCTCGGATTGACAGTGTGGATGCTTAGTCGAGCTGTTTGTTTTGACATTTGTCTTATTATATTCTCAATGCAAATCTGACTTAACTGCAAAAAATAAAAATATTTGTATTAATTAATCAATAAATGCTTGTTTCTCTATTTCTAATGTCTTGATAAAAGAATCCCAGTTTACACGTCTCGTCACAGGAAGACGGGTCATTTGTTTTGAGGATGACGAAGAGCATGCATCACAAGCAAGATAGGTCACAGTTTGCCTTCCAAGTAATAATTATATATGATCATATACCGCTTTAAAGCTTTACTTAAACCGAGGAACCAATTTCTGTCCTACAGCAAACTGGCAGCAGTGACATTTTCCTTCTTTTTCTCAGAATTTCAAATTTTAAATACCCATTTTAGACGTCAACACATCCATATACATCAGTTTATGCACTAAACTCCGGACATATTCCTGTAAAGTGTGAAGCTCTGTGAGAATGGAGCGGGAAAATTCACATTGAGTGGACTTGTCGATGACATTTCAAACAGACGACAGATGCATAAACAAGGATAAACAAGAAGAATATGAATATCTCGGAATGAAAAACAGGAGAAGACGGAGACGAACTTGGAAAGACAATGAGATTTGACTGCTTTTGGTGATATGGGTCGACACACACTCGCGAAGATGTTTCAACGCATGCGACAATCTCGGATTGACAGTGCGGATGCTTAGTCGAGCATATCCTCGCTGCTTTTCTCCGACTCCGTCACACACCTAATGCCTTTTTGAAGCACAGATCCACATCCCTGGAATCCACCCTTGACCCGTGACCATCTCTAGCTCTCTGTATGCACACCCCTTCCCCTCCGCCGTTTATGCCAGGTCAGTGTGTGATGTGGGGTAGGAATAGGGTTGGAGGCACGGTGGGGATGTGTGGCCCTGTAATTACCGCAGCTTAGCGAGGCCAGCGGTTGTGATGTGCAATTCTCAAATCAAGGTGCCGCCTGAAGACTCAGCCGGGCTCGCTGCTGCCCTCTGCTACTTGATTGCTGGCAGCTGGGGGAGCCATGTCAAGTGGCAGGCTGCGAAAATGTGAAATCCCAGATAAAGCACAGAGCCCTAAAAAGCCATGAAGCTCCAGTAATGAGGAAAGTGATGGGGTTTTGGGGTTTGGGCATGCTTAGCAGGCAGCCACCGCCGACCGTAACTCCCTCTCCCTCCTCTCCGTGTGTCTGTGTGTGAGAGAGAGAGCGGCGAGGTGAAAGTGCTTGTATATTTGACTTTTCTAATCCTGGATTTATAAGGATTCCACCAAACTCCAACAATGCAGAAGTGGTGGGAAGGTCGGCACGGCTGCGGATACACCCGACCTCAATCCTCCCGGGTCGACCTGAGACATAAATCATAAACCTACAGTACATCCTGGCCATGCTGCTCATGTTTTCCCCGGCACCAGCTCCTTTGAAACCCACGTTTAAACCCCCGAAAACGTCTCCTGCTCAAGAGCGGCTGAATAATTCCCAATATTAATGGCAGCAGTCCGATTTAGAACGATTCCGGAGCCGTTGTAGCCGTTAAACGCATTCCTAGTTTTGTGGAGGCCATTATTCCTGCTTCTTAATCACCCCCTCAGCTTTTATAACCTTCCCAAGACTTACTGTGTGGCTGGGGTGGGGGGGTGGGGGACCACATGTGGGCAGAGACCAGGAAATAATGGCACTGCCAGGCCCTTCTCCTTATCTAAACTATAACACCGCTAACAACACACAGGACAACAACACTATGAATAATAGTTTTTTCTGTTATGTTGAAGTTAGATTCTTAAAGGATGTATTCAGTTATTTCCTGAAACAGATGGGCTCTGTGTTTTCAACCAGGAGGAAAATGTGCATTTGTTGGTAACTTTTTTTCAGTCAGGATTAGTAAATTGGTGCTAAAATCTGTTCTGGTATATGTGGAACTTATCTTAACTACAGTACACATATTCTTGATACACAACATCAGGAGACAGTGCTTCAGAGAAATATCTGTATATGTGTATGTCTTTGTAGATCCATATTTTATTCAGCACTTTTAAATTAACATTACCAAATAATACCATTTGTCCTCAAGATTTCTGTGAGATTTTATTTTGAATCCAACTTAAAATTTTCTGCGTAGGTTTTTGTTTTACTCTATAAGAGCTTCACATATTGGCCTGTGGGTACTGAGACAAAACAGATGGGCTCTGTGTTTTTTAACACAAGGAGGAATACGTGCATTTGTTGGGAACCTTTTTTCATTCAGGATTAGTACATTGGTGCTAAAATTAGTACTGGTGCATGTGGAACTTATCTTAACTACAGTACACATATTTTTGACAATAGTGTGGCTGTTATGGTCCATGCACAACACCAGGAGACTGTGCTACAGAGAAATATCTATATTTGTGTATGTTTTTGTAGATGCATATTTTATTCAGTACTTTTACATTAACATTACCAAATAATACCATTTGTCCTTAAGATTTCTGGTAGATTTTAGTTTGAATCGAACTGTAAATTTGCTGCAGTAGGATAAGGGGTAGAGCGGTCGTCCTCCAACCTGAAGGTCGATAGTTCGATCCCTAGTCTGACCCATCTGCATGCCGAAGTGCCCTTGGGCAAGATGTTGAACTCTGATTTGGCCCTCATAGAACAACAAAAAAGTGCTGCTAATAGATGCACTGTATGAATGTGTGTGTGAATGGGTGAATTTAAAACTGTAGTGTAAAGCGCTTTGAGTGGTCATTGAGACTAGAAAAACTCTATTTAAATACAAAACCATTTACCATCTATAAGACCTTCACATGTTGGTCTGTGGGTACTGAGACTAGGGGTTAGACCTCAGACCCCTAGTGGAAGATCGAGCTCTGTTTCCCTGCTTCCATCCATCACTCTCTCTCTCCCTACCTGCTCCCAGGTTTGTAGAGCAACACAGAAGATGGAGAGGTGTGATTAGGCCGACAACGATTTCTCTTATTATGACGGTTGTGTTGTTCTTCGTGGATCTGCCACTTAGCTCCTCACTAAACAGCTTTTCCACGCTGTTGGCCTCTCGCCTCCAGCTCGTGTTTGACAGTATGTGTGAAGTGGCTCGTCTGGCTGATGGTGTAGTTATAGTTAAGTCAAACACCTGGGTGCTCAGACACCAAACACACCCACTGCACCGTGATGGGTGACACGCTGTCACGCCGGCCTTGATGGCATAATTTACCCAGGTCACAACCATGCATGCTGTTTAGCGGGGGTGGGAGTGGGTGGTGCATAGGGAGCCATTGTTTACCCTTCGGCTGATGGCCCCCTGCCAGCAGTTACAGCAATTATCACCTTGGAGGAATGTGGGACTCTCGTGTTAAATTCCCTTTGACCCCCCTGTTGGAGGAGGTTGGGAGGTGGGCGTTCTCCCCGGGGGACGGCACGCAGGCAGTGGGTGCAGGGTTTAGAGCTGTGTGTGTGTGTGTGTGTGTGTGTGTGTGTGTGTTTGTGTGGTGGTCCAGGGGGATCCTGTAGATCTCCATCCACGGCCCTGCAACCAACCACCATGCAGGCTGACCCCCAGCATGGCAAACATGATTTGCATTGTGTGTTTACAATGTAAATTGGTTTCTAAAGGTATTAATTTCACTCAGAGAAACACCCAAGGTGGTCCGGCATCATAAAGGACACACAGGTTTGATTTATGATGCAGGGCTCTGGAAAAGAAATGCGGCAGAACTTTGATCTGACGCTCCAAATTGAACGTTTAGCATTAAATGTTGACAAAAATGTGTTTGTTTTTAAGGACTAGTTTGTGTCGCACTGTAACGTTGGGGTCCCTCAATTAACTCAACCGCTGGCACACTTTGAAGACCTCAGTGTTTGCTGTTCGACTGTGTTTGTTTGTCTCAAGCTGTTTTTTAGTACACACGTGTAAATCGCAAGTTTACAAGTCGGCATTGCTCACCATAAAGGGCGGCTATTAATGTGCATGTGTGTGAGGGAGAGAGACTAGAGGCAAAAGAGAGAGAGAGAGATTTAGAGTAAAGAGATGTGTTATTTCTGATGCTCTTCTCTTTAGATGTGAACACGTGCACGTTCCATCCCCTTCATCCTCCTGTGCCCTGAATCAAACGTTGGAAGAAAGTAGTCGGAGAAAAATACCATCATGTGAGCTGTAGGGATTGGAGATGCTATGGAAATCGATTACATATGGGATCACTATTTTCTGACCGTGATTGATGCTCTGAGCTTATACATTTTTATGTTCTCCTCTCCGGGCTCTCTATAATGGCTGTGTGCAGAACGTGGTGCTGTGTGCAATCCAGCTATAAGGCTGAGGTAAGATATCAAAATCGTGAGCTCGACCACTGTTCCCTTTAGATGCAGCGTGGTGTCAGGCGTGTTCGTTTACCCTTAAATATGAGAGAAGCCGATCCAAGGGTTTGGTTCAATCAAGTGTTTTATTAAAGATACAATGAAGAGTTATTTCATAGCTATGGACAATTATCACAGCCTAAGCTAATTAAGTTAGCAGTAGGAAGTTAATAATGGCCCCGTACAGAAGGGGTTTGATATAATTATATCATCAATCAATCAATCAATCAAATTTTATTTGTATAGCCCACATTCACAAATCACAATTGGTCTCATAGGGCTTTAACATGGTGTGACATCCTCTGTCCTTAACCCTGAGCAAGAGTAAGGAAAAACTACTAAAACACTTTTTAACAGGTAAAAATATGTAGAAACCTCAGAGAGAGAGAGAGATATGTGAGGATCCCTCTCCCAGGACGGACAGAAGTGCAATAGATGTCAAGTGTAGGAAAACATCATCAAGATTAAAGTTTTTAGCAGCATTGATGAGGGTAAACATTTTGAAGGATAACTTCAATACGGTATGTCAAGCAGTCCTGCTGCATAGTCTATGGTCAGCAGCCAGCAGGATCATGATCCACCATCCGGTCAGAGGCCACTTTAGTCCACAATCATTGTCCACTGCCGCTTATTAGGATCCATAATGGGCTGCCGCATCGGTCCTGGTCCACCGCCATCCGATGCCAACGCGACAAAGGATCCGCCATTCCCTCTACGATCAGCCCCCACAATATAGAATCCGCCATACCGGATCCAGCATTGCGACCTCTGATGCGTGATCCACAAATCGTAATCCATGGTACGGCCACAGAGGCCCTGGATCTGCGGGCGATAAAGCAAAGAGATTCCGGGGAAGGGGGATAGGGATGGAGAAGAAGAAGGAGAAGCGGGAAACAGTAGATTTAATGTGATTGGTTATAAAATATTGGAGGGATGTCGCCGCAAATCACATTGGATCTCCCTTATTGGTCCAGCCGCAGTCCCACGCCTCTTGTCACCGAATCCAGGAAGTGACATAGAAGCAGCTCTCCGTCATGCTCCTTCGCTACTCTGCCGGTTGCTAGACAACTCTATCCAGCCAGTCTGATGTTGTCTCATAACCAAGCCTTGAGTAGAAAATGTCATGCTCCTGAACCATAACAAACTCTCTCGTCTCTCTTATCAAGACAGCTGTGAGACTGACCATCGTTGTGACGCTCACACATTTCTAGCTAGTTTCAAGATTGAGCATTCTGAGAATCAAAAGGTTATTGCTAATAATCTGTATGAAGGCCTTCATCTGGCTCAAACTGTTTCCTGTCCCGACGGCTGATATATGCTACCCTCGGAAAGCTTTTCGTGCACCTCTGATTTTTCGAACTGTCCGTGTTTATTTCGGAGAGCTTTCGGACAGCCCTCCGGATTTCACATTTCCGGACCTCAAACTTCCGGTTTTCTTCCGGTTTTCTTCCGTATATCATAAGACGGCCACGGTAAAATCCAAACACAACTACGATACAAATATGGATAGCAACATTGAAGAGCGTCTAGTGGAGGAGGTCCGGAGGTACGAGCACGACAGAGGTAAATAAACACACGTGGACTTCTTCTTCCCAAAAATGGGGTAGGCTTCTCTGAGCTCGTCTTCCGTTGCGCCACCTACTGTTTGGCGGTGAATTGTTTTCAGACGGACGGTTGTCGGAAAAGCAAAAATCAAAAAGAGTCCGTGGTGTCCGTGTGTCCCTCTCCGCCACACGGATACGTAGAAGCATAATGGAGCCTTAAAATATTGAATCCTGACAGTGGACGTAATACACTGGCACAGTTTCTAGCGTGATGCTGGAGTTACAGGGTCGGTGTCGTAATAGCTTCACATCAGTTGGGGGAAGCAAGAGTCCTTCTGAAACCTCTTGCTGGTTTTAACCTCAGTTACCCCGGGACCAGCCACTGTGCCCTGTCCCCAGTCGTCTGCATTAAGCTGTGCATTGATTAACTCCAACTGGAGGGGCAGCCACCCTTGAAATGTTGGGGCCTTTACACGTTGTGACAAACCAAAGTATCCCCGCGGTGTCATTAGATCAGCTCGCCACTTCCAATTAGCGGTCATCCCGGACCCCCTCTCCACCTTGCTGGCGGGACGGAGGAGCTGCAGCAGGTCAGATTAGCAGCCTGCTCCTCTCCCAGAGGTCCGACACTCGCATCAATTATTTACCCACACACAGGCAGACAAAATATAACACACCCATCCCGGAGCAGGACCAACAGCTGCCAGTCAGAGGAGGGTATGGAGGAGTCAGGCTGCAGTAAGGCGGTATAGAGAGAAAAGGGGCGGGACTCTCTCACACACAGGGCGAGGCGCCATCACCACATCATCTGCACCTCCTTGTCTGGAGTTGAACTTCTTCAGAGTTGTCATGGCGACATAATTTACTCCTCCAGAGGGGCTTTCTTCTTCTCTGTTTCAAATTGCAGTATAATGTTGGTGGTGGTAAAAGGGAAAGGGGGGGGGGGGTTATGATGTACTGAAAATCCTTTGATCTCAGTTTGTATGCTAATGAGTCTGGTCTTATGTATGCACTGTAAAGCATCTAGTTGCCTTTGTTTGTGGAGATGTTGTTTGTGCGTGCGTTTATCCTTCAGACAGGATTGTGTCATGTTTGTGTCATTCGCTCGACCCTCGTTCCCGAGATGATTGCAGCAGTCGTGAGGTCGGCTCTTTATTCGCCTGTGTGTTCTGCCGGCGTCTCGCCTGCTCGCTAGCCCGACTGTGAGTAAGCCCATCTCGCGTTTGCAGACTTCTGTCTCCCTGCAGCACACTGGCTGCACCCGCAGCACTCTCTCGCATGACTACACAAATGCACAAACGGGACCTCAGCCTGGCCTGGCTCACGCACACCAAGCACACTCGCTTACTCACTCAGGAATGATCGTGGTAGTAAAACCAGAGAGGAAGAGTGAGAGACGACGAGACTGAGAGATGGGGGGGAAGCAAGAGGGAGGGAATTGCCCCAACAGAAGTATTTTATCCCTGAGCGGTTATTAAACACGGCCATGTCCATGACCCAGGCATGAGGACAAGCCCTTGTTCTCATGAAGCGACGCCGATGTACCAAGTTTAAGTTGCAGCAGTTTGTTATTGAAAGTGAAAACTTTTTGTATTTTTACATGGAAAGTCTATTCTACACATATGTTTTGTATGACTAATAAAATGATAAAATCTTGTTCCAGATGTGCAATGCCACAGTTACAGTTTTAGTGGCTGAAGAGTTCAGCATCATGTCTTCTGAAGGATATGACAGATGTGTCCTGGAGTGTGTTTTTTCTGCTACACTCACTTTTCTCCCTGTGTGTGTACGTCCCCTACTTGCTGTGTGTGTATGTGTGTGTGTGTCTGTGTGTGTGTGTGTGTGTGTGTGTGCGTGTGTGTGCGTGCACTCTCTCCCCCTGGTCCGCTGCTTTGGCACAAAAAGGAAGACCCGGCCGCCCCATCCTTTGTTTTGTGTCTTGTAGGAAACTAGCAGCAAATTGTGGCTCAATGAGGCGTTGCTGTTTTGTTTGGTCTGATAAAGTGCAAACGAAACCGTCTGGGCCGCACTGGCCTGCTGCAGTGTTTTCCATTGTAGCGCAGCCCTTGAATGTAGGTCTGTGTGATGGTTGGTTAGTGCTGAACATTAGGTGATGGGCCGGGGGGGGGGCGTCCGGGGGTGGGGACCATTCATACAGTTTTAAGATGTCGCCCCGTGTTTGGAGCTCCTCTCTGCTGTGTTTAATTGTGATGAGAGATGATTAGCGCTCCTCTTAAGACTGGAGGAGAGTTTGTCTCGCTCGCTCGCTTTCAGAGGGGTTTTTCAAAAGTCCCAATATTGTCGAGTTCTCAGATAGCGGCGACATGACACACTTGTCAAAGTGATCAGAGCAGGGCATATGTGTGTGGGTTGGGTTGATGTGCATGTGGGAGATATGCCAGTTTTTTACTTCAATGCATTCATCCAACACCTGCAGTAACTACTTATGTCTGAAATGAAAGGAATGACTCACAGAATATATCTTCACTTCCTGATGATTTTATCCTCCGAGCCGAGCCGGAAGCAAACAAACCACGTTCACGTGATCTTAAGAGTTTATTTGATCGACTATTGAAACATTTCCAAGCAGTGAAGTGTGGAAATATTGTTAAATAATAAGCACATGTCAAGAGAAATTTTGTGAATTGGAAAACACACTTACACACATACTCGCACTTTATTTTATTTTTTTATATTTACTGTGGTAAAATGTGATTTTTTGCTTCTTTTTGTCTGAATAAAATCAAGTTCTTTCATTTTCCTGGAGGTGACAACACAGGTGTGTTTCTATATCACAAACACAGAAAATCATACACATTTTAAAGGAGGTGGCTTACGTGTTCAGCATCACTCTGTGGCTTGGTTTATATATTTCAATGCACAGCGAACAAGATGGCGTGAAGAAGATCCAGATCAAGTTCAACAAGTCAAGCAAAACAAAACACACATAGCTCGAGATTGGACAAAGAAGGAGGCTCATGGGTGTTGGGGTAATTATCTGCCAGGGTGCACGAGTAGGAGTGTGAGTCAGTGCGTGTTGTGTGCTCACGTCTGTCGGTGCACATGGGAGTGTGGCGCTGTCTGAACATCCTGTCCTTAGTCCTGATGCTGTGGCCCCCCCCCCCAAACAAGATGAAATACATATCAGCTCCTATATGCTTCTTCATGCTTGTGTGGTGTGTACGTGCCCTCCCAGCCCCACACACACACACACACACACACACACACACATGCACCTCTCCCATACACCCCAAAGGGAGTCTCCGAGGGAGGGGTGTGGCCGGAGGAAGAGGCTGAGGAGCCATCTTTGACATGGGGCATGGGGCCCGACGACACAAAGCCCCCCATTCCCTGCTCCTCCATGTGGAAAATGGCAGGAGAGCGAGAGGAGGAGGGGATAGGGGGCAAGGAAGAAAAAAAAAAAAGTGGAAGAAAGAGGAGGAGGGAGCGACAATTAGTGGGATCTGCTAATCACCAGGGCAACACTCATTTAATTGACATGTGAAATTTGAATTCATCTAACAAGTCGATAAACAGCACAATGGAGCAGTCATCTGAGGAGCGCTGGTGGAAGCCAAGGAGGGGAAGCGGCAGCTCAGGGCCGAGGCCAAGGTCTTTGTTAGAAGTAGAAGTGTTGTTGGGTGGGAAGGTTGTCCACCAGGAGATTATAACCCATTATGCCTTTGACCCTTTTGGATAAGTAACTCCACGACTGCCCCTCAGACCGACACACACACATGCACCCACACGTAACATGGCAAGGGCTGTTTACGTATGTTCTTGTTTTTCTTTCCAGCAGAAGGCAGAGTGAGTAAACAACATGTTTAGTACCACAATAAACCCGACCCTCATAATGCGAATGGCTCTGAAGAGAAAAAAAATAATACAAAAGGAGGAGGGAAGGGGGAAAAACTGCAGCGTGTCCACTCCGGCTTTTTTCAGAAATCAATAAGCTATTTAAAGTCATCAGAAAGCAGCACCACTGTCATCCAGCTGCTGCAGGAAGTCAAACGCTGGCCCACTAACTCTCACTGCCACTGGGAGAAGAGACAAGGAGAAGATGCAAGTTTACTCACTTTCCATTTATTAGGATATTATAAAAACACTGTGTACTTTAGGGTTTGAGTTTGCAGAGAAGTACTTTCAGCCTGTACTTAGCAACAAATACCTGTAGAACTATTGATATCTGTAGCTTGACTTCTTGTTTAGTGCTGATAAAGAATAGAGTTGATGAAATGCCGGGATGATATTGGGACCAACATGTGCACAATGTGAAAATAAACATGTTAGCATTGTCAGTTTTTTTCCATGCATACGGGCGATACAACCCAGGAAAAGGTGCATTTTTATTTGGATCTGCACCAAATTGTACAAACTCGTCTCTATCAGTCCCTAAACATGCCAGATGTGTTATTCTCTGAGAAAAGGAATTGTGAAAAGGAAAAGGGAAATGTTGAAAGATGAAAATTAACCCAATTTTAAAGAAAGAGAAAAGGATCTGACCCTTAATAGAGACCCACACGTCAGATCCTTCCACCAGGTTTTGTAGAAATCCATTCAGTTGTGTTTGTGTAATCTTTCTAAAAGACATAAACCAACCAACAAACTGAACGGGGTGTAAATATAACCCAATAAAAAGCTTTAAAGAAAAGATATGTGTGTGGATGATTAAAACTAGCTTTGGAACACCTAATCTCAAAAAAAAGAAACATGTGTAGACCATAGAACTTTATTTAAATATATCTGTATCTATTATTATACATGTTTAAAGGAGAGTTATCAGATCAGCTACTCCCCAAATAGTAGCTTTTTCTCAAAATCAATCTCAACCTCCCCTCCATTTTTACTCCATTTGGTTTATTCCACCAGGATCACTTCCTTAAAAGAGGTCAGGATAGGCCAGCTCTGGTTTGTCACTTCCTGGTTCTAAGAGTGCATGATGCAGGTGAGAAAATCAAACACAAACATTTGTTTAATGGAAACCCTGTACTCGGTTGGATTTGTCTGGAAAAAGCAAAATCTAAAGAATCATCTAAACAATACATAACAAAGTTTAACAACAAAACTCAAACTGGAGCCATTAATAAACAAAACAGTAAACATGGACTGTGATTTCTTATTCAGCTTAAAGTTCAGACAACTCAACTCTTATTTTTCTATCTGTTTGTTTAATGTCCATTTACTAAAATTAAATAGTAATGGCTGAGATCTTGGAACATGGCAACATTGAAAATAAGAGGTTTTAAATTTTTACTTTTGAACAAGCCTCCATTTTAGAGAAGAGTGTTTAGCTAAAGGAAAAACATCTGTGTGACTGTCCTAATTGTTTACTGTACTTACGCCACTTGAGCTCCCATTGTTTTCCTGTGCAAAGATTAAATTGCTGCTGCTGCTTTGGTCCCTCTCACTCGCAGATTCACCTCCAGACAAAGTGGTTTAGATAATCTGGTTAAACTGTTGGTTCGTTTCCATGCTCTCATCTAATCATCTAACCACTTTGCCGTGCTTCCAAAGCAGCCGTCACTTTGGGACACGCGATAGATTTGCCCAAACTCCCTAAATTACAGTCGAATGGTACGAAAACAAGTTTTAGATTAAGCTAATGCTGATTTTCTTTTATCTTAAGTGGCCTCCCTGGTCTGGGTGGAGCTGACGGAGAGCTGCAGCCCTGGACGGCTTCAAACCGGCCTTTCGTGGTGAGTCCCATTCCCGTCAGGACACCGTAAAAAGTGCACATCATCACAGATTCCAGCTTCCTCATTTTCCCCGTCAAGCCACCAATCGCTGCTTAATCTGCCCAATCTTTTAAATATATATTTGCTTTGGGACATTTGAATGAGCTCCACATCACCATCCCAATGTGCTTGTGTGGTTTTGATCCGTCGCTCCGCGGACATGCCCGTTGTCAGAGGTGACTTTGTAGAAGTGGCAGCGAGTCAGAGGAGTCTCTGGATACTTCCGAGTCTCTCAGCCAGAGTGTAATCCTCTTCCTTTATCTCTGCGGCTGATCTGGGCCAAAGTGCTGTTGTGTGTGAGAGTGATTCAATGACTGCTTACTCTTCTGTAGCCGAGAGTCACGTTCCCTCTCTTCCTCACCCGCTGCCGCCTCGCTCTTCTTCTTCTCTAATTCTCCTCTGCACGTCTGTTGTTCTTGCAGCCTCTTACAGAATGACCTGCACTCTTTCATCATGCAACCCTCATCTGTTCTGTGTGAGGACCACACTGATCGCTGACATGATGCTCCTGTCTTTTTTTTTTTCTTCCCTGATAGAAGATAATCTCTATCACACACTGGCACACACAGACCCCACCTTGCACTACACACCAGACAGTCAACTTGGATTATGTCCAAGAATCACAGCTGGATTGGCGTGTGTGTGTGGCCGGTTTGTGTGCGTGTGTGTGTGTTCATGCTGTAGACATGTGTGTGTTTCCAGTGGGGGTGGGGAGTGGGCTTCATCTGGGGCATCCGATTGGCCCGCTGGCACGGGAGCCAGGCAAGATGCTGATTGGATAGATGCATGGAGAGTAGCGTGCAGGTTTGTGTGTGTGCCATGCCGCTCTGCCTCCCAGAGCGCCGGCCAATAGCTCTGCATATTGGATGCATTACAGATTAGAGCCAATGTAACTGTGTGCGGATAAAATGTGTGTGTCTGCGTGTGTGTTTGTGTGTGAGAGAGAGAATGTGTGTGTGTCTGAGCTGCTCAACTGTGCGAGAGCACTTTTATCCTGTATGAACAATCTGCACTGTTTCAGCGAAGTGATCACGAAACGCATTTGCCTCTGCCAGACTAATCATTAATTATTAACGGCAGATTTGACTTGACATTCCAGATCGATGCAGCAGCCACTCACCATTACGATGCTAAGACTGCTCTTAAATTCGTTTTTTTCAATCAAAACCCCGAGGATGAGAACGATGACAATTACCGCACGATTCACCGAAGGGGGCGTGAGCCGCCCGAGCACAGAATTTATTTTAGCTGGTGGAGCAATCTCATGAGATCAGATTCAAGGATGCAGGATTTTCAGCCATGCTTGAAATCCACCAAACTGGATTTGATAAATCTGGGTTTAACGTCGTAAAGTCTGAAAATCATAAAGACGATCCAAGAATTATAGCTGCTCATGTGTTGTAGTTTTGACATCTTTGTCTGAACTATACATTAAGTTAATATTCCAATATTTAGCTCATGTTTTCATCTGCATTTCCTAGATAGTTGGCAGGATCATACTTAAACTACTGAATGAATTTGACATTTTCACCAATTTCTAAGGGAACAATTCATGGATCTCAAGAAGAAAAAAAACCCTCAGGCACACTTACAGGTTTGACATCTTTGAGCCTTTGTAATTTGGTGCAGTTGATTTGAATTTAAGGAGACGGTTGGGCCTTGGTGGAGGAAAGTGCTCTAATGAGTTTCATTCTAGTTACTAAATAAAATTGAGGATCATTGTTCAACATAATTTGAAATGAACGCTTATTCAGCTAAATAAAACTACACCGATGAATCTAGATGGTTGAATTTTGGGGCTTCGTAGAAAGCGTTTTTAATTTAGTTTTAGTTGAAACTGAAGTCAAGACGGAATTGTTACTCGAAAAGAATGAAGTTGTCTACTTTTCAGAGTCGTCCGGTTTTACCTCCTCTCTTGTGTTCTCTCCATCCGTGACCTTTTCATCTTGACAACAGAGGAAGCGGCCGAGTGAGGTGGAGAAGGCTCAGGGTGTAAAAAAGACGAGAGGGAAAAGTAAGAATAGCACACAGAGAGAAAGATGTGAAGTGTTTCTGAACAGTAGCTTAGATACTCCTCTCCCTGACAGAGTCGGGCCAATTAGAGGTCCCGACTCTGTCATTACACTTGTCAACATCATCCAGTGTAAGTGATGGAAGCACGGGGCCAAACCACCAGGGTCGATCACACATGAGGCGCTGACATGTGTTCAAAAACATCAACAAAATGTGGCCGCACACACACACACACACCCATATGACACACACACACAACCACACACACACTGCTGAAAACGTGGCAGCACTTTCAAACCTCGGCCGGCTCTCCTCTGGCTACCTCTTAAAAAAAAAAAAAAAAAAAAGCGATTCACCTGGCTGGTGTCTCAATCTTCTCCGGCGCTTAGCGTAGCTTAGCCCAACCATCTGGCTCAGCAGCTCTGATTCCCTCTCACCCTCTTTACCAACTCTCACTCGCTCTTAGTCTTTTTAAAGCGTGTCAGCAGTTACCCTGCGCAGCAGTAGTCTCTTGGGTTAGTCTCTGGGCCTCTTGGTTAGTGGGTGCCGTGTTTCTGTGTGTGTGTGTGTGTTTGTGTGCGTGTGTGTGTGTGCGCTTCACAGATGGCAACAGGAGGGGAGGGAGAGTTGGAGCGGGTGATGGAGAGAGCTGTCTGAGGCTCCAGCAGCTCTCGTGTCTCTCAGGCAAAGGCGGTCTGTCTGCGGGCATCTGCACTGGCAGCGCCCCCCCAACATACCCCCCCTCCTCTTTCTCCATCCTCCATCGCCACAGCCACCTAACCATCCAGCGCCGCCGTTGGATCGGCAACAAACGGCCATGCGGAGCAGTTACCTGACTCCCCTTGACCTCAGATGAGTCACTTCACCACCGGCCTTTCTCCGTTTGCTCAAAGTGGATTCATTATGTCGATAGATGATTCGGGGTGAATTGTACATTGTGGTTTTGTTGGTTGGAGAACAGGCTGCGTGGAGAGTGAGGCTAAAAGTGGCTCACGATGGAGTTTCTGTGACTACATCTGTATGAATATACGACTGAAAACACACATCAAGTGACCACTTGAGCACACTGGACATGTGCCTGGCAGCATATTTAACCCACTGGCCACAGGAATTGTCTTAAATTAAGATTAAGATACAGATTAAGATACATTTATTTGTCCCAAACACATGCACAGACATGCACAAGCACACTCATGCAAGGAGGGAAATTGAACCTCTGCTTTTAACCCATCTGGTGCAGGACACACAGAGCAGTGAGCAGCCATGTACGGCGCCCGGGGAGCAGATGTTGGGGGAGTAAGGTGCCTTGCTCAGGGGCACTAGACAGGGTAGGGAGAATCCTCTTGGATTTTTGGACAGATAAATCCAGGTTCGTCTTTTTGTTGTTTCTCCGTGGAGATAGCTTGTCTCCTACACCAGTGAGCACATTGTAACATGCAGAATCTAACCGTACAACAGCTGTTTGCAAAGACAACAGTGTCGTCTCAATTGTAATTGATCATCCATTTTTCCTCCAGACGAGAACACTGTCCAGGAGTTTTCAAACTAAACCGGAGCTTCCCAACTTCTCCTGGTTTAGCGGCTCTGAAACTCCAGAGTAGTGTGGATGAATTGCGTTGATGAGTGTGAGCACTTGTCCGTGTGCACATCTGCATTAGTGCGTGCGCACACAGACTCTGGCGTGTGGTGTCAGCCGGGTCGTCAGCGAGTGAGCGGCTCCGATTCGCAGCCGGTCGCAGGGTTTGTGTTGCTCTGTGTGAAACTTTGAAGATGATTAGATGAGTTGTGTTTGTAGTGGGGCCGTGTGTGTGATTGCTCCGCTCTGTCTGCTGCTGCTGCCTTATTGATCACAGCAGAGTAACTGCCAACAGTATATTTAACGACATGGCTCCTCAGTATTGGCAGATGGGTCAAGATCCTTTTTTTTTTCTCCCGCCCTCGTTTCTCTTTGAACTTGTAGCTTTAAGTATCTCTCTCACATGTTCTTATCCACTTGCTCCTCTCGTCAGACACAAAGAAGCCGCTTGATGTGGGATTTTTCTACAGTAACATGTCATGTAATATTTAGTTCGTTTTTTTTTTTCAAATTCAACATTTACGCCCGAGCACACGCTTCGGTTCTTTGAAATGTTTTCTTGACCTCTTTGTGTCCAGGTGGCACCTGCGCTAAGACGAGAAAGGACCGGAGCGTATTGCGGAGTTTACCTGCTTCACTTCTAAAGCTCCAGAAACAGGAGTTGTTTTCTTTTCTTTTTGTTTCGTCCGAGAGAGAGAGAGGGGAGGACTAACGTTGGGTTCTGGGATTTCTGAATACATTAAATCGTACCACAAACCACTAAGCACACACACAATAATTTATGCAGACATTCTCTTTGAGTCGCACTGTTCCGATTGGCTCGCGCACTGCAGTGTGTACAGCGTGTTCGTGCCGGCACAGTTGACACATCTGTTCCTGAGACTCGTGGAGGTTTGGGCGCTGGAGGTGTTGGTATGCACTGATTAGCGCTGGGCCGTCTTTATCCAAAACCGCCGGCTTTCCTACTGGGCTTCCATAAACTGTTTGCTAAGGAGTCTGTTGCCATGGTTTTTCTGCCATGTTCCAATCAGTCTTTGACCACTCAGCTTTATTTATTCCTCAAAAAAAAAGCCCTTGCCGTCTGCATCAACCAACTGTTGTACCGGCTCAGACCGGCTGAATCATGCATATCGTGGGTTTTATTCATCTGCAGGACAGGGGGCTTGGATGGTGATGGGAGCCTTATTGGACGAGCTCGGGAGAGAGAGAGCTCTAACAAGCTGACACCTTTGGCTCATGGGTGGGTTTGAAACGGAGGCTTTGATGAGAGGAAGAGATCACTATCATAATAACCTAATAACTCCTGTGTTCACGTGTGTGCGCCGGGCGTCTAGTTAGAACCACATGCTACAGCTCTGGTTTTTGATCTCTCCTGAAAACGCCATTTTCCCCCCAAAAAACCATAATGACACCCCTGGGCAAGATGCGATAAAAGTGAGATAAGATAAGACAGGTTTTTTTAACAACCAGAATTATCTTTACTCTGATCCTGCTTGTCCTTTCTCTTTCGGTCTTTCATCCTTTCAACGCCCCCCCCCCCCTCTCTGTGTCCCTCTCCGTATTTTCTCTGCTTTAATAACGAAGGGGAAAAAAAGGCCTTTCATAGGTTGTACCAAGCGACGGCATCGCAGGAGAGGAGCAGCGAGCGGAGGTCAGGCCACACTTGGAGAGCGACTGATGCTCAGTGTGTCAGCGAGGGCAGGGGTGGGGGGGGGGGGGGGGTCTGGCCTCCTATAGGCCGCAGGCTGCATCTGTAGTGTTTAACAGTCTCGTAAGCTGTTTATTTCGACCCTTTGCACCTCTCTGAACAGGAAGCCGTATCCCTCAATTGGATTACAGCTAATTAAATACTACACACGTGTAGAGTCAACACACAGAGGTGTCACACATTCCCGTCCCTTGCCTCCGTCTTGCACCCCCCCCCTCCTACTTTGAGTTTTTTCCCCCTTTGGTTTTGATTTGAACGTTCTGCTCGAGTATGATGAATTTTTAAGCATTTAGCCCACTTCTACAGGAATTCTCTGAGCTGAAGGCTCCGTCTTCTTGTCTCTGTTTCTCTTTGTTTCCATAAAGACTGAACATTTGGATCCTGGCCGAGTTTGGGAACAAAATGTGAAATGACAAGTGACCCGACGTATGTAGCCATACATACGGTTTCCTGTGCAAAAGGGAACTCATTTTAAAGGATTAATGCAACTTTTAGGAAAATGTGCTTATTTGCTTGAATTGCTGAGATACATGTCAAGATCCCAGAAACCTCCCAATGTTGCTGGTTGAGAAACATGACGATCTAAGGAACGTGCCTTTCCATACACTCTGACATTTTAAATTTCTTCACAGATTAAAGTGCTGTGTTAGAGCAACTGAAGACGTCCTTTGGTGCAAACTGTGGTTCCATCTGTTGCACTTCACTCACCTACTAACTTGCTTTTGGGTCCATATTCGATTTCTCACACAGGCTCGAGAGGAAAGTGCAAAAATATATTGACCCCTAATGTTCAACTATCTAAACTACTGTGAAGTTTATCTCAATTTACTCTGTATATAGTAGGATTTGTATCATAGGATGTCACCAAAGTTCCAAACTTTTTATATTTGGGGTTATCTACTTTTATTTTGTTGACCGACTGTGTCCAGGCAAATTATTTATTTGTTATTGACCCCCCCCTCCTGCCTTTCCCAGCCCCTCTACCTCACATCTCAGCCTTCCATTGGCCAGTCTGCAGCGACACAAGGCGACGTGTGACTGTTTGCAGAGTGTGAAGATGCTCATTGGGCTATTAATGGCTACCAAAAGGGAACCATTAGTGAGGTGTAAACTTGCGATACCTTTGGCTTCGTGCGAGTGAAGGAGGGCACCTCGGGGAAGAAAAACAAACTTGGAATTTAAATTGCACCGTGCAAACGCAGTGGGCTGAGACATAAAGTTCCATTGGTCCCTATGTTTGTTTTGATGACTGTATTCATCAGCTGGATGAGAGCAGCTGATGGGGCCAACTGTCGCAGTGCAACCTACTGTCTGTCAGCTGGGGCTTTAAAACTTCCAAGTTGAATTGCACTACATTTAAAAATGGAAGTTATGCAATCTCCAGTGCTCCTGCAGCTCACTTTCTCTTTTTTTGCTGTCTACTAATATTCCTGTATCCTCCATCAGTCAATCAGTCAGCCAACCCATGTGTTTACTGTCATAACATCTACTCCTCGACTCTCATAAAAGGAGCGGAGGAAAAAATGTGACAACAGTAAAGAGGTGAAATGATGGACTTTAACAATCTGTTTTCCCTGGAAACCGAGGAGCTGCCACTTGTTAATGTCTGTGCTGCTGTGTGGTAACAGTGGTTGTTATTGTGGTTCAAGTGTTGTAGGAAAAAAAAAAACAAGGCCTGATTGAATAGAGGCGAGTGATGTTGGGATCTACTGGGGGAACCCACAGGAACTGCAAGGATGCTGAGAGCTATGCCACACACACACACACACACACACACACACACACACACACACACACACACGGCCATGGGATTTCACAAACCTCCTCACACACATATAAGATACACACTCATATAAAAAAACCTTTGTGAGTCTCAGGAGAGTTGTTTTCTTTTTTTAGGTTATTAAATCTCTTTATTTCCATTGCTATTACCGTGTGTGTGTGTGAGAGATCGTGTTCACGTTTAATCTTCTACAATCAAAGGCATATATGTTACGATACTACTGCCCTACATATCTGTGTGCGGAGGTAGAGACCCATCAAGGGGAATCATGCTAATTAACAATGCTGCAATACTCGCTGACATCTCTATCTTTGACAATATCTCTTCAGCTCGCAGCATCCTCACCTCAAAAGCATCCACTCAGGAGGGAACGCGGGAGGAGAGGCGTCGGGGTCACGTGTGTTCTTTGCTGCGAGGAAAACACAGAGCACTGATCTAGACAGGAGTCGTTTTACTGCAAATAGGACAGTAAGAGGGGGAGAGACGCGCAGGCAGGCAGGCTGCCATGAAAGGGGGAAATACACCCAGATGGCCTTGACAGACTGACAGACAGAGGATGAGAAAAGAGTATAGACTAATGAAGAGGCAGACACAAAGACGTATACGTACAGGATGTATATGTTAATGCAGATACCTGATCCACAGTGTGAGTACAGCTGTGTGTTCATACGAATCCGCAGATGATTCTGCATCTGTAATCAGACAGATTACAACTGTGTGTTGGACCTCTGGCAGCTTTACACTAAATCTCTGCCGAACACACTCAACCAGCTCTGATGTGATGCGCCCGTCATGATCTGAATAATCTGCTATTTATTTTTAATGCATTCATATAATCTACGCATGAATTTGTCAATTGTAGAGCAAAAAAAAATCACAAACAACTGCTAGTTGAAGCTTCTCAAATGTGAGAATTTTGCTTTCTAAATTGATTATTTTCTTGATGGTGGATCGTGATCTTGCTGGCTGCTGACCAGAGACCATGATTATTTGTATTAAAAATGTTTACCTTCACCGATGCTGCTAAAAACTTTAATCCTGATGATGTTTTCCTACACTTGACATCTATTGCACATCTGTCCGTCCTGGGAGAGGATCCTCACATGTGTCTCTCTCTCTCTCTCTCTCTCTCTCTGAGGTTTCTACGTATTTTTACCTGTTAAAAGGGTTTTTAGTAGTTTTTCCTTTCTCTTGTTGAGGGTTAAGGACAGAGGATGTCACACCATGTTAAAGCCCTATGAGACAAATTGTGATTTGTGAATATGGGCTATACAGATAAAATTTGATCGATTGATTATTTTCTTGGTGACATAAAATCAAGCACCCTCGACTCCGGTATATTATTATGGGAGACATTTTGAGATTTTTTTTTTGGGACTTGAATTACTATAAAAATATTGGCACCAAACAACATCCAGTTGCTTCAGTGGATAAGCGTTGGTTTTAGTTTCATATAGATGCAGGTTGGTGGCAGCAGGTGGGCCCCTGCTTATAGTGGCTGATGTTCTGTCGGGGTTGGAGGGGGGGGGGGGTGGGCTGCTTGGCTGGATCCTGCTGGGTCTTTTGTCACCCCTGCTAATTGAGTGATCCTGGTGACCCCGTCATCGCTGCCCCTGGTAACACGTCAGCCGGAGCCGCCGCCGCTGCCTTCCACTTAAAGTCATAACTAGACATCTCGCTCTGTGACGGGCGCATCAGAACATCGATGGTTGAAATGATAGAAGGTTAGATGCTAGGTAAAGGCCGGGGTGCGCTGGCCATAGCCAAGTGTGGACCCCGAGGTTAATTGCAGTTCAGTTGCTCAGCACTGACGCTGTTACCATTTCAGCTTTGTCTCTCTGACGGAGCCGGAATTGATTTGAAACCACAGGCACTTTGAGGCACATTGAATAAAAGCATCCAGCGACTGGCCTGTGGCTCCGTGAAAGGGTGTGTGGATGCGTGTCGGGGAGAAATAAACACTTTATTGTTCTTTAAAGGGTTTTCGTTTGCTTCAGGTACGCGGGTAATACTACCAGGACGAAGCGGCGGAGGAGACGTAAGAGCGTTTCACAATTAGCATGCCGGGAACATATGAGAATAACACTTGACAGATGCTCACAGGGTGATATCATGCCCCATCTTATGATTTTATGCTATAACAGCTGCACTTGTACATCTCACTCAGTGGCGACAGTCATAGCATGCCAAGTCTTCATAAAAAAGAAAAAGAAGAAGAAATCACTCATATTTCAATGCATGCCTTTCGGAATCTCTTTTTAGCGAACACGTGACACTTTTCACATAAGTGTTTTTGTGTTAACAAAATGGAAATCTTAAATTTGATAAGCTAATTGCAGCTTGTAGGCCGTCGCTAGGCAACCTAATGACAGGAGACAGCGGGGAGTCAAGAATCTAACCTTTGGCTGGATAGAGCCAAGAGGTGACATTTGGATTTCCTTCATATCAGCCTCTATTGATGCACTTGGTCCTGGGCTGTGGCTGTGTTGCTTTATTCACTTCAAACGGTGTAAAAAGAGTGATTTAAAATGGCTGCATGCTAAAGGAATCTAACGCAATTTAAACCTCAGCCAGAAAATGTAAAGCTGTCAATCAGTGTCAGGAAGCCTTAACAAGCGAAGTGACATTTATTTGTGGATGTGCATGAGTCATTCGGCGCTGTAGATGTCATCACTGCCTCTCCACCTCCTCTTATGGAGCAGAAAACATGTGGTTTTTCAAAGAAATGTGAACAACATAATCATTCCTCAAACGACACAAGGCAGAGAACTCTTGAGGCTGAGTTATGGGGGCTGAGGATCTTTGGTTGTTGCCTCTGGACATGGTCATAAGATTGGATGAAATTCTGGGCCTCTCTCGTGCATTAGAAGCTTCTGTGCAAGGTTCTTTACCCTGACTCTCTGTTGGATTAATACGACAATAAAATAAAAGCGTCCGGCCTCCGAGTGTGTGAATAGGTATCTCTTCATTTACAACAAGAAGTTGCTCGCTGCCTGATTTTGGCGGAATAATATTTTTGATCTCACGCACGGTCTATCCATCACAGATCGGTCAGAGACGAGGTCTGTATGCATTGAAAAATGTCTTTGTGGGCGTCTGATTTTTCCTCCCCATCGAAGGGGGGGGGGCACCAGGGCGGCAGAGGAGGGGAGGAGGAGGGGTGGGGGTGGAGGAGATCCATGGCTCAGCGCCAAAATAGTTTTGAAGTATCTGTGAAAAGACTCCTCTTAATCCGTTTTATTTGCTCTGCTACCTCCGAACCATTTGTCCACGCAGGGCTCCCCAAAAACCCTCCACTCACTCCACCCAGCCAGCCAGCCATCCCAGGGATTTAGTGTGGTTAGAGCAGAGGTGCAAGAGCCCACAGACAGTTAAAAAAAAAAAAAAAAAAAAAAAAAAGCCATCTGGCCTGGGGAAGGGGGGGGGGGGTAAGAGAGGTGGGGGTGCTGGGTGGTTTGGGGGGCGGAGGAGTCGTGCTGGGCAATCAAAATGACGGACAGCAGTGAGAAGTGTTTTGTGGGCTCCCACGTACATGCAAAGTAGCTTCGACTTGTGAGCTTTCACGGCTCCCTCCGGTCCGCAGGTAAACACCGAGCGGCCCGAGGTATGCCTTGCCTCTCCCCACCTCGGTGTTAGTGTGTGTGTTTGTGTTTGTGTAGGGTAATAACGTGTTTGTTGGCGTGCGTGTGAGAGGGAAAGAGAGGACTCGCCCGTGTTTGCGCTCCTGTCAGCGACTCGTGTGTTTGTGTGTTCGACACCAAAGGCTGCCAAGTTTATTTCTGCACTTTTTTCTTCTTCTTCTTCTTCTGTTTTGTTTTGTTTGTTTGTTTTTTTTGCCGCTGGAAGACGTTTGACCAAAGAAGTCAGGGCGAGCAGGTGAAACAAACAGCATCCATATTTCATGAACCATCAAAAAAAAAAGAGAAAACTTTTCCGAGATTCGACACAGGCTCAGTTCTAAGACACTGTGAAATGGGCACACAATTGTTCCTCTTCGCTCTGAGCAAATATTATAATCCTATTCTCTTATGCTTTCCATCTTGCCCTCTCTCCCTAATGTTCACCCCCGATGGCGGCCCCTTTGCCTGAGTGAAAACCCCTCCGAATGTGTGGAGGCTTCATTTTTCACTCTCCCTTTGGGGCTCTGTTGTCAGAGAGCAGCCCTTAGGAAGTCTTTATTTCTGCCAGGCAGGGCCTCTTGCGTTCCTCCACCCTCTCCCTCCGTTCTCATGGCTGTCCCCCCCACCTGCTGGGATCCTGATCCCAGCCGGGGCAGGGCTTCAGCGGGGGACAATTACTGCTGCTCCCCAGCTTTGATCATCTGACCACATGGAAGCATAACAGCTGACCACATGTTTCAACAGACAAGAAGACGAAGTAAAGGGAGAGAGAAAAGGGGGAAGAGGTAGAATAGGGTGAGAACAAGAAAAGAAATCCCCTTTTCATTTAAGTTGAGCCCAAAGTTCCATTCCACTTGGGCAGCTTTACGGGGAGTTAGCCAGAACGCTCAGATTTGTGTTTTGGACACTTCCCTTTGATGGTGATTATTTATTTGGATCAGGGGCGGCCGTATTTATTACGGACTACGTCGAGCCACGGCCTCCAATAAAGTTCGGTTTCAATTTGCCACTCTGTCTTTTGTGAGCGCGGCGTTGAGAGAAAGAGAGAAGCAATTTGAGGCAGCCCTTGTAAAAAAGTGAGTGCTAAGTCTGCTGGTATTGTCGGCCAAATTGTCAGTGGGCCAGCTGGGCTCTGCCGTCGTGTTCTGGGCACTGCCGGGGGTTTCTCTCCACCTCGGCCCCCGGTTCATTCAGGCTGCTTCTCCGCAAAGTCACCACCTTTTCACATGAGCCCGCGGAGGTTACCGTGGTGACCTGGCTCGGACACAAAGTCACCGTCACCTCCACGCCGCGGACAGTAAACAAGACAGGTGATACCGCTGCTGAGCTGCAGTGGCTGTAACAGGAGGAGAAATATATCGTTAATCACCCCAGAGTAGAGTCAACCGCATTTAGATTAGCTACTGAACTGAAGTTTTATTAGTATGAAAATATACTTACTCTAAAAGTGTTTTTCTATTTATATTGATAGATTTATTCATGTTTCTTGCTCTGTGGGTTTAGGTCTCGTGTGACGGGGGGATATCTCCTCACAGAATCCGGGCCGAGGGGGTTAGATGGAAGCTGACAGGGCTGTGGGCAGAGGGGAGGGAGCTTTGCTTTGCTCGGCTTGTCAGGGATGGCCTCTTGGAGTGTCCCAATTGTGGAGGAGATCACTTTACCACATTAAGAGTGTCTCAAAAGAACCTCTTCAGCAGCACTTTGGCCCTGCTCAGGAGAACAGGAGCTTGTTTTGACTGGTCTGCCACCTTTTATTGTCACAGCTCTGTCGGCCGACAGCCGGCTGCTGCCTCAGCCGTAGCGGCTCTCTGAAGAGGAGATGCTCGCACACCGTACTGTAATGTGTGTGTGTGTGTGTTGAAGGCAGGAATGTGCATTTTGACAAACAGTTTTTTTGCACATGAAAACCCCAGGGCATGCAGAAAATAGTAGCGTTTGTCAAATAAATTAATAAATGAGCGTTATAAGAGGGTTAGTGTGAGATGGAGACCTACTTGTTAACTTTTTCTGTGACCAAATAATCACAAGTTATGTCATCACTATAAAAAATACAACAATCCTATAAATATCATGATTTTCCCCTTTTGACTTGTTTGATGAATCTTTTCTACCCTCTGTGAATCTGACATGATGTCCTCCAGCAGTGAGAGATCTGTCATCAGCATTAACTCTTTGAGATTCTGCGAGTGGACACAAATCTGCTCCATGTTACAGACTGTCAGTGTCAGAGCGGCTGTGTGCGACAAGAGTTTGTTGTTTTTTTACTTGTGATGACAACTATTTTGAAAAATAAAATTGTTTTTCATCTATGTATGCAAAAGCTAAAAAAAGGGGTAGCATGAAATTTGTTCTGGCACATTGGAACACACACACACACACACACACACACACTTTGATTTTTCTCTGTACAACTCCATGTATCTCCGAAAGACAGAATCACTTAATTAAATTCTGGTTTAGCAAATTGAAAAGACAGACAGGATTAATGATTTCACTTACTGCCGTAATTAATAAAACATTTCGCAATACACCAAAGAAGGGAATCATTTCACTGTATTCGGTGTATCATTATGGATTTAATGTAGTTGTGTCTTAACATTTATTTGATCATTTTTATAATAATCCCTTAATAGCCGACACAGGCTCGAAAAATCCTGCGTGCGTTCCTGGAGGAAGATTCCTTTTACATCTTTTTAATCAGACAGGAAATTATGTCTCATTAGTAGATGTGAGTGTTTTTGTGTTATTGAGATGTTTTAATCACATGGAATCGAGGGAATTTAACAAGTAGACATGACAGTGGGTTGCTCTGCTCGGTGTGTGTTCACGTTTCCCCTCTAAAACTAAAGTTGGTTTGTCTCCACAGACGGGGGGTCACTTTATGACGTGGCCTCGGCCGTTGGTGTATCCTGGCTAACTTCATAATCATTTTTATCCGGTAGTTAAAAATAATTAACAAGTCATGCTCTTTTGTCGTCCACCATTTTAGGTCCTCGCTCCGGCAATGAAAGGCCTCTCCAGCAACGTGGTCACGTAATAGTGTCAGGATGCATTTTAAAGTGCAGTAATTCAGTGGTTTACACGGCCTCATAAAATACCGACATGCCCCGATAATGAGAAGCATGAATGGAAACTTGGAGTTCCCTGTGGCCCCTGTGTGTGTGTGTATGTGTGTGTCAGTGTGTGTTTGTGTGCGTGTAGAGATGCAGATAGAAGAAAGGCAGCAAGAAAGACCGAAAAACGTGCCGGAAAGAAAGAGAATCCAAGACAAAAAAAAAGCGATTTACTTTTTGAATCTGCACAGCTGCTCTCCGGTATCCTGCTTCATGGAGAAGATGAGTTCAGAGTAGACAGAGGGCCCGGTGCTCCTGAAATGCACACAGTGTGAGACTGGTATGCAGAGTGGCAGCACCGCGGCGGAGGAGTCCCACGGTTTCCTCCTCTCTGAGTGATATCATATGGACAAACAGCAAAGGTCACAGTCAGCCTGAGCACATAACTCTTCATCTTTCACCCTCCTCTGACACTCTTTATGGCGTCCTGCCCCTCTGACAGACAGGCTGGGTGCACGCTGAATAGTTGTTACTAAACTATGTACAGCAGCTGTGTGTGTGTGTGTGTGTGTTCCTAAGGACTTGTCTACATGTTTTTTTTCTCCAGGTGATCAGTGTCAGGCTTCTCGCACAACGCGTCTTAATCTCGCAGTCCCAACCTCTCGCTGTCATGGAATAAATCATGATGCAGCGTGGAGGTGGTGTCAGGCAGCGTGAGTCAGAGATGCCGTCTGCTTGACTTCACACTCGCTGGGGATCTGGTGGCGCAGCAGGTAGTCCGCGTACAGATTGAAACTAACTCTGCCTTTTTTGTGCTCGACACATCCTGAGAGCTCGATTCAAGAGCATGACTGTTCCTTTATTGTAGAGTAAATTCCACTTCTTCTTTTTTTTTTTTTTATTGTGTACAGATGGGATATGGGATGCAGGGTTGCTCAGCTCCTACTCCTTCTCTTACAAGTTGTGTGTGTGTGTGTGTCAAAGACTTGATGTAATTCAGATTTGACTGGAATCACCTGTGAGACTGTAACTCTATGAATAAAAACTGCATCCTGTGTTAACGTGATACTTACTTAAAGGAATCAAGGAGGAGAACTGAGGTCGTGGTTCTGCCGGTGATTTGTTGCTCT
The DNA here is from genome assembly GCF_963576545.1 of Limanda limanda. Lineage (NCBI taxonomy): Eukaryota > Metazoa > Chordata > Actinopteri > Pleuronectiformes > Pleuronectidae > Limanda > Limanda limanda. The sequence goes on along the minus strand of NC_083645.1, from coordinate 18,693,692 downwards.
CCGATGGTCACCGAGCATTAGCGACTTAAATCCTGGATTCAGCCCGCGACCTTTTAGTGAGGTTACCACCACAAACGCCGTTTTTCATCCCCCTTGTGTTTTTGCTCGCACTAACAAGATTGACTTATAGCAGATTTGCACTACTGTGCATGTTGCAGCCATTGACTAACTAGCAGTTATTCATCCGCCTATAGCCGCGTGGGCCTGGCACGAACAGGGGGACGTCTGATTTACATTAACAGCTCAGCTCTCACATCTGTGTTTATCAGGCAACAGCTTTGAACGTGACTCAGCCAATCAAAACTATCTGTTTTCTTATGTCCTCTACTGCCGAGGTAGTGTGTAAATCAGCGTTTCTGTACTGCAGGCAGTTGCTGGGGCCGTTGCCAGCGAGTGTGTGAATTACACCCATGCATAAAGCTGTCCTTGTGTCCCGCTGGCCAAGAGCTACAGGGAAGCTGGAAATGATCGTAAATTAAGCAGCACTTGACTGAGGAAATCATACAAAATCTGGGATTGAAAGGCACAGACCATAAGAGGAGTTCCTGTGCAGGCCGACAGAGGAGGAGCACGGGGTAGCGGCGTGCTAGACCACATAACAGCCTGGTGCAGGAGACCGGGGAAAGGTCAGATTCGGGATACGTCTGTCGTAGAAACAGTAGTAGGCGAGTCGTAAACGTCCCAGCTGATGCCTGCCACAAGAGATAAATTATTCACTCACTTGTCAAATCAATAATGACCCGGTCTTTAGTGGCCTACTCTCCCCATGCCCTACTTATTGGTTTTTGGGGGGAGAGGACACATCATTTATGTGTCGAAAAGATATTCCAGCCGTTTGCATTGTAGTGGACCTGTGGCCCCTTGCTGAGGGAAATTGGCTTGTTATTTTTTTTTTGTGGTCATTTTAAGGATTGTTTCTGGAAAATTGGAAGTTGGGGGGAAAAATAGGGATTTGTAGGGAGAAAAAACAAAAACCCAACCTCCCTGACACTGGATTGAAGTGAGCACACATGATTAATATGGCAGTGGCAGTTTTGTTGAAAGGGAATGTGGTGGGGTGGCGTGGTGGTGGTGGTGTGGTTAAAGGGGATCGGGGTGGAGGGGGTTGAGCAGGATGGGGGGGGTGTTGCCATGGCTTTAAGGGCACGGGCATGTTTGGATGGCACGGCCCACCCCCTGCCCCTCCGCCTCTGTTCATGTGTCACTCACTGTCTCCCAGCCTGTAATTTTCCATCTACTGTAACAGTCTGGGCACATCGCCACCCAGGGAACTTTTAAAATAAATAAAGAATTCATTAAATAATTAGTATCTCCACAACAATCTCTTTTGTTCTGTCAATCTCCGAGCGCTCAGAAGTCACCCTGAGAGACGGTGAGAGAAAGAGGGAGGAAGAGAGAGGCAGAAATTAGTGGGAAAAATCAATTTTTAAAAAATTAAAAGCATTGAATTTTTTTGAAATGCTTTTTACTTATCCGCCATTGATTACGTCTAATTGAACCTCATTTCCTGAAAAAGTGGTGCGTGTGTGTTTACGAGCGTGTGCGTGCATGTGTGCGTGTGTGTGTGTGTGTGTGTGTGTGTGTGTGTGTGTGTGTGTGTGTCAGCTTGTGTGTTTGTGACATTTCCTAATGGCTGGGTGTATAGATGATAACCACTTGGCTCGGAGACAGACAGATATGAAAGGCTGTCACTCCGAGCAGAGACAGCTATAATGGCCCTGCGGATGTGGGTGTCTGTGCATTTGTATGTCTCTGTGTGTGTGTGTGTGTGTGTGTGTGTGTGTGTGTGTGTGTGTGTGTGTGTGTGTGTGTGTGTGTGTGTGTGTGTGTGTGTGTGTGTGTGTGTGTGTGTGTGTGTGTATGTGCGTGTGTATTCATGAAAGGGTGATGATAGGGGCCGGTACTTTGGGGCCCCGGCCATGCTTCCTAATCAAAACCCATCCTCTCTCCGGGTGCTCGTACACCGGCGTGTGCGTGTGGTGGTATAGTGTTTACATTGGGAGAGATGGAGCAGAACCACCTCTTTGTCCCCTCAGAGATTTGACATTGCCACCCCCCCCACCACCCACCGCCACCTCATCCTCCTCACCCCACCCCACCGCTTGTGAGGTTAGCGGCCCGGAACATCCGTGTATGTATGAACAGCTTGCACACGGAACAATGTAAAGCCGTCATTAATAAAAAAAGGACTTAAGCTATCCAAGTATAAGTTAATCATACGAGTTAACCTACACGTGTTTGAATCGTCCGTTGCCATGAGGCCAGGTGAGTTGTGATGGGTGGGGTGGGGGGTGTGGGGGGGTGAGTGGTCACCAGCAGCATCATCGTGGCAAACAAAGACAAACTGCATTAAAGAAACACCAGCTGAGGGTAACCAGCAGGTTAGTTTCAACAAACCAGATACAGGAGTTTTAATGGTAAACAATGACCATCTGCATGCAGCTGCAGGCCCCCCCCCCATTGTGTTTGCAGTTGTCATTTAGTTAATCCAAAGTTAAACACCAAGTTTGGGACATAATTCTGTTCTACCCTCTGAAACATCAGGTGTTTGTAGGTGTTTATGTAAATATACATGTGTGTGTCCGAACTAGTGTAACTGTGTTTGGTTTAACCTTATTGAGGCGTCTTCCTTTTTCCAAACAGAGAAAACTGCTGTGTTGCCCGATTACGAGCAATGACCTCTGACGTACCAATCCCAAACAGACACTACGTCTATATCAAGCACTTTAAAATGTACTTTTCATTAAAGAAAATGAAGATCACTGTCAAAAAATGGAAATAAATCTACTTACAAACCTCAAAACATGTCCCTTTGCCTCCATGAGACATTTAAAGATTGTAATTTTTTTTTGGTATTTTCTTTATAATGAATGTTAAGTTTAACTTTTATGGTGTGTTTACTAAATTCCCCAAACAGAAATGTAGAGTTTTGGAATGTGGCCCTTCCACACTTTTCGGGCACTTGTCGCTCCTGCCTATCACTCCTGCCTTTTTATTTCGGCTCTACATCGAGTAGACGCTTCGGTTTTTTTCTTTTTCTGAAATTAATGGGGAATTAATGATTCCGTTATTCCCCCGCTGTGCTAGGAAGGGGAAGAGGGGGGGGTTTGGGATTCTTTTTTTTAATCGCCCAACCTCTAGAAACTGATTGGAGCAGAAAAAATACACCCAGTCCCCTTCTGCCAGGCCTCACAATGGAGGCGCTGATTTTTTTGATAGGGTTCTATGCTGTCAGGGGGCCAGCTGGAATTAGAAGTGGATTAATAATTTTAAACAAGGCTAAACCGCTTGGACTGTCTGTCTGTCTGCTCTTTCCAATGCTTAGCCAATGGTCCGTCTGCTCACCAACCACATCAAAACAATCTAAAAACACTATATCTTCCTAATGAAGAGGGCTGGGTTTAGTTTGTGGGCTCGGGGGAACATGAAAACACGCGAATTTAGGCAGATTTCACGAAGTTCTGAGTCTGAGAATAAGCCTGGATTATCACAAACAGTTTTACATCGTGCACCAGGACAACATCCGTGAAGGAAGCATTAGTTTGACTTTACTGTGACTGTGTTTGTGAGTAGGTGCTGTGTGGCTTCCCAGGAGTTTATGAACTTTCTGTTGACTTTCCACAGTTTTTTCTTCTTTTACGATTTAAACTCGAGAAATCCTCGACTTTTTGTTCTCTAACTTCTAGTGTGTTGAAAAGTTTTCTTGTCAGTCCAACACTGATCTACCTGATCGTGTTGAGATTCCTCCAGCCTGTCTGGTTCAATACATGTATGGAAAATGAATGTTTCTCCTTGTGTCAGCTGTGTTTGTGCTGGTGTGCGACAGGCGGCGGCGGCCCCTGAGTTGGTGCAGTGGCTGAAACACTAAGACCACCAGAATGGTGACCCCAGTCAGAGGAAAGATTAGATTTAGCACCAGTGGGAGTGGTAAATGGTGAGTCGCAGGGATTTGGGGGTTATTTGGAATGATCTAAAAGCAGACGTGTTACCACCCGAATTTAGGTAAAGTAAAGCCTCACAAATCAGGCAACCCTGCTGGTGACATCTCTCACGGAACAGAACCATGTCTCAATAATCCCCATGTAATTTATGTGTGTGTGTCTAAGTAAGTGTGTGTGTTATAAGGACAGACATGGGAGAGGTTTTGAGAGTGTAAATGTGTGTCTCCTCTCTGTGGGCACGTATATGGGAGTGACTGTCTTTGGATGGATGATGAGCAGCACTCAATAATCATTTCTCTCCAACCGGCTCTCCATTGACAAGGCAGGCTGATGGACGAGGGTCCTAACGGGCCCGGATCAGAGCCAGGAGAGTCCAGAACGCTCTGCTCAGGTTATTTCCATTTAAAAAAACAGCATTTTCGATATAAATCCATTTGCACCGTTTAATCCAAACAGGACAAGTGCAGCCACAAAACGCTAAAATGGGAATAAAGTGAAAAAAACTGAGTATAACATCAATCTATATTTTTTTTCCTTTTAATTCAGTCATTATAAAAATGTTCTGTGAATGTAGCAGGGACATTAGCCCCCTTCTGAGCTATTATCCTGGCTGTCTGGTGTTGCAATTTCACACTCCACTGATTCCGACAAGCAGAGGAGAGTCTGCCTGCCCCAGATTTCACCTTATTTAGGTAATACAGAAAGAAATCATTCCCAAGACATGGCAAATTAAACCGGGTAGTGGACTGGCACACTGTTCAGCAGAATATCAAAAGGAAAACACAGTCAGGGGAGTGCTGAGCTTTTTTCTGGTCTCTTCCAGCACATAAAGTTGACTGTAAAACGCTGGAAATGAAACTGAGCTCATGCACAGATTTTTTACTCCACTTCATAAACCTGAAGAGTCATTTCACCACTGAAGCTCCTCTAAAAAAAACAAGTCTTTCAAATAACAAAAAAACTCCCCAGTAAGTTTCCTCACGTATTTATTCACATTCAGCTGATTTTTTTTCTTTGCTTTGTTTCTCAGGCCAAGTTCTTTATCTCATCTCGAGGTGTGAACTTGGTCGTTGGAGGTTGAGCCAGTTCCCAACGTCGAGTCTTATAATATCACCTTTTACAAGAGCTCCCAACCGCCTTCATGTCTAATGTATGACGGACGGCATATTCAATGTGACTGACAGACAGCAGAGCTCATACAATATTGATGCTGCGCAAGAATGAAAACAAACTGGCTGCGTGGAAACGCTTTTCACTGTTAAAGTGGATCCTGACGCGCACGCAGCTCCACTGCGCCCTACGCACTTTACTTATTTATTTATAGGAGAAATCCTGCGAAAATACGTTACATTTAATTGCGTATTTTGTGCGTAAAATAATAAAACGACCGCACTGGATCGATTAAGAAACCCTGACAATGAGCTGCTGATAGTTTTAAAAGTTAAAAGCTCTGAATTTTGAAACGCTGATTTTCTTTTTAATTCTACAGCAAAAAAAAAAGTCGAGGTAATTTCGTTTTAGCCGACGCAGCACGTTTTTCTTTCTTTATTATTTCTGCATGGTCAACGCTTACTTTTATAATCTATTTAAAGACTTTTCCTTTCTCTCCTCCATAGAAATCCGCCCTGGTTGGATTGAACTCTTTCTTTTTTACTTAACTGCGCACAAACCTTTTCAAGGACAAGACAAGTGGCTCGTTAATAATTACAATGTGCGCACATTTTCTTTTTTTCCTCTTTTTCTGAGTTATGCAAGACGGCGAACGGAAGGTTAATCCGGCTGGGGGGGAAGGCCAGGGAGGTTTCTTTAGACTTTAAATGTGCCAAAATCAAACCATGAAATTACCAAGCAAAAAAAAACATACAAATAATATGATAATTATTCAATTATTATATTTTATAATATACTAATAATAAGGACGATAATATATCTGTCAATTATATGAACTTAATTATAACAGTGTCAACACTATCAAAGTTTAATTATACTTTAATTATTGTATAGCATGTAATATTTTAATTAATAAATGTATATACCTTAGAATAAAGTTAGACAATTGCTGAGAAAATGAAGGAAAAACATGAAAGGAAATGATTATTATTGTTTTTGTAGAAACAAGTCAAACCCTCCATCTACTTCAGAGTTTTGTGAGAACTGAGGCCAGAGGTTTCAGGTTTCCCCGGCCTGCTGAGCTCCCCTCCCTGCACCAGGAGAGAAACATGTCATCGGTCATCATAGCAGAGGATGGATAGGGTGTCTCAGAGATGCAAACGAAAATATTTGGCTATGTTACTTTTTGTAAATCGGGAGATTGGTTTCGGCCCCCAAAGGTGTCCTGAAGGAAAATGTGCAATATATTAGGGAGACGTCTGCCAATCACAGGCAGCCATGTACAGTACGGACTCTGACAGCAGCACTAGGTGTTATTTGTGGTATTATTTCACATCGAAACTCAAACCCACTCTCAGGTGTTTTGCCTAACACCCCCAGATAAATTGTAGTCCTCCTCTGGAAGTACACAGTGACTAAGAATGGCCCCACAAATACACAAAACGCCACACAGTTTAGCAGTGGTGAGAAACAAAGTCCCCCTCTCTTTTGTCACCGGCCCTCAGACCAGAATTGAAACAGGAAAAGCAATTATTGCAGAGATTGTCCCATCGGCATTGAAAAGCTATCAGCATGAGGGTTTGGATTGGCTCGGGGGACACCTATGGCCCCATGCATTATCCTGGCATGAGGTCGCTTTGGCAATCGCCTGCCAATTTCCACCAGCACCTGGCTTTCCCATCCCACCCCCCCCATTCACCAGGCCCTCCTACCTGGTTCCTTTTTCTCCTCCTCCCTCCTCTGTACCCTCAGCTTCCCCTGCTATTGTCCCAGGATGGTGACCATTAATAAAAAGAGGGGGAAAAAACAACAATCAGTGCTGTCCAGTGAGCGAGTCGCACTGAAGGTGTGCAATCACGCTGTATTGTTTCTCAGCGTGAGGGGTTTGGTTGTTGATTCTTCTCGGGGAGAAAATGTGTTCGAGTCGGGTCTGTTGATGTAGTTGAACGCAGAACCACGAAAAATACCCAAAGGCCAGAAACCACAGAATAATGGTGCGTCTAATGCTGTGAAAATATGAGCCGGTGGTGTATGGTTTGGACCAAAAGGCACAGTGGGAGAGTCGAGGCTAGATTAGTGGAAAAGTGAGAAGAAAATAACTGGTGCTATGTCTAACACGTTTTATTATGGCTGTTGAAAACCTGTATAACACAGCTGTTGTGTATCACCCCCCCTTTAGCAGCAGAACCCCTGCCACCCATCCACAAACCTGGTCCTGTCCTGCAAGGCCCAGTTAGCCAAACACAGCTTATTACAGTAGGTTCACCTCCGGGCACGCAGGGCTAACAAGAGCACAAGGGCCTGAGCACCACATATGGAATAGGCTGTATAGTTGCATTGTTGTTGAACTGAGGCTTGTGTTTGCCTTCCTGCATCATGCTTCCTCTCATCTTCACAACAGTGCCTTTGTATCGTTCAGATGTTATCGCACATACATACAATTATTTCTTTCCTGGTTCCAAGCTGTAGTTCTCTCCTCGCAAGCTGCTGCAGATGCACCATAGATCCCTTCTGGTTCATTAAAATGAAATTGTTTTTTTTAACAATTTGGGAGTTCTTAAAATTGTGAAGGAAATTGAGAATGCAGTCAAGAAACTGGGAAATGTCCATTGTAGAAGAAAAATCTATAAACCACTCTATTGTGCTCCTGAAATTGCACTTATGTCAGATATTTATTTTAAAGGTCAACATGAGTGAGCAGCTTCAGAGGTCAAGTGAGGCACCAAACGTTGCATCCCTGTCCCATTTATTTATTTATTGGAAAAGTAAAATGTAGTATTTTCTTCCTGCAATCTTATGAGCAACTGTTTGGCCAGAAGTGTGTCAGCTGCAGCCATGTTTTGGCCCGAGGCGGCTCCTGAGAAAGTTTCACCATGCCTGGTGGAGAATATTTATTTCCACAGAAGGTGCCAACGTAGCACCATGTACGTCTGAATCATAACGGGTCTGTTCATCCTTCACGACAGTTAAATACTGAGGGGATAATAACTCCAGTATTCATGCAGAAGGTGGCTATCAACAGCCGGTGATGTCTATACAGTGGAGGCATGAGGGTTAATCACAGGAAATGGAAGCAGTGGAGTAGAGGTAAATCCAAAAAGGTAACAGGAAGTCATCATGAACTAAGATAATCAAAAAATATCTATTTGCAATCAAATATTGACACATTATTATTTTGAGTATCATCAGTCTGATGTGTTCCATAAGTTCACATCTACACAAAGGGGAGTGGTCTCTACTCCTGAATATAAAAAACAATCCCCCTCACCACCTGCCTGAATTGGAAGTTTGGGGTAAAATCAATATCTTTAAGAGTAATTATCTTGGATTGTTTCTTCCTCTGTTTGTGTGATGCCAGGAATCGCGCAACCACGTGCTGAGGCGGCTGCAGGATCAGGCGGATTGTTATTCATGGTGCTACGTCTGCCTCATGCATATCCATAACGGATTAAAGATTGCGCAAACATTATGCAACCGTCCACAGCTCGCCTTTTTTTTTTCTTCGCGTTGAGTGGCATTTCTGGGACACAAAGTGGAATTGTGCAAGAGATATGGGCCACTTTGGTTTCTCGTTGTGTAGTAGTAGTAGTAGTGACATATTTTTTATTGTTGTCAAGGGACAAATACTATAGACGGTGTATTCATTTAGTCATGCTGCTTCATGCAGTTGATCTTTCCATCCATCCATTTATCCATTCTTCAGTCTCACGGGATACATCTTCGTGCTCCTGTGCAACATGTATTACGGGTGTTGGTATTAAGACACATGTGCGTCCTTTTCATTCTCTTTCAATAACTTGCTGCGCTTCAGAAGTTAGTCGAGAGCATTGCGCAGGCGCACAGAAAGGGATGAATGAAGCCTCTAAATAATGTAAAGGCCCTCTCCAATTCTAATTCATTGTCTTTGGAGGAGGGGGGGGAAAGGGGGACATTAACGAGCATTGTCCTCTTCATTTTGAAAAGGCGATGAATACGTGAGCGCTGCTGTCCGTCCCCTCGGGGCAGGACTCGTCCTGTGAGGCGGAGGCTGCAGGTGAAAAGTTAGAAAACCATTGAATTATACGTGAAGTAAATAAAGACAAAGCACAGGGGTTTCGCTGAGGTTTTAAAAAGTTAATTGCAGATGGCGACAGTATATATATGATGTGTATTCACAATCTGACACTACACCTTCTCCAATAACCTGCAGTCCAGTGGTTCATAACTCTCCACCCAGTGTGTGGCCGAGTTATTGCCCCAGCTTTGCGCACGACCAGGCCGCAGAGCAACGGGACATCCACCGGGACGTCCATCCCTCATTTACCACCTCTCAAAAGAATTGAAACTTTATCTGTCAAAAGACAAACGCAAAGCACAATTGCCGAACATCTGCTTTGCTGAGTGAGCGTTTGCCTTCGCCCTCCCTCCGGGGACCTATTAGCGTTGATTCCTGCTCTGATGAGGAATTCATCAAGTCTTTGACACCTCGCCAGATGTTGGGGAATTAGCGCTGTCTCCTGTTGGACATCCCGCTAATAGTTTGTCTCTGAGCCTAAAGTGTGGACATACTGTAATATGAGAGGTGGGTGCTTGTGTGCCTTCAACTATAGATCTGATGTTGTCGGCCCCTTGGCACCGTTTGTATCCATCATGCGCACTGGCTTGTATCCACAGGAGCAGACACTATAAATGTGACCGCCTTGTCCCTCTAATAGACATTTTATGTATTTAGGTATGGCTGTCTGATGAAGTCACCGAATAACGTTATGTCCACTTTCACTCATTTCCTCATCAGCACACATGCCTGCAGGCTATACAGTTGCAGGCCTGCCAGTGCGAGTTGGTATGCAAATGTCTGTTAGGAGTCAATTGAAGAATAATTGAACTCAAAGACAAAGCCATTGTGTTAAACCGTTTGCATCACAAGAGCCATGAAACGCGTTAAAGGTAGAACACACCGGCGGATTAAGGTACTTTGGGAAATGCATATTCAACGCCCCGCTGGAGGTGAAATACGCATCGGTAATTGGCGAGCCCATCCACTTCCGCGCTGGCAAAGCAATTATCAGATCTATGTGAACTCATATGTGATTATTTGTTTATCAAGCCGTGGGTTTTTACCTCGTGATGCCTCATATCCATCTCACTCCAATCTAATTGTCATGATGCGTTTAGGGGGCAAACTATTCTGGTTATGCGTGCAGGCTTAATGTCTTGATTAAAGAAACGGCTGGGTCACATGTCTACTGTAATCCAGCGAGTTAACTTGTTCCGTGGCTATATGTGAACAGATGAAACCTGTATGTTACAGCACATTGTCTGGCGACTGGGTTAATTCAAGATGATTCAGTTTTCATTTTATCTATGGGGAAAGAGGGGGTGAACAGACATGACGTGCATGTGCAGCCCCCTTATCCAAACTGTCTCAGCTCCAGGCCAAGTGCCCTTCCTAAGTGCCCTTGAGCCAGACTCTGAACCCTTCACTCTCTGCCAAATAAAAGACTCACGCGTAAATGTGCATGTTCAAGTTGTAGTTTTTACGCACTGTATTTATATACTGTAATCACGGCTCTGATAATCACTAAATTATCGATGAATGATAAAATAGCCACTTGTTTTGTTTTTTGTGTGTAAAGATCACAGCCTGGGTTGCGTGACAAAAGGCGTCGTGGACCTGCTTGTGTCGGTTTATCCTCTTAGAGCTCTCTCTCTCTCTCCCGCTTAGCCAGCAAATACTCTGCGGCTGAGGAGACGGAGGAAGGTATAGGCTGAAGGGGTTGGGGTTGACTAATCAATCCGATATCAAACTTCAGCTGCAGCCACGAGCACAACTCAGTCCGGCTCCCTTCCCCCCCCACCCTCCACCCCGCTGCACTCCCCTGCTCTGGATAGTAGCACAAGGCATTGGACCCTGTGTAGCCAGGGAGAGATTACAGGCTACACGCACGCTGCCAGCAGTCAGCTGCCATCCTCCCGGTTCACACGTCGCAGCTCAGTAGAACAATCCATAAAATAAGTGGAGATGAATGCGCGCCAGGCTGCTCCAGATGAGCACTGTTGTGATACGACCGCTTGTCTTAACACAACTGCAGCCATGTGACCGCCACTGTTTTCCTAATCCACTGAGGATTCACCAGAAAGGAGCATTTCATGTTTTTCCTTCTCTCCTCTGGATTAAATCCCTCGCTCTGTTTTCTCGTTTAATCGATGACTTGTGGTGTGCGCCAGGGACAATAACACACCGGGCTATTCCCGGCGAAGGGGAAACACAGACCGAGTCAGAAGAGCTATTTGGCAACATGACAGTTCACCCACTCGTTTGAGAGGAACACGAGTATTGCACAGTCTGGGAGAACTGGGCCGATCCGTGTGAAGCTGCAAATAGGAAGCTGTTTTATTTATGTCATGATCATATTTGTGCCTCCTCCCTCCCGGTGATCAGGTCGCAGCGCAGCCACTGCTCCGTTTGGCACATCCCAGATGCTCCCGTAAAAATGCAGCCTCCATGTGAGCCCGCCGAGTTTCGGAGCGAGAGAGCGAGAGAGAGAGAGAGAGAGAGAGAGAGAGAGAGAGAGAGAGAGAGAGAGAGAGAGCGAGAGAGAGAGAGAGCCGGGTCTCGGTTATTTGACGTCACGGTGTCTGAGAGGAGGAACTTGAAATGTGCGACTAGACGAGCAGAGAGGAGGAGGAGGGTGGGATGAGGAGCGAAGGGTGGGGGTGAAAAGAAATGAAATCAAACAGAACGCAATGTGTGCGCTTGCGCAAAAGCAAAAAAAAAAGAGAAGAAGAGGCATTTGAATCAATATTCCTAAAACTGTTTAATGGCTGAAGGATGAAGGAGGGAGTCGGGAGGTAGAGGGGGATTTTAAGCACCTTGTGGGGGGTGGGTGTAAAAACACTCCTCACTGGGGAGTAAACCAGTAAAGTCTTCATTTTACAGCAGGCTTTGAAAAAAAACCCACAATGTGCTCATTTGTTGTGTTCCCCGAATTTATTGTTTTCTCAAACCCCTGGATAAATGACACCGTATAATATTAGAGACTCCAGGCCTGCGCAGGAGCTGCTGTTGTGATTCGTGTTGTTTTTTTCGCCGTTTAAATGCTTATTATGGCGTCCATTGATGTGTGGTAACTCCTTTGGTTGTTTTTATGAAGCGGCTCCTTGTTAATCGGGTAGTGGGAGACGCTGAGGCAGCGACACTTTTGGCAATGTGTGCCACTCGACTTTCACGGTCACACAGTGTCCTCAGTTGCCCGTCTTCCAATCTGCACGTTACCATTATTATTTGTAAGCGCTCATTAAAAAAAAACAAGTTGCATGCACAACTTGCTTTAGCCATTGAGGGATGATCCATGCACCTATCTGTCAAGAAGTGGTATTTTAACCCCCCACACCAGCACTCCCATTCACATGCACGCACGAACACACACACATGCACACATAAAAGATACTAAGATGGCGCCTTAATCATTGTCAAGTTCAAGTGACTCCTATTGGTCTGATACACACAGCATGGCACACAGTGTCTGCCACATGCGTGAAGGTGCAGGCAGAGGAACATGATAATAATGATGATAATAATAATCAACGTGGCAGACGGACAGTCGCTTTTCATAATGTCGTTTTTTAATTTCAGTCAAAATTTCCGTTCACATTTCTTCATAAATAGTTGGTAAAACAAATCAACCAACATACAGTAGCCTAAAAAGTACAAGGAACCTCTAGCCTGTGGTCGCTGGATAAGCTGAACGCATAGGCCTGCTGCTGTAACATGGTTTGCCTCAACGTGGCACAGTGACACAGTTCATCAGTAAAACATTTTTGCTCTTCAGGAATAACTTGGAGTGTGACCCATTTCTCCCAGAAAGTGTTACAACATCACATTCTAGCTGTGTTTATACATCAGATTTTTTTGTTTTCCTCTGACCTCTGGACATTGGGGCAGAAAGGTGGTGGGAATAAGAAAAAGTACTTCTTTTAAATTAAGGTATAGAAAATAGCATATAAAACATATATTCCTTAAATTATTTAAATAAACTTATTTCATATATCACTGTCACGAGGTACCCTTTTTTTACATTTTATTTTAAAAGTAGTGCTGGTGGTCTGAAATTGTCCTCGTATGAGTACAATATACTTTGTGTATGCATAATATTTAATTCTTGAGATTAGGTTACAATGCAATGCTGTAACTCTTCTTTTTTTTCTTTTCAGTTTTTTTTTTTACCACTAAACGTACTTTCCCCCCAACCCACATAGATCTAGAATTCCTTCCACTAATTTTTTGTTAAACACAAAAAATGTCAATCTTTGACAAGTTATTCACACAAAACAAGCAAATGTGTAATCAAACTGCTCTATATGCAACACCACAACAAATAACACGCTTAGTTTCACAGAAGAATTACATTTAAAACAATGCAAGCTGACAGACAAAAAACTTTTTTTATTTTTGAAGATACTGTGTTGTGACAGTTCCATTGTTGCCGATGCACACATTTAAACATACTTGCACAAAGACATTGCTGGAACTATAAAGAGTGCCATACTGGCGCATATAGTTGGGTGCATGACCCGAATTTGAAATACTCAAAATAGTGTCACCTTGATTTGGAAATCATGACCTTCACACGCTCGCCTAAGACCTGTGTAGTGTGAGTGCAATAGGCTGATGGGTTTATTCTTCTTCTTTTTTTTCCAGTACTGAGTTTATGCTACGAATTGACATCTATTTCTGATTCTATAAAAGTAAAATACACAAGAAAAGTTTAAATTTTAACCAAAAATAAAGATATCAACAGAACCGTTTTATAGCCTCTCAGCTCAACTGAACTCAGTTCTACAAAGTCAATGATTTACATGTCAATGGTCTCATAAAGAAAATAAAAGTGACGGAAATATCTGCATTATATATAGACAAATCCATAATATTCATATAGATGATTTCTTCGATCCAAATAAGACACATGTAGGCCTATTGGTTAAAAAAGAAAAAGAATAAGAAAACAAAAAACAGAAGGATACAATCGCGATGTTGGAGCTTTAGAGTTTATCATTTGTTCAATGTTAATGACCAAAACTGTACAGTTCTTGTTAGAAAACATTTTCCATAAATATCATTTAAGTTTCAGAACTTATACCCATAATTAAATTACAAATTGATAAATATGGCATCATGGATATGTATTTACAACGGTATTAACAAAAGGCAACGTTATATTCAACGGTAACAATCGTAACCTAATACCACATTTCTCCACCTGAAAACGGACGTTGACAACAGATTCGACCCCATCAAACAAGGAAATACATTCACGAGTATAATATTTATTTATGATGTTTTTTTTCTGTGTTCAAGTTCATGACAAAGACTTTGGCACGTTTCTTAAGACTGTTTGAAGTTCCAACAATCAATAGAACAGGCGACAGCAGCCGTGTCACCGTCATATAAAACAGCATGAAATAATCTTCCTTTTTTATTCTTTTTTTAAATAAAAATTTGAGAAAATACATAAAATGAAAAATAAAACAAATTTTTTTCTTCTGAAATCTGTAAACTAAAAGATAAAAAAAAACATTTATTTATACTGAGAAAGTATTACGTTTTTTTTTTAAGGTTTTTTTAATTTATTTATTTCTTCGTGGTTTATCCTGATTTCCTCAAAACACGTGGAATCAAATTTGTCGTGATCCTGAGAACGGACGTGGCCGGCGTGCTGCTGGCTTTTGCTCTCATCTCCTGTTGTTGTTGTAGTTGTTGCTGTTGTTGTTCTCGTCCCAATCCAATTTGTGTGTGTGTATGTGTGTGTGGGAGAGAGATGATGTGTGATTAGTTTGGTGTGTATGTGTGTGTGTGTGTGAGAGAGAGTGTGTGTGTGTGTGTGTGTAGTGAACAGGAATAGTGTTTTTAACGTTTCTTTTTAATTAATATTATCCTCATTTCTCCTCATCCCAGTGGTCCACTTTGAGGGGAGGGCTCGCTCCTCGGGCTTTAAACGTACCATTCATTAAAGTTGGGTGCCAGTCCTTCGCTGTGGCCAGACGTGTTTTGCACGACTGACGGCGGTGTTTTTGTCGGGTCCTCGGTGCTGCCTGACACCAGCACCGGCGGTGTGGACGACTCGTATCCGGAGCTCGCTGCTGGAGAGGATTCGGATCCTTGAGACTCGTGTACCTGCGAGTAAAATAGAGAATAACGGAGGGCATGAGGAGTGAGTCACTGCGGTTTAACATTCACCCAAGCCTCCCAACTGGGCGCTTTAATGGATGGGAGCTGAATTTAAATGCGTATTCAAGCTGGATGTTGTGAGGAGCCTGTGCAGTGAACACACACACATGCACGAAAAGGCTCCAACTTAAAACTTGAGCCTGGCACAAAAAGTTCTAGACATTGAAAATAATAATTAAAAAAAGACTTGAGTCAAAATGTATTTATGTCTTAAAGTAAAAAGTATCATGAGAGTGCCTGTGTTTTTTAAATTAAAGGCGTGAAACTATAGTGCTTTAAGAATGGCAGACGTCTACAACTCAATCACAAGATCTATAATTCAATTAGTTATTTTTAGCAAGAGTCGTGGTGTCACTTATAGTTTAGTACAATTGCAAATTGTGCTTTCTTTGTTAGTGGCACAATTGCGCATTTAACAATTACCTGAAGTTGTGATAAAGTCCCTGTCTGTGGTGTGTGTGTGTGTGAGTGTGTGTGGGGTGCGTGTGTGTGTTAACGTGTTTAACAAGTAATGAAGACGTTAATTACCTTCATGTGTTTCCTGAGAGAGCTGGGGTGTGTGTATGACTTGTCGCACACTTTGCAGATGTATGGCTTGTCTGATGTGTGCACATGCATGTGCTTTTTCCTGTCGCTGCTGTTGGCGAAGCGTCTGTCACAGCCATCAAATTCACACTTAAACGGCTTCTCACCTGCAGGATTAAATACACACACACACAACGTGAATCACCCTCGAATAGCCCGAACAAACAAACTCCCATTGTCACAGCAGCACACGTTAAGGAGAAGAGGAAACCCTGGATGCATGCATGCGTGGAGCCGGGAGATGTAAATTGTCTGCAGACAGTTATATAACAGCGTAACCTACATTTTGGGGGCGACATGGATACAGCTCCACTACTACACGCTGCTCTGTCAGGCTTTATTTATTCAAGAGGCCCTGCTCCTTCTCTGTGCCACCGGTCTGCTCTGAGCTCCGGCTCCTATGTAGTAAACACTGAATCAACAGGGGCTCTTCTAAAACTCACACTGAACATTTGCAATCGTGGAAGACGCACGGCAAAATGCGTAAAAGGCTCCAAAAGTCTCCGTGCGTAAAAGGCTGCTAAAGCACCGCAACTCTGGACAAGTGAGTCAAGTATCTTTGTGTGTAACACACAACTTCTCGGTGCGAGGAGCAGCGACACGACACACTTGCTCAACAGAACTACACTACCCTATATTTTCAGTTGTATTTACCCTGCACTCATGTATCCCTGTGTTTTAATAGCTACACAAAAACTGGATGAATAACAATTCTGGATCCTGACTGAGAAGAGTTCAACGTGATGCATGTGGGCCCAAGTTCTCCAGCTCTTCTTGTAAACAACAAAAACAGTGTGAGACACAATGTGCTCGTTCGAAGCAGACCCACTTTCAAATGTTATTTCTCTACCCAAGCCGCTCGGTGGATTCGTCGTTGCCTTACCTGTGTGTGTTCTTTTGTGGATTTTCAAATTTTCCGATCTGGCGAATATTTTCCCACATCCGGGGAACGGGCACGGGAACGGTTTCTCGCCCGTGTGCACTCGGATGTGGTTGACGAGTTTGTACTTGGCCTTAAAAGATTTCCCTTCCCTCGGGCACTCCTCCCAGTAGCAGATGTGGTTGCTCTGCTCGGGGCCGCCGACGTGCTCCATGGACACATGCGTGACCATCTCATGCATGGTGCTGAAAGTCCTCTCGCAAGTCTTTTTGGGTCTGTTCATCTGGTTCTCGTCTATCCATTTGCAGGATAACTCTTGCTTGATCGGCTGCCTCATGTATCTGAAGAAGGCCCCCGGACCGTGGTGTGTCGGCACATTCATTCCCATGTTCATGTTGATGGGGTGGTTGTAGTTGTGGAGCTGAGCTCCGTAGGGGTCCGTCCGAGGGCTCGCGACCGGCCGGTAAGGATCGGGTCTTCCGAAAATGTCCCCGCGCAAGCCAAGATGCATTTGGCTGTTCACCACATGTCCGCTCGGTGAAGTGTGGCTCACCCCCTGGTCGTGAAGTCCTGGAAACAACAGATGCCCGGGGTTGTCGCTGAGCCCCGGCGGCCCGTGGAGGCTCCCGGCCGAAGCTGCGAAGAGCCCATGCTGGGAGCCCGGCGCGGTGGGCTCTCCGACGCCCCGGTTCCGGAAGAGAAAGTCCCGTGTGGAATTGAATGCCCCCGGTCCGTACGAGCCCACCTGCCCGCCGTGCGAGTGTCCCAGGGCGGCTGCATACCCGGAGGCTTGCGGGGTGAACGCTGACGTCTGGCTGGAGGCGATGTCGTGAGAGACCGGGCTGATTTTGAACGCTGCGGAGTGGGGGGAGTCGGAGAAGGGATTCAGCCCCAGACTCGGGTCCCGGTTGCCGATGTCGTGGTGCCGTGGTCCCCCGAACCCTCCCACTCCTAGCGATGCAAACTGCGGACCGCTATCCAGCAGCATGGTCATGAGCGTGAAGCAAACTTATTACAGGAGACGGGGAGAGAACAGAAAACAAAAATTAAAATCCAGTTTAGCGGAGCGCGCCTCGCTGCAAGACACCGCGGTGAGAGATTTACCACGTTTTAGCGAGGAAAAAAAAAAAAAGGAGCCCCTAGAATAAAAAAAAAAAAAAAAAAAAAAAAAGCCAAACCCAAGCCAAACGGGGAAAATCCTGTGCGCAGAGAGCTGGGGAGAAAAAACTCCCGTGGACTGCGATCCGTGAGAAAGAGGATCAAACTTCCCCCCCTTTCCAGGCGGATGATGTCCTTGGACTGATAAAGTCAATCACTCACTCCCAGCACATAAATGAACTCGGGAGGCAGTGCCACGGCGGCCAATGGGTGAGCAGCTACCCCTCCGACACGTGACCGCCGAGCTGGGTGTTAATTGGCTGGATTTCCTGTGATTGGCAGCGTTTGGGATTGAAGATGGCAGCTCGTCTCGATTGGTTTCATCTGATTGGCTCTTACGGGCATTATTTTGCAGGTATAACGCGGCTGTGTGTAGCGCAGATCCCCGTGCGTGTGTTGTGTGTCCGTGCGTGTGTTGTGTGTGCACGGTGCTGATTTATGCGCCCTGAAGAAACTCCCAAAGAGTTTTTATAAATCAAAAACAAATCTAATGTGGGGACTGCCTGTGTGCTCGCAGGGGTTTTACAGCCAGGTCCCGGCTCCAACTTTTTAGTGCAACACTTAGTTATTTTACGGAAACTCGGTTATTCTGCAACATAAACTGCATTTGGATTTATTTAGGGAATAAAAAAAAAAGTTTAGGGGGTAAAGTTACAACTGTTGCAGGACCGTTTTTGAAACAATATGTCTATATATCTGTGTGTGTCGTTGACTTATATGTGTGATGTGGGTTTTGTGTTTCTTATTAACACAAAAACGTGGATGTTACTTGGCCCTGCTCCAAACTGTGGCTTTCTTGCAGCCGCTTAAAAAGGGGAGGGAGAGGGGGGAGACATTTTTTTTTTGTTTTTTTTTTTGTGCAAAAAGCTCTATGGGTGTAGGGACGGAGGAATAAAAGACAGAAAGAAAGATGGCAGTAATTGTAATATCCTGAGATTTTTTTTTTTTTTTTTTTTTTTTTTTTAGTCTTTCTTTCTTTCTTCTATCTTCTTCTCCTCCCTCCGCCATTGAGCGCGTTTCACAGGAGCTGCCGCGGACTCGCTGCAGGACACACGGAATCTGATCAAGTTCAGAGACGCGCTGAGTGCTTCAAGCGGCGCTTTTTAACTCCGAGCCTTTCACATCCCACCACCCCCCACTCCCTCCCCAGCCTCCACCACCACCCCTCTCAGCCTGTCCCAGGAAGGGAACTCGCATTCTTTATTTTTTAGGGGTTCCGGACCCCCCTCACCACCACCACCCCCCCCCCCCTAAAAAAAAAGAAATCTTTCAAATCAGTCCCCTTCATCCTGCTCGCGCCCTCATCCCACCGCACTCACTCCCAGAACATTTCCTCGAGAAAGAGTTATAGATTGAGAAAGGTGAGTTTTCTGACTTCTCCGTCGTGTGTGTGTGTGTGTGTGTGTGAGAGAGTCGGCGTGTGTGTGTGTTTGGGATGAGGGGCCAGGAGGTATAGGCCTGTGCGTAAATCTGCACTTTATTACAGTAAAGCCTGTGGAGGTTGCATGGGATTTAGTTTTCCTGAAGTTATAACTCAGCCGGCTCGCTGCCTCTTACTCATATTTAATTATTTGTTTTAATCCGTTTTTTTTTCTTCTTCTTCTGATATATGGCCGCCGTGCACTTTGTACAACACTTGCGCTTTTTCTACAGAACCTCAACAACTGATCTCGAAGCAAATCGACGAATGAGATTCACTTCATGTCTTTTTGCTCCGTAAGCTGCCTCCCCCCTTCCTCCCTCCCTCCCTCCCTCTCACCACGAAGGCATAGCCTCTCACAGTTTACTCCCCCCCCACTCTCACTCTCTTCTCACACACGGCACATAGGCGTGCGCACACACACACACTCACACACACACTCACACACACATACACATTACGCTTTACACACTCTCTCTCTCTCTCTCACACACACACACACACAAACACACAAACACACTCTCTCTCACACACACACACCCACACACACACACCCACACACACACACACACACACACACACACACACACACACACACACACACACACACACACACACACACACACTTAACACAGTTTGCCTTTGCAGTTTCTGCACCATGAGATTTATGGGGACCTTTGTGAACCCTCACAAGTGACAAGCAGCATATTAAGTTTCCTATATTCCCTCCATATTTTATTGGCTCGTTGAAACGTGAACGCACCACACGCCACTTAATGTTATGTGCCGTGTACTTGCAGCGTGCACGTCGTCGCTATATGAAATCATTAAGTGACTTTTAGATGAGTCACTATTGTTTGCGGGGGACAGAGCAGCAGCAGTGAAGTCATGGAGCTGTCATCAGCTACGGGCCCGTAATGTAAAGCAACTGTTGCTGGAGAGTAAAAGAAAAACTACTGCACAGATCTCCTCTGCTAAACAGGTTTTTTTTAATTAAATATTTAAATATAATCTGTGTGATCTGATGACTTGAGGCTGAAGACACGTATATTTCTAATTATACGTGTCTCCTTAATTTCCAAACAAATTAAAAAAAAAATGGGAGTGATAGAATAAACTATTACGTGATAGATTTAAACTTTTTATTTTCTTTTTTAAATCCTCTCTGCCAGACAGGAGCCTTGACACGTTATTCAAACTTGACAATAGAAAAAGTTACACACGCAGCTTTACAGAGCTGCACTTTACTTAAATGTGTGTCTCACCCACTGCAGCCATTTTTTAACCATTATATTTTACACCGCTACTCAAGCACGTCGTCCTCCACACACTCCTATTTTCGTTTCCTACTTTCCTTAAAAAAAACAATTAAATGTAGCTTTAGTGCGTTTTTATTTCACTCACTTTCTAGTTTTGCACTTAAACGATTTTATATATTTATTCCACAATTTAAATGATGCCCGTTTCAATTGCACAACATAGATGAATAGATCTGCATCTATATGTCTATATACTCGTAGGCCTGCTGTGTTTTCCTCACTTGCAAATGTACAACACAGTTAAAATCTTTATTGATCATTTAGTCGTTAAAGCAACGTGCTAAATGATGAAGCAGGTTATTCTGGAGGACTGCAGTATGCATAATTTGATTTTTTTTCACTTATCTCTGCTGGGATTACCTCATTGAGCGTTGGGATAGCCCATTGGTTATAACATAAGCCTCCTCCAACTGAGCATGCGCGTCACCTTAAAAATATCCCAATATTGTGGTGTGCATACCTCTGTGACAGTGCTGTTGGAACAGAGGGGCGCCATCAGCATAAATGGTAAACATCTCACATTTATACGCTTATTCTGTGTTGGAGTCAGTCAAGGTTATTTCAGGGCATCATTTGATAAATGACCAAAATGTGTGATAATCATTTTTCTCATAAAAAACATCTACAGACCTACAGCAGCTCTATAGTCGTCTGGAGTTATTTTAAATCTTGCAGCAAACCTGGGTGATGTTTTCTATAGTCCATGTTGTCTGGCCTTTAGCCTACACTACGCTTGGCTGGCTCAGGCCGAGTGCTATAGACAAGTTTGTGGACTGAGAGTTAACTCAATAGTGACCAAGGAAATGTGAAATCTTAATCTCCCTATATGACAAAACCTCAGCTCTGTGGTAGCTCCATTTAGCAAATGCCACTGTGTCTTCCGTATTGAAACAGACAGAAAATGCTTGATGTATCCCAACGGCACAGTTAAATTAAGTGTAAAGTGATTTACTTTAGCTTAAATGGACATTGTGATGTATGAACTTGCAGGATTTTATTATTATGATTTTATTTGCTGCGGTTTAATATGACATGCCCTCAATTCTCAGTCTATCTGTGCAGCTTGACTCAGTAAGAATCTCATTTCTTTTTGTTTTCAGTGTTCTGTATTCTCAGGGACATGTTTCTCGGTCCTCTCACATTATTGCGGAGCCCACAACTGTGTTCAGGCTCAGGTTCTAGTCTGGATTCATATAACCCAGCTTCTAATGAATCAAATCTTAAAATAAAATACAATTTGGGCTTACGTTTTCCTTCGAGCGAGAATACTTTTTATGATCCCAACATATTCTATATTATTTTCACAGGGCTTTTAAGACGAAAAATGCCATTTTGCGGTATTCTTTAAAATACATCCAACCTATATGAGATGTAATTTTTCATTTCTATATAGCGGCTGGTGATGACTATAGGGTTTTGTCACCACAGGGGCTAGTGCTCGACATGACAAATGCCAATTCAACTGTCTCATAATGTGCAATATCACAAAGTAATGCTTGACTTTATATTGCATCGCTGTATATCTGATATATATGTTTGTGTTTTTGTTCGTCATGGGTGAAACGCGGTCAGAGAACCGTTTTGTCGTACCACATTTGTGCTTCGTGTTTTCTGATTCAGGTTTATTCTTGCACATATAGCACAGACCTAACTGCCCAGATTGTTGTCTATGTTTCCTAAATGATACGGTTGGTTGGGTCTTGAGTGACTGCTACAGTACTTGAAGTTCGCCTTCATATGGCTGATGGAGAGGGCTAATTGACTTGCTGTGATTTACTGGAGCATCTGTCTGCAAATGGACTCATCCCAAACCTGTTAATTCATCTAAATTTCATAAAGTCGTGGCAAGACTGTTCACCGCCATCCCTCATCAATTACAATATGTCAGCACACTCAACACTAATGCATACAATGGTTTAAATACAAACGCACAAACACACACACACACACACACACACACACACACACACACACACACACACACACACACACACATATGCAAAAAAATCACACATAGGTATACCTGTTTGTACAACATGCACAAAGTGACTGTGTTTTATTGAGACACACACACACACACACACACACACACACACACACACACACACACATACACACACACACACACACACACACACACACACACACAATACCTGATTACAATAATGGGTTCTCTATCTTTCTGCCTTTATTATTTTTGTCGACAATAATCACCAATTGTGCATCTGGTGATTCTTATTTAAAAATGTGTGTGTGCGTATATATGTTTTTGGCCTTTTATACAAATCATTTTACCCAAAAGTTTATTCAAAAAAATTGTCTTACTGCAACCCCGGGTTGAAGAAATAATAATATCAGAATTTGTCAGTCCACTCTCCATCATGGCGTTACACTTAAACTCTTGTCTGCTAACTTCTGTTTGGTTTCATCTCTTTATTTTGCTCTTTGTTTGTCATTTGTGTCTTATTCTCTGTACTGGTGCTGGTTTGGGCCTTATGATTGTAAAGCGTTTTCATGAACGTGTCGGTTGTTTGTAGGGATATTTTGTGTACAACAGTCCCAATGATTTTGTCTGACCTGTCAAACAACCAACATAACAGGACCAGACTCGTAAAGCTGGAGGGTTTGAAGGGACATGTTAACTAGCTACCAATGTGACACAACGTCCATATTTAAACTGAAGTTGTACAAGCACCACCGTCCACATTTCCAAATTGAAAATGCTATACATTGTCACGTATTTGGCTTATTTTTCCAAATTACAATGATTGTGGAAAAACATTACAGCAATTTGACAAAATCCTGATCTGAGTAACAAATACTCGCAGCACTGGGCTACATTTTAATGTCTTTGCTATTACGCTAATAATTGTATTGTTTTTTTTTATCGCTGAAGCTAACCTTATTCGTCCAGCATTCATCGAAAGAAATTACTAATTTGTTCAACTTATTTGGCAAATAATATACACATCAATGCACTGATGTATTACCTACACTCATTTAGAATATATTTCGTTATTATTACCTACATAACGTATTGCAGAGAAACAAATAAGATAGTATTTTATGGGAAATTAGTCATTACGCTAAAGGCCCATTAAGTTATGACCACCTCAAGGACCATTTGCAATTTAATTTTATTATTTATTTGGCAATTAAATGACCTCAGTGTTTAGCAGTTTAATGCAGAATATTACAATGTAAAGTTAGTTATGAAATAGGCCTGTACTGTACAGGCAGTGGCTCTGTTATTGTAAATATGAGTCCAAACAGCCTATTCGAATTTATGTGACCCAATAAAAGTGCAGTGCTTCCATTCTTTTTGCCTGAAAGGAGAACCTGGGATCAGTTGTGCCGCAGCCCTGTCAGTCCTTTATAGTCCCTGAATGACAGATTGGAAACTTTCAGTTTATTGGCCTTCAGCCCTCAATCATTTGCGGAAATGCATCGGGTTAAAGGTTGACAAACATGAGCGTCCATTACAATCATGACAGAATTAGGCCGGTTCTGGGCCTGTCTACTATTTTGCGGCACTTAATGTCAAGTGGGCCCCATTGCTTTTGTCTCAGCCCAGGATCCACTGCAGGTGACGTCAGAATAACAATGTGCAAAAGGATTATTTCTTTCCTGCCACTGCTTTTTTTTTTTTTTTTTTTTAAAGAAAAAGTTAAAAAATCCGCCTGCTACAGTCTTTTGGGAAAAAACAGAGGGTTTCACCTTAAACCTATAAGCTGCAGTTCGGGGCTCGTGCCACGTTTTTTTTTTGTCGATTGAAATAAAGGCAAGAGATAAATGAATTAGCCGGAGTGCCTCTTGGTGGGAGAATGAGTGCGCTGGAAGAAGCAGAGCCATGTCAGGACAAGGAGGGTACGTGCAGAATTATGCGCTGCGCTACTGGAGCAGCGCGCACACAGAGCTCGGAGCTGCTGCTGTCCTCACAGCACCCCAAAGTAAGAAAGTTGATCTGAGTTTCCTAGGAACAGTGGAGCCAATCCACTGCCGTTTGTCACGTTTCATAATTTCCATTTTACGTAACTACATTTTTTTCTTACACCCGTGCAATCCTGCAAGACGCATGGGGCACCCTTGATGATTATTAATTTATTTAAGCTTAATGCGAAGGAGGGGGTTATGTATAGAAATGGTTCACATTGGGGCTCAAAGGTAAAATAGTACATCCTGTTCTGTGGTACTCCCCGATGTCACTGCTGGGAAATGTGTGTCTGAAAGAACTTTTTCTTTCTCTTTTTCTCCCAGTCAGATGATTGTGAAATTCTGGTGGTCCGGGCCTGTGGAACCAGACTACCTGTTGCTATAAGGTTTACTTTTTTAATCTGGGACGTGAGGTGAAAGTTTTTTTTTTTTTTTACCTTTATGAAAAATATATTTTTCTAAATCTAACACAAAACTTTCAAGGGAGCTCAGTTACCTGCATTACATTAACAAATTAAGTGTTATATTTTGTAATCATGCAGCACAAACGTGTTTGGAAATAATTTCAGATCACTGATTTAATCGTTAGAATTAGTTTCATGTGACTCTGAGTGTTTTCAAACGTGCCACTCCTCTCAAAATGCTCGTCTTGACATTAATTGGCCTGGACACGCAGTGACCAGTCTCTCTATTATTCTTGCAGGGCAGGAGTGGGACATTTGCTTTGGAGAGACTTCCCCTGAAATCAAAAGACGGTGGACGGGGCCGTGATTGTCTCGTATTTTGCTCGTGTCTGCATTTGAATCCCTGGACTTGCAGCAGGTGATTAGTGCCATTTTACGCATTAACGTGCGCATTTTTCAGAGGTTTTGGAGCCGGGGACTTATGAGCAGGCGCCTGGAGTTAAAGAGGCAGTGATATTTGGGACCATCGCGGCACGTTTCAAAGCATTTTCTCTGCGATATTTGAAAACGGAGTCGTGCGGTGAACGCCTGCGTGTCCCTTTTAAAACAAACCCAGCGCCTGTCAATCACAGCGCATTCCAACCAATCCCAAAGCTCCCCTTTTAAAAGCAGGTTTGCCTGCTGTGCTTTTATATTGCACCATGGCCTGTTTCGAAGCATTTTTACTACCACGGTTATTGCCACAAATCAAGAGGGCAAAGTGAACGGCATGGGACTCACATCAACTTTAACGAAACCGAGTCTGGTGCCTACTTCTGCGAAGTTCACGGCCAAGAATTTCACATGCAGATGATGTAGCTTACAACAAGGGGGGGAAATGGAGAGAGCATTTCGAGGTGTCTCCTGAATTTGGTTGATTTTGCAAACTCATCGCCACACTCACAACATAACATGTCAAGCCTTCAGAGGTTTGGTGGCTGCCCTCTCTCCTGCGTCAACCCCGGGGAGAGCAATACTGAACCCAGCGTGGTGCTGCCACCTTTGGCAGGGGAGCGCATGGGACACCCCACTGGCAGTTCCTTAAAACTCTGCCCCTCGCACAATTTGCGAGACTACCCCGAGACGAGGTCCAGTGCATATGTTGACCATTCGGTGCCCAATTTCTCAGACTCTGGATACCCCAGCCACCGGTTAGAGCACAGCCCTCGGGGCATTCTCATTGGAGCCAATTTCTCTGGAGCCGGCATGCCACCCGTCACTGATCAACTGGCATCAAGAGCGAACCAACATGGCGGGATTGGAAGGTATCGCGACTTCCATGGCTGCAGAGACAACAGGAGCCATGCTTTTTTTTACCAGGAGCAGGCCCACGCCTCCACGGACGCGTCTAGAGACCTCGGCAGCCAGATGATGCTTCATGGTCTACCTGGCGACCTCCTCACCCGGACTCACCCCTATGGGCAAGGCATCAGCCCCAAGGGCAGCAGCCAGCAGCAGCAGCTCGTCAGCCAGTTCCTGGGTCTGTACAAGCCCCTGAACATGGCCATCCAGCATGGAGGAGGCGACGCGTTCCTCAGGTGCTCCAAGCAGACAGTGAAGCAGGAGCTGGTGTGCAAGTGGACTGACGGCCATGAGGGGGCCGGCAAGCTGCCCTGCTCCAGAGCCTACGGGACCATGTATGAACTTGTCACCCATGTGACAGTGGAGCACGTCGGAGGACCCGAGCACGCCGAGTATGTGTGTCAGTGGGAGAACTGTGTGCGGGACAGGAAGCCGTTCAAAGCCAAATACAAGCTGGTGAACCACGTCAGAGTGCACACAGGGGAGAAGCCCTTCCCGTGCCCCTTCCACGGCTGCGAGAAAGTGTTTGCCAGATCAGAGAATTTAAAGATCCACAAGAGGACCCACACAGGTCAGTTAATCATCATCATGATAATAAAAAAGAATAAATAACAACACTGCAATGATAATAACAACTTGTTCTAATGTGGTCAGCATTTTAACGCTTTCATTAATATTGCAGTAGCCTAGCAGAGTGTTTTATTTCATTTTATTTTAATTAAATAAATCATTCTTATATTTTAGCAAAAAATATTAATATTATAATTACATGGCGCTGGTTTTATACGCCTTCTTTTTTATTTTTATTATGATAAATGTTGCCTCCCCTGCTTTCTGTTATTTATCTGGTTTTGCAGGAGAGAACCCCATAGTGAGGTTTCGTGCAGGAACAACAGCTGAGCAGCAGAGTAGGGAGCCACCTCAGTGAGCAGGCCTGGAGGTTTGGGTGCCTCTCCCACTTCATTCAGTGAAATTATTAAATAAATCCCGGGACACCGGAGAGCTGTGACGTAGCCGTTACGCTGCATGTGCCTCCCAGGGACTCATCCCCTGCATGTGCTCAGCAGCACTGCACACAGCACACTGATGTGGGCCTGTGGCATGAAATAAATACAAATGTGTTGGCCAGAGTCAGCAAAGGGAAACGAGTATCAGTGTAAATAAAAATGAGTCACATTCCATGGGGGGTAATTTATTTATGGCCTTATCATATCTTATGATAGCCTGTTAGCCTACTTGTCAGGAAGCAGTCATGTCAAAATATGGCAGAAGATTGTGATTTTATTTAGGCTCCCCCCCTCTGTGCAACACTGATGTAAGTTAATAAGCTGATAATATTAATTTACTGTGCAGTCTTCTTCTTGGTTTTTCACACACCTCAAATGTTTTGGAGGAAAATCCTGATCTCTCCTGCTGCCTTGCACACAGTGAAATTAAAAATCTAATTATCAAATGAAGTGAGTGGTCCTCAGAAATAAAAAGGCCCGCACGATAAAATTATATTCATCAGGCGCCACCATTTGCTTGTGGTGTAAATTGTTTTACTAATGAATTCAGCGAGAAGAGAGACGGAGAAGGATCAATTAATGACATGTTATTTCACAACTGCACATGCGTAGTGTGTTAATTAGACATAATTTATGTCAGAAAAAACATTTATTAACGTTTTTTTTTATTTATTCTGAAACACTGACACCCATTAACACGCAGGCCTGTAAAAGATGATTTAATCGACACTATTAAAGTTTTATTTATGTGCCACGCTTTTACTGATCGAGTGTGTGTGTGTCTGTGTGTGTGTGTGTGAGGGAAAGACGTGCAGCTGTAGGCAGTTTTTTTGCGTGTGTGTGCCAGAAGATCAATTAGCATCGTGATGGTCATAATTCACTTATTCACAAATCTTTGCATTTGCTGTGGCAGCTTCATCATAATCTCAATGCACGTTCAACTGTGGCTGCAGCCTCGTTGGTTCAGTCTGCAGAGAGAGAGAGAGAGTCACTTGTTGCGATCAGAGCTGCAGCAAAGTTTCAGCAACTCATCTGAACTCAGTATTTGAATAACTCGTGGTTTTATTTTGCACAAAAATAACAATATAATGCAAGAAATTGTGTTTTAAACAGTTTTAGAAACGGCTGAAGCTTGCTCTGTGTTTGCAGAGTCACCGGTAGAAAGATGGAGATGACACAGTTATTTGACAGAGTGCAGTGCAGCATGCATGTGTATTATTTGGGGGGTGTAGTGTAATTTTTTCATGCATTGTTACTCCACAGTGTCACAGGTTGACACAGGCCTGCTTTCAGAACATGGAGAGCCTTGCACGGGCCTGTGAGCATACCCGTAACCCGTCGTCATTTCTCTCTCTGCACGTTTAGGTGAAAAACCTTTTAAATGCGAGTTCGAGGGCTGCAGCCGGAGGTTTGCGAACAGCAGCGACCGGAAGAAGCACTCTCACGTCCACTCCAGCGACAAGCCCTACATTTGCAAGGTCACCGGCTGCGACAAGTGCTACACCCACCCGAGCTCCCTGCGCAAGCACATGAAGCTGCACTCCATCAAGGTCAAAGGCGAGGACGCGAGTCCCGGGGACGCGGAGGCCGAGTCCACCCGCGTCCCGGACGGAGCGCAGCTCAGCCCCTGTCACCCCCCATCCTCCACCCAGGACGTGCCCATGTCCCCGGAGAGTCGAGACCAGTCGACCCCGAGGTCACGTTTCCATCACACGTTTGACAGCAGTTTTGACTACTCCACGCACAGGTCGCAGCCCCTGCTGGAGCCGCTGCTGCTGCAGAGGAGCGGCTACAGGTCCCAGTCCTCCCAGTTCCCCTGCGGACAGACGGCGCACACTTTCGCGCAGAACCCCAGGACTTTCTCCTCCACCTCTCCCTTCCAGAAGAGTATTGTGAATGGATGGTACACATGTCACAGCGGCGTGGACTCCTTCCCACCGAAGCAGTGCAACAACATCCCGACTCTCTGAGCTCCTGTCGGGACCCATGCGGACCAACCACACTCTTTCTGAATCCATCTTCTAACCTGCGTGTCCCTGTCCCTCTGTACCTGTGTGACCGTTGTATCAAATATCCTGTGACACGTCCTGAGTCATCATATTGAAATGTGGCGAGCTTTACTTGTTGTCGTGAGGCCTGTCTGGTTGGAGTGTGCTTACCCCCCCACCCATCCCAACCCCAAAGTGGCTTATAGGAACTTTTACAACGTGCGTAATTGTTCGCTGTGTTGCATTAAGTATTAAATCTATCTATCTTGAGTGATATTTTTCCAAAAAAAAATGACAAAGGATTTAACGGGAAAACCTGCCTGAACTTCTACTGGGAGGTGGAATGGGAGACGTGTTGCTGAATGTAACCCTGAGTGTGGGTCTCTCTGTTGAATGTAAACTAGCTGTACTGTACGTGGGGAAGTATAGAAACATTACTCATGTCTTTATGTTTGTGGAAAGCTGAAATAAACACGGGGAAGCTCGTTCCTCTCGTTACACTATAGGAGTCCGGCGTCCTGGGCCTGACGCGTGATATTGTCTGTAATTAAA
Source organism: Limanda limanda (assembly GCF_963576545.1). Classification (NCBI taxonomy): domain Eukaryota; kingdom Metazoa; phylum Chordata; class Actinopteri; order Pleuronectiformes; family Pleuronectidae; genus Limanda; species Limanda limanda. The sequence continues at coordinate 18,663,847 of NC_083645.1, read as the reverse complement.
AATACTGCGAGGCTAAGTGGGTTTTTTATTTGATATTAATTCCACTTTATGCCTCCTTTCATTAAACATTCTTGTTTTATTAAATGTATATTTCCCAATCCCCCTGCAAAGTAAGAGCATAAACCAGTGTTCCTGTTAAAAAATCATTCATTAGCATACAGTCCAACTGTACATAAGCCTACTGTAAAATTAATTATGTATTCTATATTTTATTAAAGTGTCTATATTCTCTTTGATCAAGTGTGTGTGGTTAAAACCAATCAATGCATTTTAAAGGGAACTTTCAAACCTTTCTCCTTCCTTTTCTTCAAATTATATAATTCCAGTTTCCAGTATATACGCCATGTTTGTAGATTCATATTGTTCAATATTCGTAATCTCTTAAAAATGTGATGATGACAAATAAGGTCCTCCAAGGTTTTGGTTCCTCCCTGCGCCATGAGCGCTTGCGTTTTTGTTTTTTTTGTTTGGAAGGGAGGGGTGGGGGTGGGGGGGCTGCAGGTGAAACCTATATGTGCCGCAACATCACGCGCAATTCTTTCTGCTATTTATCAATATCCTTGTAGTTATTCATTTTTTCCTCCATGTCCTCTGCAGATGTTATCTTATAATTGACTATGTTTTATTTTGCACATTTTCACTTTCCATCACTTCCTCCAATAAGAAATCTGCAAAGTGTGACCAAATTATCCTCAAAATACTGTATTGTCCCAATAATAGCTCAACAGTCCATTATTATTCACATGATTAAATTGATTTCTATTACAAACTCATCAACTTTGATTTAGCATGTGAAGTATTTAATTTAGCTCCTTAGCTTAAGTAAGAATTAATATAATTGCTGGATTTCTCCGTTAGAAGCACAACACTTGTCTGAGATCGATGCGTCTTTATATTTCTTTCAAAAATTGTTGAAAATCATTTGGAAAAACTTTAAAAACTCCTTTTGGTTTTCTTTATTTGGATGCAAACAGCGATAATACTAAAACGCTTGCTTCATTTACCCGAGTTACCTTTTGATGACACATTTGCTGATGTCTCCCTGTTTTTTTTTTATTGTCCTCATTCTTTAAATTTCACCAAGTGTCTCATTATTGCAGAGAAGTGAACTGGGGACATTTCTTTGTGAAGCCGGCCTCTGTCTCGGGCAGGGCTGGATTTCAGTTCCTCCACTCAGCCTGGTGCAAAGGCTAAACTCATCTGCAGTGAGTTATTATCCTCATTCTTAGTTTGCATTGCTTGAAAGGAAACACGGTGACCAGGTTGGAGCGCAGTTAATGAGGCATTTAAAAAGATGTAAACAGCGAGTGTCTGTCCTCATCTCGCTCAGGAGAGTTCACTGCAGCAGCTTCATTACCGTGGAGGTCACAATTATGATGAATAAGGTAATGGGGGGGTGGAAACCTCTGTTCCACTCCCTTTAGCAAAGCTTTACACTTTGTTCCTGTATGTATGGGTCAGCATTTTATACCATTAAACATGCAAATGATGTCTGTCATTATATATATATATCAAATTTCTTCACCATATCAAAAGGAGATCAGGCCAAAGGTGCACTAATTTTACATGTCTTTGAAATGTATGCTCACGGTGATAATAAGGCTGTTAATTTGTTTCAGATTAAAGGTTTGACGGAGGGACAGTTGTCTGGACAGACATTAAAATATATCTTGGACCAGACGTTTCTCCTCCAAACGTACTAATACATTTTAGGATCTGCAAAAGTGGAGCACGCTTTGTTTTTATGTGATATAGTTCTACAAAGCCGCTTGAATTATTTCAGTTTTGTCGCCATTTATAAAGAAAATACAAACACGGTATCAACTCTTTCATATTTCTAAGTGGAGCATTGAAAGTGTGCGACTGTGTTTTATGTGCCGACAGTGTAATTGTTCTCGAGATGGTGCAAAGCTCTGATAAACTTGTTTTTGCTGCTTAATCTGTGTTTCACATGATCCTCATGGGTACGCGTCTTTTGGGAGAGTCAGATATTTTGGATGAGGCATTTTTGCAAATCCCTCCTGAGTTTATCCGCAGTTAATTTTCATTTTCATCTCCTCCGTTTGGCATCTTCCTGAAAATCAACTGCAAGTTCCAGTACCTTGGTTTCAATTTTGACAACGGCCGGCTCGAACCGTATCGTTCGTGTAGTTTAATCTGTTGTCATTTTTACTTATTTGTTCCCTAATGAGTGGTGAGGGTGTACCTGAAAATTGCGCTGCTGTATCAGATTGTTAGAGACACTAATTTTCGCGAACATTTAGTGGTAAGTAGTATCATGAGGTCCAAGATGGATCATTTAACATGGTTGATGTCAGATGTTTCAGCTGTGAAGTGTTTCTTTCTTCAAGTAAATTGAGGTGAACTGCTTTGGCTTTGATCTTTGCACTTTAATGATGCTACGACTGAAATTCCTAGATCGCTTTCTTCTGTGTTTGCAACCTTATCGATAGCTTGCATCAAATGCTTTTTAAGCCACTGTGGTATCAATGTTTTTTTTTAAAGCAATCTCAAAATATTCCGTTTCTTTCTAAATCTCATCCAAACTCAACTTATCACATCTAAACTCTCAAATTCTTTCCTTTCTCCTCTGTTCCTAAAAAAGATCTTTCTGTAAAACACAATAGAGGTAATCAAACATTATTATCGGGCTCCGTGTGTGCGTTTAGAAAACTGTTTTTTCCCCATTTCTTGTTCGACGTGTAAAAAGGCAAAGGAACGACCCAGACGCTGAATCTGTCCGACCACAGCGTGTAACCGTCTTGTCGTGTACTCTGACCAAGCTGTGGTAATATTCCATCATCGCTGAACCCTGCCACACCCTTCCCCCCAGTAATCACAACTGATTAGCCCTCCGCTTCCCAGTTTGCCACTTGATCGCCGCCATCTTTACTCTTGCGCTCTCTGCCTAGCAACAAGCGCCGGCACCATTTTGGACGGGGGTATGTTCAACGAGTATACAAAAGCCTAATGTAAGTACATCCATGTCACGTTGGGATCCGGTGAATTGCCATCTCAGCCTCCCCCCGGGTCGCTGTTATGCCATGCTCGGGTTGAGCCCCAGCTGTGTACCAGGGGGTGGGCTGCTTTGTCACACCGGGTCTTTGGTTTTATGCATCATCATAACCATGTATGACATCTTGCGTAACTTACACTGTGCACCTCCCATACTTCTCCCAGTAAGGTTGAAGCGCCGGACTGGGGCTGGCGTGGCTGTGTCAGCGTCGACTCCCACTTACCAAGTGGGATTTTAATTGGATCGCTGGCTTTTTACCCCCAAATTTCCCCCAGGTCAGACCAGTGGTGCTGTTCCTCCCCAACTCGCTTTCTTTTTTCATCCACCCCCTGCCCCCCTATATATATATATATTCTTTTTTTTTACCTGGTCCTTTTGTTTCTCTGTCTCATCTACTTCTATCCCTGCAGCTCCTGGCTATCATCACCCACTCTGGCCCTGTCGTGATGATCACCTGATCTCTGCCAGTGTAGTCCCATGGTAAGTAGGTGTGCTCTGCCAGATTCTCCTCCAGACACGCACGGACCTGGACTCAAATATCTGCTTTCTTCTGTCCACTGCCCCTCTCTCCGTGGAGAATTGCAACCCCTCATGGTAAACCTGGATGTATATGAAGGCTTTCCATGTTGGAGAATGGTAGCGACAGAGGGGCTTTGGTATCCCGGAGCCATCGACTCCAACAATGCCTTATGAGGACAATTGTAACAATGAAGACGGATTGATTTTTAAAGCCAAAGATTGAACACTATGTAATACGGCTCTCAATAAGATGAAACCGTGCAGTGAAATGAACATGTACCTCTTGTCACTTGTTTCTTTCAGCGAAACATCAGTAATGCAATCTGTTTCATGTCTAAGCCCGTGTTAATTTGACAGGCTGACAATTAATAAGCTTTTAAAACACACCATCAGGAGCAGGGCTCTTATGTAAGACAATGCAATCGTTGTAATTATATGCACATGTTTGGTGTGTTTGCAAACCATTAAATGGTGAACAGGAACGCGGTCCCATGCAGCGCGGTGCTCTCATGATTTAACCAGAATGATCCGTCAGATTTCTCCCCCCCCCCCTTGTCTTCATCTGCACTGCATTTCTCTGTGTAGTCCGGCCTGTACCAGGGCTTATTAAACCAGGCTCCTATTCACTCCTACCAACAGTCGCTCCCCTGTCAACGTAAGCTCTGGAAACACTCAGCTCTCCGACTATTGTTGCAGAATTTGCCAAAACCCAAGTACCGCTGAACAGCCGATATCCAGCAGGATAGAGAGATGCCCCGCCTATCCTCATATCTAATGCATATTTGTCTTTTGATGAATTGCAATTTGCCCCTGTGGATGGTTCATAAAAAGATGTCTCTTTTTCTTTTTTTCATTTATTATCCATGCCTTACATAACAGATATTTTTGACAGTTTCTGATGAGCCAGTTTCTGAGATATCGTGGAGACTTTAATGGTCTCCTATGAGCTGGTAAGCTCAGGAGGTAACCACATGACTGACAATGATTATCTCATGTGCAGAATAAATAACAATCTGAAAGCAAAAGTTTCTCAGATACGACCTAGTATTTGTTGTGGGCCTGTAATGATGCAAAAGCCAAATAAATAATATTTGTCAAAGTCCTCATCTTGCAAAATTCATACTTCCAAGGTTTTTTGGGAGTTAAAGTAGGTTGTATGGGGGGAGCGGACCTTTGAAGATCTTTCAAATCCTGCAAGCTCCAGGCCTATGAGATGCAATGCCACCCTTTTAAGGGAATGACCATAACTTTGGTCCCCTTGCTTCTAATCCCTCCTCCAGACCTCTGTCATCAGAGATCAACCGGGCTGAGCCTTAATGTCCTCCACTCGCTGGCAAGGGCAGCTGATAGCTTTCATGTATGTGAAGAGCCAGATGAATATTCTTAAATCTGCACGTTGGAGCAGGAATTGATGCCGTTATCTTAACAGTTTTACAGTATGTTGTTGAGAAATTATCAGTTACAATTTACAGCCTGGGCTTAATGATTCACATTTTACAGAACGCATTTGAAGTGTTTGTTAGAAAATGATAAAAACGGCTTTGATCGCGACACCTAAAGAGCACAATGCCTTAGATTTTACAAAAAACACACAAAGAGACCCAGAGTGCCTGTTGTCTTTGCTGTCGCTCAAAACTATCACGTTTCATTAGCACCGTTTCAGTTCTGTTGTGAGATACGGCGTTTGAATACTTTTTGCACGTTTTCTCAAATCTCCGCCGTTTGAGGTTGAACTTAAAACAGGGATCAGACTGATCACGGTCCAGGCTGTTTCAAAGCACCGAGTAATCGCGAGTGTTTAATTTGATCTGTTGCAGTATGCATTGCAAGGCGGCCGGGTAATCAAGCCTGTGAACTCCACATCTGAAGGACGGATTCTGTTTCTGATCACATCCCTATTGAAGTGGATCCATTCACTGAACACGGATGTGTTGACGTGCTCAAGCTCGCGCTCCTTGGTATGTGGCCGTCAAACGAATGTGTGCTTGACATGATGCTGTATGTAGTTCTCTGCCCGGTGCTCGTATAGCCGTGCTGGAGGTCCACTGGGGCCACGTTTTTCGAAAGCTGTGGAGCGAGGACTCACGGCGATCTCACTGTTAACCTTCAGCGTTACAAGAACACCCCAGGGCCCAACTCTACAATGATGGATGCAGGGTGGCGGGGGCTAGGGGAGGGGGGCCCCACACACACAACCCAGGAATTCCCCACGGGCCTTTTCAATTACAGTTCGACCGAGCTCCGCACTGTGATGATATGTTGCTTTAAGGCTGTGACATTAATGGAGAGGACAAATGTGATTTGGTGTGGTGTTGACCCCAGAGTGCACGAGACAGACAGCAGCACGCTCATGGCACGCCGGCAGCGTAAGGAAATGGGTATAACCTACTTCTGCTTTATTTGTATACCGGCGTCGATAAAGCAATCCAAACAGACCAGTGTGTCATTTAACTCTCTCTGTAGTTAAAGGGCTATCGATGGACGTAGTTTATCATCAGCCACAGACTAAAGGAGCCACAAGGGGCATGAGAGAGAGAGTGATTAGCTGCTGTTGCTGCTTTGAGGAGCCCAGGTAGCGGATTTAAAAGCAGCAAAGAGAGAGAGTGACGTACTGTCCTCTGATCTTTTCGATGATCAATAAGGAGGCCTAACCTCGTATTGGACGTATGCTATGATATGGTAATGGGATGTTCTCTGTGTGTGCATGTGTCTTCGTAGGTGTGTGTGTGGGTGAGAGCACATTATGCGAAAAAATTCAATAAAAACCTCTACAGCGATTTTGTCCCAGGATCAGTATTTTGCCAGGATCACTGGTGACTTATAGCCGCAAAGTTTCTCCTGATGACTTTCAAAAAGTACAACAAGGCAGATCTGACTGCATCTATTTCAGGCCACAGGGAATGATCCTGTGTTCTAGGTGTCAGGAAGAGACAAGGGATCAAAAATCAGTCTCCCATGCAACAGCGGATCATTCTCGTAGTTTCTCCAAGTCCATATTTAATGTGGGATACTGAGTTAATTAGCACTGTGCCTCAGTATCCGTCACAACGGCTGCTGTTGCAAAAGTCATTGTATCCCTTTGGTTATGTAATTGACCGAATTACGCAACACATCTGTGGAACTGGGGTGTGTCTCGGAATTGCTAATCTGAAACCAAAAAAGAACAATTCCCTTGGAAATGCAAAGCCTTCAGGATAATAAACACAGAATCTCTGTGCTGCTTTGACAGATTTCAGGTCAACTCCCAAACTAGATCTGATTACTGGAAAAGTTTCTCTGCAGACACAGAGTCTATTCATTTTTTCTAAATTCTGCAATATCTGGAACCTTTAGGGGCATTAGCATAACGAATACATTAATCACTTAAAACTATGCATGTACTGTATTTGACTTCTGTTATTATTATTATGAAATACATAATTAACTATACTCTGTACATTAACTAAATTCAGAATATTCCACGTCTGAGGGGCCATGAATAATGCCAAGGAGCCCGAGAGGAAGGAAGAAAAAAAGACTGCTCCCCTGCTCCAGTTTATTACCACACAGTCGACAGTAAGTAACTAAATGTGCCTTTTTTATGCAATTAAAAAAAATATTTTACATTTATTTGCTTTATCAACACATTAAATAAAGATACCAGCCACTTGCATGAAAAAAACACAGTCAACAGATATCCGGAGGCAGCGTGGAATGTTCGTAATACACACATGTGAACAAGACGCCAGAGGCAAAGTGGCGTCACCGACATAATTGTCTTAACACATTTTATATATCAGCTCTGTAATGAAACAGGCCTTAGAGTTGTAAATCCAACCTTCAGTAGTGCCATATCATATATCATCTCAGATCATGTATCATATCTCAGATCCTATATCATCTCAGATCCTATATCATGTCAGTAGTCTGAGTGAAGATAGAGGCTTATAAATGTCTTTCATTGTCTCGAAGAAAACCATATGTTGGTGGTGTGTGTGTCCGTGTGTGTGTGTGTGTGTGTGTGTGTGTGTGTGTGTGTGTGTGTGTGTGTGTCCGTGTGTGTCCGTGTGTGTGTGTGTGTGTGTGTGTGTGTGTGTGTGTGTGTGTGTGTGTGTGTGTGTGTGTGTGTGTGTGTGTTTGTGTGTCCGTGTGTGCCCATGTGTGTGCCCATGTCTGGTTCCTCCCAAGTTGAAATGAAACCTAGGCTCCAGCAGCAGCAGCATCAGTGTGTAGGACTGAAGTCCCCATGTATACTCACTCGCTCACAGATCACAGAAGTTATGAAAGACTGCTCTTTGATCTTTTCCATTTCTAAAATAATTTCCTTTGAACATTCCAAGTCACTTGTGCTTTTATTTATAAAGCCTATTTAGACAATCAAGGAGTTGAAAATAATTAGGCTGGTGCGCACACGAGTGTGGACATGTATTCCCTTTCAATCAGTTAAAACCAGCTCTGTTAATTAAAGTTCTGAGCTGTTACTCTGCCCAAATAATTTTCTTATTAGCCGCCGCCTGCCTTAGATCTGTTGTCAGCCGAGCGTATTTTCTTTTGGTTTCTCCTTCTTTTTTCTTTCTATTTTCCACGCAGAAATCCCACTGACCCATATAGTTGATCTCATTTTTGAAGCGTATAATATAGATTGCGAGTTAAGAGAACGGAGGCTCTATTATTAGTCCCATTTGAGGTGCACAGCCTCCTTCTAGGTGCTGCCGTGCGTTGCCGAATTCCCTGAGTGAAGGCATTACCATCTCATTTGGGTGAGGGTGAGATTACCTCATGCAGCCGAGCTGTTTCATCACAAAAATGCAGGGGAGCTGAGCTGTCGCTGCTCACTGTTTATACAGGCTGCTGGAGGTAGAGGCGTTCCAGCTACATTTCACAAACATCACACATGACAACTTGTGATTCCACCTCACTGATGTTTCCCATGAAAGGTCTCTCACTAACAACAACATCCTATTGATCCCCGGCACCATTTTAACAACCTCCTCGCACCCTCTCACACATGCACACCTGAGTGGCTATGGATTGAAAACGTTAGCAGTTAGCAGCTAGTCCCTCCAACACGTCCCCTCAGAGTGGTTGTCAATTAGGCCCAGTCATTGTGGGATCGGCCCTGGAGGAGTCCTGCGATGGAAATCAGCAGCGCAAATATCAGCTCATCCCTCAGTGCTGAATTAATATGCAACACTTACATTTTTGTGCTGATTAAAAGGCTGTGGCATGTGATGAGCTATCAAAACAAGAAATAAACTACTCGGATTAAAATTCTGCTTTTAATAGGACAGATGAAAGCAGCAATTAGTTGCGGTTGAGTTAAGTCCTTTTTTTTTCCAAGTCAGCTCGCCCTCATTTATGAGAAAAACTGAAAATGATCATGTGTTTTAACCTCACTTTAGTATCTCTATTCCCTTTTTAGCATTTAGTGGGACTAGAAGACAATACTCACTTGTAGGTCCGTCCCTACAAGCTGTTTAATTCAGCTCTGCCATAAATTCAGTCTTTACGAAGTCTGTCGCGTTCAGTTTATATTGACACGATTGTAAATGTGTGAATTCATTCATATGTTTATCGCTGAGCTCATGATTAACTGTGGTGTTTTACTGAATCACAATACTCTTATTTTTTTATCTGCCCTAATCCCATAAATGACAGGAGCAGAATACTATCATCACCTTACAGTCCAGTTCAACACTAACACTAGTTGTGACCTCAATGTTACAACATATATGTGAATTAACACCAAAAGGACAGTGTTAAAACACAATATGAATCACAAATGGCCGAGCAGCTTCATTTGTTTGCGTTAGATTGTACAAGTGTACCTAATAAAGTGGCTGCTGAGTGGATCTCTGTAGTTATTATGAGGACCATCTGTGTAGTAGTGGTGTTTCAAAGTGTTTTAGAGGCTGGAAGGTCAAAAGAAACCAGATCCATCAGAAAAACTGCACATTTAAGAGAAAGCACACCTCTCGGTGAGATAAATATAATTAACACAATGATAACACTTAAACTTTAGGTGAATGTTAACACAATGGAACACTTAATGGTGTTAACACAAAAATATTTTAGTTTTTACAAGTAGTATACAAACATTTAATAGTATAGCATACACTGTGATGTAGCTGTAAGAACGATAGATGTCTTCAGTGTTTATTAATGTGGAGCGATTTTCAACAATTATTTTTCCCAGGAAAACAAATTCCACTTCATTACAATGGAGTTTATTCCTGTGTCGTCATCAATGATCTGTTTACACATCAGACTCCACCTATGGAGTATGGTAATAGTAATACTTATAATTTTATAAGTTTATTAAATGGTAATTGACTGCTAATGAATGTTAAAGTGTCACCATGGCTTTTCTATGCTCATATTCGTGTCTCTAGTTAATGCTGCTGTGAATGTTAATGTGAGGTGCTCCTATTACTGAATTTACCCTGGTGGACCAATTTGGAAGTCTTCTCAGTAAAACACAACTCGACAGCACCTGGCAACTGAGTATATGCAGCGATCCGCCACCACATTAAAAAACAGATTTGTGTTTTAATGTTGTAGCTGATTGGTGAATACCTGTTGACTCATGTACCTGCTGGGTGTATATATACGTTATATCTACTCTGATTATTCTGCACATTTGTAACTGCGAGGAATGCAATTTATTTATTTATATATATATATATATTTATATTTACCAGATGATGTGGCAGCTGGTGCAGTCTGAGGAGCTGCAGCATTAAAGGATACGTTTTTTCCTGTTGTTGGCAAAACAGGGCGCGATGACCAGTCATGTCATTCCGTTATTGCACCGACTTTACTCATCAATCAGAAATCAAAGCTCTGACAGTTGGCAACATTAAAGGGTTGCTGCTGGTGTGTCCCGTGCCAAGAGGCTCCTTTCTGCTGAGCATATTAATATACTGTAGGCCACAAGGAGGCTCATCACTAATCATGAAGGGCAGGATACTCCTGAGCCAAACCAGGCACGCTTCCAGTCAATATTCATACTGGAATATATACAGTCATCCAACCCGGTGCTGTAATGGACCACTGGATTGATTGAAGTGGGTCTGACACTTTCTTTTTCAAGCCAACGAGGACATGTAGAATTTTCTGAAAACACTCGAGTGAGCAAGCGAAGAGTGAGACGACGTGAGTTTAATTGAAAAATCTGTTTTTGCAAAGATTGAATACATAAAAATACGCAACACTTTACTTAACCTGCATGCAGCTTGTTGGATTCCCTAAAGGGCTGCAGATATATTCTCATTCCAGGGTTTCAAATTCAGAGATAAACCTCCCAAAGTAGAAAGAAATCCAAAAAAAAGTAACCAGGAAGTCGCAGCTGCCACAAAAAAAGGAAAAAAAAATAATCCTGCTTCCCCTCATCTGACTTTAAGGTGTGTTCGCCGTGTTTCTCTCCGCCCCTTTAGGGATTTCGAGGCAGGCGAGATGTCTGTTTATCTGGAACGAGCAGCAGAACTTCATCTGAGCCAGTTTTACATTCAAATCATGTCTCGGAAATCTCATGAAGTCGGAGTTAACAATCAAGCTAAGTGCTGTAACTCTCTTTGATCTGCTGCTTCAACCACACACTAATAATCACATTAGTGCAACTGTAATTCGCACCAATCACTAGACATTATTTACTACTTTTGTTCGCAGTCGCGTTTTTTAATTTCACTAAATATTGGAGTGGAGTGTTGTATAAATGCTCAATTTGACTCATTTTAAAATATCTAATGTTTATTTATTTTTTTATTCAATGTTACAGTGTCATTGACCATGCCGCTTAACAGAGGCAAAATCCTTTCACCCTGCAAAACGTGGTTCACCCGAACATCCTTGGTGTCCTGCTGCCTCCCAGCATCATCACCAGTGACGAGGGCTGTTTTGCCAGGGGGCGGCGTCTCTCAAAATTCAGTCGGAGCCCACGCAGCGAATCCCTTGCAAGACGAAATATGTGCAACGTGACATGCATGTTCCATGATGGCAGTGACGAGACGCTGTGAGCTGGCACCATGTCCCGAGCGGTGCAGTTTGTGCCTTTACTAGCATTTCCAGTATCTTAATTCTTGTGCAAGGACTGTGATTTAGCCCCTTTTTTGTGTGCACCGCGACATGTTTATGGGCTAATAGGCCTTTGTCGGTAGTACTCTATTTATTTAATACAATTGTAGTGTGAACAGAAGGAATAATAAACAGGCTGACTAAACATACGATTCTTCTTTTGGGCTGAGAAAACCCTGTGTAAGGACACAAAAGGGGGACGTTTCCACTGCGGAAAGTAAATTCTTTTGAAGTGGAACTAATCATCTGAGGGATGGTTCTCGTTGTCCTAACAACGCAGCTGAATTGGAATGAGCCTCCTTTTTTGTGGAAGATATGTTTTCTTTTTTTCATTCAGAACTGATGATGATAGTAGTTTCACGCCCTGTCCACCCACATTGTCCGTCCAAACTTCTTTGCAGATAAGTCTTTACTTGGAGACGCCGAACACACGGCGGGTGACTCTTGGACTGTGACGTCAGCCTCACTCCTCTGTCTCTCGGTCTTTACGCTTTTTAATACCGTTAGAATGAAAAGGGAATCTCACAGCAAATCCTCTCCAATAACAGTTCTTTCTTAAGGTGTGAAAAGATCAAGACTACCCCTATATCATAATGTACCGGTCACTCCTCAGATAATAATAATGCTCATGTGGAAAGTTTGTGAGGTGTGCATTTTTGTGTCTGTAAAAAAAAACAATAAAGCAGAATAGGGCATATTAGCCAACTTATAGAGTACTTTTATACGTATTCTTAATTTAGACATCTGTTAAGATAGAAAGCAAAATAGTTTAAAAATGATTTGTTAGCCTAAATGGTTTTAATCCTCTTTTCCCCCTTTCTCTGGCTACTATTGATGGTCTACAGTAAAAATATCTTCCTCACTTTATCTTCTTTTTAAAAACTGCAGCCGTAAGTTATAGTAAATACTTCACAAATGATTATTGTTTTGTTTGTTGTTTTGTGGACATTTATGATATAAACCTGGTTGAGGATGTAAACACAGTTTTTTTTCCCCCTCATCTCAGTGTGATTAAACTCCAAATTTAGATTTAATATATAGAGAAGCTGAGGGAAAATTAAATTGCTGACCTGTTCACATGTGCATGATTTGTTCTCTGACCATCAATCAAATAATTTAGGTCTAAATTAAGTGTCTATAGTGTAAATTAAACTATGTGACGGCTTAGCCAATCATTTATGATAAATAAGGTTAACCTTTCTCTCCGTAGGTGAACTTCTCTCAGGGAAACATCGGAGTGAAAGCAGGAGACCGGGTATTCTTCTATCTCAAGATAGTACATGTCATATACAAAGCCAGTAAGCAATTATTGGCTGGAATGATGAGGCCTCTGATTCACTGCGACGACTCCTTTGTCTCGGGCCGAGGGGATGTAACCGTGTCCTGCGGCTTGGGTCCAGGGGTCTCCTCATTTTCCCCTCAGGGCACTGAAAAAGGTAATTTTGGCCGTGTGACCCCAGACTGAGAGAATTCCAATCTCTCAGCGTTACTAAATCTTTATCTTTGCACGGGCTGTATAGCTGCGCCTCTCTTGAGTTATAAACTGTCGGGGCCCTTCTGCCAGTCCCACAGTCACCCAGCCGTTTTATTGTCTCAGTGGGGGGGGAAAGGGTTCAGGCAGCAGTCATCCTCAAAACAGAGGTGAACTGTTTGGTGGGGGGGGTCTCGGCTACTGTGCTAACTTATCACTCTGACTTGTTGAGGCTTTTCGATGGATCACAAAACAAAAACAACACCTCATTGTAAACTTTAGTAGTATGTGTAGTAGTCACGTGAATCAACAAAATAACTATGAACTGTACCATAAATGTGAACAGGGATGGAGATATTTGTGTTATTTACCAATAAATATAATTTAATCACATTCATTTCACTTCATTGATTTTTCACAGGCCACAGAAGTTGTTGATACATTTATTATTTTACCATTCATACTTTTCAACACCTCTATTTAGCTTCCCCACTGTGTTGCCATGCTTATTTTAAATGCACACTTCTGATAGTGGCTGCACAAGTCTACATTATTCATAAATTCTCTCATAGATCGTTGATCCGTTGTGTTGTGGCACTTTGTGGAGAATAACAGCCAAAGAAACAATAGCTTTCGCATTTTTATTAGCTTTTCAAAACAGCGAAAATTAAATCAAACATTTCTTTTTCATATTCGACTTTACAGAATGGCTCCCCGTCGATGGCGAAGTCATGAATGTAGCCGGTGATTTGGCAAACAAATGAGAGCCACTCTGAGTGTGTGTTGATAACCGCAGTGAAGTGTTTGTAGTAGCAAGAGGCAGGTGGCAGCCAAAAGAACAAAATCACTCTCAGTCAGGAAAGTGCAGATTTTGTATTCAGCGGTCATAAATCCGCAGTACATGATGTTCGGTTAATGCAGGGGCTTCTCACACACCAATTAAAAGTGTGCTTGGGCTGCCGGTGCCGGATTTAGCTGCGGTGTGTTCAGGCAGTGACGTCACGACAGGGGCGGAGCTCCGGTTGCGGTGAAAAGGGAGGACGACTCTGTCTCGCTCAGCTGAAGAAGACAATAACTGCAGGATTTTCCTCCAGTGTCTCCTTTTTGTGTTTTTTTCTTTAATGGTGAAACAAATGTTTTCAATCAAGCTGTTTTGTCCCGTCACTCTCTGCCTGCCGCACACACTGCATGTTCTCTGCTGAGGCTACACACACACACACACAAACACACACACACACACACACTACTGCTGACTAGAGCAGGTTAAGGCAGGACACAGCCGATAAGCTTGTGGCACACTTGAATTTCTAGCCCTTGTTGGCGGGAGGGGGGAATTCATCCCTTTAGAGAGGATACAAACTCGCGAGTCCTCAAGGAACCTCATTTTTTCTCTCCAACTAGATAACAGCCTCCGTTTAGAGCCGCTGAACACACACTGTATTCTAGACGCTCATAAAGAGGCTGATTTCCATAGGAGTTCAAAATGGTGAGCAACAGCACCGTCCAGGAACTCGTCTTTCTTAACGCGGACGTATGATCAGTTAGGCCGCATTTAGTTTCGGGTCTTCCAAGCACTCCTCGGCTTGCAAGTATATATTTATAATTTTTTACACGCCATGCGGTAGCTGGTTGCCATTGTCATCACGGCAGACTGGGAGCCCGGGAGAGGACGCCAGCACCGTGCCAGTTGGCTCCAGCAGTGAAAACACAAGGCAGACACAGCACAATTCTAATCTTCATCGTTCCAGACAGGAAGGTCACTTCTGTGGCGATTGCAGTTTTTCGTGTGCTGTTGGCCACAATACAGATTCCATGCACTACAGGGTGGTTGGATCTATAAATACACGTATACAGGTCGCAACCCACGCTGCTTGGTGTCCCATATGTATTTAAATGAGGTGATCTCAAGATTTCAATGTTTCAAATGTTAATTATTTTTCCTCTGGAATTATTGAGGTCAGATTATTCATAGGTGGTTATGTAACAGTAGCTGAGCAAGAGCTACTCCTGTAAGTAAAGTAGGATATCTATCATAAGAAGGGAAGCCACCATTAGAAATTATGCGCAGATAATTGCATATTTTACTCGCTTTGTTTCCATGCAACTCTTCCCGAGTCGTATACCGGCATCCTGTGAACAAATGGTAAGAATTTGGATTCACGAGAGGCTCACGATAAAAAGAACTCTCCCCGTATTCTTTTCAAAAACCAGACGAAAGCGGCTTTTCCTCTTTTCCTCTTTGCCGAGCTGCATTCACTGTAGCACACAACAAATAAACAGCGTGCGCACCTTAAGTTATTGTATACCTTCGTCAGTTTTCATGTGGCGCTGCAGCCTATGGACCAATCCTCCTGGTGGTGCTTCGCTTTGTAAACAATAGTCCTGCAAATAACAGGGGCCAAGTCATTATCTTCAGCTCAGCAGGTGTAGACATTATTGGAGTGTTGAACTAATGATATGTAATGAGCTCGCTGTGACACATGTCTAGCCACCCTTACTATCATGGGGCCCATTAATAGATAACAGCATTGTAATTAGCTTAGTTGGGAAGCCAAACCTGAGCTTATGAATATATCAAACTATATTTAAGTTGCGTTTCCACCCTGTGTGCATTTCGCCGTGCTGTGTGTCCCTGCACTGGGCAGGAGAGTGTGTTAATGTTGAATTTACGGGTTGTTTTCTAACCCCTGCACGTGTTCAATTGTCCATATGTACTTTACTTTCTTTTTTAAATAAATACCCATAAAATTATTCCATGACCGACAGAGGAATTAATCATTACATGTTGTGTTCTCTGTGTATTCAGTAGACTAAATTGAAAGCCCAGGACACATATACATGGCTGTCTCAAAAATTTATATTGCAAATGGTTTTGATGTTGTACCCCACTGCAAACACTTTCAGGCTTTCGCAGGTCTCCTAGCAACGGCAAACAAAGGCAGGACCCATCTCAAGTTTCCTGTGGAGCGGCCGGTCCGGCGTGCCTTTGATCTTGACTGGGAAAATAGCTGAGTGGGCACTACTCGCATTTGTCTTTCATTTACTCCAGCCCCCCTGCCCCCCTCCAAAAAAAAAAAAAGAAAACGTTCCCTGAAACAGCCAAATCTTCATCTGTCCCCGGCAACCAATACCCCCCCCTGGATAATCAACCATGGCAAAGGAAGTCAGCGAGGGACTAGAAAGTTCTGTTGAAATTGGATGTTTTTGTTTTCGGTGCATAGTTACTACCTTTAGCAGGCTGTCATTTGTGGTTCTTCTGTGGAAGAGAATGAGTGTTTAAACCAAAATAGAAAGTTGTCCTTTGTTTATACTGTTTCAGAGAACTCTCACTGTGGAATTTATCAGCCCGTGTCCCAGGACTTTCAAACATAAACATTAATAAACCCATAAAGTGTCCTCCTCCCTGCCTTTGAATGTGTTTTAAGCTCTGTGAACTTGGAACAAACCGAAAGAACCATTTGTATTCCATAAAAGGCCCAATGCCCACAGAAAACTGGGCACATGTTAGAGCTCATGCGGATTTTGGGGCTACCACAGAGTTCTTCTATTTATATTCTACATTTAAAAAAAGAAAATCTAGGCTGCATGCACGAAAAAATATTCATAATTCTATTCTTGGAGTTTAATAATGCTTTCGAAGTAAGTCCCAGGAATCAAAAATACAAATAATTGCATCGTTCTGTGCATAAACAGGACCAAGGAGACACGGGGCAGTGTATCTTGGGGCGTTTGAGTTTTATCTTACTCTAGTGCTCTGCTTTCATCCAAAACAGCTCAGACAGCTGAGGAGATTAAACAAATTGAAGTGTTACACACTGTTTTGGTGTAATTTACTGTAATTGATGTTTCTATCTAGTGCCGAGGCCTTCTGAAGCAATTGCTTGTGTTTGTAGGAAGACATGCAGCCCAGTGGGGTGTATTGACTCAGGCTGTCGACTAATACTGCTCTATTGGCATGTTTTAATGCTCTCCCATTGTTCGACTAACTCACTCGTCTGTAACGCGCACACCTTGCACAAGATGCTGCAGATGACGGTGAGTGTGTTTATTACTATCTTTTTATTCTCACTCCGAGGAAACTGGAAATAAATAAATCTCCTTCTGGTTTGAACCGGTCAGTGTGGGTTCTGGGACCTGGTCGTGGTCCTCTGATGACACTACTCGGTTAATTCATCACATCTGAGCCTTACGCACTATTCCTCTTAATGTTAATGACACAAAAATACTGTTATTGTACGGAATGACATTGAAATGCAAGGATATGTATAGATTTACAGCAATGGAGCCAATACTTGAGTGTAACTAGCAGCCTGGTATGAGTGTTTCTGCCTAATGAGTCCATACTGATGGACGATGCATTCATATCTTGAACTCAAGTAGCCTCAGAGTGCTTCAATATGAGAAAACTCATTACAGATTGATGAAAATGTAAAAATAACGTACATTACATTACTCAATATGCAGAAATACAGACCCTGTGAGTGTTGGTGAATGTGAGTTTATTTCATAGTTAATATTGATGCATTCAATCTTTATTCACTACAGCTGTAAAATACATCTTATCAAATGGTGACAGATATTTTTTTTCTGACATGCAGTAGATTATAAACGTGCACAAAAAAGAATGAGTATGTACCATCGATTTATTTCAAAGTGCCAAGTTTTATTCACAAGTTTTCTGTATGAGAATAAATATCTGCTTTCTAAACACCAAATTTAAAAAGTGATCAGTTTGTAACAGGAAGACGACAGATGGTGAATCCAGTTTTCTTCACATTCATTGGTTCAGAGATGCATGTAAAAGAATCTAATATACCGAAAGATATTCAATACAAATAATGGGTTAATATATCATGTGGGGAAATTGGAGCTTGAGTTAATATTATTGTATAAAACTATCGTTGCATAGGTACAGAATGAACTCCACTCATTTTATTATGAGCACACTACATTCCTCCTGGAACTCAATCAAAGCAGGTTCGCTTCTGCATCTCCACACTGAAACTTCCTCACACAGACGTCAGCTGCAGTTTAGCAGATATGTTCTGTTTCTGTGAAGGTGCATGTAAACACATACGCTGCAATTAATCCCGATACCGCCAAACATTTTTTGCATGGCAGTGTTGTTTTTTTTAGCTCCAGTCTCTGATTGCTGTTGTGTGTGTGTGTATTTCCCCGCGCTCTTTAGAGAGCAGAAAACCCTCATTTCAACTGTCACACCGACGCCTGTTTGGGAGGAACACTCTTCCCAGCTGGATCCTATTTTGGTTCGTCAAAGCAAAGCTGCAGAAAAGCAGGTTTTTACATTCCTTCACCCTCCTTTTATGGAAGCGACTAAGGTTTGGGTTGTTACATGTTAGAACTATGGGGGGAAAGAAAACAACACTGTCCCACTTCTGCCTTCAGCAGCCTGTCTCCTCCCCTGCTCACACTCACACACGTTCATTACCTCACTCCATTTAATCAAGTCACATTGCTCAGCACCAGAGAGGAGCGTTGTTACCAGCATGACACAGGATGATAAATAAAAGGTTACTGAGCAGACCTTCATCTTGTGACCTGAAAGGGGCAGGAGAAAAAAAGGTTTACCTCTCACCTTCAATATCTTGCTTCCAACTCAAAGGGATCTACTGGGAGGAGGAAAAGAAACAAACATTTGAAGCAGGTCATTTTTTTTTTTTCTCTCTCCCCAAAACCCATTGGAACCCATTTTAGCATATTTATTTATAGCACGTTTCTGATTCAGAATCCTGCGCCAAAAAGGCTGTTATGGAGTATCATCACATTACCGCCGACAAAAAAATAAAGCTCGGCTCCATGTTAGTCTGCACCGAACCCCACACAGAGTTGTGCTCCTCTGATGGCTGCATGTGCCTTCTGTCTCTGACAACAATGCCGGGGTGGAGAACGTATTAATATCCTCCTGAGCCCTGAGCACGCACATTTACTGTCAACTTAACTCATCCCTTTATATGCTCACCAAATATAGGTGTCCTCAGAAGTACTGTGCCCTGGAATCATTTCTATATGTAGTCATGCTGCAGCGAAAATGTCTTATGGTTCTTAATCTTTTTTTTTTTTTTAATTTTTTTAGAACAAGTAATTCCAACATTTGTGCCATCACATAAATTTGGCAATTTGCTCTCTTCTAAATGTACATACAGTGGGCTTCTATGAAAGTCCTGCTGTTGCCAGAATTCATGCATCGGCTAATTGACTCATTTTGGAAATATACACAACTGTGAGCTGAATTTTGGCTGCATGTGGCGAGCAACAAAAACAGTAAACCCACCACACGGCTCATGCGCAGTTACGGAGGCTTTATCGTTTGCAGTGCTTCACAATTATAATCTTATTAATAATGTATATCTACAATCCTGCACAAGATCACCATGCAAATAAGTACAAATGTCTTTTTTTTCAGTTTGTCTCTGATTACATATTGATATTTCACATTTTCTAGACATTGTTGTTTAAGTGTCAGCTACCAGCACTGAGGACATAATTCTAATCAATGAGCAAACAAAGCTCTATTTTGGAATCTTCCCACCAGTTAATACACCCACACACTATCTACACAATATGGATTGACGTCACTTGAGATTTCTGCCAGCGACATGTTGCACTCCAGTTCCTCTGGGTCAGGGCTCATGTGGAGCTTCGTGGAATTCATTTGTGCCCATGTCCATCTCCGAGACGTCCGTCTGTGCCTAGATACAATGGAAGAATGAAATTGAATTCATGCCGCTCACAGTAATGAACAGTTCGACTTATGAAAATAGCACAATTAATGTTTCTCTTAGGCCACGTCCATGCTACTACACTTTCGTTCGAAGACACATCAGCTCTGCTACGGATACGCTTGACGTCCACACTACTCTGGAGTTAAAGAGAAGTTTGGAAACGCTGCTGGCTCCGTTTTAGTTTTAAAACTCTGGTGCAGCGTTTTAGTCTGGATGAGCAGACTAGGAGAAGTTTAAAAGATGATATACTCTCACAAACGCTTGCTGATTGGGTAATTTCGGTCCTGATTCATCAGGCTCCAATGAAACGACATTAGCCTCGGCTCCCAGTGTAGAACGCAACTTTGATTATCAGTTAAAAGCATTGCTGGCCCTGTTGTCTTTGCTAACAGCTGTTGTGCAGTTAAATTATGCATTTTATTATGTTATTATGTTTATTATGCTCACATATGCAGGAGACGAATATTTATTACAAGATTTCTGCGTACACCGGCACGTGTATGCCGTGTGAACGTGGGTGTTCATGTGAGATGTGTTTTCAGACACGTCGGTATGGATGAACGCCAAATCGCTTGTGCGAAAAGAGAACGTTTACATTTGAAAAAGCGCCATTTTAACATTTTGAAGTGAAAACATAGTCGTATAGATTTAACCTTACACTGGATCGTCTACAGTGAACTCCAATGAGTACTTAACACTGGGTTAATAGTTCCATAAACACACAGAGGTAGAAATCCCAGAGATATTGCCAAACTCTAATCATAACAGAAACCTGTGTGAGAGGAAATCTATTCACTGCACTATACTCCAATCAAGATCTTCTTCTTCTTCTTCTTCTTCTTCTTCTTCTTCTTCTTCTTCTTCTTCTTCTTCTTCTTCTTCTTCTTCTTCTTCCTGCTGAATGTCTTCATTGTAACCTGTTGATGTAGTTGCAGCCCAGTGACCTTCCAGTTTCAAACCATTCACTGAAGATTTGGTCTAATTCACACGATGACCTATATTCATTTTCAAATATGTACATTTTGTCTGTCTCACTGAAGCACGCTGCTCGGCGTAAACCCGCCGACACTTTTACAATTCATCCTAACATGAGTGCAGATCTTTGAAGTGCCAGCTACACTTAACTTCTTATTCTCGTTTTAAACCTTTTTAAAACAGTTTGTCTCTAAACTTAAAGCCCGTACGTGCGCTCACACGTCGCTGAATTCAAGTGGAGAATATGACACGACATATGTCTGCCACGAGTTTCTCTTCAAAACAAACGCATCTGCAGATTTACTGAAACTGACACCAACCAGCATTTTTTTTAAATATGCATTTAACATATGATCTGTTGGCTGTGGCGCTCACCAAACTGAATATGTTAACATTGCCTCTCGGGGGGGATTGAGTATGCTGTTTATCTGTGCACTTTTCTGCATTTCTGGAGTTTTGTGGAATGTAAGCCGATCCACCCACACAATAACAGCTATACTATATGTTTCAGCAGTATTTCTAGCCTCCAAATACTTTCTACTTACCTTCAGGGCACCGGGTTTGAGTTCCTCCTATGTCGAAAAGCTTTTTCTCTGGAATATCTGGGTACATAAAGAATGCATGGTTTGGCTATTTGGAGTGATACATGTTACACCTTCTCAATCTGTGTCAGCCTATATGCTATGTACACTTGGAAGACGTCAGTGTCTGTTTGTGCCATATAGAAATATCACCTCTTAACTATATGACATTTCTGGAGAGCGAAAACAATCATGGCACAGACGGAGAGGGGGTGGGGTGGCATTTGTCAGAGCTCTCATTGGGGTTCAAAAGTAGAATGCAAAATGTCTGTCTTTGTCTAATTCAACACGTTTTATTTTTGTCACTGAGAAATCTGTTCAGGGACCCCAACATTTTTTTTTTTGTCCAACTGTCAGGGTGTCATTTGTCAGAGGAGAGAAAAAAGAAAAGTGAAACTGATTCTGCCACCCCCAGTCCGTCTGTATGTTGTGAGGTTAGAGCTGTTTCAAACATGCAAGTTGGGGGGGGTGTACAAGAGACGCACACGTGGACATGGCGACCCGTCATCCCGCCGTCCTGCAAACAGTAATTACAGGAAAAGTCGAACTTCAGTAAAGACAAAGCAATGACAGGCGTTCATTGACCTTTGACCTGGTTCAAATAAAACAGAGGAAAATATTTATTAACAACAGCGATGGATTAATGTCAACAGAAAATCTAAAATTGAAAATTTAAGTTAAATAAAACGACAGATGTCCGTCCCAGGTGGTGAGTGTCCGAGGAGACGTCTACCAGGACAGAAGTGAAACCAGTAGGTGTCAGCCTGTGATCCTTATCGATTGATGATGTCTGAAACCCAGAGATAGCAGAGCTTTCGCACTTTAACCGATCCCCTGACTTCCTCTTTGACACCGCTTTGCCCGTGTGGCCTCATCCACCTCATCTGACTTTTAAGAAGCCGTCGGACTAGAACGCATTGTCCTTCCTGATTGAGACGTTAACCTTCAGGGCAGCCTCTTGCTCTTCACTGTTTCATTTCTGTTTCCCCCTCCCTCTTTTTTTCTCCTCTTGCATCCTCTTCTTTTCCCTTTTCCCCCCCTGGTTTCTCCTTCACCAGCAGCCGGCACAGTGAGGTCCCGTCAAGCCATTAGCGAGTCCCAGCTCTGATAATGAAGCCACTGAGGTGGTCCGAGCCAGTGTGGCGCAGGAGCTGGAGCGCGGGAGGAAGGTAGATTAGGATAATTACCTGGCCATGGGGGCACGATGACAAAGACTCACTTCCTGCAGGCTTCAATCGCGGAGGGGCACAATATAATCAGGTGAGACCCCCTTTGTTCAGGAGAGAAAAATAAAGGGGGGGAAAAAAAAGTGCTTCAATCATTTTAATGATCAAAATGTGAAATGATACATGTCGGATTTTGTTGTGACGGTGATTGCTCTTCCTCTGTCTTGGCAGGTGCCCTCACATGTATGTACTGTACGTGTTTATTTGCTGTTTGTGTGTCGAGGTTCCTCACACGTACTGTGAGTTAGTCCTAAATATCCACACTCGTGGAGACTTTGAAGAGCCTACGAGGTCAGGTTTTTAAATTATGTTCTGCACCCACACCAGGCTTTCTCTCCCCACTCCTGTTAATCCATTTTCCACACAATGCATTTCGAATCAAAGCAGCGTCACCATAACATGCCTTAGGAAACATTAAGCCATAGTGCGCTACTTTCATGTATGATAGCATAGCCCCTGTGTGCTTTGATGTGCTCCCTTTTTTTAATGCTTTATTAATAATAACACACTGGTTCCTTCTTATACCAACATCAGGCTTCTGGTGCTGCTTCTTTCTCTCCTCCCGAGCCGCATCCCTCGCTCCCTCCATGCCTCGGCTCCTTCATCCCTCCCCAGCCCCTCAGTCTTGTCTCGGGATTGGCCTGCTTGGGTTCGGGAGCGGGATTAGAGGGACTGATATAGGCCTCAAGATGAAGAGAGTGAAGAAAGACCTATGAGAGGGCAGAGAGTGCGGAGCGCCGCATCCCCATTGGTTGCTGTGCAAATCAGACACGTCTTCATTTCCCCCAACCGTCCTCCTGCGAGTGCCCGGCTTTCATTTC
Organism: Limanda limanda; assembly: GCF_963576545.1. Lineage (NCBI taxonomy): Eukaryota > Metazoa > Chordata > Actinopteri > Pleuronectiformes > Pleuronectidae > Limanda > Limanda limanda. The sequence continues at coordinate 18,640,443 of NC_083645.1, read as the reverse complement.
CATGCCCGGGGAGGGTAGCCGAAAGAGGGGGAGGGTGCCCGGTGGGAGGGTGGGGGGGATTTGAGTCTCTCCATGTGCGCTTTAGTGTTCGTGCACATGCGTGTTTGCTTCGACATACAGAGGGATGAGCGCCTAGCAGTCACCTCTCCCAGAGCATGGCCGAAATACAAATGCTGCAGCAGCCTGCAGATTTCTGCTGGTGTTAATCATGTTCCCTGTGAATGAGGCTCCTGATTCATATGTAAAACCTTCTTAGGAAACAGATTTCTCACTGATGTTTCTCATCATTTCAGCAAATATTTAGAATTAGAGACACGGGCGAAGGTTAAGCGCACTGTCACTCCTCAGTATTTCCTGACACGTTCTTTTTACCGGCTCACACAGCAGCTTGCTTTCACAAAACATCCGATTTTCTCTCTGTTTGTCTTCTTTTCTCTCTGTTTCCCCAGCGTAGCTCAGCCTTTCTGAATCCCGTCTCTTTGTTGTTGTCGTTGTATTTTCATTTTATCCCACAACTTGTGCAGCAGTTTCTCAAGGCATGTGTGCTTGCATTGTGTGTAAAAATAAAATATATTAATTTATTTCACATTTTTTTCTTTCAGGATGTGCTCTTGGAAGTTCCATTTTCAAAAAGCCTCCCTGTTGACCCGCATCTAGTTAATTTGTCAGATGTTCCAGGGTATTATCAGCACATTCACAACATTTATGTGGTGTTATTTATAACCAGATTTGACAGCATTTGGAGTTTTCATACGATGATCGTGCCTGTTGAGCTCGTTGTGCACCAGACTGTTGTGACTACTCGCCTGCTTGTCAGTGGACTCTGGCTGCCTGAACACTGATCTGACTGGGAGCAGTGGGGCAGAGCTCCAGCTGACTCCACCCGTCCTCCTGCCGTCCCTCTGGGGGCACCTGGCTCCCCTCCCTGCCATCTCTGGCTGGATCGATTGCAGAGGCCATCCCAGTACAGAGACCGGGGTCAGCTTCAAAGGCCGCCTGCCCACTTCCTGCCACCTGGTGTTCCATTTTGGATGAAGGGTAGATTTCCCCTTTCCGTTCCCTTCCGCACACCGTTGCCCCTTCTTCGCACAGGTTAAGGACGTGGAGCGGGTACAGCTCCTCCCTGTGATCTACTTCAGGCCCGTCCCCAGCCGGACACACGGGGAGAGAGGGAGAGATCAGTCCCGTCCAAAAACCACCATCACACGCCCGTCTGAAGTGAAATCTGCTTCTGATTTAACTCTGACCCAAGAGTGAGTCGGTTGTACAAGGTCAAAGTCAGATTTTTCTTGGACTGACAAGTGGTGAGTTAAATATTTACATTATATTGCGTCTATACATTTTTTGATAAATCAATCATAAAATCAATTCAATGATTGATTTGAAATGTCCCCGTCAACACAAAATGTTGTTTCTCATTCGTGGCCTGAATCTATAAATCAGCATGATGGAAAAGTTATTTTAAAAATAATAGCTTGTTTAAAATAAACCAGTAGATAAAGTGAACTTTTTGGCTCCAGCTTGAAACATTTTTTTTCAGTATTAACTGATCATCAGATCTGCTGTGGTTTGAGCCTCTCTCTCCCTTTCCCTGTTGGTCCAGTAACAAATGGCAGGGCTATGGAACACACATTTCATGTCCACGAGAGCTGTCGGACAATTAGCTCCAAGAATACATATTAATCAATCGAGATTTTTTTTCTTCCCTTTTTTGAAACCCGTGTATTAAGCCCAGCCATTATTTTTTTTCTTCTTCTTCCTTCCCCTCCAATACATTAGCAGATCGCAGTATGTCCGCTCCTCTTGTGAACAGGGATGAGAAGGAGACGGAGGGAGAGGAAATAAAGGTCTGATGAGTTTGGCAGAGAGACGATGGAGGCTGAGACAGATGGCATGAAGTCTGCAGCACTCTGGCGTGGCTCGCCTGGTGCTAAAAATCCTCCTCTCTCACATTCCAACAAATCCAACCAGGAGGCTGGGGAGTCTGTCACACCACTCCGAGGATCCACATGGCTCTCTTCACCCCCCTCCACCCCCTCCTCCTTCTCCTACCCTACCCCACCCCATCCCTTCCACCCCACCCCACCCCACCCCAGCACGGGCCTCTGACCACTCTGCAACCGCATTCCTGCTATTTTATCCTCACACGTGTGTACTCGCAATGCTCGCACACCTCGACGTGTGCAGAGGTGGGTCATGTGGACCCTCACAGGCCCTGGTAAGATGAGAGGCACGAGAGGGGGTGCGGGTGGAGGAGGGGTGCAGATATGAAGAGACGCTGTCCGTCTGCTCTCGTGGAAAAAAAAGGAACCAAAGAGGCTTTAATTGAGAGAGGTGGCCTCTTTACTGTCACTCCCAGTGTACGAAAAAGGAAAAATCTTATTGAGTAAACACTGGGCCAAATAATGAGAGGAAGACATTGTACAATCCATTCATATCAGAGGAAGAGACACAACATAAGAAGCTTTGTGATTAGTTTCACCACAGACCACATCAGCCCCATGCTCTCGAAAACAGAAACGCCGAGGCTCAATCTCATTTCAAACATCCGCTGCTTCAGACCCGGCTTCCGAGGCTCTCTCTGTCCCCCCCCCCTTCGCGCCAATCCAAAGTGGACAGCAAATGTGACCATGATTACACACGTAGCACAAAACCAACAACTGGATCAGGGGCGCCACACGACATCCTCGTCTCCAAACACCGCACCACCATTGATACCCTTTGAGTTTCTCCAGCGTGCGTTCTCTCTCACCATCTCCAAGTGGTTTCATCTAATAAGAACAATCTAATTTATTTTACACTATGCTCTCTCCCCACGTCTCTCCCTCACTGTCTCTCTCTCCCTCTGCCTTCTGTTTGTTCTAATGAATGACTTCTGAGATGAGGTGCTGCTGTGAGGAGGTCACGGGGGGGCTTCAGAAGCACATTACTGTTAATGATAATAAAAAGAACAATCTGTGCTAAACCTCTTGGATGTTTTTCTCCTCTCTTCCCATATGGAATTAATATTTCATCTGCTATTGTTGTGAGTGTCCTTACATGTTTGAATTGAAAGCCCGTGCAATTAAAACGCACACTAAATATTGTTTTATGTTTTTTATGCATGCATTGCGTGTTGACTTTAAAAAAAGGGCTGCTCTGATAAAAGGGATGCAGTGGTGCACCATCTGGGTTACAAAGTACCCGAGTGCACAACATCAGGCACGTCTTCGCTACTGTACACGGGCTGCGGGAGAAGTTTACTCCCCACAGTAACATTCCAACTTCACAAAGAACACCAAGAACACTCCACATGCAAACACAACTTCGAACATTCGACAAGGGCCTTTGGGGATGTTACCATTTGACCTGTTTCACAGACGAGGGGTTAAGGAAGTCAAATTAAAGCATTTAAATGGAATGTGTTTTCAAAAACGAAGCTGACGATGCATGCATTCGATGGATGACAACTTTCCTTATGTTTGCGTCACATGTGGGATTTACACCAACAAACCATAACAAGCACAACCACTCGGTGTAGCTGCAAAAACTAATATTGGAAACATATATTAGCTGAAACACAAACATGTGTCACCAAAACACTAAATGATCCACCTATAGTTGCTGCTGAAGACGATGAACACATTTCTGACACAAGTTTTCCGTCACACCACACAAAGAACGGCAAGAACACTCCACATGCAAACACAACTTCGAACATCCGACAAGGCCTTTGGGGATGTTACGATTTGACCTGTTTCACAGACGAGGGGTTAAGGAAGTTAAATTAAAGCATTTAAATGGAATGTGTTTTCAAAAACAAAGCTGACGATGCATGCATTCGATGGATGACAACTTTCCTTATGTTTGCGTCACATGTGGGATTTACACCAACAAACCATAACCAGCACAACCACTCGGTGTAGCTGCAAAAACTAATATTGGAAACAAATATTAGCTGAAACTAGGGTTGCAAAGGGGGGGAAAGTTTCTGGTAAATTTCCGGAAACTTTCCAGAAACTTTCCATGGGAATTTTGAAGAAAAAAAAATTCGCAAATTAAACATCATTCAAAACCCAATTTTAAAGATGTATGGAATGCAGCACACACTGCACGTTGAATTTCAACCCTCCACTGTGCATTCTTCCATCACATGCACAGATAATTCCCAGCATCCTTCACTCTACAGCAGGGCTACTGAGGCCTGCTGTAGTGTGCAGGACTAGTCAGGTAAGTTTCGATGATATTACTGGGGAAAATATATTAGCATGCTGATTGAGGATTGTTCATCTGTTCATCTAGCCGATTTCCATTCATTTATCTATCAATTGTAAAATATTTTTACAGACGATTCCAATTGTTTGGTGTTTTTTTACAAACTTTTTTCTCATCTTATTCTACAGAACAATGCCATGTGCACTCTCTCATGTGTGGAGACATTTCACCCAATCCAATGTAGAAGGAAAGGCTGTGTACATTTGCAAATATTGTGCAAAGACCTATGTTAAGAATGACACAACGATGCAGAAGCGTATAGTCAAGTGCCCAAAGTTTCCTCAGGGCTCAAATCAGCTTATTACGAAACAAAATGTTTATATTTATGTCTGTATATGACAAGGTAAATACAGTTAGTATAAATTACCCACAACATTTCCAGTTAATTCCCGTTTATTCCCGTTTATTCCCGTTAATTCCCATGGAAAGTTTCCAACTTTGAATATTCCCGGAATTTTGCAACCCTAGCTGAAACACAAACATATTTCACAAAAACACTAAATAATCCACCTATAGTTGCTGCGTTTGACGATGAACACATTTCTGACGCAGGTTTTCCGTCACACCAGTGTCGCCCCAACCCTGTGAAGTATTTGCTGGGGGTTGTTTACACGGATCTGACATTCAAGAGCCGATCGCCGTTGACTTTCCCTCCCACCGCCACCGCGGAGACAGAGTTGCTGGCCGTCCTTCCTACATGGCAGGGCAGCGTGGCGTCCCCTAGCTCATTGGCACTGCAGCTGTCACCCACAGGATGGGCAAGTGGCAGGGTCGATGGCTCCGCGGCATGGTTTCTGGCAGCGGCCCCCCCCTCGTCCTCGCCCAGTGAAAGGGCAGAGATGGGGAGTCCTGTCTCTCAGAGCACTGATCAAGGGCCAGGCCTCCACGAGCCGTCGTCAGAGCTAAAGGTCAGCTAAGGCCAATGGATGGGTCCTGTGTGCGCGTCCTAAGGAGTGACTCATTCTCACACCCGAGGAGTGAGTCTATGTCGCCTGGGTTTGTGCTGAACCCCCCCGACTCTTGGTGGCCACACGAGGATGCCCGTACCTCTCAGAATAGCTACCGACTATACCCCAGACTACACTTGCTCCACTCCCACTCTTTTTGTGTGATAATAGCCACATTGTGCATTATAGTTGCTTTTAGAGATATTACCACCTCCTGTCAAATTAAAAACAACCTTCCCTTCTAATTTTCTCCAGCCGAAAAATGGCTTAATAAATGAGCAGGCCCTGATTTGCACTGTTGATCACACAACAACAGAATCGCAACCAAATTGCTCGCCCACAGATCGTGCTCATCATCACTGAGTGACAAGTGCTGCCTGGTGTGGTTTACATTAATGCAGCCCGGCTGTGAAAGGGGATAATTGTGGTGCTAAATGCTGCAGAGGCTGACAGGATCCATTTCTCGACTTGTCAAGGGCAGCGGTGATAGAGAAGGTTACGCCGGGGTCCACACACACACACACTCACACACACACACACAGCTAGATGAACCGACCTGCACCAACATGCGTGCACACAACACGGGCACATCAACACACACGTATGCAGACAAAATCAGCCGCACTCCACATAGAGATGATTGTCTCTTTCCTCTGTCAGGTTTTTCTATTTTTTTTCTCCAGCCACGGAGACCTCATCCTGGGAAATTGAGCAATTTCTGATTGAAAACAATGCCGGTAATTAGAGCACTCACTATTTGTAACCACTTGGCATTGCATTAGCATGCAAAGCTGGCAGCCAGCTTATCTTGGGGAAAACGTTTGTTTCCTTAATTGCCCTCTTAGGACAAATGTGAAGGGGGTGGGTGGGGAAAGAGGAGAGTAAAATGTTAACGTGCTGCAGTAAGAATGGAGCCTGGTGTGATGAGGGGATGTGACTCCCTGAACGCAGGGGTTAAACTCCACTAATAGGCTGCATACAACACACATGGGCACGCACACATGGGCACACACACACACACACACACACGCACACTCAGGATAGTAACAGTGGATCACTTATACACCCACATATGGGCACACGCTTGCATTGGCACATGGGCACATGGAGGCACAGACAAAAAGGCAACTAAGATGAGCGCACACATTCCAGGACACGCACAGTTAGGCACAATTAACTCCATGGACATATACTGTAAAATTAGACATGCAGTAATTACAAGTATTCAGCACACTAATGAATTAAATGGCCCTTTCTTTAAACACAGAATCCATGAAGATGTAAAGCAGAGGACGAGCTCTTCTTCTGTCCACTCGGGGAGAATTAGAAATACTGGATATGTCACAAATGTATATCACTGTGTAACTTTAAAAATAAATAAATGATTCTCCATCTGCAGTATCTAGTGGATTGAAAGCGTTCTCCCTCTTCACCAAAGCTTCCACTTTATCCGACTATTTAAAAAAGATGAAACTGTAAATAGCTCAGTCCTCTGTCGTCCTTCTGTCCTTCATTTCTTATTGTTAGATTGGAGGCAGAGATGATGAGTGCATCATGTAAAATTCTGTGTCAGCGTTCATGTTTTTCCCAAAGAGAAGCTTGAGAGAATGGGAAGAAAACAAAAATATGTTTTATTGAACAATAAAGTATTTTATCAGACTTCTTTGAGTTCATTGCAGGAAGCAAATGTATCTTTTCCTTTTTGCAGAAGTGACTTGCTGCAGTAGTTAAAGAAAAACTTGTTGGATCTCAGTGGACCAGAAAGTGAGACTTTCTTCCTTTCACCGAACTCAGAGGAAAATGTTGTAAAACTTTCTCTCACATATAAAGACACCAGCATATTTAACCTACTTTTAATAACCATCTCTGCACATGGGAAACAAGTTTTCACAATATTTAGGGAAAATAAACTATTTTATTCTTTTGAATTCGACTGTAAAACTACCCACAGTTTCCTAAAAAATACATGTTTAAGCCATCACAACAAATTTAACATTAGTTACAAGAAGTGTTGATGTGAAGCTCTTTCTCTAATAATGCAGCCACTGAGGATGTGGCTTGATATCTGCTATATTGATCTGTTGAGTGTAATTAGCCCTTCACTCAGTTCAAGGAGTGTGGTATTTTTCCCACACGTCTGATATGTTTAAAAGAAAAAAGACAGTAAGAAAATAACCTCGTGGAATAGAAGAAAGTGCGATGACCCGGCGGAGTGTTCTCCTCTTTGAAGAGGTGATTACCACATGTTGAAAGTCTTCTCTGCTTTTCTCATAAAGACGCACAAAGAAGCACAATCGGTTCACATTACGCCAAATCAAAGTCAGACAGTCGCGGGTGTTTAGTCGATGTAAAGTCTAATGGAAACAATATTAGATTTAATTCTGTGCATTTGGACCACCGCCTCCTCCTTCCACTCTATAGGTTAAATGTTTATTTAATCCAATATGACTTTAATTCTGATGGTTTACGCTCGATTAGTCTCCGGTTATGTGCCACTGAACAAATCGGATTTTTCTCTAAATTAAGATATGACAATAATTTGACGGATTTCATTTCTCCCCGAGCATGTGCAACAAAGGGTCAGTGGTCATGTGCACAATAATGAGTTTTATTAAGTATTTTAATGTCAAAAACAATCGTCTGAATGCGCCTCAATATCCTGCAGGTAATTTACTCTTTAATAAAAATATCTGCCATTGAAAATGAAAACTTAGCTCAGTTTTAATAGCAACAAATCTTTACCAAAAATGATAATTAACTCGAACAAAACCAGCTGAGACAGTTGAGGCCGTTTTTGCAAACCCTCGTTTCCGTATGAAAAAAAGTTAACATTTCTATTAACTGCGTGAATGTGTGTTAAAATCCACAGCATCCTCGGAGCTACAGGTGGATAAATAATGATGGAACATCAGTGTGTTTGTGGGCCTGCGGGCCTCCTGATGCTCCACAGCAACTCATTAAAAAAATCCACATTAAAACACTTTATTCATTATTTCCAAACAGCTTTATCACAGCCACTAAAACGATAAAAGGGTCACAGTGGTTAGCAGCATATGCGTTAATGATGACCGATGAAATAAATAACTTTTTTTTCTCCGAGATAGTTTCTTATTCTCCACGAGGAGAAAGTGAACGTTTTTACGGTAATAATAAAAAGTAAGGACCGAGTTTCATCCCCCCGTCATCCAGTTTGTGTAAATTTAAATTAAAGCCACAGAATCGGAGGTGGCATCAAAACAAAATCACCTGACGAGGATGAGAGACGAGTGGCCGCGAGCCACATCCTCCCATCCTCCTCCCATCCGCCTCTCATCCTCTTTTCTTCCTCCTCTCATCCTCTGATATTAAGATGAAATACGTTTTAATTGGCTGCAGCCGTTTGTCAGTTATTTGGCTTAATTGATGCAAAATGCTGCGGTATTAACAAAAATGTGCAAATGTTTGTGTTTACACCTTGAAACACAGCGAGCGGGCTGCGGACCCTGGGAGTGCGTGTGCGCGCACCGTTCCCTGGTCATTTAAAAAAAACAAAAAAACACTTCAATCAATCAATCTGCAAATGATTTCTGATTCGGTGATGAAAGGTTTTCATCCCTGTCTGCGCGTCAGAAGTTAAAACGCTGGATTTGTAATGTGATGAGGAGTTTGAGGCGTGTTCCTGGAGACTGGGAATGAATTCTCTGTTTAGTTTGGATTTGATAAAAACCCAAATAGCAGCCGCACCAGCCCGGTGGTGATGACTGATCCCCTCAGATCAGCTCCGGCTGCAGGTCCGGGGAATGTAAGACTTCCTGGAAGTTGTGAGCGCCAGACTGGCTTTGGGAGATGTGAATCAGGGTCCGTGTGTGTACACACCATGTCACACAAAAGCAGGGGCTAATCCACCTAATTTACACAATGCACAGGGCCCTGTTTACACGGGATAGAGCCTCACTGGGCCCCTGCCTCGTCTCCGCCTGTATCTCACACCGGCCCGAGGTGCACACGTTCATCCTCTGCCTCTGTCTCATGTGAATAAAAGGTGAACGAACCGAAAAAATCTGCCACAAAATAAGGCAGAAAAATGTAAATATAAAGGAGAAAAGAGATTATTTCATTTAGAAGGAAAAATCAGTCACTTTTTTCAGATTTTTCATGGAGATGTATTATCAACCATGTTAGTTTTAGATTTTTATTTCCCAAATTAACGTCAGAAATGTGGGAAAAAATGTCCAAAGTTGATCTTCATTTATTTATTGGACTCATATGAGGATCATGCATCAACTCCGTGTAAGAGAGTCAAGTTTTTGTTTATGTATTTAGACTGAAATATCTAAATGGTAACGGATGTCATAAATGTGGAGTTATTGGACTCAGGCCTAATTCATAAAAACAAATTTAAAGACAGGCACCTGAACGCGTCACACAGACCAGCAAAAAGCAGAATTTGCACAAAGGGAGTATTGTTTTGTGTTTTTTTACGCACAGATAGAAAAATCGAAATTCATAATTTTACATGAAAGTCTTTAAAGTGATAATGATTTAACTTAACTTATCAAACCCAGTTTAATAGTTTAGTGTCAGTTTTCTGAAAATATTCCCATCTGCTGCTGAAATACTTGTTTGTGCTTCCAACCCCCCCCCCCCCCCCCCCCCTCTCCCAGTTTATCAATGGTGTTTATTCCACAACAAACCGAAAACTGCTTGGGTCCGAAATGATACCACATTTCTCCACAAAGTCCTCCCCCACATTTTAAAAATGTAGGCCAATTAAAACCGATATAATGAAATGTATTGTGGTCAGCTTTTTTTTCGCATGGGACTATTTTAACAAAGGATTTTGTTCTTAATATTTATTCAACACACACACACCCACACACACACACAGACACACACACACAAAACAAATAATAGTGACTGAATTCATATTTAGACACAGAATTTTTTTTTCTTCCATCTAAAAACTACTCCAGTGTCCAATAAACCGCAGGGAGGGGCTGAAGCAAGAGGCCCAATGTTTCTAGATTATTTTTGTCTCCTTTTCGTTTTGGAGGCATCTTGTTTGAAAGGGGCCTCTAACGTAAAATAAATTAAACAATAATAATGTCAATGTAACTAAAGAAAGATACATTTGAACAAGACGCTTCGGGGAACAGCACTAAATAAAGCATGATCTTATTTTATTAGACTATTATAGGCGATGAATCAAGAGACCTGGCAGCTGAGATGATTAATTACTTTCATTAGCGTCGTATATCTGCGGGTTTTTTTTCAACTAAGACACCTTTATCTCCTCCCAGTCTGTCTGTAGGTTTGTTTTACTGTTTCCATATAATTAGGTTTTTATTTTTTATTTCTTTCAGAAGAGGTTAGCGGTGGTAGGGGGTGGGTGGGGGTGCGGGGAGGGGAGGGGGTTCTGGGTAATTACTTTGGCACAAGCAGGTAAATTCCGCCGCTAAATTGAAATATTCCGCTTTAATCCTCCTTAAATCCCGAAATTCTCAGGAGTCGAACGCGGAGCTGCGGCTGCGCGTCTCAGGTGAGCGCGCACGTCGCAGTGGGGGGTGGGGGTGGGGGGTGAACGCATTTGTGTGAGCGTGTGTGTGTGTGTGTGTGTGTGTGTGTGTGTGTGTGTGTGTGTGAGAGAGAGAGAGAGGGGGGGTCTCATCGCGCCGTCATGAGCATAAAACGAGATTACTAGATCTTTATCACCCCCCCATCCCCACTACCTCACCCACCACCCCCCCCCCCCCCACTGAACTGAACCTCATGTGCAGATATATGAGGGGAGTTGTTGCATAACAAGCAGAACATGAACACCCTTTTTTTTTTTTTTTTGTGACTCGAACGAATAAGTCATAAATGAACTTCCCTGGGAGTGAGATTGTTTGTGTCAATGAATCAGGATCTGCATTCTTCATGTCTTTATTTAGCTTATGTGACTCTTCCGCCTGCCAAAGTGTCCTTGGGCAAGATGCTGAATCCCAATGTTGACCCTTCTCATAGAGAAAGTGATGCACATAGAAGTATGGATGTGTGTGAAAGGCAGAAAGCTGTACTGTAAAGAACTTTGAGGGTCACCGAGACTATAAGTGCTGCATAAATACAGACCACTAATCTAGCGTAAAGACAACCTGAGAAAGATCAGCTCTTAATCCACAGATAACAACACAACATGTTGATTTGCAGAAAGGAGAGCTGCTCTGTCACTAGTCAAGTGACAGAAACTGATTCATTTGTTTTAAAAAGTCATAAATAAACTTCCCTGCCTGTTTTCCTTCAACAGTGAGCTGGTTTATGCAAATGAACCGGGAGATGCAGTCTTGATATCTTTGCTTTGCTCGTTGCAGAGGAGCTTTCTAACATTTGCCACATATTAAAAATAACTTCCCAAAGAGGAAAGATAAATGCCAGTGATGCAGCGCCACATGAAATCTGACCTGTGGTCTGTGAAGTTGCTTTCAAGTGCAAACAAATGGTGTTTTATTATATATCATATAGGAAGGAAACTCCCACACATCACATCTAAAACTCCACAGCATCTGTAGCCTTAAGAAAATCAGAGTCCAAAGAAAACAACACAACTCTGCAAATTGAGTTGCTTAGAATGTTCAGCGTGTTGTGTCATGTTTGATATCAACATATTGATTCGCCTCAGTCGGTGCTAATAAGAGAGCTGCTTAGTCGAGTGACAGAAAGTGAATTAATTGTTTAAATGAGTCATAAATAAACTTCACTGTGTGTTTTCCTTCAACATAAGAGCCAGTGAGCGTGTTTATGTTAATGAGTCAGGACGTGCATTCTTGATATCTTTGTTTTGCTCATTGTTGAGCATTTGCCACATATTAAAATACAATTTTCCTCTTATATGACTGATCACTTCTAAAATCTCCATGCCAGGTTGTTTTTTCTTCCTTTCCCAGTCTCTTTTACAGGAGTGAAATTTCTGCTTGTCACGACGCCGCCTCAATTTACCTTTTTCCCTGTACCTTTAATTTCTAGTCTCCAGGAATGAAAGGCTGAGCCTCAGCTCTGGCAGCTCCCGTGTCAGTCTGTGCAGGAGTGGCTGACAGAGAACAGCAGAGGCAGATCGCGTGCTAAAATCGCATCACTAGAGACCCCACATCAAAGCAGACCAAACCTCATATCAAGTGAACTTTTTAAGCCAGAAAGACTGCGTGACATCAGAGCACCTAAAATGTGACTGTCATGTTTTTTTTTTCCCCCCCTCCAAACTTAGCTGAACGCTGCCTCAAAGGCTGGAGGAGCGTTCAGTGGCAAGCTCTGTTCAAACGTGCACAACTAAGATTAGCAGTCTTTGTCTTACCGGGAGCCTCAAAGACCAATTAGATTGAGAGATCGGTAAAGAGGAATTTGTCAAAAATAAGTTGATAGATATCACTTTGGCAGCGAGCAGACATGGCTGGGGATTTCACTCAAGCGCAGCCATTGACAAGGCACTGTCAGAAAATGTGTCATCTCCAGCAGACCTGCCAGTTGACAAGGACGCAGCTTGGGATTGAGGCTGATCAATTCCCAAACTGCCAGCGAGGAGCGGCTCTGATAGTGGCACTTTATTTTGTAAAGTAAAATAATAATAAAATGAGGTACTGTCTTTTCTTGTTGTTGTTACATTGTCAACTTTATATTTGCATCACAGGGCTGCGCCAATCCCAAGACGCAGAAGTGAGAAAGTGTGTGCAGCAGATTTTGGGTTGAAAAAACAGAAGAGGAAACAAAAAATGAAGCAAGGAGTCATATTTATCTGGGGTTTCAAAACTTCGACCTTCCCGCTTTCACGTCTGGACACACTCACGGAAGTGGCGCACAGAGCACATGTCTGGTTTTGTTGTTTAATGTTCGCCAATTCAACACGTCTGATACTTGGGTATGTCTTCGGCCACCATTTCTATTTAAGTGAAATCTGATACTCAAAGCACTTTCCTCTTCAAAGTCGCCTCCTGTTGTGCTTTGTGACCACAATAGTGTCAATCTCATACTTTCAAACCCTCATCCCTGTGTCAGCGTTGAGTAGCTGTCTATATACGTCTCCGAAAAGACTTGAGGCTTTGATGGCTGCTCCGAAAACAGTTGGGAACATTATGACAAAATCCAGTGTGGAAAAATAAACGCTATTGATGTGGCTGCACACGAAATCTGACCGGTGATTTGTGAAATTGCCTCCACGAGCAACAATGTTGTGTCTGATTGTGACGACAGCTCAGAAACATTAGTGTGCAACCTCAGAAGCAGCTATAGGAAGGAGACTCCACCGTCAGCTGTGAGTCACACATGCAGAGCGTCTGTAGCGTAAAGAAGAAAACTCCAAAAGATCATCTCTGGATCCGCAGAAAGAAACGCAACACTTCACTGCTCGCTGGGCTGCTCGGGATGTGTCATGTTCACAATCACCATATTGATTTGCCTCAGTTAGTGGTGAGAAGAGAACTGCTTTGATCAGGGAGTCGAGTGACAGAAAGTGAATTCATTGTTTAAATCAGCAAAAAATACCAAACATTTCTTGGTTCCAGATGTTCACATGTGAGTGTTTGCTGCGATTCTTTGTTCATTTGATTTAAAAAATCAAAGACTTTCAGGTTTGTGGACTGGCGGTCAGACAATACAAGCAATTTAACAACTTGGAACGGCTTTCTTTCCCAAAGAAATGTCTAACATTTCATAGAATAACAATCAATTAAAGGACAAAAATCAACAGATGAAACTAGAGAAAAGTCTTAACCTACCCCGGTGATGCATTATACTGTAATTCTGTCTGACATGAATGTTTTTCTAATTAAATTTCTAGCATCATGCACTCTTGTTTTCACTGATACAATGGTGGAAGATGTGAGCATTGTGGACATGTTAGACAGAAAGGCTCTTAGTGTTGTCCTAAACAAGAGCCATTTGAAAAGAGTGCGTTTGAAGCCCCGCCAAGTGATTGGGAATAATCAAATGACAATAATCAGATGAAAAGAGAGGCAATCTCAATAAACTTTGTCATTCAACCATTCAAGGTTCAATCATATCAGAGGTGTTTTGCATAACTATGAGACCCGGGTTCTAATCCTCAAAGGGTTTTGGCGCGACGTGGCTTTGCACTGTAGTCATTCAAGGTCGCAACCCGGTAGGAAATATGGGCTGCCATAGCAACACAAAGATGGCCTCTAAAGGCTTAGCATAATTCTTCCCTAATAGAAAAATAACAGCGGCAAATCCTGTCCTTAGTGAACTGGCTTATTTGACAGAGGCAGACTCCCACCTGTGAAGCACATAGTCACCACACCAACGCGCTAAGACGACGATAAGATGAAAAAGAGCCCGTCACTGGATGGGGATGGGCGGCCAAAGCTCAAGCCAAGTTCTTTCTCTTCTCTGAAGCTGAAAACAGCCCACAGTGTGTCTCTGGCCAGCTTTGGCTTTTTTTTTTTATTGAAGCTGGACAATATGAGCTGCCAAATGAATCATACTCTCTACATAGTACTTAACTCTGGACTGCTTAAGCCATACACTGAGAAAAACCCTTTGGCAGGAGAGAAAAGGGCCCATAGCATCAACTCTCAGCTTGTGATTTTTTATTTTTTTTTACCTTCTCTCTTAAAATTATTTAAACGAGAGAAGAGTTTCTGGACGCTTGGGCTGTTTGTGTAGAATCCAATGTGCATTTGAACTTATTGTAATAATGACACATCTTTGTACATAGTTATCAGCTGGAATGTAAAGGCCTTCAGTGTCAACGTGGAACCTTACGTCCTGTACCTCTATTTCCACTTCTGGGGGGGTGACCCTCCTCATGAGGGTCAGTCTCCTGCTTCACCTCTGGCCTCTCTATTGTCGGGCTCCTTGGAAGAGGGGCTCCGCGTTGTATTTCGCTTGGTTTGTCAGACTAAACTGGGAATCGCCTCCAACGAAGCTCATGGTCGATACCTTTCTCTTTCAAATGAATCCCAAACGCAGACATCACCAAACAGATTACACACGTATCTGCTAGAGTGACACCAGCGTCAGTGTTTACACGATGTTCTCGTGCCAGTAATACGGCACCAGGATGTTCCAAACCCTGCCTGGTAACTGTCCTCTCCACCCTCTGATTGTGATCACAAAATATGTGATTCCCCCCCCACCTCCCCACCTCCGCTACCCCTCCTCCCACTTTGTTGCCAGGTACCACAGAGATGGATTCTTGTCACTGTGTGAGTTGCATCAGGATGATGAGCGCCGGGGAGCGAATAAATTACCCCGGCACACTTTAGAGTGGGAGGCGTGTAAGCATCAGGCGCCACAGCAGTGGATCGCTCTCCGCGTATGGAATCGCTAATGAGGAGCGATATCCAGCGATGTTGCAGCCGCGGTGATCAGGCTAAAATCAAAGGCTTCATGAAGTCATTACTGTCAAAGCTAGCTCCGCGAATATCCAAATGATTGCCCGACACGGGTTTCTGTAAAAGGTATATATGGTGCTGTTGTGTTCCACGTGATGGCTGCAGAGAGAGAGAGAGAGAGAGAGAGAGAGATGGCGTTGAGGGATGGCGTGTTTCCTCTGCACCTGAGTCAGCCATTTTTATCCTGACTGGATTTCTGTTTATTCACTACGTTCAGCAGCTAGCGCCTCGTTGTGCGGCTCCGACGCTACATCTTCCTGTCAGTTTCCCACTATGGACGCCAGCCACTTGTCTTATTCAGCTACGTTTTAAAGCGTATTCTAGCCTGAGTATAATCTCATCCTTGTCGCTGCTGTTTTGCTGCTTCGTAACGTTCACAAGCTCCTAGTTGAGATGACAGAGCAGAACTGGAAGGAAGATTATTATTATATCATAATGTCCTCACGGCTCAGGGCGGCAGAAGCCACATGTTACCTAGCCGCTGTATCAATAAAAGAATCACTTAAAGGCTGAAACGATTCTGGGATTAATATCTTAATTTCATTGAGGATGAATTCTCGCTATCTTAACATGTGCTACTTGTGCTTGCGATAACCATAGGAGCGATGTATTAGTGCACTAAAGGGACGTTTTTCTCATGCAAATGAGCGCTCCCCAGCTTTCTTTTCTTATCAGTTCATCTTTTTGCTGTTGGGCAAATATGCAAAATTCATTTATTAGTATTCTATCCCTCCCATTATTTTAAGACTTATTTCATTCCAAAATACCGCCATTAAAAACAATTCCTTCTCCTTTGTGCGGTTACACCTTGAAATTCGGCTCTCGCTACCTTTGGCAATGAAAATCTCTTCTTTGGATTCCGTACATTCCCGCGGCTTGCCTATATTACGCACTGATGCACAGTGGTGGCCGCACATTAAATGGGCAATGACTTTTATAATGATGGTTGTGTGAGGGACTGAATTTGTTTGACTGCAGAGCCTCGGTGGCTCTGTGAATAACAGAGCGGCGTAATTAAATCAACAATGTATGGATGGACGTCCGAGGAAAGGCCAGACTCGGCTCCCCGAGGGGAATCCCACTGAACGTCGGCCCGTAAGCCTCCTGTTTCGCAGTCTTTTGCAGGGGCACCTTTCTACATCAAAGCTTGCTCAGCACCACGTCTCAAAGTACCACATCTCCAGGAAAGAATGGCCTCTGCTGCGATATGGACACCTCTGGCCTCATTTAACGTGCATGGCCCCCTCCCCCTCCCCGGGCATGAATCCGAGGATAGAGTGGCTCTATCTGACGAGATCACACAGAGAGTTGCGGGAACTTAAAGGCAAAGAGTTACCGTGCATCCTACCAGGAGTCTCAAAAGGCTTCTATTAAATCACGTTCAATATGCCGGTCAGGGCTTTCAAAGTGCTGCACAGCCTCCAGCCCTGGAAAAACTCAAAGGGCACCAGTGCACATTCAGTAAGGGGAATCTGGCCCCCATTAATATAATGAGTCCAGGGTATTAGTATGCCACAGCCAGTTGTGAAGTCTCCCCTTTTTTCATCTCTGGTGGAGTTTTCAGGATAGATCCATCAACTTGGGAGTGACAAAGCTGAGCGGGGAACGAGGTGTGCTCATCTAATCTGAGATCAGTTCCCAGCCGTCAGTCCTCCGAGGGCAATTTCCAGTGGTGAAGACGTCTGTGAGCGAGCTGGAGATCCCGCTGAAGAATGCAGAGTGGCACATTTACTGTCACCAGGAGAACTTTGCTCTCTACCATGATTGCATCCTCAGAAAACACACGCCAAACTATGGGCAGGGGATTGGTGCTTGGATACATATTTGCATAACATATTTGGAAACATGCTGTGGTCATTATAGCACTGTGAGTTTCTCTTTTTTTTTTTTTTTTTTTCATTCACATCTTGTCTAGACTCACTTCACAGTTAATTAGCTCGGTAAACAGGAGCGCTGCTTTGTAAAGCTCTAACACCTGACTTAAAGGAGAACGCACAGCCCGGCGCTGTACAGTGAGCCGACACGCAACTGACAGTCACCTGTAAGAGATTACACAGACAGCGGAGTTTGCCAGGGCCTGTCAACCAGGAAGTAGCAGCTGCTGGAGCTAATTAAAAGCAAAGGAACATGGTAACATAGCCGAGCTTCAGGGCTACATCAAACACTCCTCTTCATGCCAGTCCGGAGTCTCATCTCTGGGATGTGGAGGCCCTCTGTGACCTGTGCCGGCGGCCTGCTGGGCTCCAGGGCTGACCCGCGAGCTGAGGGGTGAACCAGCGTGGGTCAGGATCACTGTGGGGTGCACCTGGACCAGACTTACCTGCCTCTGTGTATCTGCATACCGAAATGTGACCATGCGGGCGCGTGGGCGCGGGTACGTGGACTCTGACCTGCACAACAAAGGGAAAGAGAGAGGCCTGGGTGAGAGGTCAGCAGCAGAGAGGAGGCTCGGAGAAAAACACACGTAGGACGCATTGGCCAAACACGATCAGAGGGACACATGTGGGCTGAGGCAGAACCAGATGCCCTCAGATGTCCCGATGAAACATAAACCCAATGTAAACACGCCGCCTCCGCGTGGTTCGAGCGGCGGTTATTCATAATTCAGCGATAAGCTTCAATTAGGAGTCAATAATGCTGCGTTTATCAGGTCATCTCTGATAAGAAATATTACATTTGCCCACTTACAAATTAAAAAGCCCCTCCAGATTAGCATCTCTCAAAAATAACACTGAGCTCAGCCGTAATGAGCGCTCTCAGGGAACAAAAGTACCTGAAGCCCACTGAGGGAAGGTTGTTCCAGCCAATATTTATAGACATGTGATAAAAGAAAAAGATAAAAGAACAGATATTTGACTCTCTCCCGTCGGCCTGTTTCTTCTCAGAATCTGTATGTCAGCCGCAGAGCTTGTGTGTATCTAACCAGAAGAAACATACCCAAACAAATCTCTTATGAAACTTACGCTCAGATGCAATCTAAGCGGGTAATAAACCAGAAAAAAATAATGGAAATATTTTTATCCCATAATAGAAAATATTTTTTGACCTCAGCCAAATTCCTTCCCGTTAATTATGAGTCAATCCGTCGATGCTTCTGCGTGAATGAGCAGCAATTTCTCCGCGTTTCAATTTTCATCACTTTCTGTGTTCCTGTTTACTCACTTAAAAGTAATTTAGAAGATATTTAACAGCGTGGCGCGGTGGACGAGCACAATCACAAATAGGTGACGGTTGCAGGGCTGATTCAACGTTGACTCTAAAAGGAGTGTGGCAGAAGGGTGTGGGCGTCGACTGTGTGCAGTGATCTGGCCCCTGTGAGGTGGACGGCTCCGTGTGCCGCGGCTCTCGGGGCCGGACCTGCTGCCATATCTGGGAAGATATCTGCAGTGCGGCCCCATGGTGCTTCTCCCCAGGGAGCCAGGCGGCAGCACATGGGCCACCTGAAGCAGGTCTCTGTCTCCACCTGCTACACAGGGCACTGACACAGCCTCACGCCGGGCTGCATGTAGGCCGGCCCGTCTGCAGGCATGTCACTGTCAGCCGAGACACATACCAATTTGCCACTGGGCTTGGGAGGTGAATACGGCACAAATATGCAGACGGCATGTTCGAAAAATGCACCAAATCTTTACAATAGCGGCGACAACTTCAGTGAAGCCCAATGGATATTTTGCGTGCCTGCCGAGTCGTGGGCCGGAAGGAAATGAGAAAGCCCTTGACTGGATTTTGAGGGCCTAACATTAGTCTGCCACCGTGGGCAGCCCAGGTTCTCTTGTTGTGTAAAATAGAGTGAAGGCAACTTTCCGCTTCACGTGGTTCTGGCTTCATGCTCTGAGTGACTGGCTGTGAGGGTCTGACTGCTGTGTTCTTTCAGCAGCGGACGTGTGGTCTCAATCTCTTTACACCTTTCACTGGCAGGCTCCTCTGGACCAGGCCTCCCCGAACTGTGTAATCAGCAGATGTCTTTATAGAGCAGCCCACTGCCACACCCTGCATTCTTTTGCCAATTTCATTTTTGGCAATGTATAATTTTTTCTTTTTTTTCAGATTCTTCTTATTCCTGAGAGCTCAGCAGCCACGTTGAATCTGAACTTAGTGTGCCCCAAGGTTAAAAACGTCGCTTCATTCAGCAGTTTGAATTCAAACGCCCGAGTGACATATCCACAATGAACTTAGATTAGTCCTTTCACTACCTGCACAGACCTGCTGATTTCAACAAACTGACGCGGAGCAATTCCACAGAATCCTTCGCCCTTCACACTAAAGACAAAGTCACACCAGCGGAGCAGTTTTCCACCGTCACCAGAGCGGGAAGATTTTCAGGAAAAATGACTCACTGATAATATTTTGGCTGCAAAACAAGGTCACCTGAAATACTTTACACACAAAACAAAACACACCCACAGCAGGAAGACAAATTATGCCGAGCTGTGTCATTAAAAGGCATCAGAGAATAACCAACAGGAGGTAAATAAAGAAAATCAACAAATCTGCAGTGCACTGTGTTAATGAGAAGCTTTGTTTGGTCTGTAAACACCCTCATTATTTCAAAATCTACAAAATGTACAATAATTAGAAATTAATTTAACAGTGACATTAGAGATATTGTACTAAAAATATTGTAAAAAAATTCTTACCCTTAATGCCTGTCTCCACTATGATGAAACGAACATCATAATCATACGTGTTTAACTTCAGCTTTTTTTTTTTATTTCATTCTTCTTCTTATATCTTATTCCACTAAATTTCAGAGGGAAATATTGGTCTTTTCATTTCACTGCATTTCATCTGCTAGGGTCCTTTCAGAAAAATATTTTGATTATCATACAAAAACAACCTACAATGAGTTTAAATGGTCATTAATAATGATTAAGCTACGCTAACAATATTTAAGTAAGGTTAAAATTATCAAAAAAAATTACGAAACCGGTTCAAACACTGAATTGCCGTGTGTGAGTGGTTATCAAAACAAATATAATAGTAAGAAACAGCAATATGATCCCGACAAAGGCCGCCTTATAAATATTTCTACTTTTGATGAATACTTTTAGGCTTCACACACTCCTGCGCAGAAGCGATGCTAAACTTTTACTTTCCAAACTATCTCTACAGTCTAGTTTCCCAACTTCAACTTCAGCAAAGAATACAATCAGCCAACTTCTGTCTCTGTGAAAGTCAAAGACTGTTTCCCAAAACTAACTTTTTCGCGGACTGAGCATCATCACATCGTCCATCAACACAGCCTCACTCCACCCGGTGTGGGCATGAGGAAACATGTATTTTCAGGAGCACGAGCACCACCCTGGGCACAGTCAGGGCACCGCCATGCCAGTGTCCTTTGTCTGTCGCCATATTCAATATTGCTGCAGAAGGTGGCAGACTTGATGGGGATTGGGTTCTCGTGAATTGAGCTGTCAAAATTAACAGCATTTCTGGTTTGAATAAAAAGGCAAACTGGGTCACGCGCTGAGGCAACAACTGAGACCCAAGAGGGACGCCATGATGTTTGGCGCCGAGAAATCCTTCATTACTCCGTGTTATCACATATCACGGGATATTCTCAAATCTCTCCTCAAGTCGGAAATAACCTGGCAGTTAGTGCATCTAATTATTTCACATAATTGTGTTATGTTAAGAGAAATATAAAAGTGTTGATACTTCTGTCACTTACTCCTTAATGTCTAACCTGACCTTTGCAAGCGATCCTGTTAATGACAACTCCATGAATTCACTTTTTATTAATTGGCGCCATTGCGAGGTTAATGACCCCGAGACTGTATGTGTCTGAGGTGTGTGAGTTTGTGTGTGTGTGTGTGTGATCCAGGTATTACAGATTTTCGGGGGGGGGAATTGTCTTTCTTATGGGGACAAAATGAAAGTCCCCATAACGTAAATCTTAACATTTTAAGGTGAAGACTATTACTAGCATAACAATCATCATCAGAATCAGAATCAGAATCAGAAGGTATTTATTGCAAAGTAGGTTTACACCTACCTGGAATTTGCTCTGGTTATTGGTGCATACAATGAACATAGAAACATAAAAACACAATAAATACAACACGCATAAGAAAAACAATAAAAAACAATATATAAAATAAAAAGATATAAAAGATAAAAGATATAAAAAGTAAAGTAACAAGTGAATTGCAAAATGCTAAACAGTAGAACAGTGTCAAATTGCAATATACAATGTAATGCAATATAATATAATATGTGTTAATTTAACACATCCTTGAGGTGTGGGGGCGGAATAAAAGTCCTCGTCAGGTGGGGGTCCAGGGCCTTGTTGATAAGTCCAACTGTAGCTTGGAAGAAGCTGGTCCTGTGGCGTGAGGTTAGCATAAAGCGAGTAGTTAACGTTAAAATCGGAGTCTATTGGAAATGAATGTCCTAAGTCAACACAATGTCCTCTGTGTGTGTGTGTGTGTGTGTGTGTGTGTGTGTTTCATAAGTGGCAATGTTAGACTTGTTTACTTGGAAAGCTATTTTTTTTTTCTTCCCGCTGCATTTGGTGACAGATCGGGTCTAAATTACATTATATCTTCACAGTTGTGACTCACGCGCCTCAGTGCTACAGAGTCAGGCTGAGGTTTTGTGAGGTTTCACACTTCACACGAGGACGGAGGAGGACCAGGTCGCCTCGCTCCATCTTTTAGTTTATCACTTTGTGCTGGGACTGAATGAACCAGTCGCTCAGGCCACTGTGCACCAGCCAAACCATTCTGTTTCCTCATCTCCTCACTGGTTTATAACCACAACACCAGTACAGTTTCGGTTCATAAAACTGAGACAACCTGCAACACTATTACTAAAATACTGCAAAGGCTTTAAAATGTGAAAACAAGTCAGCCGCAAATATTTTGACAAAAAAATAAAGTTAGCATAACCACGGGTTAGCTTCCATGCCAACAACAGCGCTACACTTTTTAGCGTGGCTTGGGATTTTTCTGCTGGTGTCCTCACTGATCCGCAGGTGGGGGGGGGGGAGGGCGTGCAGGGGAGGGGAGGGGAGGAGGGGAGAAGAGGGGGGGGGGGTTGCATTTTGCTAATATCGACGCTGCTCCTCCAACATTAACGTTGCACTAACACTTTGAAACTGTGCACGTTACTGTCGGCCCGCCCCCCCCTCATCAGCCATGTTTGTTTTTGATGGTGTTGTGCTAAAGGCTAACTGCTATACAGCACCTCCTGGTGCTCCCCCGGAGGAAACTTTGTTTTTCTTCCTTTGGAATAAGGGATGCACAAATGTTAAGGTAAACTAAAGAGCTTTTTTTCTTTTGCATGTGTGAAATTTTTATTATTTTGTTCTTTTTTTTCATGATTTAAGAAAATGGTGTGAACTTGTAATGTTACTGCTGAAGGGATCCAGGTTGTGTGTGAATCTGGGGCCTTGAAGATGTGAGGATTTGGGCTGATGATTGTGTTTGTGTCCAAAGATCAACTTCACACACTCCACAGGTAACTTCCTGCTCTGCACTGCTGCCCTTTAACTTTTCTCTTTTTCGGCTGAAACCTGACTATATGGCAGAAGAAGTATTAACTGGGACACGTCTTTTTTAAGCTTGAAGTGTGGAGTACTTGTTGACCACCAGAGATCCACTGCAGTGTGGCCCCTGTGCTCTAAAGCTTTGCTTACGCTCCGCTTTGGCACACTTGTTCTGTCCTGAGCTGCCTGTCCTTCAAATCCAGGGCTTAGTATGAGTTGGGGCACAGAGGAGGGATAAGGGCTGTCACTGCTGCTGCCGGGGTGCCCACACCAGCAGTGTGTAGAAACTAATAAAGACACACACTGGCAGGACCCCGTCGTCCAAGCAATGAGATGTCACCATAAACAAGCTGCAGGAAGTTGGCAGTCGACTTCCTGGTTATATAACGTGACCCATTTTTACTGCAGGGAAGATTTTAGGTCCCAATCACGTGTGCAGGACGAATCTAAATTGTGTGAAACCGAAATGGGAGTAAGATTCGTTGGTTTTTACAATCAGGCTCCAGTTGTTATTCTCCTTGAAGCAACAATGTGCTTTTAAAAACCCGAAAGCTAAAGGTGACTGAGATGTCCTCTCTGGGGCGGTAGGACTTGCTCGTTTAAAGCCGGCTCCTGCAGTGAAATGTGAGCAGGTCACATATCATGCGTGTCATCTTTGCAGATGTTTGGTGACATGCAGAACATGTTCCCAACTCAAACGTGGTGCATGGCAGCTTTCAGCTCAGACACGTGTTGAGATGTGATGGGTTGTGATGGCAGGACAGCTGATACCAGAGATAACATGTCTTTTTATAATATCTAAAATAAACCTCAGCAGTCGAAGCACAGTGCTGACAAATATCAGATAGATGCGACTACCTTTCTGCATAGTTGAATGTTTAGAAGGCGCAGAGACGGAGAAGTGTCAAACGATCAATATTAAAGTAAAAATAGGTTAAACTGATATACAGTGTTTATATTTCTGGTAACTCTCTTATAAACATATTATTTATCTCCTCTACAAATGTATATTTATGCTTTGCTTTGATGAATTTAGTCATTTACCATCGATTGTCTGAATTGTAACCAAGTCAAAGAAAAAAAAGCCTCAAGTCTATAAGCAGGAAAATCACTCATGGGCCTAAAATATTAGGGTGCTTTAATTTGTGTGTGAAATTGGAACGTCTTTGAAGAGCATCCACAAAACCCAGCTCCCTATTTATTTCTCGTCAGGGCTGTGACTCTGACACGTCTCTTTTGTGCCCTAGAATTGTGGCCGGCCTCATTTAGGCCACGTTTTAAAGAACTATGTGACCAGAAGGTGAATCAGGTGAAGCAAGTTAACTCGACACAATTAAAACAGGGCCTCTGTGATATATGCAGGCCTCCCACCTCATTTAATAATTTTCCTCTCAGAGTCTAACGCTGTGCTCATAATACTCTCGTCATCATCATCATCTTCCTCATCATCATCATTTCAGTTTCCCATTTTCTATATATTCTAATTGGTGTCGAAAAACATTCAGAATATCACAACAAAATGTATACTTCGTATTTGTCAATGTTGGCATCAACACAGCACTGATCCATTTGTATTAAAATTGAATTAAAACAAATTGTCAATAACTGTCAAACCACACGTCTGTCTTTAGTTCACATTAAATCTGTCGCTTTTACCTCATTATCGTGATTTTAAAAATACGTTTCAATTATCCGAACTTTAAAAATGACCGTATTTGTGTAATAACGAAAACAAAAATAAGTAAGACCGCCACATTTTTTAAATAAATGGTTGACTGTTAAACTTTTAATTATCTGGATTAGCAGCACTCTGATTTCAAAATATATCTCAAATTAAATTAAAGCAGATAATAATGTAATTTATATTTTTACCAAAGCCGAAGTTGTGGGGAAGATGTTTTTTGTTTTATTTAATTTAACGTTTTGCAATAAATAAACTTCAAAGTCAATCATATTATGAAATAAATAATGTATTCAATATGTTAATGTAGAATAGAAATACAGGGTAATTTAAAAAACAATTAAAAATAAAAGCGACATTGTGCGATTTATATATTTTAATCGTTTTTATTCTGGTTTATAACATTAATAAAAATGTTTAATTGCTGTATTAACAAAATGGTTAACAGGGCTCTTATTTAAAAATTTTGATAATGACATTGACAAATAATGCTGAGTCAAAATAATACTTTACCGTGTCATTGATAGAATAAGCACAGGTGTCCCACTGAAAAACATAATTTTGATCAATTTTAATTTTTGGTTTTGACGTCTTATTCGCACTCAAATACTTTATTATAAAAAGAGACAATTACAAGTGGGTGTTGTAGCTTTCTATTCTTATTTCTTCGGAGGAGGAAAAGAAAGTTATTGAAAAATTCTTGCTAACTTTTTCAGCTTATGTCAGACGAATAAGAAATCTGCAAGAACAACGGGAAAGCAATTATGCTTATTTTGTGTTGGTTTAGCTGTTTGTTGAAGAAGCCATCTGTTTATAAATGTCTTTGTGATTCTTCTCAATTGTTTCTACATTTGTGAAACATAACGTACGGCATCAAAAGACAAGGCAATTCATTAGCTCTCTGTTTCAAGGTGCTATATAATTGGCAGAAGATGCTTTTATTTCAAGTTTCTCCTTTTTCTTCAAGGAACATTGTCTCGAGTAGGACGCTCTCATCACAATCTAATAATATGCAACGATAAATAAGACCCAGCGTTTTCTTGATCAAAAACTTGCGAGTCAAGTCAGATGTTTGTCTGAGATTGAAACGTGAAACTTCTCTCAGTTTGCAGAATGAAAGGCCACCATCTGTTTTTCATATGTCCATGTGCAGAGAGGACATTGAACTGTCAGCAGTGTCCCTCCTACTTATCAGAACACTTACACATCACCACAACACAAACCTTCAGCTCTGTACTGCTCCTTTGTATTGTATTTACATCCCTGGGTCAACAGTATTGAAGGAGCGAACAATAAACATTCGCTTGTTGACGGATGTTAGGTTAAAGTCATTCTTTTCGTTCCAAAAAATGGCAGAAAATCGTATTTTACGTGCAAAATCTTGCTACAACGTAAAGATGAAATACAGGTTTTATTTTTATACATGTTTTACGTATTTATTTGTTTTTTGCGTCTTTCTTTCTTGCTTCTCTTCTTTTCTACCTTTAACCTACTTAAACCTGTCAGGGAAACTTTAAACATTACAGAGCATATTGTAAAATCCCCCCACACACCTCCATAATCTAAACTTTAAAATCTGAGATCAGTGGGAAAGTACACTGGGAGAGAAAGTTACCAATCTCATCCTTTAAATCTCAATTACAAAGAAAACTATCTCTCACATGATTTTTCCAAAGTTAACCTAACGCATAAGGAGGAGGAGGAAAAAAAAAAAGGATAAAAATTTGAAGGCTTTCCTTGTGTCATACTATGAAGGCTTTCAACTGCAGCGTCTCAAACAGACTTTCATATGAAGCTGTCACATTTTTACTTATCTCATAACTCACAATTCCGGCTGAAAATATTTACATAGTCAAACTCATTCGAACACTGAAGTCTGTTGAAGTGTTTCTTTTTTATTTACGTAATCTCTCCGTAAATTGTGTAATCTGCAAACTATTTCATGCCAAGAAAACCAAATTGCACATTTTTAAAAAAGAGAGCGAATCGCGTGTGTAATATTACAGCGCAGACTTTCTATGGGGAAACTAAATGTGCGAGAGCGGAGAATTTAGCAAACGGGACAAAACGAGAAAAATTCTACGATGCGGCGTGGTGCAGCGCCTCAATGTAAAGTCAACTGGGAACGTGCAGCATCCTGAGAGATCCAGCTCCATCTTCTTCCTGCCCTGTTAGCTTAGCAACAGCGGCCATTTTGTCTGCATTTGTGTAGGTCCCGGTGTCTTTCTCAGTTCGTGCCACGTGTCACTGAAATTCTGGTTGGTTGACGGTAAGCGCCAGTTTTCTGTTGAGATTTCGCAGGAATGAGATATCTCAATTTTGCACCTTTAAGCAGATATCCAGTGGATTGTATCAGGCATGTGTTGTGCATCTCCCAGGCATGTATTGCTTTCATTTCCTGCTCAGGATGTATCATACGGTGTTTAGCATGAACCACATGGCTGTCAGACAAATACACATGCATACAAGACACATGTGTGTGCGCACAATGTGGGTGCGCACACACCACACACACACACACACACACAAACACACATGCACACACACGTTAAAATAGGATGAGCTGATCCCTTCTAGAGTCTGCATCAACCACCCACTGCTCCCACCGCCAGAGCACGTAGAGAAGCCACCACAGGATGTATGAGCCCAGCTGTCCAGAGGTCACCTTGGCGTGTTGACTTGACTTGGGTGGATGCACAGAGGCAGAGTGGAGCTCCACCGTCCACAACGGCTCATCCACCCGCATGCGCTCAGCTCTCCACTCTTCTCGTGGTGGAGCCTTGGTAAGTAGCACAATCTGTACTTTTTTTTTTTTTTTTTACTAAAGTCAGCTGCAGCGGGGGGGAGAAAAAAACCCCCGTGATGGACAGACCTGCTGAAGACTGCGCTCGCTCACGTGTCAACTTTTCCCAAATCATGTCGTTTACTCACACGTCATCAATTAGTTAGAGAGCTGCTGATGAACGCGTTCCCTTTCAAGTTCGCCAGAATAATTCACTGGGAATCAATGCATTTTTAATCTATGGTGTTTCTCAGGAGCAGCTGGGAGACGACTGTAGGACACTTTGCTGAGGCTGAACTAGAAAAATGACCACACTGTACTGTAGAGGCTGCAGAGGGACAGTGTCGAGCTTGTGATCTTCTCTGCATCTCTGTGAAACAGCAGCTGAAGATAAGATAACGGCAAACACACAAAGATCGAGGAGATGGAACGACTGCAACGTGCTGATGTGCGATCTACATCAGGTTTGTGGGTCTGTTGTCACTTCACAGGCCGAGCTGCCAATCCTCAACTCACCAGGTACCTCTGCACTGTGTGTTGTCGCAGGCAGCTCTGCACACACACACACACACACAAACACGCACACAAGCCCACACAGACACTCACCTCAGCACTGCACTATTGGAAACACTGGAGCCTCATCTGATTCTGGTAAGGTCCACAATGTCCATGTACTGGGCACAGAGGGGTGAAAAAGCCTGGGAGTGAGGCCCCGAGACTGGGCTAGCTGTTTCCTGAGAGCTGACCACCCTGGTAAATATAGGAGAGCAAATCCTTTTCAGGTTGAGAGTATGACACAGGACTGCCACATAAATCAGTGCAGGCCCGGCACAGACTGGGAGCGCCATGGGAGTGGTAGGCGGCTCTACGGTGAGGTTTTTTGGTGAAGGATTATGGATTGAGACGTACAGCTGGGAGGCTAAAGTTACACTTTTCATTACCACTTCGAGGGGGTCTTGGCTGCCTGGAAGCCAGTCAGATTTGTGAAGACCTCTTTCTCCCCCTGGAATGGTTGTAATTCTGCAGGCGCATTCTTCACCTGAGGATAATTGTTTTTGATATGGCAAAAACAATTTGGCCAAACGCAATGGGAAATGCTTTTCTTTTTTTTCTTTCTTTTTTTTTTTTTCCTCAAACAGAAGAATGAAAAAATAAAGAAAAAGGAGAGGGCATTGTGAAAAAGTCCTCATTCACCAAAAGACCAGAGTAAAGAGAGAGCAGTATGCCCCCTTCTGGCTCTTTTCTTCTCTCCCTCTTTTCTTCTCGTCTTTTTTTCCCTGGCGTCTGGAGATGTGAAGAAATGTCTTTTGATCAGCTCTGACAGAGCCTGGGCCATGTGAAGAGGGTGGTTAGCGGGACTCTGCCAATCCATGCAAGGCAAAAATGTTCCTAATAAGAGAGTAATAAGCTAACGAGTGCTGGGTGTCTGTCTGATCCACATCCTGGGCACTGCCTGTGCCAGCACACCCAGCGTCTTCTGACGTGTTCGCAGCTCTCACCAGGCTTTGGACTGTTTGCCAGGTCACTGCGTTTCACCTGGACCGGCCCATATGCTTTCACCAATGGTGCAATAGTCTGAAATCCGAGCACCTCGTGGGCTCGGCAGAATCGAGAGAGCGGGTGTTTCTATTTCTGATTTTGCACAAATCTCTGGTTTTTCAAAACTGTTCAGAATGTAGGTTCCAATATGTTTTGTATTTGCTTTGCTGAGAACGTATAGGGGTGGAAAAAATAAAGTGCAGGGTCGGTTTCTGGAGAAGGAAATTTGTCTCACCTTGCCCACACAACATCAACGTGGGCTATTTCCACAACTGACTGCTTCCATTGTATGTGTGGGTTTGAAGTGGTCACATATCAAAGGGCTCTGTCTCTGCAGGGTGGATTCTCTGCTACTCTGTACAGCAGGGAGATAGTTACCTCTCACAGCTTCTCACTGCACCAGCCCAGCCCAAATAAACACATCACCTCCACTGCAGGGGGAGGAGGACAACAGCACAGCTGCCACCCCCCTTGCTTTCTTCCTACCCAGCAGCACCAGCAGCCAAGTCCACAGTGCTGCAGGGCATCCCAGGCACGAACAGGTGCTGCCGTGGTGGAGCCGGGCCGGGTCTTACAGGCCTGCGTGTCTCTGGGCCCGTGCTAAGTGCTGGATGTGTGAGGGCCAGACCGGGCCAGACTTTAATGGTGTGTTGGTGAGTCCCGGGCTCAGCGCTGGTAATTATGGTGGAGAGAAGGCGATTAGGCAGCGCTAAGCAGCCCAGCGAGGGGGACGGGCCCACACCCAGCAGGGAGGGGAGTCCTGCCATGGGAGGGACCAATCAAGTGTAAAGCAGAGCGCAGACCCTGGGCCTTGGTTCAGTGGGAAAAGGCTTGGCCACTGGTTCAGAGCGCCGCAACTTTCACGGATTAGTAGAGACACTATTCTGAAGACTGAAAGGGGGAGCACAGCACGGAGGCAGCATCAATGCATGCGTGCACACACACAAACACGCAGTCACACACAGTCTCTCTCTCTCTCTCTCTCTCTCTCTCTCTCTCTCTATGTCTCTCTCTCTCTCTCTCTCACACACAAAAAAAATCCACCAACAGCTGGGAGGAGGGCCACAGCCATTGCCATATTGCCATAGCAACGGCATATCTCACATTTGATCCCAAATGAAGACACTTTGGGCTGCAACCGAGATATTTATTCTTCCAGTTAATGGCAGCATTTTAATAGTTTCTCTCAGCGCTTGTAGAACGCTTCCCCCTGACTGAGTTAATGAGCTGCAATTGGAGGTGCTTGGTGCATCAGACGAGCATCTTGTCGTTTAGTGAATTACAGGATTTCTACACCGCGAGTTTAACTCGTGCGTTTATGTGGCAAAGGGGCTCCACTGTCAGCCGTAAGGACTTTTAAATTATCGGTTAAGCGTCGTCACTTCCTCGGGTCGACGGTGGAATTCGGGGCAAACAAATGGAATCACGTTTGAGAGCAGAGGTACTTTTAAACAAAGCAGTTTGGCCAAATTAGACGTTTTCCACTGCTCAATGCCTTTGGCTGGTCCAACAACTTTGAAGAACAAGCTTATGCTGTGCTCCACATGCATTCGATCCCTTTATCCAATTGGTTTTAAATGTAATTCTTGAAAAGCAGATAAGAAACCAGGGAGAGCCGTGAAACAGCAGGGTTGGCTGCTCTGTGGAAAGAAACGACCCTAGTCGCGATTAAATGACTAAAAATGACAAATTGGTGAAAGATTACTTTTCAAGAAACCGTTTGGTATCGAAAAAAGTTTTAAAGTGGTGCAAATCCAGTCAGAGGAAACACTTGACGCTTTCTTATAACATCGTGATACAAGAAATCAAGTAAATCGACCAATTCCATTTACTGTGTTGGCACTGAAAGGCAAAGTAGGAGTCTGTATGTCGAGTTAGTTAAGCGAGGGTATTTAAAGTAAAAACAAAGAAGAGTTAAGTATCACACTAACATCTGGCCGGGAGCGTTGAAGGATAAATTGGAAGTTTTCATCAGTTTTTCTGCATCGTGCTCATTTCCAGCGACTGTTTTGGTTCAGCTTTGTCCTCATTTTGGAAAGAGAGTAAAGTGGTGACTCTGATTTGTTTCTGGATGGGATTGGAGTATATGAGGGCTGGAGATCTATTCTGTTTAATGGCGTCTCTTCCCCAGACAGCTTGTGCGCGTGTGTTTGTTTGTGTTTGTTTTTGTGTGTGTCCATGTTTGTGTGTGTGTGTGTGTGTGTGTGTGTGTGTGTGTGTGTGTGTGTGTGTGTGTGTGTGTGTGTGTGTACGCATATGAGACTTTGAGATGAGGAGAGTACGCCTGTATTCCCCCATCCCATGCTTGCTTTTTGGTAGTATCATCCTGCAAAGATCTCTCTCTCTCTCTCTCTCTCTCTCTCTCTCTCTCTCTCTCTCTCTCTCTCTCTCTCTCTCTCCCCCTTGGTTTCCCTCTCCCTCTCTGTGAGCATTGCTCATCATGCTTCAACTTTGAAGTCACAGCTTTCTCTTTCCCTTTTTTTTTGTCTCTGTGTGGCTTTGATGCACTAACATCCAGTGACTAGTTCCTCTAATGCCTGGATCCTTGTGCCTCATTCTTCCTCCTCTGCCAGTGCAGGAACGGTGAGTTCCTCGCCTTTGAAACGACGTCCATAAATTACAACTTGTCAAGTGTCATTTTCCTTGTTTACAGCCATTTTGGGCTCCCACTCCCTTATGTTCCTCTCTTGTGTTTCACATTTAATTGCACCAATAACGTTGGTGGTGTTCGCCAGCTCTGCACATGCAGCTTGTTGCCGCTAAGGGGGTGCGGAAACTATTAAAATATTTTCCAGGCTTTGCGAGTTTTATGTGTGTAATTTGTGTGGATATATCCCACTGTGTTACCACCAACTAGGAGAACAGAATGAGATTGTGCTGTGGCCTGCTTTACAATAGCGAGAGGGAGTTTGGCGGAGACAGGGAATGGGCTCAGGGGTAAGAGGAGGAGTTAGAGGGGAAGAGAGGAAGAAAAAGAGCAGGGTTTGTACAGGAAATCTGCACCAAGTGTTCCTAAAGAGCTTGTGTTTTTCCTCCCCTGCACAAACAGCTTAATTTATTGCATGTCTGCTGAAGTCAACAGCCCTTTATAACCCCACAATAATTTCCCATATGTTCCATATATCACCACAGAGAGAGGGCAGAGGAGAGAGGGAGAGCGGAGAGAGAGAGGGAAGAAAACGACTGAGGCAGCAAATATGTTCAAGGCCCTACACACACACACACACACACACACACACACACACACACACACACACACACACACACACACACACACACACACACACACACACACACACACACACACACACACACAAACATGCATACACACAGGAGATCTGGCCAATTGAGGCAGGGACGTACTGTCAGCAGCCTCGTCTCTATCAGACCCAGCTTTGGTTTCTGTGGATGTATGTGTTATTCCCCTCACACCACCGCACCTGTGGGTGGGCTATGAAATATTAAACACTCTTGTTGTGGTTGTTTACTTTCATCATTAAAGGAGAGTCCTTGGTAACAGAACTCCTCTGGATGTGCAGCAGGGAGTAAACCATGTGAGGGTCCGGCACGACCTCCACTTCCCCCAGCAGGACCGGTTTGTTCTGGTAAAGAAATTAATAAATAAAACATTTTATTTTATTGGAGTCCGCAGTCTTCTTCTTTTATTATTTTATTATTGCCTTTATTTTATTATTTATAAGCATATGCAAATATATGATAGTTTATAACACACTACATAGTAGTTATAAGCCAATATAAGGACATTTCATGTTACTTAGTGAACAATATCTATGAAAATATTTATTTTTTCATACATTATGTGTGAATATCGTCATTATCTGTTTATAGCTGTCACTTATGGACACCGATTGGCAGGGTTATAGTTGGCTGTTATACACTATCTGCTAACAGCCGCATTATACTATTTATTAAAAGTGTGTATACTGCTCCATGATACTAGTGTTACAGATAAATCCACATTAAAGTTAGAAAAACACATGATTAAAACAACTGAGAAAATCTTTGGTGAAACATTTATTTCCTTGTAATAAATGACACCAAGTAAAATAACAATCATTTAACATGAAACATGGCATCTGTACAGACAGCTGCTTTGCTACCACAGTGGTTTATGGTTGGTGAGTTTTGTGTCAACTTATGTTTTGGCTTTAGTAATAATAATTGTAGTAATAAACTTTATTTATATAGCACAAGAAAATAATGAATAGAGTCCTTTGTGCAGCCATGAAAACCAATGGATGTGGACTTGACTCACGCCAGAGAAAAGAAGAAACAGGCAGCCCCCTGTTGGTCTGGCTGATACAGACAGGGACGGGACAGGATGGGATTCGGGCGGGGGGGGGGGTAAGGTTGAGGATGTCAGGGAGCTGATCGATCCTCAGCTGCAGGTGGCCGAGCTAGAGAGCAGCTCGGAGCACCCTGAAACCTGTCCTGACTACCAAGGAAAATGCAGACAAAGACACGTATACACACAAACAAAGCAGCACATATGGACGGACTACTAGCTCCAGCAAACATCTAGGGGAAAGAGTTTGGAGAGTAAGAGTTGTTTGATTCAATTGTTTATTGTTATACTCATACAGCATCTTTCATAATGACTTAATTATCTGGAAAAATTGTTATTTACATCAGATGAAATAGGATTTGACAAAATAATGCAGAAATCACCAGTGTGTTTGAAAGGATATTTGATTTCTGTACGTAAATAATGATCTTTGTTTGCGTGTGATATGTGGTTTATAATAAAGCCCTATTGTATTGATCATTGTGGAATTGAAAGCTTAGAAAATGCCTCCGTCAAACGATTGAACACAATCAACGGCATCATACAAAAAGGAACATTGTGGTTGAACATACACATTAAAAAAATATCCATTTCAAGATATTTCTCTCCACATCTGCACAAACGAGTGAATCATCAAGTTTTATGGTGAGAATCCGCCTCATCCGCTGCAACTCCTTCGTCATAAAGAAATAGGTTAAGCCTTGATGTATGAATCACAGGCAGAGTGTAAATCTCCTAAAATCCTTTCATGCTTGTTAAAACAAAAAGGGTTTTGCTTGGAAACATGTATTTAAGATCACAGTTTGTTGTGGCAGCGGCTACGTTTGAATCAATATGAGGTGCAATGGTGTAAGAGATGGACGCAGAGCTGAAAGACGGGAAAGAAAAGAGTCAGACGGGATGAATGAAAGGATATTTATATAAAGTTGCCCTCACCCTGAGAGAGTGGCGGCTCTCGCAGACGGGCAAGTTAGCTCAAAATGGGAGAACGATTTAGTGTTTGGGTCCCCGGAGACGGAACCTGTCTGGACATAGTGTGCACTCAATAGCAGATCAATATCTCTACAGTATCAACCAGACCCAACCTGGCTCCCTCCTCCCACTACCCGGCACACAAACAACATGAAATGAAATCTTATTTGATGTTGCTCTGTGGGCAAATGATTGAAGGACGCCTTGGGCTAAAGAAGATTTGGCAGGAAAGGAAAACTTAAATACATCAGTGGTGCTCGATGACTTACTGTATTTACAGGGTCCCGCAGTGGAGAGCAGATGTGTTTATCACAACTATTGCTGCATGTTAATTAAGGTTTATTGCTGTTGAGTCTTGATGTAATATATTACCTTGTTATAAGCCCTGTGCGCTCCGGGTCAGGAGGCGAGGGGGAGTTTTACTGCCGCTCCAGAATCGAACAAACAGGCTTTATTTGCCCTTTCCTATTGACCCTGACGTGCAGCAGTAAAGAACTGATATTTAAAGCAGTGATGAATCCAGCATGTTTCTGCTGGGGCCACCAGTCTGGCTCGTGCAGCGTATTGAATATAAAGGCGGAAGAATTGAATCCTTGTTTAAATCCTGACCACTCGATGGATAGTCGAAGAAAAGCCAGAAATGTATTTATATGCCCCCAAAGACTGTATAAAGATGAGGGGATGATATGTGATCGAGGCTTGAGAGGATTCACCCGCTCCAGCTGCCACTGTCCTGATAAGAGCATCTTCTGTTTCACCAATCAGCACAGACTCCTCTAAAAACAAAGACACAGAAAAAAGAGGGAAATCGTGCAGTTGATTTAGAGGAAATGAGTGAAATGTCAAGCACCTCTCTTCATTACCAGAAAGGCCTTCTCACAACTCCTCCCGGTGAATGAGCTCCAGTGAATAGGCTGCAGCATTCACCCGCCATCCTATGCAAACAAGTTGTCCAAGTACCACATTGTTTCAAAGGACCTTGTGACATGCAAAAAAGCGCGCAGTGTCTTGGACACACATACTACCCGAGACTCTTTCACGCCCAGGCTAAACGTTTAGCCACCCGGGCTAATTAACTGCTGTGAAAGAGCGTGCATCAAAGGAGGGCCGAATCTGGAGTCGCTGCGGCCAACCCCCGGGCCCAGAGGTCAGCCCTCTCCAAGACACAAGTTGGGACGTCCTGGCCCCGGACCTCTGGACGCTAACCCTTAACCCTTGCAAGAGCATATCAAAGCTCCGGCAGCAGAGAATCGCACAGACATCCCCCAACAATAACAGGAGGACATCAAAGACCCGGGGTTGGAAAAAGACGAGAGGGAAAAAAAATAAAAGCAAGCCAATATCAAATTCCCTCTTATTCTGCCGATATTCCAAAAGATGAATATAATTAATCTCTCCAAGTTGTCATGGGTCTAAAGGGCCCTTGCTGTGCCGCAGCCTCCTTGGGGCACTTGAGGAGAATTATGTGATTAAACAGACCTGTGAATTCTGGACACAGGCGGAGAGAAGAAAGCTTCAGTCCTCTTCATAATGCCCCTAATGAAGTGGCTGGTGGCTCCGTCATCCCTGGCTGGGCCTTGTGCAGCCTGTTCACAATCTGTCTAATGACAGAGCGGGGGCTGCCGAGCGCACCAGTGCTTCCCAATGAGCCACAAAGGGAGATCACAGGCTCCATTGTGGCTAGGCACAGGAGCTTAGCACTCATCAGGCCCAATAAACCTGTCTCTAGTCAGGGTAAGGACACACCCCTCCGCCGCCGGCCAAGAGCCCCACACAGCACACTCCATCAGTCGCTCACTCCGTCATTATGACATCAGAGTGACATGGCCCCATCACCTGCTGAAATGCGACTTACACCCCTCGCTCACTCGCCTGTTTGTATTTACATGTTGACACTGGGGGCTAACGGGCCTTTTTTCTCCCGTCTTGGCGACCGCCGCTGTGTGTACTGTCGTGCACGTAATGTATGGGTATGTATCTGCATACAACTGGGTGTTTACTTGCCCGCCCTTTCGCCTCCATTTTAAACAGGGGCCGCTCCTCTTGGCCTGCGCTGCCTCCCAGAGCTCCTGCCAAATGTATGCAAATGAGCATGTCCACAATGGCGCCCACAGCTGCACGCAGTCGGCCAAAGACAGAGGACAAGGCAGCCGTCCCCTTTCATCCGTAACCCCTGATCCCCTCTCAGTGACACGTCATGTTCACCCCAACACTGGTCCCCGCCAAAGAGCCATGTCGCCCCCCCCCCCAGCCCAAATACCCACTCCCTACAGCTCCTCTCTATACACACGGACGAGCCTTTGGTCTGGCTCCCGGGAGCGTCGGTCCAGAACGGGCCCCCGGTGCTCTGCGTGGCGTTCCGAAAACCTCCAGCACGTCCATGGCCCTCCAACCTTTGTGGGACCAAAGTGAAAAAGGAAATGTGTTGGGAAAAGTAAACAACTTGTGCCTTTTCCTCTGTGGTCATTATTTGGGCTAAAATCACTGCGCTGAGCGGACGAGGACAGAAAGGGAGGGAGGAGGGAGGGAGGAGGGATATCCCCCCCAAAAAATAAAAGAGTGGGGGTAAAAAAAAAACCTGATTGCTTTAATCTCAGTGCTCGCGGCGCACCCCTTTTCATAAAGCTCTTTGGCCGTGTGATTCAGACCCAGGCCCCAGTGTTCTGCGCCCCACTATTGTTCTCACATGAAAATCAATTCCCTTGAAGACTCTCCTTAATCCCATTTTTGGCGTCAACAATGGCCACTTGTGCACGGCCCTGATAGACTAAGAGCCGGGATGATGCGGCTGTCTGCTCTGATTCCAGCCCATTCAGGTAACGGCGGCCCGCATCACTTTGTAGTGCCAAGTGCAGGACTCGACAGGAAGACGTTTGCGATCATAATTTCCTGCAGAGCAGAGGCCCGGGCGCCCTACACACCCACAAGACTTTTAATTAGGGCAGACAACCACAGAGATTAGAGATCAGTCTGTAACAATGACTGTCCCTTTGAACGGGCCTCAGCCTCTGTCCCCACTGAGCCCATATGGAGAGCATAGTGCCATGATCACGCTAATAACCATCATCTTAGCAATGGCACACAGCAGTGGTCTCCACACTGGACCACATGTTCTGATCCGCACCGCTCCCTGTGTGCAAATGCAAATACAGACAATAACAGTGATGTTGGCTCCTACAACTAAACTTTAAAATGTGTAGAAGTGGAA
Source organism: Limanda limanda (assembly GCF_963576545.1). Lineage (NCBI taxonomy): Eukaryota > Metazoa > Chordata > Actinopteri > Pleuronectiformes > Pleuronectidae > Limanda > Limanda limanda. Next base: position 18,602,904 of record NC_083645.1, on the reverse strand, counting down.
AAGAAAATAGGTTATTCCTTCAAATCTGCATTTTCAAGTGTGGATCAAAGTTTTCATCTGACGTGTTTTAAAGGCTGAACCAGAAACCACAAACCTGCTTCCTGCTCACACATCTGTTTTGAGTTTCAGGTCGATTTTCAGATCCTCAGCCGTCTGTTTTGTGTCTTAAAGACAAAAACAGTCGTGTCTTGGCCCCTCACGTGCCGATTTTTGACAAGTTCTGATGTCCGCTGATCTTTTTATTGGATTCATACATCAAAACAGCGCAGCTTCCGTGATTGCTGGACTCCAGATATGAGCTTTTGATGCAGCCTTCCTCTAACTCTCCAAAGGCACACGCAGGAAAGGCAGCAGAGAGCAGCATCACAGCAACAATCCCCCTTAATTACAGTCAGAGCTATATCGAAAAAATCCTGATGAGGGATACAAAGGCCTAAGTCTACAGAGGAGATTTCATTACTCGTTCCTCTCCTTACCTTTTCTGTGTTTGGCAAAGAAAAGGAACAAAGGAGGAACCCTACTGATTGAAAACTAGCAGAACAGTGAAACAACAGGACACAACTGATCGCTCATGCATGGCTGGGATTAGGATAAAAGTAGAAAGAGCATGGAGAAGAAAGCACACAACAAAAGAAACAGGGGACTGACAAACTTTTTTTTTCTTTTTCTTCTGCGGTGAAAAGGATGGAATGAAAGGTCTGGTAATATGAAAAGATAGAGAGAGAACGATTACTAAACAGAGACGGTCCTTTTTCGCCTCTGTGCGCCTTTAAACCAGCGACATGAAAGATGCAGCTCGGGTCCCCGGTGACCAATATGAGACAAACACGGCAGATCAAAAATGAATTGTGCATCGTGACATTAGTATTAATTCATTCATTATTGTTTAAAGGCTGTGGCCAGTTGCGTGCACGCCATCTTTAATGTGAATTTCCAAGCGAGCAGGAATGGAACTCTGTGATTCTCACTGACCAACTAGCTCGTGAAAGTTGTGCACTACACACTAACTAACAAGACAGCGCTCTTTTCAGCCCCTGCCTCCACTAAGTGGAGATCATCCAACAATACTAAGAGAGCCTCCGCTGCCTTTGGCCCTGGCTCAAATCGTTTTCTATTCTTTATTTATCTCCCTCAACAGAAAAAGGAGGGGAAGGCAAGTGATTAGAATTTCTGTCTTTGACTTCTCCTCATTTAAGGGGCTATTTGTGAATGTGGGGAGGTGATGGCTACGCCTCTATTGCCGCCGGCTCGTTTTAAGTAGCGCGCCACTCATCCTCCCTCCGTTTGGACAGAGGGTTAGTGTGGGTGTAGGGTTAGGGGTGGGGGGGCATAGTTAACTTGTCTGGAGGTGAACGGGGTCACGGTGTGAGTGTGAAGTGGAGCACAGGCTTCCGCGATAGGGTTTGAAGAATTTACAGCTATTGTGTGGACAAGAGAAAAGACTTAACTTTCAACTTTCAACGCCTCCGAGTGTTTTTGTTCCATTCAGTGAAAGAGCTATGTCCAAAATAATTGGTTTAAAACGTACTGTACCGTACAAACGCTGCGTCGGACACCTCTGGCTCTTTGGAAGCAGGTTCTTTGTCCCACAGGAGTGATGGATTAGTATTTTAGCATCATCAACTGGTGATAATTGTTGATTCTCTGTCATTCTTGTCGTGATGTTGGCACAAAATGTGAAGAATAAAGCTCCTTTCTCACAACTGGAGTTCTTACCAAGGTGACACTCCATATCTACAGAAATCTGATGTTTTTTAAAAGAGCTAAGAAAGTAAAGAAATTATGTGTTTTGTCTTCATTGCTTTCACCCACACAAAAACATCTGATAAATGTGTTTTTCTCTGAGTTTATCAATGACTTGTTTTTCTGTAAAAATAATAAATAATGCATTGTTGTTATACTTGCAAAGGACAGGTTTCTTGTGTCATATCTCATACAGGTTGTATATGATCATATTGAAATTCATTTTTATAGACCTGAACCTCATTTAAAAGAAATATACAGTACATTATGCAGGGTTTGTGTTATTTACGTTTCAGGTCAATTTGTCCTACCACCTCGTAAAATATTCTCTAAACACAATGTTGTAGAATATTAATAACAGAGTTAGGAGATGCAGTGTTGCTTGAAAGGGTTTGCCAGCACAAATCCCAGATACAGAGCAGATCAATATCAAATGTATTTAATCACATCTTACAGTTGAAGAACTACAGCTGAAAACAGAAATATTGCATCGTTCTCTGCAGTGAATTGTCTGAAACACACTTTACAAGCAAATCTGTGTGGGTATTAAACTGATAAGATCAAGATAATAATGTATTTACAGCTGTAAAAGAGGGATCAAGGTGTCCAGGATCAAAACTGAACAAAAGGGTCAAAATCATATATTCAGTATCAAAGTAAATCAACATAATGTAATAAAATGCAGTGTGAAAAGCAATGTGGTCAGTGTGGGGCCTTCATTTCGATTCAGTCATAAACTATAAACACAGTTAATCATTTGTAAATGTATTGATGGAATCAGATTAGTGGCAAAACACTAAATCAACAGCAAAATAACCAGAACAGTCCTTTAATGCTGAAAGGGTCTTTTGTGTTGTGATGTGATGTGGAAGGAGCCAATCAGAGCAGAGGAGTAAAACTCAGTTGGATGCTGTGCAGCGCGACACCAGTGAGTCTCCGGAGAGAACATCGCAATCCCAGAAATACAGTTCAGCATAAACAAGAGGGATGAGTTTCTAAGTGGATGCTGAGAGAAAATGGCCGACCAGCTGTGGACGCACTAACGAAAAAATACCCACGAGCTGAATAAAAGCTTTTAATGGTTTGCTTTCGCAAGCAATAATTACAGGCTCCCACTCGATGACATTTTATAACCTTAAAAACTAAAACAGCATTTATTTTTGTAAGCTTGTCAAACATAATTTTTAATCGAGGTGCCACATTTCTATGGGAGATTTTTATATAAATCACATCAAATGAAAAGCAAGTAAAAGTATTTATCTATTCAATGGGCACGTTTCATATATAATATTCAAATTATGTTGGGTTTTTTCCCCCGCGATATGTTTTATTCATATTTAAATAACGTAAACATGCAGTCAACACATCCTCAGGCTTTAATGTATGAAACTGTTCATTTGACCGGAGCAAACACAGACAAACAACGAGCATAATGCTCCAGACTCTGCGTCAACACAAGAGACTTCACCGCCCGTTATTCACGTGTTTGCTTAAGAGCTCCTTTCTCCATTGAGGAAGTTCTCTCTGTTGTTCCCGAAATATAAACCACACGTCGTCAAAGTGGCATTCTGGAAAACAATGGAGTCTGTGCTCGAATGCAAGGGGGATTCGTGGTGGATTTTTTTTTTCCGTGCCACCCCCGATTCTCTCGCGTCTTGTAGATGGCTCCTCTAATCACCATGACTGGCTGACCTTTAGGCCGGTCCCCCTTTGGGATTTATAGCTTTCACTGGCCTGACCTTTGCCACCCAACACTCCTACAGACACTCCCCTCGCGTGAAGCGGAGCTGGACGGGAGCCACCGCCGGCCGATGCGTGGGCCTCCGCCGCCGCCGCCATACCTCAGCATGTCAAAATCTCTCTAGGTGGTAGGATTCAGTCGGTGGTTCATTAACCCCCTCCTCCGACCACCCCCGCTACCCCCCACCACCATAAAGAAAGTTTTTTTCCCCTTTGGCCTGGAGCAAGGTAGACCTGCTTACAGCTCGGCCCTAATGACGTGTGCCATGGTAGAGGAGGCTAAATGCCACCACCACATGTGGGGATGATTACAGGAAGTAGTGCAGAGTTGCAGGGGACCTTAGGACTTTGGAGGTAGGGGGGGGCACTCAGTTGGGGCACAGAGCCAGTGAATTCCCAGAGGCCATTGTATGGGGCAACTCAGCAGAATCCCCATCCTGGCCAGGTCACGCAAATTTAGGAGCCAATGAAATTGAGGTCTGACGGGGGGTCGTGCTCTCTTAATCTTTAATTAAACAGCCCTCGCACTTTGTCTCGGCAGATTTCAAAAGAAATCTTCTTTAAGTGGTGGGTATGCGAGGACGTGGGGTGACACTGCAGTTTTGGGAGCTCCTGAATAAAGCCTGCTCTGCTCGGCGTTGAAAACTTCTAAATCCAACAAAACCTCCCTCAGAAGAACACTGGTCTCTCGGAATCACAGTAGCCAAAGTAATACAGCGTTTCCTCTTCGGGGGTCAGTTAATCACCCCTGAGCAAACGCGTGTACTGGAGCGTGAAGGCACCATTTCTCACACACTCCATAATGAACCTCGTTTTACTCAGCTGGCCGAGCCGACTGCACAACAACACGGACAAAGCACAGATTGATTTTCAGAGTTTGTCCGCAATCGAAAAATCTAAAATGGCCAAACTCGTGAGATGAAACTGAAGACGCTAACAGGTTGGTCTCAGTAAACAGTTTCAACGGGCTAGACAAGCTTTTATTCCTCCGCCAGAGTGAAGCGAACACTTTTGAGTCTGTAAGACTTAAGACTTCAAAGGTCACAAGTTATTATTTATTGCCTTGTTTGACTGTGGCTAATGAAATCCCGAGCGCCTTAATGGAGCAAGTTTGTAACCTCCTACCCAATGAAGTGGTCTTTTCTCTCCTTTCTCACAGACAAACAAAAACAAAACAACAAAGAGAGGCGGTACATAAAGGAGCTTTGGTCAGATGGGTCACATGCTGTCCATTGAGCCTCCGGTCCATCAAGACCATTCAGCCGACCGGCAGGCTGCTTAAATACCTGACAGTAAGAAAAGAAACAAAAACAAAGAGAAAGAGGGGTAACAACAGATAAAATAAATAAGACAGCCCCTGTGACGGATGTGTATAGATGGTGCCAGAGAGTCACCGACAATTCAAGAAATGTGGCTGCGGCCACAAAAGGCGGCTGGAAAATACTGAAGGAGCTTGCTGGGCACATTTTTTAGGACTTTCCCACTTGGACCCCCTTTTGAGTCTTTGTCTGTGGTGTGTTCCATGAGAAAAGTCAATCACAGACACTTGGCTGGGGATTCTTGGTTTTCCTTCTTTTCCAGCTGCTGGTTCCCCCGTGCAGCATGAAGCCAAAACCGAGATACTCAGTGTTTACGAAACTAATTAAAGATGGGGATGTCTGCTCTGGTGAATCAACAATTAAAAGGAAATGGTGCTTTCCCCCGTCACACCCTGATTAATATGTTACTCGCACTTTAGCAGGAATATGTGGCGACATCAAAAGAGGGGTGGAGAAGGAAGATAAATACTGGGCAGTGATTAGAATCCATATTTATGCACCCAAATTTTCATTTGCAAGGAAATTCAATGTGTTAATTCGCAGGCTCCATTTGATCTGAGCTGAAAAAAGGAGATGTGTGAACCTCGGGGGCCTGTGATCCCTGGATAATGCATGGGGCAAAAACATTCAATTGTATTGTAAATCATATAGAGAAGGGTTTCAAAATGTTTGAACGGCACTTTTGAAAAAAGATTAAAAATTTCTACAGAACACAACAAATTAAAAAAATAAACAGGTTGGATCAGTGAGCAATTGGCAAAAGTCAGATAATCGCAGTATTGACAGCGGTGCAGCTTCGCTCAAGCAGATAAACAAGAAGAAGAAAAATGACATGACCTGAAAATACCTCCCAGCACACAACCATGTCACGTGAAGTCTTTCAGAGACTTCGGAGAGTTTTCATAAATGCCTCTGCAATCCACTTCCACGTCTCTGTCCTCTTGAATAGGCTAAACATGAAGTTGGTGTTCAGATCTTTCATTTCCCAATTCCAGTCAAGTAATCCACTATTGCACCAGCCCCCCTCTCTTCCACCGAGCCCCCAGAGGAGCTCAAGCTCCTCCACAACTCCGAGCAGAGATTTCACAGACTGCGAAAAAAACAGGAAAAAAAAAAACAGCTGTGGCAAAGTTTACTCTTTATTTGAAGGTCAAGTGTTTTCATGTTCAAGCCAAGGAATCAGTGTGTAATTTCCCCAATGCACCATGTTCTTGCAGTGTTTGCTATAGGTCAGAGTGGATGTGCCCTTGGGCTGTGTGGAGAGCGTTTATTTACACTGTGTGTCAGGCAGAAATCCAGCTCAGTGTGCAACCTCCGCCTCATCCTGACTGAAGATACAAACCCCCTATATCACAAATATTAATGATATGTTGCTCTTATTCTGCAGCTCGTTACACATGCAGTTTTAATCTGTATAGTTTTACCCTTTAATCCAGCGGGAAGTATATTTTCCGTTGCAGAACAAGACGTCTTCAATATTCCACCGTTCACATTGGATTGAATATATTTTCTCTGTCCCTTGAATTAAACAGGGCAACGCTGTGGTCTTTCATGTTGTTACTGTCAGTAATGTCATGTACAGTTTGTCTGGATCTCTTTGTATATCTAGAAGGTCAACTTTTCATGAGATGAGAAAACACTGACACGTTTTCAACACTGTTGTGACAAACTGTTTCGGAAAATTAAAGGTTTGTCTTGCGTGAGGAATCAGATAATTCTCAAAGACAATAAAGGAACGTTTCAAATTAAAAATCTCCACAATCGAAGAAGCATTTGTTAATGGACAGCTACGTCTGTCACAATCATGTCTCTCACAGGCCATTTTAAAAACAGATGCTAACACTGATTAGAGCAGCGACCCTCAGCCAAGGCCCAACACTCGCCTCAATAAACCACATACTGTATAAATCTGTTGAATCCACACCAACTTTTGCGAACTTATTATTTCAGTCGCTTAAATGTGCCTTGTTCTTTTGCCTGATGTTACAATTCTTGCATCATCTCCTTGGAGCAGATTTATGTCAAACGTAAGTGTGGTCTTTCTTCTTGTGTGTCCCATCCCTGCACCAGTGTTCAAGGAAATCCATCCAGTAGTTTTTTGTGTGATCCTGCTGTAAAAACCATCAAACCACTGGCAAACCATGACACGTTCGCCAAGGCCCAACATGGCTCCCTCAAATTCGATCAAGCTGCACCAGTTTACACACACTCGTAAATATCAGCCCCCCTCAATGTGCCTGATTTATGTTTTCATCGAGATCCATGAATTATTCCCTGAGAATATGGTGAAAATGTCGAAAAATGTCTCGTTAAAGAACTTGAGAGAATACATCAAATTGTATTGAGTTGTTTCTCTACTAATAATTCATTGTTCCACCAAGTTTCATGGAAATCCGTTCAGTAGTTTTTGCGCAATCCTGCTGAAAAACAAACAAACAGGCGGATGACAACAGGAGGTAATGATTTTTTATAGTAAGCAAACAAAAAGGAGCAGATAAGATTTTCTGCATCTGCTCTATAAACTCATCCCGACAAGCTGCGGTGAAGACAAATGATGATGTGCTCAATTGTTTTGTTCCCACTCATTCTGGTTTGCTTCACATGTGCATTTTCCAAAATTGAAATTCCACTTTGTCACAGTGACCAGTGAAGAAAAAAAAAGAGAGAAAGAAATCCACTAAATATCAGTTCATTCTCTGCTTGAAATAGCATCTGCACGAGCAATCATCTGTTATTTCTTGCGTGATGAGTTGTGGTCGGCTCGGGCGTTTGATATCGTGCACTCACCAGGAAGGAGTAGATTAAAAGGGTTTCGTGAAATCAAAATAAATCTCCAATTGGTTTTTTTTAGTGGAGGGTGGGGGGGAGGGTGCTTAAATAAAGAAAAATAGCTTTATGCAAAAACATCACGTTGCACATGGTGGCAATACCAACAGCTGCCTGGCACACTCGTACATTTCTAATGTCCTCCTTTGAAATACAGTGCCTGCCAGCCGGGCCCCGGTTTTATTAAGGGATCACGTGTAACCTGAAAATCCACACTTTTAGGTTATGCTTTTACATGTGCTCAGAGATCACAGTCTATAAAATAATAAGCATGTCTTTGGTCATATTGCTGTGTGGTCAGAGGAAAGATGAGGGCTCCTTTTAGTGCAGGGCTGAAGTCAGGGGGTGGCTATTTGAAGTGAGCACAGAGAGCTGGGTTTGATTGGATAAATCTAGGGCTTCACAGAGGAGGTGCCCCTGGTACAGGAGGGGGAGAGTGGATGATTTTTTTTTTTTTTCTTCCTGTGGCATTTTTCACCATACAAGAAAAAAAAAAGATGGGCACTGGAGCTAGGCTGGAACGTGATCATAGGCCAGCACCAGACCATAGAGCTCCCCATTAAGGTTTTGGGTTATAAACAGCATCTGTTTCAAATGGGGCTAAGACTAGAGGAGCTCTCACTCCCTCTCTCCCTCTCTCCCTCTGCCTGTACCACAGATCTGGCACAAACCATCAAGTCTCTCTTCTCTCCCCTTGCTTCTCCCATCTCGTCTCATCGCGTCTCTATTCTCCCTCCTCTTTAGAGTTTTATACGCCTCCTGCTCATTATGACCCACAAAGAAAGGGATTTATTTAGTGCAAAAAAAAAAGAAGCAGCAGAAGAAGCTCAGTGCAGCATAGGCGTGCGCGCTTGGTTTGTGTTTTGTGCTTTAGCTCTCACGTGCAAGCACTGCCTGCAGCCCACAGAGCCAGAGAAGTGACAACATAAACCACAAAATCACCAGTTTTCCTAACTGGGCTGTGTGACATTGTCCTTATTATCCCTCTAAGCACAAAAGAAAGGGGACGAGGACACTTGGAGCAGAAATGGAAGTGACATGTGGCCTGCAGTGGAAAATAGACCTGGCAGGTTCTTAAGTAAATAGCCTGATATTACAGTTTAAGCAGCTTTTCAATTGCCCTAAACTGCAGTGAGTCTGGCAGCTGAGGCCGCCTCTCTTCGTGGGACTCAGAACGAGGCTGTGTGGCGTCCTCTGCTGGACAAGACGTGCAAATATGTGCCTCGCTGCTGGGAGATCTCCCTTCCTGAGCAAATACATTTGGTCCAGTGTCTCCAAGCACATTTACTCCATAATAAATGTTTGTCTTTTTGTTTGATTTACATTTGATTCAAATGCATGTCAACAAGAGGATCGTTTACAAACAGCTCATTGTGCTAATTTCAAATGAAAGACCAGCATCATTGTGTCAAGGATGTTGCAGACGCTATAAAGCCTGAGACAGGCTCAAGTCGTGTCTGCCCAGAGTAAACAGGAAGTGTGTTATATTTACACCACAAGCCCACTAATCCCTCCTCAGTGAACTGGTTTCATTAAGGACTAGGATGAGAGTGCTCCTGGCAACTTGCCTGCTCAAATAACAGCTTTTATATGGCTGCATGTTTTATTTTTCTGTCCAACACCATCTGACAAGTGATTCTAGGTCTTTCTCAGGATCGTGTTATTGGGATCATTTAAAAATACTGATTCACTGGAGGAAAAAAGTCCCTTTTGCTGTTAGTGTTGGCTGATTTCAAGCTGAAAGACTGGAGAGAAGGTGGAGGTAGGTCTTTGTTCCCAGCTTGCTGAGTGTGTCTGTGTGCGTGTGTGTGTGTGTGTGTGTGTGTGTGTGTGTGTGTGTGTGTGTGTGTGTGTGTGTGTGTGTGTGTGTGTGTTTGTGTGTGTGTGTGTGTGTGGGTGTGTGTGTTTGTGTGTGGTGTGTGTGTGTGTGTGTGTGTGTGTGTGTGTGTGTGTGTATGTGTGGTGTGTGTGTGTGTGTGTGTGTGTGTGTGTGTGTGTGTGTGTGTGCAGAGCTCTTAACTGCACCTATTGAACACCGTGCATTAAAGTTTATGGCAGCTTGAGGCCCCTGGAGTGAGAGAGAGAGAAAGAAATAAAGAGTTTCCAGGGGGAGAAAAAAACAAAACAAGTCCTTGCTTTACTCCGACGTGACGACACAAAGTTGCTGCTTTGTTCTTCACCTTTTTTTATGCCGTGACAGCTGAGCTCAGAGGAGAAATTTGTATGGATGTGTGGAGTGTGTACACTCAGCCTCTCTGTGTCTGACACCCGCCTGAAAATAAGCTCTGCAAAGCACATTTCTACCCCAATAAGAGAAGAAAACAAGAGCCCACTCCACCATTTAAAGGACTTTCCAGACGAGACAGGTTTACCAAGGTGCATCAGACTTTTGGCCGTGATGCCTGGCACGAAAGTCTGGGGGGGGGGTTGGACTGGCTTACGCTGTACCAGGACACTGTCTGGAATGAGACTGGCAAACAGATGGTCACCTGGATTAATAGAGTCAATTAATTCATCCCATTATGTAATTAAGGATGGAGTCTGATGAGCAGAGTGGGCCGGGCCTGGCCTCCTAAGATGTTAAGCATCTGATTTATCTCCTAAAAAAAGCAAACTGGCGCCAGTTATCTATCAAACAGCACCGGGGTGCGAATAACAGTTGTTCAGCACGCGAGCGGGAAAAAAGTAGTGCACACGCCGAGGGAGACCACACCTGCTTTTTCACAAGTGACAAATTGAAATGTTTGTGCTGCCTCGATCTGTCATCTGGCAGAGGAAGGAATCTCCCACACACACAACAACAGATGTATGCTTTTTATATACTTGTTTTAAACACCCTCAGCGCCGGACGTTGTGTTTTTTTTTCCCCCACTTCAGGATGGATGTTATAGAAGTGAATTGTAATACATAGTTAAGTTATTAAAGAACACAGAAAAATACAATTTATTATGACTTTGTCTTACATTATGTTTCATTCAATCTATTTTTGTTTGTCCTATAAAGGCAAGGCGGGGGGGGGGCATAATTCCCAAAGCACATTTCATACCGAGGTAGATTCAACGTGCTGCAGAGAGTTTTCAAAAACAATACAGAGATCTGAAAGCACAGTTTAACACAATGTTCAAGTAAAGTAAAGGATTAAAGAGATGAGAATATAAGAGGTGAAATAAATAAAAAAGGATACATCTGTATTAAAATCTAAAAATAAGTTAAAGAGGGAAAATAATACAAATAAACAATGATGAAGTGACCTTGTAAAGTAGCTTAGTTAAAGACCCCACCAGCAAACCCCTCCCCAGTGGTCTCAGAAGTCTCACATCGTTATATTAGACTAACTCACCATATAAATAAATGTTTACAATAAAGTAGGATTAAACACTGTCCCACTTGCTTCTTTGTCTCGCTTTCTCCACTAGAGGGAGCCCCAGTGTCCCAGCAGCAGCTCCCCCTGTTGTACAGATGAGAGGTGCAGAGGGGATCTGAGGTGAACTCAGTGTTCTGAGGCCACAGCTGCTGAGACGTTGGCTCACACTGAGGAAGGAGAGAGACATGAAAGTCTCGACGTCTTACTGATCGCTGCCTTTCTTCCTTTTCCCCGAGACCTGCTCCCTCACATCCATTACATCTGGATTCAGACAGAATTAAGTGGCCTAATCTTCATTACGTGCCCTCCTGAGTTATTGCAATTGCTTTGCAAGTCTGCCTGTGTTTTCCTATTCCCATTATTGTATAATAAATGCTGCATTTGCACATCTGGTAAGCTGGAATAGTCGCCGTGAATGATTTCCTGTCACGATCAATATTGTTATTTAGCCTTCACCGGTTTTTCTCATGTTCTAATTATAAACCGTATTTCTATGCTGATGTAAGCCTCCTTGCAACGTGTGTTCTGCCGAGCACAAAGAGAAACAAGCACCCACTTGCAGTGTATTGCTTTATCTCGCTCATGGCGGTTCATTTAAAACTGGAATGAAAAGCAAATGCACTGAATATAATCCTGTAATTTGAATCACGTTGTGTCATTGTGTTAACGTGTCTGAAGGAGCAGAGATACAGAATAGCGGGAAACCTCTTAAACGGTGACTTTGGCCAGACATTTCCCAGTAGGGGGCACAATCAGTGGGGGGTATGTCCGGCTGGGGGCCTCCAGTGAGCTTGGGGAGGTCAAACTCACACACTCACACACACAGACACACACATGTTCACACTCCAATACAAGCAAGCATGTTGTAATCTCGGCTACTCTTATTAATTACCACTGTCTAATCTCCCAGGGTTTTCACACATATCAAGATGTTGCCCTGTGCTCATTTAATTTAACGGAGGTCAGCAGGGGGGGATAAGAGGCGGGACAGTTAAGCTGATCTCTCCCCCCCCACCCCTCTCCAAACCACCACCTTTTCCTCAACATCCCTCTGGTACACCCAGGCCAGCCAGAGAAAGAGGATGCTGTCTAAGACGTCTAATCTCTGCACAAACTCTTAGTCTCGCCGGCGTGCAAACTGTTAGACGTCTAAGAACAATGTTGTGTCTGAATCCGATGACCTCCCGTCGCTGGGTTTGTTTTGCCCCTGAACGTCGGCCATTTTGGGACCTGGCGGATTTGATTGCCTGTGTGCGTGTCTTCGGAGCCTTGAGGTCTGAGCGATGCGAGGAAATGGCCCGGGCCCTCAGTGGGTGTGGCTCGCTGCCCTTTGCCGGATTGCGTTTTCTACATCAAAGAGCCTCATGTTCCCTGTGCTCATCCCAGAGCAAAGCTGTTTCCAGTATGGAGTTTAGTTCTCACTGGGGAACATGGGGGAAACGAGGTTAGTGCAGCACAATTTACAGGTTAGAAGAGAGGAGGGGGAGAGGAGAGGAGAGGAAGAGGAGGTGACACCAAATTCCCAACCTATATTTCTAGATTTTAATAATCAGTGTCTGTGAGTAGTTAAACATTTCAAACTTCAGTTTCCTCTTAACATTTCTCATATAGAAGCTGCTGCATGAAAGATTTTAAAATGGATCAGTGGAAAACTTTATAAAAAGATAAACCATCCATCAAAACATATAAATAGTTATGAAAGGTTTATTTTTAAAAGCATGTGATCGTCAATTTGGATGAAACACTTTGAACAAAGCCAAACTTATGCCTAAGAGTGAGAATGAGACTTACGTAATAGAACTAATACATAAAATCTATATTAAACACTATTTACATCATGATATAGAACTCATTATTAGCTGTTGCATTTATGTTATTACAATCAATTTGTATCATCTTAACGGTTTGTTTTTCTTATTTTCAAATAATTTTCTTATTTTTTTATTATATGTTTTTTGTTAAAATTCAAAATGAATAAACTCTTAATCTTTCCACGCATTTAAAAAACATATTACATATTTGGCTTTTTTCCTGATTGGTTTAATCCCAGAGTGGAGACATGTCGTTTAAATGCCAACTCCATTCTGATCACATGCAAATTTCACTTGCACCACAGGTGACATACAACATATTTCAGTTATAGTCTAATGTGTCAATTTACGTTTCTATGCCTTAACAACAAGAAAAATGTTCTCTTTTAATTCACAAATATGTCCACCACATTTCCTTCTGTTTGCCAGCAGATGGCAGCATTGCACATGAAATGCAGTCAACGGCAAAGGTAAACAAAAATCAGTTGCAAGTCACAGAGGTCAGAATTAATTCCATCTGTCTGCTTGATGTATTTATATCCACCTCTTTTCTGTTTTTTTAAGCAACAAACGACACAAGCTCTTTTGAGGCCGCCAGATAATTTTAACGCTCACGTGAAACAATGACAGAATTCACAAAAGCATGTTTTGACAGGAGTCTCGTGGGAGCGTTCCAACGTGCACCTCTGTCTCCTCATCATCTCCCTGCAGTCACATCTGTCCCACTGCAAATAGACAAAACGAAGCAATTGTGGAAAGAAAATACAAATTGAACTCATTTTTAAGGAAGTGAGGATGTGTTTGAGGCCCCTTGCCGCACAGAAGATAAGAGTTATCTTTCTATATTAGTCTGTTCATTTTTTTTATCGTCTCACTTGAACTGAACAAAGTGCTCGTTGAGATTTGAACCATCAGCGTGCGGCCCCTGAAGCCATAACCCCGATGAAGAGCCTTCACTCACTCTCACGTCCTATCACAGGGGGCTTGTTATTGACCCTGATAGTCTGCAACTCTACAGGGAAACATTCCCAATGGTGAGGGCTAACCTCAGGAGCACTAACACAGGCTGTGGTGGACTGAGCATGGACGCCTAATGCACCTATACGGAAATGGAAGGGGAGGGTTGGTGCAAAATCGGGAAGTTGGTGCAAAAGTGAGATGATGATGAGAGGAGGAGGAGGGAGGGGGGAGAGGGGATTGGCACAGCGAGCCAGAGGAGGAAGTGTGGAGCTGTTAAGAGAAACATGACCCCGGGGCATTTTCCCATTGCACAGACCAGTGTAAAGTGAGATTGGCTGGACCGCAGGGGGCTTTAACGCTGGAGACTCTGGCGTCAGTAATGGATTGACCGGCTTTAAGCCGAGAGACGATCACAGGATAAGACAAAGTGATTGCATCGAGTCAGATATCGAAGGCTACTACTAAACAGACTTCGGATAACCTGCAGTGGTTTTCTGCTTCTAATTCAGGTGGACACAAGTCAAGTTCAACTCAGTACTTCTGTGATCTCTGAAAAGCAAATACGTATCAATGGTTTGTCTCTTGCGCTTCTTCTTCTTTTTACTACATTGCATTACATTACATTTCATTTAGCTGACGCTTTTATCCAAAGCGACTGACAATAAGTGCATTCAACCCCGAGGGCACAAACCAAGAACAACAAGGAATCAGTACAAATCAGTATTCAAAGTTTTAGGTTTACCCAGCACAAGGAGAAGCATGGACTACATTACTCTAAAACTGAACCTCATTGTCCCATCAGTGTCTCCCGGCTGTGATAAATGTTGATCTGTAGATGCATCACAAGCATCTTTTCTGGCTTTCTCTTACATTATACAAATTTTGGACACTACAGAGACATGCCGCCCCACCTTCCTATCCTCAGGAGAGACTTTGAGCTGCTGTACGACTTGCAGATTGCTCTGCACCTATAGCCCTGGTTGCTTCTTGCTCTCTTGATTTGGAAGTCGGCCATTGCAGCCTGCTTTCTGCACTGGTTCAAGGAGACGCTGCACAAATCACAGGACAAACGATTGAGTGAGTCTCAGATAATTTCACGTTAAGGGTTAAGGATTAAGGATTAACCTGCATTGCTATGTGAACAAATGTGGCATTTAAATTGATTCATTTGTTCATGAAGATTAACCTGGACTCCAAGATCCTGGGCCAGTCAGAGGAAGTATCTGAACTTTATTTATTTCTTCATTCTAACAATCCTCTGAAATCTGTTAAAATCATTCACTGTTCATCAAAGAGCACAGAGCTGCTTCACTCCTGCACACGTTGTCCTCATCCATCACACCAGTCTTGACCCACTTCCTTTGCATCCTCCATCTTTTAAACATCCATGTGTTCACCTCAAATAGATTTCTTACTTTTTAAAAATGATCGGTTGATCGATCACAAACTCTTATGGCACGATGATGTTCCCTCCCACCCAGAAATATCCAAAATATTCAGAGGGAGTCTACTTCTCTCCGGAGCTCACAGAGGCTTTCAGGTTTATAAGAGAGATCTATATCTACAGCCCGACATCCAACGCTGTCAGCCTCCACAGGCCTGGCATGCTCTGATTGCATAATCAGGATCTGAATATGGGAGAGGAGACAGGAGGAAAAAGACATACTGTACCGGTGATAATCATCCAGCACTCCGTCCCAGTGCTGCAGCAGCCTCTGATAATCCCGGGCTGAACAATAGATCAGAGGCACAAACTTCAAATTCAGACTCACGTTCTTTGAGAAGTGAACCGATGTGATCTCTTTTGAGGGTGACATTAAAAATAGTCTGTCTGAGTGTAAGAGAACGCCTCAGCAGCATTTGTAATTTCTTTTTAACTAATGGCTTATCTGATGATGATCGTGGTTAATAAGTAATGTGCAGGCCATAAAACAAGGGGTAGATGATTCAGATTAAAATACAAAGATTAGAATGGTTCTCATTTGGGTGAAAGTCACAAGGGACCTCAGGGTCAACGAACGTCCACACAGCTGCTCTGTAATAAAGCAGCAGAGATGTGACCTTGAGGAAGAGGAGCAAGTATCTTCATGATCTGTAAATATTTTATCAAGCTCGGATTCGTGTGCATTTAAAAAATGCTTTGTTCGTTTTCTGGCCTTGGTTCATTCATTTCTTAAAGGAATATCTTCTTGTTTACTCCCAATCCATTGATGACAATAACTTTGTGTAAACTTGAGGTTGTGGCTCCGCTCTTTTTTCTCTTTACTCTTTGTGAAAATGCCAAATGTGAAGCTGTGTGTTTATTCAAGCCACTTAAGTGTTCTCTCTCTGCTCTCCTCAGCCGAAAGATGATAAACTTGACGGCCTCAAGACTTTTACACGAGACACATTTGCTGCCTCAGGAGTCATGTTTATGGGCCCAACTGGGTCCGACCGCGATGCTGCGTCCTCCTGGGATCGCTGAGGTTGGGGCTAAGTGCTGTCAGAGGTCGGGTCAGGGTTGAGGCCATGGGTGACGTGACAGAGCCTGTAAATTACACCGAAGGAAGCAATGAGACAGAAAGAAACTGAACACCAATCTGTGTCGAGGGAAGTCGAGCGTTTTATGCGCCCTCTGCTAACTGTAAAACTCGGGCTCACCGGTGCTACTGCAGCTCCGTGGGCCAGATGGAGGGAGAAAAGAGAACGGCTGCCCTCTGATGTGTCAGCGACATGCGGACAGCACCGACACGGACCCTGGGTGCTTCCCCCGTGGAACTTGAAAGGGCTCAGTTACGGCGCCATTCATCTCCACCCATAAAGCTGTAACTACAGTAGGTTTCCTGAACTGTGCCTCACCGTTCAAAGTCAACAAGAAGGAGGTTAAATCAAAGCACTTGAACCCGTAAATGTAGTAATTTGCACGTGCAGTGATTGGCATTTCTGGGAAATACAAGTGCAAATTGAAAAAAAATCTAATCTAATCTAATAGATCTAATAAAACTAAAAGGATATCCTTTTATTTTTGGGAAGCAGAATGTGTCTGAGCATGTTTGTGTTTGCAGCAGCACTGTGTTTGTGTAGCCTCTGCCAACATTCTCACCTGTAACCACTGGCAACCTTGTTCTAAATAAAATCCCAAGTTTGTTCCAGGGTAAAGGAGGTAAAATCATGCAGGAAGCAAGGGTTTCAACCAGGTTTAAAATATTCAGTTATAACACATCTATGTATTGATTTGATTCATTAGTACGGTAACCACTTTTGCACTTTTGTCTGTTTTCCTCTCCAGGCTTTTCAATGGCTGCAAAAAGCCTCTATAGTAAGAAGATACATTGTGAAATGTTTCCCCTGGTTACATCACTGATTTGTTCCATAACAGAAAATGCAGCAGCAGAGAGGCAGCGCTGTCACAGTTTGTCACAGAAACATCAGACATGTTGTGAGAGATTTAGCACACGGCGGTGGAAAAGCACAAAAGGTTTCGGGTCGTCATGATGTCATGTAATCCTGTGCAGTGACTAATCCATAAAGGGCAGAGGTAAAACTCCACTAATCATCCTAAACACCCTGGTCGTTAGAGCACTATAACTTTCAAAATAACCCTTTCTCTCCACAGAATCTGTCCTCTGCGTCTTTATGTCTCTTTGACTGTCGTATTCTATTTTCTGTCTGACCACACCCAAACCTCTGTCTCCACACCCCCCTCCCCCCCAACCTGTCTGTCCTCTGTGCCGCCTGATCCTCCCCCAGGATCGGCCTCCTTCTCAGTGTCTCTCACGGTGGCTCCTCTGCTCCTGTGCCTGTTGTCCTGGCTGACATGAATTAATGATAACAGCAGTGGCTCCACAGAGCCGGCTCATCCATTACATAAGCCCGGCCGCTCTGCCAGCGGATCCACACTGTTTCTGACACTTAATGCACAGGAACTGTACCTGGAGTTCCACGGCTGACCCTCTTTACCCTGCTTTTCTCATCTCCTGAGCATTTGTTGCGGCACATGAAATATGGTGCAGTGGGAATGCAGCCATATGGCAAGTGTCAGAAGTACGCTATCGGCCAAAAGTTTTAGAACACCCCAAATTGTCGAGTGAATAACCATCAATTGTAAAAAAAGTAAATTTTTAAAAAATAAATTATTATCAAGTTTAGAAAACAGAAACAGAATCTTTTTTTTTAATTGCCTTTTTATTGATTGAATTAACCTGCAGGCTTGGATGTAAATGAAGTCTTGAAAGTGAAATAAAAACACTTTGTAGAGGTGCCCCAACTTTTTTCATTCTTTGTCATTAACAACCCTCTGTCTATACCAAGGCAGCACAGGAACAAACTGTGCCACTTCACCCTCTGATGCATATAGGACAGTGCTGTACCGCAGGGAGTAGAAGGCTACTGTAAATACTGCTTCAGAATGTAGAGACAATGGTGTAAGACAACAAATGAGGACAGACGGGTCACTCATGGCTTCATCATGCGGCAAGAAGAGGATAAAGTGTCCAAACTTCAGCCTCATGGAGCTGGTTTTGGATGAACTGCACAAAAGGTCAAAGCAAAGAAACTTTCACCAACAAGTGTGTTAAGATGCAGAATGAGTCACAAGTTTAGATTAAATTCAGGAACTCAGATTCCTCATTGGATCAATCTCCCTGAGGATATCCATCCGGCAAACTGCTATTCCTCTTTTAAATTTAGGCGTGTGTTTCTCCCAGTTCTGATCTTACCATCTGTTTTAATCATTGTATAATGTTTCATTTTATTTTGTGAAACAAATGTTCACCACAATGATGTGGATCGTGCTATTCTGTAATAACAGAGAGGGGGGCTCTGTATTTGCTAGAGGAGTGGAAATCTGTGTGAATAATGTGTGATAATTAATAGAAATTAATCTGCCTCAACACCCCAGGGAGGCCTGAATGCTGTGGGTGCTCCCTGCCACCTGGATGCACCTCATTATGTAGGTTCTGCAAAACCACACAGGAGACAACTAGGTAACTAGAGGAGGAGGTAACTAGACACTCTGGATAGAAAGTGTGCAAGCTTAGTCTCAAAAGCATTTGCCCTCAGAGGTGTTTCCACAGGTGTTGGTCAATACATTTTCCAATGTAAAATCTCCAGAAACTCTCAAGAATGATATGACATTTTTTTTATTTTACCTGCTCACACTGTTCACATGTTGAACCAAGTACCCGCCCTCTGTAAAATCACTTATCGTGAAGTGTGAATGAGTACAATGTGTTTTTAATGACAGCCTGAGGTGTTTAATCTGCAGTATAAATTTAGCATCGTTGTGAGGCAGTTAGTCAAAGCACCGCCAGAATTTTCCCCATAAGGACCGTTTCTATTCATCCCACCTTCCTCCTGCACAACAACATAATGAAATATTGAGTAACTCCTCGCAGAATAACAAACCTGCACGCTGCCCGTCCTTGTTTTGTTGCGCCCTTTTCTTGTTCCCAGCATGCTCGACAAAGTAAGTGCACTGATATGAAACAATATCCGTCATCTCTCCTGTGCCGGGGATTGAATAAATACATTTGATGGATTAAATACATTTGGTGTAGTAAAATACACTCCTTAATGGCAGTTTTTTTTTTTATATCTTAATCTGTACAAAAGTGAACCAAAGTTGACAAATAAGCAGCAAGCACAGTTCAGGTGACAGAGCTGATCCAACCTTCACATACTGTAGATCTGCATTTGTTCTATTTTCTCTGCCCCGTGTCTTTCTTTGTTTACAAGAATGTACATTTCCTACTGATTCCCTTCTCTCCTTGTCTCGCTTCTGTCTTCTTGACTGAGTCTTGCTGTTCTTCCCCCTCTTGTTTCATCTATCTCCCCCTCACTGTCCCTGCCCCTCTCCTCCTCCTCCCCCTCCTCTTTATCCAGCTTCACAGTTAAAATATGGCCATTTAAAGCTCTGGAAAAGCTGTGATAGGCCATTAACAAAGGATTAGCCATAACAATTCCATTTCCTCTCTGCTCGTGTGTAGTTATCTCGGAGTCAAATGCTCCAAACCTCTAATTATAGGCTCTTTGAATTACTGTCTCAGGACAAAGGGCTGGGCTGAATCCACTCAATTGGATTTACACAATGTAAAAGGTGTGTGTCAGTTATGATTTAATACGGAAGTTATTGTGCAATACCTTTATGGAGCCTAAACTAACTTTGTTGGGAGTTTTTTGTCTTTCTTTTTATTTCTGCTCTTTTTCTCTCCCAGGATGCCTGGACTTGAAATGTGCAGTTCTGCTCTGTGGCCAAGGTCGTCTAAATCCAGAGGGCTTTTTAATGCACACACTGACACACACACACATGCATGCATGCACGCGCACACACACACACACACACACACACACACACACACACACACACACACACACACACACACACACACACACACACACACACACACACACACACACCCACAAGTGATCTTAATCACTTCTGACCTTTGCCAAGTTTGCACAGCTGTTAAAAAGTAGGAAAAAGCACGAAAAAAACACTGTGGCTGTAATGGAAGTGTCATAAATAGTTCATAGCCGTTTTCCTGCAGGCAGCAGCACCTTGCAGCCTCTGAATCGCTGCTCGGCTTTACAGTGGGAACTCCTCCAGAATTACATAATGGATCAGAAGTGTGTCTTGTTTGCCAATATGCTGGCACACAATGTGAGTGCTGCTCGCCTTACATGAAATTAGTGCGGTCTCTCACACACATACACACACAAACACACACGAACACACACACCTACACACACACACACGGATGCATATGCCCGTTTGTGAGGATCAGCCCTTCCTCTGTGTGTTTGCTCGGCACACAGTCACACGCTTCTCTGTACGGTCATGTGTGAAATGGTAAATACGAGCTAAGCTGGATTTATTTATTCAATAACTGCTTATCTGTGGAACATATATATCCATGTGTTCCTCACTTAAATGTAAATTTCATCTCCCTGCATGCTGGGAAGACATTATTCTAAACAGCTTTCCTCAGAGACAACAGGCCACTAGCAGGCGGCTTAAATGGAGGCTGAGCAGGAAGAGCAGCTCATAAGCATGTAACCCTGAATCCCCTGTCCACCTATTTCTATTAAAAAAAGTCCTTATATAGACATCACTTGGGGAGGTGCCTTTGAACGTTTGCCTGAATGTTTATTGTTGAATCACAGCAAAGCGTGAAGAGAGTTAATTGAAAAGAAGAAGGGTTGTTGGGAAATTGACTGCACTGCCTCTGTCATGACTCACTGCTTCCCCCACCTGCTGTTGCCGGCATCTCTGAATGGCCATAAACTGCATGGTAACAGAGAACAGTCATATGAAACCAGTTCAGTTACTTACGTTTAGATTAAGTTCAATCACATTTGAACTAAAGTGACCAATGACCGAGATGTACCTTCCCGATCTCCCTTTAAGTGTTAGCACAATGAGAACCTTAGCGTGTCCAAAAAGCATCTTGATCGCCATCTGGTGGCTGGCTGCGTTATCGGTCATAATACCCACCTCCTACGGTTGTGGAAGGGATATTGACCAAACTAAAAAGTCAAAGCGCACATCAAGTAAATCTCTCAAATTTGTTTTGTGATTTAAGATGGTTTGTATATCACTCTAATTTATGTCCAAGTTTTAATTAGTTATTTTATGCTATGAGAAAAAAGTAGGGTGAAATGTCCTGATTTACACCAGAGACTGAGCCACAATTGGTCAATCGATGTGTAGGCAGGACTCGATACCGCTGTTCAAGTCCCCAATTTCCGAGATATTTCAGCTTCATGTCTGGAGAGTAGGAGGAAGAGGAGACATCCATCTTTTTATTCAGGGCGGCTGTGGCTCAGCGGTCATCCTCTCACCAGAAGGTCGGAACGTTCGATCCCTGTCTTCCCCATTCCACATGCTGAAGTGTCCTTGGGTCAAGATACTGAAACCCCAAAAATAGCCCCGTATCATAGAGAGAAAAGTGCTGCACATAAACACACCTTATGAATGTGTGTGTGATTTGTATAAACTGTGCTGTGAAGCACTTTGAGTGGTCATCATGACTAGAAAAGCTCTATTTAAATACAGACCATTTACCATTCAGTCTGTAGTCAGAACCTAAAGAACTTGTGGCAATGACGCTCTGTGGTTTGTCGCACCTTGTATCTGGAGGGAGATTTTAAAGAGTCTCCAGTATCCCTGAGATTTGTTCATCATTGTTTTTTCCAGATGTGGGTGTTTCACCAGATTGTTCGTTTCACTTTACCAGTTACCAGTCAGTGTTGTCCGTGAAATCAATATGACTAGACTCATGGTTCAAGACCAAGCCAGAGCAAACCGTAAAGCATTTGGTTCATCTGTTGTTATCTTTTAGAGCTGATTTTAAAAAGTAGGAGAGTGGGAACACACAGTTACTGAGGCGAGAAGAAAACGCTGCCTGTAAGACGATTGAAAAAAGAGAATGTACAAAGAAATTACCTATTTTCCCTTCGGCGTTTTCCCCTGAAACCCTCCCTTCATTGATTTCCACATTAAGCAGACCTTTACACTAACATTGTTTCCAGACACTTCTCAGAGAGCTTATTGATTGCGCTGGACAGCCAGACACCACAGACGCTTCCCCAATCACCAATTGCAGAATTAAACATGTCCTTAAGATAGCTGGGTATCTAATTATCGTTTGAGTTTGGAGGAAGTATGAGTGCTGCTGTGGAGAGAATCGGAGGGCGGGAGGCAGAGAGACCCTCCGGCCTCACATTTGAAGATAATGAGCTGAATCACTCGTGCACGGAGCAGGATAATGCAGTATTTGTGTGCAAGGGTCGAGGGTGGGTCTGAAGGGGTTTGATTTATCAAATGTTAGGACTCTAATGAAAAATATTCAAGGGGTTTCAGTCAGTTTTCTGCAGAAAATTCTGAAATCAGTTATCTATTAGGGCACATAAGCACACAGCCACAGCACTATTGAAAATCACTGGCTGACAGAGGGTCATGGGTTGCAATCAATCTCTACATTTTGTCATATCCTTCATGGTTGAACTTTCTATGATTGGCTCCATCAGTTCTCGTTGCTGAGATGCTTGTCTGTGATGTATGCTGATCACAAGACAACAGTTGTGTGTCTTTGGGCATTATGAAATAACAGTTGTAGTTCCAGTTACAGAGCTGCACACTCACACTTTGCATATAACTGTGCCCACATCACAAGGCCTCTGTTTCCTGTCTGTCCACAGGCACTAAATGTATAGGAAGATTGATTAAATGAGCCCTCATACATCTTGGACACAACCCACATGATCTGGTTATTCTCCTCCAACGTAGACGAGCATGTTCCGTCCATGGAGACTTGATTCACTTAACACTGTCTCTCATCCTTTACGTCAAATATCTCCATCAAGGGTTTTTGGCTCATATAGGGGCCCATGTTTACTATTCATTTTACTACCTGCACGCTATGCAATTAAAAAACGTCAGGCTGACACCATGTTTAGTGTAAAATTGTGTATTAAAAAGTACTATGCTGATATGTATACTGTAAAATACATCACTTTGAAACACTAACATAGACACACACACACACAGACACACACGTAATCCTCAAGATGCAGTACATCAAGACTGCAAAGAGAAATGTGAGGAGTCAACTGCTGTCTCCATGACAGCAAGATAGGAAGGTGGGCGTCGGACTATTCAGCAGGGATTGGCCTCCGCAGTGTGACCCTGATCAGTGGAATCACAGGAACTAAGCTCCTCGCCTCCGTTGGCCCGGACCTGGAGCCGGGCTCAGAGATGCCCTTTCCCCGGCTCCAGGCTACATCCTTCTCAAAGGCATATTAAGTCCTGGGTTGCACGATTAAGGAACACAGTCAACGAAGGAGCACAGTCTCCTGCATGGTGTTTGGTGTGGAATGCAGAAGCCAGTGGGCAGAATGTGTGGGATTGCTTCTTCATACTGTACTTGGCTTCCCGTGTGTTTGAGCATGATGTGGTTAAAACTGCTCGACGTATAAAATATGTATTGGTCTATAAGTAGGTCATAAATGAGAGAGGATTTTACAGGCATGCAGATGTTTCTACTGCACAGCACGTACTATATATGGGTGTATATATGAAGGTATGTAATTCTATCTGCTGTATCTATCTCTTCAATGTGTACTGTCCTCATTTTTTTCTAGAGCAAAACACTTCCATTGGTATGAGCGTTGTACAGGATGTGTGTATGCATAATATGTAAATTTTATCAATACAGTGTTGTCGAATGTCCTTGAGTATAATTCTTTACATCTGTACTGCAGAGATCACTGTGTTTGTGGATTACAGTCATGTACCCAGAGTCTTGATCTGGAATAGTGATGGCGGATGGTTGGCGAGCGGGCTGCTCCACCGAAGTGGGGTGATCTACAGGGGTGCATTTCGGCCCCCTGTTGAGGCGCAGCAGGAGGGTGTGTAAAGGTGAAGTTCTGGGTCTCAGGGCCCACAATGCAGACCCCCCGGGGAGGGTAATCACCATGAGGCCAGCAACAGTCAGCACAGCAGTGGCCTCTCGTCACAAAGACACTCCTCTCCGGAGACATGGCTGCGCCTTTGTGCTGCCCCACACTCTGAGTGTGCCCCACTCCAGGGGGCTTGAGAGGCACCGCGGGGTGCCCATTAAACCATTAAAGTGGAGGAGAGGCCTGACAACCTGATACACAAACACACACACTCACATACAAATACACATAAGCATTCTGAACCTTTACACGTGTACGGGACACAAGCGCCCTGAGATGACAAAAGGGACGCATTGTTAACATCACTCGCAGTCATTTAGAGCTCAAATGGCCGAACAGTCGGTCACGTTTGTTTACTCACGCTCTCGCTGGTGTAGTCACTCGCTCACTCGCTCACACACTCACATTATATCTCACAGTCAAAAGATCAGACCTTATGAAAACTACACAATGGCCCATGGACTGTGGTGTAGAGTGAGAACATAAACAATAATGCAGAGCTTCATTCACCTGTCTTCTTAGTGTAAATTGATTTATTGCTCCCACTGAACGCCCTTGGATCATCATTTACATTTTCAGTGGTCACTCAGACATAAGTTTTGTTCATGGCTATTGTCAACGCAGATTATATTTCTTTGCATAAATGAGGTTAATAATCCATCAAGATAATGATAGTTATTGATTAAATGCGTTTGAATCAAGATAAACTGACAACATTAATATTTGTTATATTAAAATAAAAAAATTACATTTCATTAGACCCCATAACTACAACTATAATAATTAGCCAAGAGATTGAAAGTGGAAGGGAAATAGATAGATTTCCCTTTTTTTGTGTTGAGTTAAATGTAAAAAACAACTTTAGTATTGATTATTTTTAATGATACAGATGTTATGTATTTAAAATATGTTAAAACTAGTTCAACAGCTGGTTTGCTTTACCTGAACACTATGTCTTGGTTGTCCTCTGTGTAGTGTTTAGTTTTTTTGACAGCACCTGAAGGCAGCACCAAAAACGAAACTTATCCCCCCCCCCTGGGACCAGAGTGTGATCGATCCGTCCTTTTAGGGGTCAATGTCGAATCATTCAAATAAAGATCATATTTAATCAGAGAACACTTCTATAAAACCAGCCCTGTGTCTAAGCAGCTGCTCAGAAAACCGGAAATTCTGCCAGTGAAACAGAATAGAGTGGAAAGTTCTAGAAACTTCTAGAACTTCTAGATGAAGAGTTGTAGCTAACAGGCTGAGCGGCTTGTACATGTCAAACAAACATGTTTTAAGATGGAGACAAACTTCAGGAGACATGTTTGACAGATTCCAGAGAGAGGACTGGTTGTGTGTCTCAGCTACCACGCTGGTGGAGTTGGAAGCTAGTAGCTGCTAAGGAAAGGCTTCATCAGAGAGGATTTAACAAACACCAAGATGGACACACTGTTAGCTCAGCCTACAGGTCAACACAGGCGACTTCATCAAGCAGTAAGTGCATGAGTCATTTATCACTTTCTGCTGTTGTTTGTGTTGTTTGTGTCACTTGAGCTAACTGCTGTCAGACCTCTTGACTGGAACTGGCTCTAGTGCAGGTTGTTGTTGTTGTTGTTGTGGCTGCCTCTGATTAATATCCATCCTGTTGTGCTCACTCCTCATCATCAGCTGACTCTTTTTAAGTGATTTTACGGTTTAAAGCCTTGTTATTTTTGCAGCCATCCCATCATACGATTCACCTGTGACTCTGCAGTGCCACTAAATGTTAAAGTCTGGTATATCAGAGAGGAAAGGAATATACGTAGCCTAAATGTGGCCTGATTATTATTTGTATTTGTGGTTAAATTACACCTTTCACTTCCAAGGACAGTAGCTTATCCCTACTTCAGTATTTGAGATATTATTTTTTACATAGAAGAAGAATATGACCACAAACTGATGCTGGGCAATAAAAGACACAAACTTACAACCAAAAACAAAATCATTTTTATCATTAGAAATATAGCAAACGTTCACTATATAGTAACTGTATTTCTATGCGTCTCATCTACCCTAGTTTTGTAAAATGTTAATTGCCAAGTTTAGGACCCCAGACATCACTCTGGATTAATAATCAAACAACATTTGTCATGATTATTATTGATATCGACAAATATGACAGCCCTTTAGTGCAAATTATGGTTATTTTCTTCTAATAATATGACTCCTCCTATCATAAATACCGCTACTATACATAATACTATAATGGACACAATTCCACTTTTGCCTCTACCATGTGCTTGCTAGTCACAGATCTCGGCATAACATGATTTTTCAAGATATACGAGTGGTAAATATTCCACACTACAATAATCCATTCCCTTCAGTTATGTTTATAAATTCTGTGAAAAATAAAAAAGAACACAAAAACAGAGGTATGAAATGTGGGAGCCTGTGTCTGTAATAAAACATATATGGCTATAAGTTTCAAGACTGTCTGTCAATAAGATTCATCTGTGTGACCTCATGTGCTAAGTTGCCCACAAGGTTTCACCAAGATCACATTGCTAATTCAATTTCAAGAATAACCTTTAGGGAGTGTTTTGGTGTTGTCACATTAACCAGATTACTGAGAATACGAATGTGTTACCTGTTAGTTTACAGGATTACATTTAGTGGCGATGGTGACAAATAGGCACTGCATTCATCTTATCACAAAGACTATGTAGCTTAGTTGTGTTTGAAAGGATCAGGAAATGTGAGAGAATATGGACAGACGTTACTCAACTAAAACATAATTTGTGCTACTTAAAAAAAACGGTATGCTCAGTGCTTTTGTCTTCTTTTTTCTTATGTAACATATTTTTGCATGTTGGCCAGTCCTGTTTTGTAGTGTATTTACTGCAGGCAGGAACATCTGTTGGCCAGTAAGCATCTGCGTGCATGAATGTGTGTGTGTGTGTGTGTGTGTGTGTTCAAATATGGGATGGATGGGTTCAGTCACATTGTGGTTCATAATCACAACATCAGGTGGATTTCAACTGCCTATATAGGTCATTGCCTCATTATTATAAGTCATATTATTCTCAAATTTTTTGGGGTAAGTGGGACATATGACTTATTTTACCTTTGCTCAGTTAAATGCTTGATTGTATTTTCTTTTTTTTAATTTGCCTGGTTTTATACTGAAAAAAAATTCATCTTAGATCACTAGAATTCAACAGGAAGACTGTAAATTAAATCCAAATAAAAGCATCAAAACATAACATGAAACTTTGTTTGTGTGTGTGCGTGTGTCTAGCTGTGTGCGTGTTAGCGAGAGAGAGAGAAGTGAGCACCCGGGTCTGTGTGTGTGTGTGTGTGTGTAATGGCATCACCTTTCCTCTTAGTTCTGAGACTATCAGAC
This sequence comes from Limanda limanda, assembly GCF_963576545.1. Lineage (NCBI taxonomy): Eukaryota > Metazoa > Chordata > Actinopteri > Pleuronectiformes > Pleuronectidae > Limanda > Limanda limanda. The sequence continues at coordinate 18,575,331 of NC_083645.1, read as the reverse complement.
TATACAGAAGCTATGCAAATCATTTAATGTAATCAACCGCTAATAGTGATGAATTTGGCCCAAGACAAACGTGATCACTAAAAGCAGTTTCCACTGCACAAGAACTTTGTGGGAAAGCGGAACAAAGTTTGACGTAGGCGGCCACCTTGCAATTCTCCATGCAGGAAAAACCCTGACAACTACAGGGCTGCTCCAACACTGAGTTGTAATTGCCCACCTGTAGTAAGAAATCAGGGGAATTTCTTCTCTGTAACAGAGAAACACGAGTATGAATCAATACTCAACGTATCCTGTCAGCTTGTATTCTGCGTGAAGATTCTTGCTGTGGGCATTTACAGAACATGATTTATAGCTGTGTGGGAAATTCATTGCACTCTACAGAAATGATGAATTACGTGCGGTGTTCTTGGGAGTGCATTTACACACTTGGGATTGAGTTCATACATCGGTATCATAGTGAACTACACGTATTCAGTACAAGTCAATAAGTTTTGAATGTACCGTTACTTCTTGTATGGGACGCTCTGTCTACGTAGAGCGTCTTTGAGACTCTGTTCTTGCTCGTTGGTGAAGTGCAGTTCAGCAGCAGCCATGGTGAGTTTCTCAACTTAATTTGACCGGCCTCCTCCGTCTCTGTCAGCGGTGGGCTGTTTCTGGACCTGGCGAACACATTATTAATAACGTTGATACATTCTCATTTGGCCTGCCAGGGGAAATGAATTATTCTAATGGGCTTAATTCCACTGTCGCTCCAATTCCCCCTGCTTAGCGCGTGGGGCAAGATGGATGAGATGTGTGATTGAGTGGAACAGTGACATGGACGCAGCGATTAAATCTCATAAGCTGAGATACAGAAAGGGGAAAAAAATCGCATCATTTTCATCAAACGTTTACTTGAACAAGCAAAAGCGAGAGACTGTGTTGGGGGCAGGGAGCACTTCAATGAGCAATCAAGTCGTAATGTGATGAATATTAATTAGCTTATATGAACGAGGACTCATCTGTGGGAGGTCAGCCAGGCCAGTGCTGTCCAAACGAAGAAAGCTGTTGTTTATCACAGTGACTGCTCTTATTTCCTCAATCGCAGTCTCTCTCTCTCTCTCTCTCTCTCTCTCTCTCTCTCTCTCTCTCTCTCTCTCTCTCTCTCTCTCTCCATCAGCCAGTGTTTTGGTTCACGATAACTCAGCCCTTCTACACCCAACTTTGACAAATGTGCTGTGATATGTAATAAAAAAAAAACAGCAACCACTTGGCTTTGCTCGAGTTGGTCCAGAGCCATACTCTAATTGGAAACAGTGTGATCATGCTGGACTCTAATTATGGTTTCCGTAGCAACCGCACCAAAAGAAGGCTCCCACAGTAGAGTCGTGATAGCTTCGAGAAACGAATACATCAAGAGCAGAGGATAGTCTCCTTTCATCTGTTCTGTTCCGGCTTGTAGTGTTTACCTGTAACACCTGGTGAGGTAAAATTCAATTTGTACTAATGATTTGATGTCATCCTGCCAATCACTGTAGACAGAGGATGGTAGAACTTCCTCTTTGTATTTTTCCTCTGCAGTGTAGCTGCATATCTTACCAGCGGTGAGAGCTCAGGTCTGTGAAGTTATTGAAGTTCAGAGTTGTGGATTCGGTAATCCCCTGGTTATTGTTTTCAGCTCCCTCCTCTGCACACATCTCTATCGCAACTTTAAAGTAACACCGTGCACAGAGACACACACACACACACACACACACTCACACACACACACACACACAAATATGCACAAACTAATACATTTCCCAGAATTATTCATGCATGTCGCTTGCACATAAACAATATTTCAGGGAAACTACTGTGAGCCAACCTTAAAGCACAGCAGAAGAATATCTTGGTTCTGTGCGTGTGTGGGTGTGCACATTCTTGTGCGTTTGTGTTTGACGAAAAAAGCAACTTGGTTAAATATAGTCGGTTCCGAAGTTCATGTTGCTGATTAATGAGCTTGTAGATCATTAGATACTGCCATTCCTCAGCCCCGTTTAAACAATATTAATAGAGCAGATCTTTTGTAACTCCTCACTAATGGGTTTCAAAATTACCTTTAATGACAAGAGCAAACACGTTTTTTTATTCTATCCATGTAAGAGTCTGTATTGTTTTGTGCCATTTATTCAGTTACGCTTGCATAAGATTTAACACTGTAGTTCCTCAAGATGCTGCCACATAAAAAGCTGAAGTCCAGTCGCTACTCAACACAGAGAAAGTCATCTTGTCCACTTGGTACAGATGTCTGTGACGAGTACAGGTAGCCGAGGAGCGGGGGAGCCGGACGCAGGATCAGTCTGAGTGTGACGGAGGCAGCTGCCCAGTCAGGCGCCACAGAAACCTAATAATCTCCCCTTCACTTAGAGTGGGAGAATTTAAAGCTCACAGCAATAGTCTCTGGCTTTTACTTTGGTACGTCATCATTGTTGTTGTGTTATTTGACTTCTTGTTGGAAATAAAGGTGAAGGCTACTTAGGCCAAAATTTGTAACCTTTTTTTAAAAACCTGTTTGCGCATATGAGTCACAAATGCCAGTGAAACGCTGGGACTGTCACACCGTGGTGGGATAATGATCTGACACATACAGGAGAGGGACAGTGTCGGTCTGTTCTTGGAAACCTGCGTTGCTCCATCTGCTGCTGTTCGGCAACCAGCTGCCTGTCTCCCATCGGCCCAGCAACACTAGCCCCAACTACTCAGAAACCATGGAAACCGGCTCCCCTCTGTGGGCTGCCCAGGATGCATGACCCTCCCCCTATCCTTATTCATCTTTCCTTTCTCTCTTGCTCTTTGTATAATAGTGTTGTTGAGGATTCTTTTTAAATGAACTCTGAATTTGAAATTGAACTCTTCATCGTTCCTTTGCTTCAAAATCTGCATTTAATATTTAGAAAATACAGATGTAATCCTGAACTGTGTTATGCATTGAATTGAACTCACAAGAAGCGTTTTGTCAATACAGGGTGGCACTGGGAATAAGTATGCTCTAACCAAGTGCACCTGCATTACACACCAATATCACAGTCTCCCTCTTGCTCATAGGCTCAGTCATTTGCAGACTCAGACGTTGCAGCCTCGCACACACGCTTGATAACGTTAACACTTCAGCCTGAAGTAAACAGAACTAGGGAGGACTCTTCCATTCAGCGATGGCCTCTCTTTAAACCCCATCTCCTGTTGAGAGATTGATTATTAGCACTCAGAGCTTCAGGGACCCCCATCCCCCTCCACTCCTTAATCCTCATCACCAACAGATATTTCACTCTCACTTCTCTTGCATTTTGTGGGCATACACGACCCTAACCCTAACACAACCCTAACCTAATTAAAAACTGTAGAAAATGCTGAGCGTAGTTGCTTAAGTCATATTCTAGTCAAATCAGAGGCAAATCATAGCTAGAGTCATCTAGATTCTATTTATGTGACTAGGGGTTTCGACATAGCTGTGTGTTATGGTTATTGTTAAGCAGTTCAATTATTGATTTTACATGTGTATATTTGATGATGCATGCATATATATATATATTTTTTTTTTTGCGCATTTCAAACTTTTTGAGACAGTGTTGCAGCCCCCACCCTCTGGAACTCTCCACCAGGTGAACTACGCAACGCTGAATCTCTCGACATTTTGAAAAAACTGCTCAAGCACCACCTCTTCACTAATCCCTTTGGCTTCTGTTAATTATCCACCCAGATTCTAAATTCTATCCTACTCTGTACTTTATTATGACTGATGTATTATAACTTTTGTATTAGAATTATTCTTTTCTCTACTGTTTTGTCCAACCTTTGGTCTTGTGAAAGGCGCTATATAAATATAAGCCTTAATTGTTATTATATACATATATATGTACATATTTCTATATATGGAATTGTTCTTATGTTTGCTTCAATCATTCATTCATATGAAGGTGCAACATCTGAGGGTGTGAGTATGAGATGTGGCTATGTCCGACTTTCCCTTTATTTTCCTCTGCAGTTGTATGTAGTGTCAGTGTGTGATAAACAATTGCTGTAATTTAGTGTCCACCATGTTGGTTAAGGCTGAGCCTGTACTAAGCAGGAACATCTGCCTATCCTCTGCTGCCCAGTGGAATCCCAGCATGGCTTGGCATGGCTCATCTAAAGTGAACCGTCATGGGCCCATGGACAAACCCTAGCTACCATTCATCCAGGGCAGAAATATTTGGCCACAATTTACTCAGTGATCAGTTGTTTTCTCCACCAGCCACCAGAGGCAAAACATCTGCTGTTACTCCACTAACTGGGGTTGAGCCAGAATTCCAATATGCTTAAAATGTAAAACCCTCAGCACACACTGCAGCATGGTTTGTCTGTCCAATGTGACTCAATGTTGAATGACTCTCTTAATCAGTTGAAGAGAACAAAACAGAAGTTATTAACGGGACCAAACAGGTCAACTGAAGCAGACCTGTCCAGAGAGGAGTGTCATGTCATCACTCAAGTGGGATCTGCTTCGCTACAAGGACATGTCTTGGTTCAACTTTAATTGAATATATACAGTATGTGTGCTGAAAGCAGGGTTTCTGCTGGATCTTCAAAATGAAATTCAAATTTAACTAGCATACAACTTGAGTTACATTCATTATGGTCTTAAAAGGTCCTAAAAAGTCTTAAATTGTACTTGTTGAAACCTGCAGATACCGTGTGGTGTATTCCTGTGGTCTTACTGTTACTCGTTGGGGGCCAGTATTTGCAAATCTTTTTGCACAAAAGTACATATGTGTTGCTGATTGATGGTGGGCGGCGGAGATGCCGTCTTCTTGCCAGCTCACACAGCAAGACTGGCAGACTTTACTGCCTCTTTGGTGAAACAGGCTCAGCCCTCAGCTTCTCAATGTAAACACTTGGCATTAGATGATTACATCTTCTCTGTCTATATAATTTGCATATATATAACTTTTACATATAAATCTTTTGACACGTCCTTTTTTGTGAAATATGATTTTTAAACTTCCTACTTACTGGCGACAGAGTGTAGAGATTCTGAGTTTAATTAAATACTGACACCTTAAGCCCGGCAGGTTGATATGTCTCCCAAAGCTGCTGGCTAGTGCTTGAATTGAAAAGCTGATAGACAGTTAGTCATGATATCGACATCCTGGTTCATTTGAGCTCAGAGACTGAGCTGTTAATGGGGATCTAAGCCACAGATATCCAAGCATGTGCATTATTCGTCCTCACCACAAGTCCTTCTATTGACAAGTGGAATGAACACCAAATCATCGGAGAGAGGGAGAGAGGCAAAGAGGCAGAGAGGCAGAGAGGCAGAGAGGCAGAGAGGCAGAGAGGCAGAGAGGGAGAGGTGGATGTACTGGATAAAAAGCAATTTCCACAACAGTGGTGTGAAGCGCATCACCCAGAGATAGAACTTAAAGATGTGATGCGCAAGTACAAAGCACAAGAAAGCTTCAGCCGGAGGGAGAGAGAAAGTGATGTCGCACAGGAGATGAGACCAGGAGATAGCAGCACAGAGAGAACCAGGAGATAAACTGAGGATTGGAGTATAACGTGTGGAAGAGGAGGGGAGACAGTGTGATGTGGGAGAGAGAGAAATAAAGATGAGAGAGAAGGAGCGAGATCAGAAAGGAAAATTGGTGTGTGTAAAAACAGACGCACACAAAGAATGTTGGACCAATTGTAATTATTAATGCTAGTGCTGCCCATAGATGCTCTGTATGATTATGTGTGAATGGTTGAAAAACTGTACTTTCAAGCGTTCTGAGTGGTCATCAAGACTTGAAAAGCTCGATGTAAATTCAAACTACTTACCTTTTACCATTATCCATCCGCTGATCGGACCAAGTTGAGTGTGATTAAGCCCAGGCTACTTACTGCTGACATTTACGAGATGATGTTTTGCACCATGTTATGTTTTGTTAAAGTGAAGCAGCTTCCTGCTCCAGTCAATTCCCATTATTACAATAAAAACTAGAATAGCACTTAGAGCACAGACCTCCACCAACGCCCAACAGTCCATTTAGATTTAATGAAGCTGTACCAAGTTCTGCATTCTTATATGTGTCAGTTCCCCAGCTTTTTTTTCAGGATCCATGAATTATTCCCTCGGAAATTGTTTAAAAAACCCTTTCATCTATCCCCTTATCCAGATCTGCATTAAAATGTTTTGGTTTCTTCCCTGGCCCAGACCACATGGTTCCATCAGTTTTGTTGTAATCCGTCCAGTAGATTTTAATTTTAATCTTGTTAACAGACAAACCAACCAACAAATTAGCAGATGACTGAAAACAACCTCTTTGGCTGAGATTATAATCTCATTCTTGATTTGTACAACTAAAATTAGGCTTGTCACCGGTGCAGACTTCCATAGTCTAACAATAAACAACAGTTTCAGTGTTTCATTCAGCCAAAGACTCCAGCTCCGAACTCATCATTTATTCACCTGTGCATCGCCAAGTGTTTCATTGAGTTTGTTGTCTTCTTCTTCTTCTTCTTCTTCTTCTTCTTCTTCTTCTTCTTCTTCTTCTTCTTCTTCTTCTTCTTCTTCTTTTTCTTTTTCTTCTTCTTCTTCTTCTTCTTCTTCAAGATGTCTTGTTGACTGGAGTTTGAGGTAGCTTCTAGCTGACTGTATATAGATATAAAGGGGATTCTGAGTACAGAACATAGGATGGCCCAGATACAGTAATTCTGCAGTTTTCAGCTTCAGCCGACTACACAGAAGCCTGCTGCATCCATGCTCCCTTCACAAAACGGTCAATTATTGCAGGCAGCAAACCTCTGAGGGCTTCCCTGCAGGGAGCTTGATGTTTTGCCCCTTTTTTTTTTTACTGTGTTCATTTTATAATCTGTCTTCTCCCTTCTCCCTTCGCCTATTTACTCTCGCTCACACAAGTCTTAAAGCCCTTTCTTCATCTTCTGTACACTCACAATCACATGCCCAATGTCAAGGCCATTTCTTTGTGTGGGGGTGTTACTCGTATGCATATGTCGAGGAGAAACCGCTCTCACAAACCGTCATGTTTTCTCAGCAGAGCAAATTGCTTTCCTCAAATATCAGACCAGTAAATCACGCCATCCGACCAATATGATCAGGGCAGTGATATTGATTCGTTCCTGGACCTGGGTTTATGGCAGTCAATCCAGCAGGATATTAAAGCCTGCTCTTCTTTTGACAAGAACAGACATCGTAGACTGCATCTTTCCCATATTCTTTTTTCATCTCGCTGTTTTCCACTGATATATATTTCAACGTAATATCAAAACATTACGACACACACCAGTCATGGATTTTTAATCAGATATTCCATAGATATCTATGATAAACACATTTTCTTCTTTCGACAGGCAGTGATATGAGTTCTCATTCATGTTCCCTCTGGCTCGCTCTGTTTATTGTATCCCTATAAGTCTGGTGTACTGTATGTTCCAGCTCCTATTTTGGTTGGGGTGGGGGGTTGGTGCAGGAGAGGATGATGCAGGATGGTGGACTGGAGGCAAAAAGGTTTTTCCCCACCCAGCTGTTTACCAAGTGTTGTCTGCTGTACTGTAGCAGGACAGGGCAAGAATGCATTTATGCTGCAGAGGCTTCATGAATATTGGATGTGGCCCCTGCCGGCCTCTCCCTGCCTGCCTGATTGCCTGACTGCATGCTAACAGAGGTGAGTGCTGGTTGTCTGGCTCGTCCGCTCCCTGTTACGTAATGCCTGACTTCATCCACTGCAGTGAGGAAAGAGTTGGGATTCCCTCCTGCACATGGAAGCGAGGAGTGAGACGAATGGGAGGAAGGGAGGGAGGGATGGAGGGAGAACAACAAGAGAATAAATGGGTGGTTGATGACAATGAGATTGTAGACGGGCAGGATGGAAGGGAAATAATGCATTTCGGCTGCAAATGACAAAGATGATGGTAAAAAGTGGCTGAGTGGCTGATGATGGGAAATGGGAATGGGTGATTCATAATGCCGGAGCTAGTGTGTATATTTGTCAGGCACGGGCAAAACAAGTAGTACACCGAGTGTTGTCTCTTGTCCTGAGGGAATGACTTTGCTTTGCAGGGCTCAGATTTGAATATGTTGAGGTTTAAAGTACTGAAGCAAATCCAGTTGGAACGGGTAAAGAGGTAGGAAAAGCAAAAAATTGAGGCGTTTTGTGAAATGCTCTGCAGTTGCATAACACTCCATGCTGGTGGTTTGGGCATCTCTTAAATGAATCTAATTTCAAATAGATAGCAAAATAAATTGTTAATGTCCCTGTCTGTAAGATTATTTTAATAACATTTACATTTGGTACTATACTGTAGAGAAAACACACAATGATTAACTGAGAATATAGAAATCTGGTTGGTGGGTCTGACACGAGACAAGTCAATAGTATCTAACGTGAAAAAAAAAGGGCACAAGCGTCTGAAAAGTAATGAATCAAACGGTGCGGTGACAAATGAAATGGTTAAATCACGAAAACGAGACAATTAAAGTGCATGAAAGGAATAAAACAAAGCTGATCTTATTGCTGTTTTATCATATATTACTCACAATAAGCAAAGCGAATGGAAAACATAGCTTAGATTTATCTTTCTCTACCAATTAACAGGTTGTTGTTTTTTTACAGCCAAATAATCGGCTCCCACACATTATAGTTCTGTGTCATTGCAGCATATTTCACATTCCCATCACATATCATTTTACCACTTTAAAATACTAAGAATAACAAAAAGATTAACAATACAAATTATTTGGCACAAAAGAAAAACAGTTATCTAACGTCTCTGCAGTAAACATCAGGCTTTGGTGTCAGTGCCTCAGATTCAAAGTGGAAGAGGATCTTGCCGGATAAAAATCTTTCACTGACATTTAATAATCCTCCAGGAAGAACTGCATCATTAATGAATCAGAGATGCTTCTCTCTCCAGATATAAATGTCAATCGACCAGAATACCATACAGCCACTTGGTAATACTGTAATTTATTGTGCAAGGCAACATGTACCTTTTACTGATTACCCACAAAACCATTTCCTTCTCTTATATCATATATTCTGTATTATATCACTACACGCTTCGTGTTGTGTGTTCTTATAGCCAATATGAAGTTTCACATCTCATAAATCAATGTACTGATCCAAAACCACGTCTTTAATGTGTATTTGTTTTACTGAGAAAAAACTGCAATTTAGCTAAAATGTACCCAATCGGGACAATATTTTGCGTTGGAAAGTCTTGTAAAGTGACAACAACTTCACTTTTGAAAAGAAGAACAGCAGCACAATTTGAAAACCGCATGAGAACGACCGGATAATTACAATGAGTCCCAAAGCAAGAGAGATAACACGGACACACTTGTTGAGTTCATTGTTTTAAACTCTCTGATGGTATTGGAACATCTCTTTTTATAATCATATTGAAGTGAATTGGATTGTGAACTTCACTGCACCCTGAGCCGACTACTTCAAGATCACAATAGCTGGATAAAACATGTAAGGTTAGATACTTAAGTTACTGTAACATACCACATGGAAAACTCCTGAGCTTGCCCAGGGCTTACATGAAAATATGATTGCAGCTGGTGTCCTTTTTTTTTACCCCTAGGCCACAAGGAGGTTAGGAGGGAATAATACAAAAAAAATTGTGAAAGCTGCTGCCATACACAACAGAGAAAACATTCACCCTTTCCTCCTTACATTATCCATAATTCACATTTAAAGCTGCTCTTATATGTTATTAACTGGGAATTATTCATTAAAGTAATGGGTTGCTGGATTATAAAAATGTTAATCTGACCTTCCTGGCTGAGATAGGGATATGTGCTCAATCATTGGTTGGTATTGTTATTGTGGTGCTGAAGGAACTAATTATTGTTCTCCTTCACTCTGATTACTTTCCCCTTGTTTATAAAATATTTGACAATTACTGGTCCCACTTAAAACATCCAGAAGATGTAGGTGTACACAATCTGACATGACATGTGTGAGAATTAAAATTGCAGTTTTTCTGTAATTGGTTTAAAAATATGGTCTAAATCTATTGGAATAAAGCAGTGTGATAGTGTAAATAAAAGTTTCCACAAGCTGCAATTCCCCTGTCTAGCCACAGGTCTGTGGATGTTTCAAAAAAAAAAAAAAAAGCAGCATCTATGATCGATGATACCTGACTGAACGTGGCACAGTAAGATGAGTCAAGGGCAACTGGATTTTTTGACTGTAAAATTCTGTCCATGCAGTCATGGTCCCCAGAGGATGAATTCCATATCTCAGCATGGACTGGCATTTTCTCAGGATTCCCCAAGGAATTAGTGTTAGCGTGTTAACAAGCTATTTTCAGAATGTAACAGTGGTATAAATTACACCTGTTATACATCAGCATGTAAGTATACAGCTTATGTACAGCCTGACAGAGCTGCTTGAAAGGCTGTAGGCTCTTGTCATGGTGAACTAGATTTGGGACATTTTAAACAAAGGCTAAATTGGACAGGTGAACCTATGTAGCATGCCAATTTTCTTCAATTTTCTAACAAGGCATCTAAAGAGTTAATTACTGCCAAACTGTGGAATGTTTTGACTGAGCAAGTGCATCATCTTACCTCAATCCACTTAATCATGACTTTACTTGGCTGAAGACCAGACTGGGGTCAAGAAGTCCAAGAAACAAACAAGAAGTGAAAATGGAGACTACTCCACAGGCGTCCAATGATGTCTCAGGTCCTGTTCATACTTGACATTAACATGCATTGTAGGTGATGTATCCACTGTGATAAGATGCCTAAGATACAGTACATAATAATTATCTGACCATAAGTGTCCAGTGCCAAGTGCGTAATTTCACACCTGTCAGAATGTGTCTCCAAATACGTCACGAGTGACCACTTGTGATCTGATCTCACTTCCATGTTCGACTCGCAAACAAACACATACGTCATTTGTTTTTGAGCGAACGCCCTGTTGTTCTTAGCCAGTCTGACAGACAGCCCTAGCGTTGATGTGTGTGAGTGAGTAACAGAGAGAGAGTCAGTAAACTGCGCTGTACAAACTCAGACAGCACGGGGTGGTGGTGATTAGCGCTAATACCTCACAGCAACAAGGATCCCTGCCATCACCACAATAACGACACTGACATTGACAGTTTCCCAGTTAAGCTGCCGACCTGTCCAGGGTGTAAACCTCAAAGGACAAGCAGCATATAGATAATGGATGGAGTTAATTGGAAACCAAAACTAAAAAAAAACATGGTATAATAAACAAATAAACAATGTGATTACATAATAATTTTGGTTAATTTTCGGTTGGTCCAGGGCGCACTTACATAAACACTGCTAGAAGAATTAGACTGAGTTGCCTGATCACCTGGTTAATCGGGTGTCACATGTACGGAGACTTGAGTTTTGTTTCATCTCATCCCTGCACTCTTTCCCACCTTTCATACTGAAACTCTGTCCTATTAATAAATGCCTTATTACACAAAGTGCTCAGACCACAGGGTCCAGCCACAGATTGTGGTCTGATTGATCTGATCTGAAATGCTTCCTGTCTTCTTGTGATCAGATCACCTGAGACCAATTTTAATTGCTTATAGGTTACAGACCTCAATAAATCAATGGTCATTATTATGCAGGGGAAAGGGCAACACTCTCTTTTCAGTTTATGTGATGTGAATGTAAATACGCTCAAATCAAGGCTTAGAGTCAGTTCTGTAACTGTGTAAATTTCAAATTCAGTGTGATGTTCTGCTGTCCTGAGCCAGCAAACAGAACAAACAAATTCCTTGTTCTGAATTGTTACCTTTTTAGTTTATGTCCTGTAATCACAAGTAGGTCAAGCTCCCTCCTCTGATAAACAATACACATGCAATCCAACTTTAGCCTGAACAATAAGCAGGAGGTGGCCCCCCAGCTGTACTGCACCTCTAATGGGAGACGCAGCAACATCTGATGCTATTTGTGGTGGATGTTATCAATGTGCATTCTCTGGCTGTGCGTCTTTCCCATCTTTTCTGCCTGTCCCTGGTGCTGTGACGTGCTGCTAGCGATGATAAGCAGAGGTGCGAGACACTCTCTGCTCAGGGTAATCTGTCGAGAATGAAGCCATCGCCTCTTCTGTGCCAACCGGGGCCACGGGGGGAGGATGAGGGAATGGAGGTTGTAACACGGACAAATGGCAGTTAACTCTATCTGGATTCTGGGCTTGCAGGGAGCACTTGGACGTACAACAGGGTGCAGCGGGGTTAGCAGCGGTGCATTTCATTCAATTTCATCAGTTTTTCGTCCCCATCATTTTTCTTCTTCTACATGAGCCGAAGACATGAAAACTGTCAGCTTCTGTCTTTGACTGCAGTCACCTGATGACAGAGTAAAAGATTGCTTAATTGTGTACAACAAACGGACACGAGAGGAGTAAATGAGAGCTGCAGCTGCTCCTCGTGGGAGGGTTCTGCATCAGCCATTCAATTAAATTCAGTTGTCTTTGTCTTCCCCGTGAGGTTATAAAAGCATCAATACTTCTTGGAAGCTGCACTTAACTTGCTGTACAATAAATGCAAAATGGAGCAAATCATTCCAGCTTGTTTCGGAATTAGCATAATTTCATGCAATGACTTCTTGACTGGCAGGAGGAAAATTGTTTTCTGAACAACACAATGCTTGTGACAACACAAAGCGAATAATCATGAAAGGTAACAAGACACATTTGTAACATGTGTATTTAAATGAGTACAATACCTGGAAAGAGTATTTAGTTAGTATTTAGTCTAGTTTTCAGCTCTACAATTGTGTACATGAGTCTAATATTTATAACGATGCAGGGGTTGTAAATTGTTATTTTTTACTTTCTCAATGTCCATAATTTATTTATGGTTATTTTATGGTCATGTATTATTTAATTCCTGATATTTTGAGTGTTAATGAATAAATTATGTTAATAGGATTATAGATGAATAATACAAATTGTGAATTTGTGTCAAAAGTGAAAAGATTATTCTGGGAGCCTTGATATTCAGTTTGCGATGTGAAGCTGTTGATTGATGCCATTTCTGTGCATGAAAAAAATGTGGTGCTGTAAATTGATTTTGTAAAGGAGATGGAGTGACAGGAAGGCAGACCGGGTGGGAGAAAGAACTGAAGCTAGTCAGGGTGATGAAGGGGAATGAGTTATAGGATTCACAGGTACACAGCGCTCACATATATCACAGCTCCAGCCGCTCTGTATGATTCGTGACAGATTATACCACAATGCTCTCACTCTCAAATCTCAAAATCGCTATAGCCTTACTTGATGTGTGTGTGTGTGAGACACCCCATCCTCGGGTTTTGCCTCTGCTCTTTTAAGGGGCCCCGAAAAAACTCATTAGTCTGTCCAGGCGAGGGGCAGAATACCTGATTGGTCAGTGAGTGAAGGAAAGTGAGAGGGAAAGAGAGCGAAAGAGAGAAGGACAGAAAGAGACCCTACCGAGGGAGTGAAGCTGCTCCTCGCATCACCATCACCAGGCAGCCTCAGCTAATAAATTGGACTGTTCCATGCTAATGAATGGAGTCCAGAGACGAGCAAGAGGAAATGAAGGGAGCAGGGGGATGTCAAACTACATGAACGATGAAGTAGCCTATATTACAGAGGCCTATTATTTCTCCTGTCTCTGCTGGCAATAGGCGTAATGAGGCAGTCTCCGAAAGACCAAATGGAAGCCTTCTCTATCTCACGCTCCACGGATTGGAAGCAAGTTTATTGGAGAGTTGTAGAACGTTCTGCAGTGTCCAGCTAACATCTCTTGTGCTCATACACAATAGTATAATGGAATAACTCATATCTTAAGACCAGTGTAAGATTACAAAAATGAATTCATTCCACATTTGAGTTTGTCACATAACATTCAGAACAACTGTCTATTTTTCTCTTTTAATGGTCCTTACTGGTGCTTCAAGCAGCAGATGGTAACCACTCTACATTGGCAGCACTCTGAACAAAAACATTCCAGTTCTCTAAAGAACGTGCAACGTGAGAATGTGCAGTAACAGTGTTTTGCTGCTGATGAGAGAAGACAAGTCAGTCTGAGCTGAATGCGGCTCACAGACTTGTTGGCTCATTTACACAGATAAGGAAATGCATATAGACTTGCGGCTTTTTTCATCATTTCTGTTAATTTTATAGAAAAAATATGCGGCACTATCCAGTGCTTCATTAATTAGAATGTGCCAGTCTGGCTTAAGGACTATAGGCTGGCAATTAATGTAAAGCTAAAAAACTGTTGTCATCTGATTCATTTGTTTGTAAAAGACGAAAGATACATTAGTGTTTCCATTGAAATTACCTTCTACTTTAACCAATTTTATGACGATAAAAGTGAAGGTATCTTGTTATTATCCTAATGAATATATTTATGTATATTTGTACATTTTTCTCTGCATCACATTTGGACACCATGCAGCAGCATCTTTTCTGACGTGCACTGTGGGCACTTTACAATCAGGGCAAAGTGATCATCAGCAAAGTCCCTCATTAAAGATGACGGAGAAGGTGAGGAAGAGGGCTGACCTTATTAACAAAGCCTGATAGGTTAACACAATGTCATGCCATCATTCAGATCTCTTTCTCCCAGCTTCTTTTAGTTGTGACAGACTGGCCTGGTAATTACCGCCTCCTGCCATGTTCTTCCCGCTCGCACGAAGACCCTATAGCGCAGAACGGTTCCAATTGAACCCATCAAATAGGAGTGTTGTTTTTTTTGTAGTTTGCTAATTAGGTAAAGACATGTTTGATGTTGTAGCCTACAGCCTGCAGTTCTCCTCACTGGGAAGGAATCCGACATTTTTAGGTTCTGTGTTAGTTCACAATGTCTATCTATGGGAAGAGAATATTTAAAATATCTTGACTAAAACCAGTCTCAAGGTCAACCTCTCGGAAAAAGAGTCAAATTGATCTTCATCACTTTGATATGTCACTGAGCCAAGGCAACCATCATGTAGATGCAGGGAAGAACCACAGCAGCTGATGCAATATCCAGGCATTCTACCCTTTGGCTTTTCAAATCCAGAAGAGATTGATTTATTAGATAGAATGAGCCCTGTAAGCCTGTACATCAGCCTCAACTCTAAGGCAATTAAGGTTATATCCCACCTCGGTATGTTGGCATCCACAGATCGAAAAAGATGCCGGGTATGAGTTGATGTTCAGGAGTTTCCTCTAGAGAGAAACTAGAATGCAGTGTAGATGATTCACCGCTCTGCACAACCAATTATTGCAGATCTACTTCCCAAAACCCAGTCTCCAATATAATTGTGACGTCTGTGGTGCATCTGAAAAGGCCAAAGAAGACACTCTGACACATTTTAAAAGTATATCTTAATATAAACATTTTATTCAGTGCATTTTTGTGTATACAACAAATAATAAACAACTGGAAGTTATCAGACAGCCACAATGCCCGTCTGTATATGTTGTTTCATCAGATTTAGCCTGGTAGCTTGGAACACATGATCCAACATGGGTTAATACACATAGCCTATATCATGCAGCTCTAGACCAGAATTTCCCTGCCTTCTCCCATGCAACAGATAGGTTTACCTAATACAAACCACCTCCGGAGGAACCAAGAAAAGAAAACCTCCCAGAAGCATGTACCAGAAAGAAGTTATGTAGCTGAGGGGAAGAGTACATAGCCCATAAAAAGGGTCCTTTTTGTACATAATTGTGTTTGTACATGCCCTGTGCAAGAAAGGGAAGATGTTCATTTTTGTTTTTAGTTTTTTATCTTAATTTTTTCACTTTTACAAATATGACGTGTCCTATAAAATGTTAAGCCACCTAAAAGTCCACAGTATTCATTTTTTTTAATATAGAAAATATTGTCACCACAATAAGATACTCAAACACATAACAAGCATCCTGGGAAGGGGCTTGTTGCACCATATTCCTATGGTGAACTGTATCAGTCAAGAGAAGTCGACAAAAAAGGATGGCGGGGCGGGTTGAAGCATGACACAAGCACAGAAGGGGGGGAAAACAGATCACGAGGACAAAAGACGGAGACATTGTGAACACAGAGCTAACAGAGGGAATGGGGACACATATTAATTGTTTCAGACCGCGGCCATTGAGCACATCAGCAAAAAGCACGACATCAAGCACGCTGCCAACTTTTAAGTGTTAAAAATCACTTCCTTTTCTTTTTTTTTACCATTGTTCCTTTTTTGCCCCACAAAATCGTTGCTTTCTTTCGTTAAAAATGTACAGTGAAAATAAAATTCCAGCTTTGCCTTTATCCTGACTCCGTTTTCAGTGGCTTAAAGGGACACTCTTATGTTCTGTCTTTGGTTTGCTGGAATTTCTTTCAATGATCCAACGGTGACAAAAAATACAAATACTGAACAATGGTAAGGGGAGAGAACAACAGGGGACAAAAACAAAAACCAGTTATCAAATAAAAAGCTCTCGGCTAATTCAGAAAATTAGCCAAAAAAAAAGGTGCAGCTGTGGTGTCTCTGGAAAAAAAAAACTGCAAGAGAGCCACACTGCCCCTTTTTATATTTCAGGTCAGCTGGACATAGGCTTCGTTTTCCCATGCTAGAGAGCTCAGTCTCGGAGCGTGTGCACGAGGATGCAGGAGAGCTACGGTCTGGCTGGCCACAGTCCCAGCAACTCCAGGCTGTGCCACGCCGGGGAGTTTATAGGCTTTGTATTCACAGAAGCAGGGAAGAGACAGAGATCAGGGCTTGTACTGTACCACTGCAGCCTTTGTACACCAGCACCATTACTGGTTGCCCTGAATGCCTACACGTCTAACTTCCTGTCCCTGTCTGACAGATGCACGAGTGCTTGGTGTCTAAATGACCAAAGATAGGTTATTGTCCACGTGAGAAATTAAGATAAAACATCGTGAGATAAACATGAGCTAACTGGTATGCAATCATCACCAAAAGAGTGATCAAGATAATAAATGATCTCAAGGCCCAAAAAAAAAGCTTACTATAGTTTTCAAAGTCCAGAATGGTTTATGTGCCTTTACGTTTCATAAATATTGATAGTATTTTTGAGACAGAAACAATGGTTGACATGTTTTTTTTAAATATATAGATGGTGTGTGGGTCCTTTTGTGTGGTTTGTAGTAGCTAGTCCTGAACAGCTGATCGGTGAGAGAAGTCTGCTTGGAGTCACGCTCTGCTGGAGGTAAGGTTTCATGGTTCGGCCACAGGCCTGGATTCGGCGACCGGGCTACGTGGACTCGTGCTGGCTCACGGCTTTGCCCCCGTTGAGTACGGCCGAGGCGCTCCGACTCTTAGTGGGCGTGCCACTGCCAGAGCGGGAGAACTCTGTCAAGTCATGGAGGGATGGTTCTCTGTACATTGCCACTGTGGAAACAGAGAAGTGTGAATCAGACAGACAGGCAAACCATAATAAAAACAAGAACTGTGGTAATGAAGTGGTCGTCTACTTTGGTTATTAGAGAAGCTCCTGCCATATTTATAATTGAGTTTTACCTTTAGTTCCCTTTAATCTGCTGAATCAAGAGATGCCAGCAGATCTACTCGGTGCTGAAGTAAAAAAAAAAAATCCTACATTTTACAGCACGGCATTATAAATTCAGGAGTTGCTAGTGCTTTGCTGTGTATGCAGCACTGGTCCAATCTGCATCTCAGCAGTTGCTTTTCATAAGAAATATCAGTAATCTGAGGTTCAGAGTCTTTGGTTTCAGGATGTTGTCAACATCCGTCTGCCTAGAATGCTATTTGATGTTCCTTCCTCAGGGAATATGTGGCTGAAACAGCAAAGAGAATCTTTTAGACACTTCACTTAGCCCAGCATTTTCTCCTGAGCTGCAACCCAGAGACCGTCCTCGTGTTTACACATCAATCAATGGCAGGGCGACTGCTAGTGATTGGTAACAGTCTTGTTAGTAAGAGTATTGCAAAGTTGCGATGGTTGGGGACTGATTCCAAGGTCAAGGTATCACCTCCCCAATCCCAAACAACAACCCATTTAGTCTTTTTTTCCACATTCCTCCAAACTGGTCGCTTTGTGCTGTCTGAGAAAGACACCACTTAACAGGATACATACTTTCCTGAGCTCTTTGTGTCTTGCATCAAGACTTTCTGGAAGAATGGTAAGAGGATTTTCATGTTTCTGTTTGACTGACGTGAGCTGAACTTGCTCCGTCCAGAGGAAGACAGAACGAGACGCTCTGGGCTCAGACTCACAGACTGGAACCAGAGGAGCAGGGAGTAATGGCTGCAAGCAATGCCACTGCCAATGCAGAGACAGCTTCTTAATTGGTGCCCTGTAGCACCAGTGCCTCTGAATCTTTATGAGCTGCTGGAACAAATTCTCCTTTATTTCTCATCCTCTCTCTCTTTGCCTAACAAAGTGAATTACAAACAACTTGACTCATGGAGGAGTGTTACAGCATAAAATGTTCTCTTTTGCAGTTGGACCTCAAATACTATATTTCTGCCTTTGGATAAAAATGCATACAAGAAAGCTGAGGGCAAGGTTTTTCGCTGTCTGTTTGAATGAACGTGTCATCAAGCCTACATCTTTCCTTGTTATTGTCTTTCTCAGTTTGCTCTCAGCATAAAGTGAGGCAATTACTCTTTAGCTGTTGCTCCTAAGTGTATTTGAGAACCCCTGGACTGTCTGTTAAATGAACGTGAAAAGCTATTATAGTGTTCTCACAGGGCAGATGGATTCATAATAAGATGCTGGCTGGAGGGGCTCCACCGAAGATGCAAGAAGGGGCAGCGTTACGTTGACAAATAGAAGAAAATGAGAATTAAATTCACTAGTGAAATCGATGCTTTGATAATATACAAGCGAAGCCGCTCAGATGGTTATAGATGTATTATATCTACAACCTCTACTGTCTTTGCTGTGAAGATGTATCTGGCAAGTCTTTAAATAGATGTTTTGTGGAATGTTATCCATGTATAAAATAAAATCTTTACAGAGGAGCATGTTTGCCAAAATTCAACCTTACCACAAAGTTATATTATACTGTACTGTTTTGTAAGTCATAAGAATATCCAGATGCATTTCTGTGTTAATTCAAGTCAAAATTCATAAGACATGAAAAAGAAAAATCAACATATTAAACATATTAAATTGTGGTAAGAATACCTTTAAAACACCAAATGATTTCAACTTTGACCATTAGACCAAATTGAGTATATTCAGTATCAGATTTTTCATAAAACTAGTAGGTTTAAGTATGCAACCAGGATTTCTAGTAGGCATGTAACTGTATGCACACAAAAGAACACGGAGACGCTTTAAAAAGAGCCTCATGTCACAGATCCAAACTGCATTGAACAATCAGCTATCTAAAGAAATGCCCTATTTTTGTCATGGAGTATTTTGCACTTCAAGCCTTTCATGTCTTACTTGGAGACAGAAGGAAAAAAATCTCTTATATTATCCCACGGAAGTGAAAACGGTAAATCTGTTTCTTTTTGAGGATGAAAGTCGTCTTAAGAAGCATTTCTTCATCTTTCCACCTTGTTTTCTTTCCAGCGGTACTACCACACAAAGGGTTTAGGTGGAAACGGTTCTCTTTGGCTTCACTGATTAGAAAATAAATCCTGCTACTATTCACAGCATTTAAATATTGTTCTGGCTGCTTCTGGTCACACATCATGACCCGTCCTGATTCTGCTCTACATCTGCAGTGGAGTGTGCCCAGCTAGAGGAAGTCACTAGTTACATATACGCCAGGATCTGTAATGAGAGTCATCTAGAAAACAGCTCATTTAGCTTTTACTTTAAGAATGTCCACAATGAAAATCAGGACTTTTAAGCATATAAAAGCTGGTCCTCAGAAACTGGCTCTTATTGGGGAAAAATACCCTTTAGCCAGAAAGACAAGTGACATTGCTGATTAACCCAAAAAAACATTCCCAATAGATAATGTAGCTGCAGAAACTTTATCCCCGAGGCCTTGGATATCACTCTTCTCAAGTTGCCAGCATTCCTGCATATCTGCTTTCTGGATGGTCGGATAGCTTCAGAAACACAATCCCGCTACAATTTTTCCATAAAACGACAAGTCACACCCACTTAACACTTTGATCGGTCAGCTGTGCAAAGCTGAAACATGAGCCAGAATGTGAACTTCTCTCTCTAGCTATTTGTTTCTTCATGCACCACAGTCAAGAAAAAACAATACACATATCTCAGGATGATTGAGAGGTTCCATACTCGTAGATGTTCTTCAAGCAGTTTAAAACAAGTACGCGTTTCATTTCCCACGTGGATGGACAACACATTCTACATCTACTGACCCATGATGTTGAACTTTAAAGTGTGAACCAGGATCTGGACAGGCTTACCCTTTAGAGGTTTGGGAAGGAAGTGAGCTGCTGGCTTGTTTTTCTTGACATGGTTCCCCTTCATGATTTCTCCCTCCTTGTTCAGACCGAGGTACCAGCCCCTGCCCGACTGCTGCTGCCGGTATATCATGGAGGAGTATGTCACATAATAGTTCTCGAACACCGACTCCTTGAATTTGCACTCTGGCGTAAAGTGTTCCTGGGGGAAAAGGGAGAAGCAGATCCAGTGTATAGCAGTTGTTGAACAGCAATTCACGAGATATCACAGGTCTCTGACATCCTGTTATGAAGAGAAACAGCATTTCATTACTTGAGAGGGCAACTTATTAACGGTACATTGCTCTGCACGTCCAGCGCACGCTCGCGCACATAAAGGGCAAAGGGGCCGTCTCACGCTGCAATACCTGCTATAAGAGTTTAGTCCCTTGAGAATTTTCCAAATCTATTCATTCCATTTACCATGGTGAATAATGCAGCACATTATAGCATAGATAACAGCAATATGACAGATACAGAGGGCCATTAATAAAACATGCAGGCCAGATGAAGAGTACATTCTCATTTAGTTCCTAGCTGTTAATTATGCATTCGCAGTTCATCATCTTTCAGAGTGTTATCCACAGTATTTATGAATATGTTGGACGTGATCATTTATTGTGGGCATTTTACTGACTGTAACACGCACTACCTGTATAGTACTGACCTTTTAAACCACATTATCGAAATGCTGTCACTAAGTGGCTTTTAATAGTTTTATATATATGATCTGTGTGCACCCTGGTAGTGGACAGAAGTTTCTCCACCTGTGTTTGGTTGTTATTAGGATAATTGCTATTCTTTTTTATTCATAAAAAACTTTTTAGAGACTTGACTTTGCTGTTTAATTTCCAGACTCTGTGCTGTGCAAGAGTTCAATGCTTCTCTCTGGTTTAGAATCCCATATAGGATTTTTGCTATTAATTCTACAATAGTGTGGCTGGGGTTTATTACCCTTGAGGTATTGGTTTTGTGTGTGTGCGTCCACAGCCCCAAGTGTAGTTGTGTACGTCCTTGCGTGTGCAAGTGTGTGTGAGTGTTTGTCCAATTTGCAGAGCTGCTTGGGCAGCGAGTCTACATAACAGTCTAATCCGTAAGATTACAATTCCCCTGGAGAGAGACAGAGCCCGAGGGACAGTGTATAAGGGAGAAGCAGCTAGAAACAGGTGAGGTTGGGGGGCGCTAAGTTGTTTTTTTGCCATAACTTTCTTCTAAAGACACTGTGACTGCATAAAGAAAACACAGTATCATAACGATTACAAAGTGAGCTTTCTGACAAGACGGATGAATGTCTCTTTCAGATTGAACATCTATCCAGGATCAGTCCTACCACAGCAAAAATAACACATCACTTCGCTGGGTGTCAATGGTGAGTGATGATGTGTCCACGGGCCAAACACTACCTGTGAGCGCATAACAAACAACATGCCACTAACAGACTGGGAGTCATCCATAACAGCCATTCTTTTTTTCTTTATTAATTTACGCGTCTCTCTTCATGTGCAGCGCTGAGAGGACTTCAAAGGGCTGAATGAGGTTCATGTCTGGTGATGATGTCCTTTGATCTATTGTTGAAATGCACAATACGGTGCAGATAAAACCTTGAGAAGCCATGTGATGTAAAACAGTGAACAAAAATGGTCCAGACAATGTTCACTTGTTGAATTGGTTTAAAGGGCAACCTTGTATACACACCTATTGTCACATCCAATCACAGAACCAATTCAAAACACAAACCCTAGACCTACTTGCATTAACAGACCAGTTGACCATCGTTCATCATCCTGATCACTGATCTAGAACCAGACGCAAAGTATCTCTTGCCTTGAAGAGTAGGTTGTTATCGTGTCAAATATATATTAAAACAGCACTTGATATGATTGTTCTGTTTAATTGATTGCTTTCTGTACTGGCTGCAGCAAGTGAAGTACATTAAAGTGTAAGAGGACAAAATCCAAAGTCCTTACTCTACAAAATGCCTTCCTTGGTCAACTAAAGCTCATAGACAACGAAATGCGATAACATTAAATCAGTTGACTGGTTTTGATGTAGTGGCTGAACCAGTGTAAGGCAGCATCGATGTGATTAAGACCAATCGAGCTTGAAATGTTATCTCTTCTATCTAACACTAATTTATTGTTATGTGATGAACACTAAGCCACTGAGGACATAAATCAGAGTTTATGATCTGTAGTCTTTTGCAGGTATTGGTGTGGGACCTCTTTAAGAGGTTATACAAATCCCTTCAGCCATTACTGAAAGATTTCTTCTGTTTTACTACTAAATCTTGGAGGGGATTCAAGATCTTTTCCAAGACAGAATGTTAACAGCTCAAGAGCAGTTCCAGCACAGCCCCGGTGGGTTTTTTTATCACCATTTTCATCTTGCTTGCATTGCCAGGTCTTGTGATTCTGCCCCAACAGACTGCAACAATATTGCTGTCACAACAACCGAGTTGTTAAAGTTATGCAAAGCTTCTCTGTGTTAATTAAAAGAAAAAAGCTTCCTTAAGAAATAAAGACTGCTTTGGTCCTTCCCACAGGCACCTTGGCATTGTTCTTCCAGTCCAGTATGAAGGAAATGTAGACCTCAGATGGAATCAGATTAACCATGATCTGAGTCTTTTTAGTGGGAAAATACCAGTTTCCTTCGTTATGCTGCTTTCAGACATGCACTGAAGTTTGGACAGTTTTCAAACATTTTCTTCAGGAGCTGTGTCTGAGTTAGTTGCTCTGGACATTTTCTGGAAATTGTCCTGCCAGACCCTGCGTATGATGTCTGGACAATAGTTTTACAAATATCTCAGGATAAAAAAGAGGTGGCATACAGTAGAACAGGCAGATGAAGATGTCAAATGCGAAAAAAAACAAAAACATTCAAGAGATTTTGGGGATAAGAACTAACACCAGTGTAGATGTGCTGTAAACAAAAATACAAATACATTATATGTCCTGCCCTGTGCGTGCTCTACCCAGGCGCCGCCTCCCGACTGATTGTTTTGATGGCATTTGTTGTGATCCAGACAATCTCATGCCGAAGCTTCTTCATATGTGAATGGCAAACTACGGAAAATTTCCAGTTAAGACATTTTCTTGTTTAGGCGGTTAGCAGCAGATTTCGAAAAGCTGGGCAGCATCCATCTCAGATACGCAGCAGCCAGAAGCCGTACAACTGCTGCTCAGTTGTTGAGCCAGCTCCCGAGCCAGGAGTTCTGTTTTACCTATAATAATGAGCTTATGTGGATTTGGCTGGTTTCACTCACCTTAGACAAAAAATAAGAGTCGATTGATAAACAGACACATACAGATACAGGCACATTCAGAGCCAAAATGGAGGAGAGGCTGCTGGCGAGAAACTGCTGCATTGGACTTGGTCTGTGGACAACAGCCGCGCTCAGACTGACACAAGGAGGGGCCAAAATGGCAGGGGATCCCCATTTCGTGTCTAACAGGGCTGTGATAGACAGACACATTCGGATTCTTTTGAATGGGTTCCAGTTGTGTCCTCTTCAGTCAATAGCATATCTATTGTTCTCTGAAATGAATCTCCCAACGAAAACAACACACATTACTTTAATCATGACTCCAGTGCCAGATGGAGAGAGAGGAAATCACTTTAGAAATAGAAAATGCAGGAGATTAGCTGCAAGGAAATAATATCTGCGTTGTCATCTCCCTCCCTCATTTCTCTGGGTTGGTTTGGCTAAATTGACTTTTAATGATCCCATTACACTACATGGACTTTTGCTTGAAATATGCAAATAAGACATGTTCTTGTTCAAATGATGCACAGCTGGCAGCCTTACTTACATAATGACCAGGCAAGCGCTTTTTGTAAAATGAAAAAAAGGATAAAAACACAGCATTGTGTACATTACACATACTGCTGTTATGAGCTGTACAAAACCAATTGGGTTAAAAGAAAATGAGATGGAAAGCTCTGGTATTTTCTATGCAATAAAGACTTTGATGAGCTGCATGCATGACCCCTGTTTCTGTAGCTATGAGGAGATTGTCTTTCCTCATTCTCTCCTCTTGTCTAAAGCATCCATGTGGAGATATAGCAGTGTGTCTATTTAACTTCATAAACGTCTCATACGAGCAAATAAGTGCAGAAGAGGAGAGGGGATTCAATACTTTAGGGTCTCATTTTCTGTTCCATCTCCATTTTGTAACCTCATACAGTCCCAACATGAGATTTAGTTTATGCCGTTCTATGTTGGACCAGTAATTCAAGAAATCAAGGATTCCGCTGTATAGTTTTTATCTTAGTGAAAACTATTTACATAGTAGACTTAATTATTTTTCAAGTTTGGTATCCTGAAATTATCGGGATTATTTTATACAAATTGCAGTTTTAGATTTAATTTATAGTAAAAACAAGTAGTTTGCCCAAGAAAAACTTTCCTTCTTGGACATAATCCTTGTGTTCTTTTTAAAATGTTAGTGTTCAGTGCAACATATGTTAAGTGCACTTGTATATATACTTGTACAATATATACTACATAAATAATACAAAAATAATCTTAACAGTCGGATTACGTGAATTTTAATCTCATTTGCAAAGACCAAAGACAGATAGAGGAGGTTCTTGTGTTTTACAGCCAGGGGGAATCTCTGCTGAATTTACAGCAGTATTTCCTGAGCTCTTTATGATCCAACAAAAGCCTTTTATGGACGAAATATGTAAAGGATGATGCAAGTGATGCACTTAACGTACTTAAGAAGGTTCCCCTGTCATTTGTATTATCCATGAATTAAAAAATGCCAGACACACATTCACAGACACACACTCCCTATACTGAGAAACCCTGTTGTACTCTTAGGTGTATTACACATTTCAAGAGTGATGAGGGAAACCGTAAGATAAACTCATGTCGAGTAAACACTATTGATTAAGATGAACTCTCAAAAGCGTTCTGAGTAATTGCAGCTGAATAATGTTTTCTTGATCGAACGCTGTCAACATATTGGACAGATTTTACCTTCAAACCAAATCAATGCTGCACGCTGCCCTGTGCGTATTCAACTGCCACGTGGAAACTTGAATGACACCCATTATGCCAATTTGATATCAGGGCTGATGTCTGTCCTTGTGTCTTTACAAGCTACATCAATGATTGGGAGACTTACAAAAGCTAATCCTATGGCTGTGTAGTGAAGAGAAATCGAGCTAAATCCAGCTTTTCAATGTCTGTCTTTTCAGGAGAGTGGAAATGGATTAAAAAGCACCTTATTTTTCTTGAGCTATAGATAAAGTACACTCATGGTATTTGTTTGGGAATAAATTGGGAGCGGGTTAAGCTAGTGGAAAACACCCTCTCACACACACAAACAAACACACACACGCAAACACACACAAGCACAAACACCACAAACTAGTTAATGACACAGCTCAGTGGAGTGAAACCCGACAGCAGTGGTTATTTACCAGAAGCATTGGACTGGTTGAAAAGCTATGGCTGTGAGCCAAGTACATAGTTAACAGTGTTTTTTCCATCTGTATCATTATTGATCCTTTAACTTTACAATAAATTTACATTTAATTGTTAAAATATATTCCAGAAGCCTCCTTTTGAAAGCATAATTTATGCCAACATCTGGACAAAATTAGCGGGGAAATGCTTAATGCAGCTGTGGTTGCTTATCTTAGCAGCCTTTTTAGATATACTTCATCATCATTCTTTTGTATACTTATTTGAATTATCCAGATTACCTTTCTTTTCATTATAGGATGTGATGTAATGTAGGATCTGACTATTGCAGGGATTTTAACTGGCGCGGTATTTTAGGTACAAAGAGATTGTAAATCTCATCGCTAGCCTGGTGAAGGTTTTCACCCAAGGGCCCTAAACTCTCCCTTTTACACTCACACAAAGCAGTCTAGACGAGACTCGACTGGAGCCTCACTGACTCACACTAATTCAAATATGACCGACTAGGAAATTAATAACACCACTTCAAAGGCACCATGTACGATATGTGGACACTACTTAGCTCAGGACCTAAAAATAAACCCACTGATATGAAAATATATCAAACTAAAATCATGGCACTGCGGTTGTGTGTCTCCACCAACCAGTGCAGTTTCCATGTGAATATTTCTACCTACTTTTATTCCAGATTTATATAAGGTTCACTTTGCTCTTTGACCTTTGACCACTGATTCCCCAATCACTTTATCTTTTAATCCCAGTAAGAAATGATCAAAAGTTGAAGAAATTCCCTCAAGTAGTAATTTAAGAGGCCAAAAACAGTTTTTGAGGTCATTGTGATCTTGACCGTTTATCTCAGAGCACCAAAATCAAATTAGTTAATCTTTGAGTCCAAGTGAATGTTTGTACTAAATTTGAAGGAAGTCACTCTTGAGATATCACATTCACGTTAATGGGACGGATGTATGGACTGTGAAGCGTCTCACTTTATGCAAATTAGTGCTATAATATATTTTCTTCAGGTTCATTAGAAATATCGACCGCATTATTACTTTCTTCCTCTCAAATGTAAATATATCTTGTCTGGAGTAGAACATGCTTCTGTAGTTGTGATGCAAACTTCCTCCATATCCTCTTAAGAAGTCGACAGGCGAACAGGAAAACAGAGCATAGTAAAGTTAAACACATATTAATTGGTTCTTCCTCTCCCACACATTGACGCTGACAGATGAATATATTTTCACTGGTGCATTGTGCCTCACCCACTCAAGAGCACTCTTTCTCTCACTCCTCAATTCTCTCCCTCTCTTTTTCTTGGAGTATGTTATCTGCTCTTAAACATAGAACACGTTATATGTTCAAGCTGATGCACATACACCAGATGCATATAAGGTGACTCAGTGTTTGCTCTGTAGTGCTCTAAAACACTCAGATTAATTCTAACACCGGAAAACGTTTTACAGTAGTTTAACTCTGGCTGTGGCTGAGGGGTAGAGCGGTCGTCCTCCAACCAGAGGGTCGGTGGCTTGAACCCTGAATTGCCTCTCACAGATGTTGAATGCACTGTTTGGAAGACGGTTCTGATAAAAGAGTCAGCTAAATGACATGCAATGCAATGTAGCTCTAAACCTACGCATATTTATAATTTAGTATGTACAATATTTCTCAAAATACCTAAAGAGATTAGATTAAGCATGTAAATCATAGGAATTATATTTATTAAACCCATTCATGCACGTACTTATGCAGACACGTGTACAATAATCCAAGACACTCAGATCCCGGCAGCAGCCCTCCATCCCCCCCAACCAATACGTCATCTGTTGTCTCTCCACTTTGATTGGGAATCTCCTTCCAACACTGACCTGTTATTGGCTCGTTAAATGTGTGGTTTCACGGCAGAACTTTGCCATAGCAGCAAGACAGCCACTATAAGGAAGCCAGCTACACATTCAATTCAATTCTCTCTCTGATTTAGCTGAAACTAAAAGCTCTGTAACCCATCCCCCTACTGCACTCCTGCAATTCCACAACTACAAAATATACGGTATTTCACATGGAAATACCCTATCAGCATAGCTGTATGCTTATATATAGTGTATGCCGGCAGTATTCTTCTGGGATTGCAGTTTATATGCTGACTAAAAAACAAACAAGAAAAACAAACTGAGAATAAATACATAAATTAGAGAAATACAGTTTTAGATGAAAATAAGATCAAACTCAAATTCTAATGATTGCAAGAAGTTTCTGATCATGCTTTCTGATTGTATTGCTTTTCAAATTGTGGTTTCAATTCTTAAAATCGAATATAAGAATGCAAAATATTTGACATATGTAAAATATACGTTTAAGTAAAACATATATTGTCACAAACTTATTAACATAGTATAGAATAGCAATCAGTTATAGTTCATCTTCACTGTACTATACAGTACTTATAATATTGAAGGACATGAAAGTGCCTTAAATCAAACAACATTAAAAAGCTGGTACACTGTCAGAATTTAAACTAAACAAAGGCAATCTAAAGTTGTGTTTTTAATGGTGTCTACCTTGACAACACATTAGTCAAGTCCAACAGGATTGACTTTAAGAAGTTTAGAAACCACAACCTTAAAATGCATTGGCTTCCAGGTAGAAAAAAATATTTTCTGTCTCATCTTGAAATTCACTTGGCCCATTGTGAGGCAAGAAATGGAAGAAGGTCTAATTATCAGTTTGAGTGGAACATTATAAAAAGCAAAGCAAATGGGACCTGAGAAGGAACCTTGGTGCACACCACAAGTTGCACATAATAATTTAATTTACAAAAGCAGCTGAGAAACTATCACAGAGATGAGCATGAAGAAGTTTTTCATTTTAGAATACTGTCATCTCCAATGTGAAAGGGAGCACTCACAAACTCCAACAGTTTCAAAATAGATGACTTCCCTGTTGCACTGTGCATTAAGATGTCACTGAAGACGGCAAACAGCTGTTTCAGTGAAGTGCAGCTGACAAAAGCAAGACTGAAACCTATTTTACTCTTTGGCATTTCCTTTTCCTCAAACCTTAGTATTAAAAGGGTGTTCAGAAATAGGCCGGTACTTCTACTGCAGTTTCTTACTGCTTGTGCAGCCTTTGCCAGCAGCATCCCTCTTCATTAAATAAATCCTACAGCTTGCTCCATGTGCTTAATTACTTGACAGCCAAGCTCATATCGTTAAAATCAGTCACTGGGAGCTGTGGCCTGCAGGGGAGCCATGTTAAATAGAGTGCATGAATGTGTGTGTGTTGGAAGGGGTTTAAACAGTACGTTTTATGTCAATTATTCCTGTATATTCTCCCACGGGCCTGCTTAGCTGGGGCAACCCACATTGATATGTTGTCAAACAATTGCTAGCACTCGTTAAAGTGTAATTATAGGCAGAACATACGATGATCACAAAAGGCTGCTGTGATTATGTTGTCATTATTTTGGTGACACAAATACCATATTGAGTGGCATTGTTGTTTCCAAGCATAAATGTTGACACACTGGATGAGCAGCATTTTACTTCTTCCATGTTATTGAACAGATTTACTTATTTTTGACTGTGTTAGATGCATTGCAGTGACATTTACTTATATATATTATTTATTTTATATTCTGCAAATGTCATTGATGGGTTCTTTAGTTCTTTCATCCAAATCCTTGTTGGTGCTCGGGTTGGATTGATAGCTCCCCAAAGGGCGGAGCTTCTTTTACCAAATAAACCATTTGCAACTCCTTGACATTAAGTGTATCTGAGTGAGCTCATGCTTGGCGAGAGCTGGCACATTAACCCCATTTATTAATGCATTTGTGTGTTTGTTTTCTCGGGGGAAAGAGAGATTTAGACCAGAGGGCCAGTTTTCCTTCAGCGTTCATCACATTACTGTCGAAGAACGTAACAGATCATTTGTCAGCAGCAGAAAAGCTACTAGATCATTAGGTTTTCTTGGCTGTTTCTCAGCTTGTTTCTATCAATCACCATCGAATCTGCCAACTGAAACCTTTACCACACGGAACGATCTTTACAAATTCGACTATGAGGGTTGTCTGTCAACAGTGACTGCGTGTGTGCACGCCCTCTGGGTGCACATCCAACCAGCCTGTCAGTCTTCTCTGCAACAGCTGCCACACAATGCAGAGGTGGCATTTGGGAGGAAGACGAACAGAAACCTTGCTCGGCCTGGAACTGAATAATTCATACACCTGCACATTCCATCAAAGACTAATAGCCAGCTGCCACGGTCAGATATGCCACTGCTCCACCTGCTTACACAATACTTAAACTTTTTTATTCACAACGAAATATATCAGAAAATGATAAGGCTGTTTCATCAGGTTTATGATGATGTGTCTGAGATTAAATTCCATTTATTAAAATTAAATAAATCAATCAAATATAAAGACCAACATCAACATTTCTGCCTTTACTTTTATGTCTTCTCTCTGTCTCGCATGATTTTCTTTTCTTCTTTGGCTCCCCAAAACCAAGAAAGAAATGTATTTCAATGTTAAATTTGCAGGTCGAACTAGCGTTATGCACAGTAGAAAAAAAATGGGTGTTTTAGCGGTGGCAAGACAGCTCAGCTGTTTCAGGTGATTTGCCAGTTTCCCTTGACATATTTGGCACCCCAATGTTTGGACATCATCTTTGGAAGTAAGCCCAGAAATAGGAAAAAACTCACTGAGATTTAATGTCCAGGTTTGAGTATAAATAATGATAATTAACATTGATGCGTAATGAATAATGTTTGATTTCAATTTCTTATTTCATGGAATTCTTGTATTTGTTTGCGGTAATTCACATATCATATTGATATTAATAACAAAGTAACTTATATATCTGTCAGAGACCCAACGTTCTGCTGGAGTAGACCGACATCAGGACCTCATCTTATACACACACATGCACAAATACATTGTACTTACTGATGTGTACAAGAAGCCCTCACTGTTCATAGCCAGATAGAGTTTGGTCTGTATCCCCTGGATGGCCACCACTCGCAGCCCCACTGGAATAAGGTTGAACGTGGCTGAAAGAGATGGACAGCAGAGAGTTAGTATAAACATGGTACATCTTCATTTTCATTCAACACACTCACACTTTTTTGTAATAGATACTTGGTAGATGTAGCAATGAGCAGTTTGTAACATAGTACACACACTGTCACTGCACAAACCAGAACAGGACAAATGTTACTGAAAGAAATTCAGTACTCTGCCTGGTCAACTGTCGTAATCACCATGTGAGGTGAAGGTGGAAGTGTATCTTGTCCCTGTCCGAATGTAAGAGTGAGTCATCAAACCCAAACCACAAATAGAGGTAAGACATAAGCTCAGGGACTCAGCTGCTCTCTCCCGGGGGTGGCAACGAAGGAACAAAATCAGAAATGACGCAAAAACAGACACACACTGTTGAGATGCTGCTGTCGCTCACAATTTGATGTATTGACACACGAACAACCAACGTCATCGGTTCAGTTCAGTTAAACCTGTGTTTCGCAAACACATTATTTAAAACAATTGAAAAGTAAATGAACCAAAATAATAATAAAAAAAAAAATTATAAAAAAAATTGTTTAGTATTTATAATAATGAAATTAATGTCATCTGACAACCCTGCTGTCTAAATGACCTACCAGTGCTCACTCTGTAATGCAGCATTACATGTGAGTATGGGAAGATAAAAAACTGTCACGCTCATGTGTGCACTTCAGGTTCATGCTCTAACACACACAAGCACGCACGCACGCACACACACACTCACACACACACACACACACACACACACACACACACACACACACACACAAACCAGTCTGTTAACAACAGAGCCAACAGAAGCCCAGTTGGTCCGTTAAGTACACCTTTATCTAATTAATGTCGGTCTGTACTGTTTGTGTGTGTGTGTGTGTTTGTGTGTATGTGTGTTTCATGAGATACTGGCAGGCAAGGCACAGGCTGAATAGAGGGAAGCACATGAGCGTCCACCTGAAAATCTCTAGCCTAGCTTCTGTTCCCCCCCAAAAAAGAAAACTTCTGGCCTATTGTTCTGACTGTTGGACACTCACTAAATACCCACAGGACAGGACATCACAGCATTATTCTCGATAATAAAGACTTTACATTATCACATTGGAAGAGAGCCTCTGATTTTAGAGGGAGGAGAAACGGAAGTCAATCCTCACATTAGTCACTGTGCCTTTACTATTGTAGGTCCGCTTGTCGACCACTTAGTAGATTCCTATCTGCAGATCTCTTTGAGCAAAGTGCACTATAGTGGCTTTTTGATGGGTTATTTCATCTGCCCTTTTAACTTCAACACTGCGGACCAGCTTCTCTCTAGGCTTTCATTGTAAACAACAGCCACAGGAATGGTTAATGTATTTACTCGGTGGAGTAAACGGACATTTGCTGCAGAGTCTGGGTTCAGCAGGAAGGCAGAACCACTGGCTCTTTGGTTTACTGAGTTCGCTTTCTCTCTGCCTCTCGCCTCCCCCTCTATCTTTCCATCCTTCTCTGTCTGTTACTGTTTTTTTTGGTTCCTAACATGCCACAAGAAAGATCTTTCTCAATATACACTCTCGTCTGATCTTATGTCCCAAAGGAGATGTTTGAAATAATGTAATAGTCAGTGAATAATAAACTTCAATGTTAACCATAACAACAAAATATTATCAAAACAGACAGATATCCGATAAGTCTATCTACCTGTCCTCTGGGAACAGGCCATGCACTGAATGTCCGTTTCCCACCACTGTTGTCAATTATATTCCAAAATACAGTTTGGTTTACGTCACATTAAAAGCCATTTTTTATCCAACACATAGGCACAGACAGTCATATACACTTTAATAGTTCAGCAATCACAAGATGGCTCCCTGGGGAAAGACACACACTGTCTTGACACTATCTTTTGTCGGGTAGTATATTTAGTGATGCCTGCTTTGGCAGCTATGTCCACAGAAGCTGCCAGTAAACTGTATATCTCAAACAGATTAGACCTGCTATTTACAACCTCAATATCTGCAGTATTTTTAGATGTACTGTACATTAATCTTGTGCATTCGTTAAGCTGGCAAACCAATTGATTTATGGATTTATTGACATTGAGCCAGAAACAAATTAAATTCAGATTTCAATATATCTTTATTTATGGGTTGCACTGTATGATCTATACTTTGTGTAGGGTGTCTAAATGATCACTTGACTACAGTCAATTGCCGTCATTACGACACAACTACACCTTACTGGTACAGATTCTACCGGAGAGGAGGGAAAAGCCTGTAATACAATTGATTTGTTTTTATTCATTTTGACGAATGTCTTCTTGAGTTTTGCAGCTTTTTTGGAAGTTACTTTCGGTGCTGCAATGCGGAGGCTAATCGATTTCTTGCCAGAAATTCAAGCTCACAGGTTACACATCCAGGCACTATCCAGCAAACACTCTCCACAACCATTGTTCAGATTGATCCACTCCTGCTTTGCAGTGCTAGAGGAGATGAGGGAGTGTTTTTATAAGAACTCTCTTCTCTCTAGTTTGGCAAACTCATATTTGCAGGCTCATTAAATTATCGATAAAATCCCTTTGAATTTGTGTGAATATAGGTTTTGATGTATTTTTTATAATATATAATATAGCGTTAGATTTGATGATCAATCTTTATTATTACTCCCTTCTCCCATTGTGCTCCTCACTGAGTTTCCTCCCTTTGTACTCCCACCACGAGGCACACGCACACTTCTGCAGACCTCTTCATTTCAGAAGGATTACAAGCCGATATGCTGATGGAGATTTTCAAGAGGGGAAACTCAATTACTTCCTGGCTCCTATAAACACCTGAGCACACTGAAGAGGGTGCCGGGGCTGCCACCCACTCACAGACTTTCCTGCTGCAGAAAAGCATATTGAATCATCAGATGGTGGGGGGAGGGGGGAGGCCTGATCGACAGTTATCACGATTGCTTGTCCTCTGTCTCTCCGAGTGTCACTTCCACCCAATAACTAGTCTGGGAATCCTGACCAATACAGAGTGGAAATCAACCTGAATGTTCCCAGTAAGAGCTACTCACTTTTGTCCTATCTGTTTCCACTGTGGGCACAGCATGCTTGAAATTAGAGAAGCCTGAATACGACAGCACGATAAAGTTTTAGAGCTAAAAACGAATCTGCTGAGACAACATTACACAACACTTCTGTGGTCTGACGTTTAATCACATTGGTTCTTTTCATAAGGAAAGTGGGTTACTTAAAGAAAATGTCAGACTGAATAACTAGGTAAATAATGCAAGACTATTCAGCATAAAAGCGCTAAATGTAATTCGACTGCAAAGCATATTATGTCTGGTATGATTTATATTACAGAAGAATGTGTAATTTCTTTGCCTAATTTTGTGCAACAACACACTGTAGCTGAAATCTTGCTGAAAATAAACTGGAAAAAATGGGTTTTATTAAATGTAAATAAAGACGAGTTCTGAGTTATTTTATAAATCAAACATCTTGCTATGATTTAAACAGTCCTTCATATTGAAGGAGAAGGATTTGGAGAAGTCCTCCAACTCAGAGTTTTTTTGTCTCCAGATACACAGTGAGTTTACTCAGTTGTGATGTAATGCAGGAGAATGGCTCACTCTATATATGATGTATGAGACTTGGATTCGTTATTTCTAACATTGTTTGCTCTCCTAATGAAAATGTCACAGAAATATCAAACAACTTTATCACCGCAGCCAAACGGCCAGTGTCCTCCCAGAGAGCCACAGAAGCAAAGATCAAGTCCTGTGTGTGTGTGAGTGTGTGTGTGTACGTGCGCATTAGAGTAGGTCCTCTACCACCATCACAAGACACCAGAAGCTCCAAGAGGACTGTGCTCTGCGTCACCATGGAGACAAGTGCGCCCAGTGCCTAACAACGCTATTTTTGGAGCAGTGCAAAGAGCTTCACTCTTTCTCCTCTTCCTATTCACCAGTACTCTTTAATTTTTCTCTTCCAAAACTATTTTGGTGCCGTTGCGGGTCAGTTGTTTTGTCATCTGATCCATGATGAGTAGGGGTTGTCATTATGTGATGTAAAGTATAATATTGTGCGCGATTATGTGATATTGTCATCTCTTTTGCTCTGTGTCTTATTTAACTGTGCTATCATTTTATTAAGGAAACTAAGTGCACACAAATTACAAAGTATCGTTCTGCTTTGGCAACGTCCCACTTGCCCAGAGCTGCTATTTATATGTAAGATACACACGCCATCTCCCCCAAGGGGCTAATTGAAAACAGAGGTACTAATTCAGAAGCTCCAAAAGTGTTTACATCTGCTTAGCTTTGGGATTACACACTAAGTATTACATCAAAGCCGTTTCAGGGTGCCATGCAGACACTGTATTTCCTTCAACAATGTTGTTTTTCGTAATGAGGTCAAAGTTGATTTCATGTACCTCACTAACAACTGCGCTGGCCAAAACTTTAAAAGCATGTGGTGTTCACGGCGCTGTCTAATTATAAACGGGTTAATTTCTGCTGCGTTGATACCAGACGAGTGGCCGTGCTGGTAATCTTCCAGTGATCTCCTCTGTTTTCTGTCTATTAGAAGACAAAGTGCTGGTGGGTGTAGTGGCAGTGGTAGGGATGCATCAATACATTGTATAAGATCAAACTGGCTCTTTCGCCACAGATCCAGTGTGTAGGAGAGTAAAAAGCCAATTATCAGTTCTGTAGTCAGGTAACTACAGAATGACTTTGATTAGATCAGATTAAACAGTACGGCAGCGCTTCAGGTTTTTTCTCTTTAATCTGTACAAATCCAGCAATTCAGAGAGGATTCAGT
The DNA here is from genome assembly GCF_963576545.1 of Limanda limanda. Lineage (NCBI taxonomy): Eukaryota > Metazoa > Chordata > Actinopteri > Pleuronectiformes > Pleuronectidae > Limanda > Limanda limanda. The sequence continues at coordinate 18,539,723 of NC_083645.1, read as the reverse complement.
GGATATGATCAAACCCAATAAAAATATGTCTTAAAAAGATCAGTGGTCATGACTTTGATGTTAATGTTGATAATGTGTCGATACTCCATTAGAAGGTTTGAACTAACAAAATAAATCTCATGTGGACCTACTCTTCAAGCAATCATTCGGTCCTGGTGAGAGGAAGATCTGCATGTTATCTCAAAGTTCACTAAATCAGTTGCCTTTCTTAGATTACATGTATTTTTAAATAACCATGATAAGCAGTGTTTTTATAATATTAACTAATTTTAATCCAATAATTAATGAAATGATCAGAAGTGATGGTAACATTTTTTTTATTGGATTTTCACTTACTGTAACCATTGTCTTCCTCCTTCGTTCCATCAATGGTTCCATCTGCCTGCAGCTGCAAATGGAAACCTTGTCGACTGTACAGCTTCGTCACAATCCCCTTCAGCTGGGGCTCTGTAGAGTTAGAGAGGAAACGGAGAGGGAAGATACAAGAATGAAACCACACACAGCTGATAATATATCTGTAGCAACGTGATGTTACACTTTGCAAAGGGACATTTTGAAGCTTCAGTTTCAATGTACTGCTTGTCGCCATTTCCTGGAACCGCAAAATCCAATTTAGTCAAAGAGAAGGATGGCTGAGTAGAGCAGGGGTGGGGGGGAAAACAACAACAACACAACTAATAGACTGACTGATGGGCTGAGACACCTGTCAATCAAGCAATGACTCAAGATCATGTCAGACGAATGAAATTCAGCTTTCGAGATATGGCCTTTTGGAAAATAATTATATATTTTTTAACGGAATCCTGTATTTTTAAGATATAGTCTTAAAGGAAGATTCTGGTTAAGACAGGTTTCACATTAGCTCAACCACTTACAGTTATGGGATTTGCTGCTTTATGAAACAAGAGGACTGATGTGTCTGGTTTTGATATCATGTTCAGACTCCTGCTGATCTGTAGCCACTTTCCAAGCACCATTTCATTCTTGTTCTCCATCAGATATATAAACAAATAAAGCAATACAACAGAGGAATTGAAACGATTTAAATAACATTTATTTATATATTTTAATGGAACTGAAAGATCCGACACTGAAGTAAGTGTTCGTAGAAACTGATATGATGGGAAGACGGGGAACAGAGGTGATTTAAAGCAGTCTGCCCTACGGCTCGACAACAGATAGTATCAAGTCTGAAATGGCTTTGGGGGCATCTGGTTCGTCAGAGACAAATTTTGCGTGTCAACCGCTCTTTCTGTTTCTCCATTCTTGCCGTGATTCTTTACTGCAAATGATCTGTCCAATAAAAAGAGATAAAAATGTCAGAAACAGCTGCCTTGGTTTCCAGAGAGTAATTTCATGCTTGATGCGTGCAGTTTTGAAAATAAAGCCACATGAACAATCTAAACTAAACTAAATGAAGAATTAAGAATCCGGGAGCTGCATTTCCCCAGTCTCTCTTAAAACAAGGGCAAGACTATGGAGTAATAAAAAAAATAATAGTTTTACCAATAAAAAGGGAGCAAGCTACACTATTAGGGCGGCAACATTACATCAAGCATCTGTAAGTCTAAGAGACAATAATTTTAAGTGGCAGAGCATTTACTTCTGAAGCGGCCGGCCTGTGTTACATCAGTGTAATGTCTGATAAGAGCTAAGTGCTCTCCATTCCCTGGTTACTGTCCCTGGTGGAGTGTCCTTTACTGCGGTTAACCACACCTCATCTACCCTTTCATCTCACTACCCTCTCAGCCCTGCCGTTCCTATCCTCACTAACTTTACTTCTGCTGGTGAGATGGTTTATTCAGGCGCATATTGTGTAGTCAAATCATGTTAATTTATTATGGTTATGACATTGAGACAAGAAGAACTGTGTTTATTGAGTCGTGCATTTAGAATTGTGGACCTACATATGTTGGCATGTACTGTGAACACAGAAGAACATATGACTGTGACATAAGCAGACAGAGGTACATACTAATCCACACTTTTTCCAAAGATCCCAGATTTTGTTTCTGGTGCGGCCCCATCTGTAAGTAACACTCAGACAACGCCTTCCACTTGGCGCTTATCGCTTCCTCCACAGGATAGAAATGGATATTGGAAGAGAGAGCGGTGCACAAACTGTTATAGTTCTGCTGTTGCATAAACACCCTAACCTCCAGGTACTGTTATAAAACAACTTGGACGCGTATGAAGTGGCTGGAGCCGAATAAAGTTTGGGAGAAAACGCAAAGAGCTGAATCTCGTATGGCTGTGCAGTATCCCCGAGGAAGATGTGATTAGATCAGATGTGCAACTGTGGCGACTTCTGCACTGGATTTGTAAGGGAGTGGCTGCTACAGAGACACACTCCTGTCATATGTTGAGGGATACATTAACTCATCCCTTTGGTGTTATAAGTTATCATTTTATTTCGGAGATCTAAAATCTAGTAAAAATTTATTTCATTTAAATATATTATAAGACTTTCGGAAATAAATAACTGTGATTTATACAAGGAAATGCGTTGTCTGCTCGACATTGCGAAAACAAGTTGTGACCACATCATCAAGTTTGCTCTCTCGCTCTCTCTTAAATATTACTAAGAAAGTACATTCAATGCATTGTCTATGCAAATGAGCTTTACATTGGTCTTGGGAAGCCTATGAATCCATGTAAGAGACATATGAAGGAGATATTTTAAATGACCATAAACATGCTAATTGTATATAATTGAACAGTGAGAAATGAGAAGTCGTGTATTTAGTCCAGTTCTCTTAATAACAAGACACTGAAATTAATATTTGCATCAGCACAGCCTGAGGAGCCAGATGTCACTTCTCTGTGGACAAACTTCACGAGGGAGCCTCCTCATTTTGCCACCAAGTTTGGCAGCGTTGATTATCTAATAAAATGTCAAAGATATATTTGAAATGTTATTTAGATGCATTTTGGAATATACTAGAACCCTTTAATAGATAAAGATTTAGTTATGGTGTTAGCCTGATGAAACTGCACCACAGACCTGGTCGTCTCCGTCGCCTCTTCTTGGAACCAAAGAGTTTGACTCTGGAGAAAACGTTCAGTTTATTGGGCTTTTCACAGGGCCCTTTGGCTTTAGTGGGGCTGCTCACGCAGCGGCAGGCATTCGACTTCTCCCGCTCCCTCGCCTGCCTCTTCTGCCTGATGAGGGAGCTGGCGATCGCTGCAGCCATGGCCAGTTTGGCAGCGGTTTGGAAAAAACACGCTTGGAAATGATCACTCCCTTTGAATCCAGAAAAACTGGATTCCGAAGGGGAAAACGTCCAGGCGCGGTGGAAACAATCTGAGGCAACTACAGCGATGCGTTAAATGACAAAGTATATAATGAAGAATTCAATATTAAATAGTCCCAGCGGCGCTGTGCGGCCTGTTAGATGATGTCCAGGTGAATCACTTGTCATTCAGGAATTGTCCGTAGCGCGTCCGTGAACAAAAGTGAAACTTAAAAAAAAATGAAAACCACACATTCCAGCGTGAAGCTGCGCAAAGTCTTTCCCCGCCTCGCGCCGCATGTTCCCCCAACTGGACCATCTCCTCAGCAGCTCAACAATCACGCACGCACCCAGACTCTGCTTTAGTGGCTTTGCATCATGTCTCTAAAGTACATGTGCAGACGGTGTTCGAGGAGTCAGGCCGTCGTGAAGGAAGCTCAGTGCTCAGCCATAGGATGTAAACACCTGTTTGCAGTGCTCTCGTTTCTGGGTTTCCCCTAAACCCCCCCCTGCTGCTGCAGGAGAAGAGACTTCCACCCCGTGTTAGAAAGCCAACGAGGATGTGAGCGACTCACTGAGGAACCTCCATCTGTTCCTCTGTCTTCTGCTGAGGAGAGGCAGCGCAAGGTAAAAGCAGGAGGTGCCTCATCGTGGAAGCTGTATCCGAGCGCAGCGCAAAGCACAGACTCAGCGGTTCTGCTGAGAGCATCCCACTTCCAACCTGGGGAATGAGCAGTGGAGGGGAGGAGGAGGAGGAGGAGGAGGAGGACAGGGATCCTCACTAGTGACACATAAACCCAGTCGATGTGCACAGTGACATTATCTCCATATGGGCTGTCATATGGGATAACACATTTCAAGAAGAAATGGGCGTAGTTGGCATCATGGTGGCGCTGGAGAGTCAAAGAGGAGAGAGACGCGAGAAAAGAGGAAAGCATCCCACAAATTCTGGATATTTTATTAGATAAAAAAAGATAAGAACTACTGATGCAGCTCAGCCGCTTTGTAACCATCTCTATTTTTCACTTTAAGATAGAACACCAAATAAAGCTGATACTGAAAATATTTGGTTATTTATGAACTATTTTTCAGTGATCTCTTTAACGAACGAGTGAGGGATATTCCAGAAGGTAGTCAGACGTGTTATTTATGTACTCGGAGACCGGTTGATTTTACTTGTAGCTTAAGAAAAGTACAGTGTATGAATGGCTTGTTTTTCACCTTTTTAAGATGTATATATCCTCATACAACATTTATACCAGGCTCCTACTGATAAATAATGTATGCACGTCAGTTCAACGCTATTTTAGTGCCTATAACTCGCAGAGCAAAGTTTATGTTCGGTCTCTCTGTCCTCTCCAACCCCCCCTCTGACTGTCAGCTCCACTTCTCCTCTGCTCTCCCTCCGTCATGAATTGACCACAGTTTACAGCCTAACCAATACTGCCACCTACTGTCCCCGTACAAAACTGTCTTCGAAATTTAGTTAATTTCATCTGATTTATACTTGAGCACTGTCGAACGAAAGATTGTGATTTTTTTTTTTTTTTGACCACACAGACCTGGACAGAGTATTTATTCAGCAAGAAACAGGATGTGAGCTCATCATATGTCACAATACAATGACTATGATGCTGGACTTTTATTATTCTGTTTATTAGTTGTATTAGAAACATTGTTATTGTTGTTGGTTGTTTGTGGACTATTTCTGTTTTGTTTTTTTTATTTACCTTGTGTCTACTTGATTCCTGATGTGGCTTTGTATCATGCATATCAATTTTAAAATTACGAAGAAAAACAAAGAATATGGATTTTGTGTTGGTTAAAATTAGGTGTGGCACAGAAGAAGCTGAAAATAAAGGTTGAGAAAATATAGTAAAAAGAGTGAAAGTTTGAATTACAACTGAAAGGTGCTCAAATTGTTTATCTCAGGCCACCTTCACTTCAGCACCACGGAGAGCTCCACGACAGTTCACTACGCAAAACACTGAGGTTGACATTTCTTAACTAAATAAAACACACACAGACACAACTACCAACATATCTAAAGACCATAAACACATTATATCAATAGATGTGAGGAAGCTTTGTGTGAGACACACTTAAAACATCCTTTGACGCCGAACAACAACACAACAAATGCAAAGTGTAAATATAAATAGCACAGCAACAATACCTGACACTGTTCTTCGCAAGGGAAAAGTCATGATTCGCTTCGGGTGATGGCAAAAAGCAGTGACTTGCAGTGATAGTTGCAGTCCCCGGGCGTAGTGAAGTGTGGGAGAGTATGGTCTAGTTGCAAATCAGCAAAGTTCAGACAACTGTTAGAGGCGCGGTGGAAAAGAGGAAGCATCGAGGCGTGGCCATCAACAGGAAGATCATTAGAGGACATTAGCGACGTGCCATTATGACTCCGAAAAAAAGCTCATTAAAGATTAATCTAGAGGTTTGCTCCCTGCACTGTGCTGCCGCTGCTGCTGCTGTATGCTCCGAGCATCGGGGCCAGATTGAGGGAGAAAGTGATCGAAAACACAGCCTGGGTTTGCACTTCCTTTCCCGGCCAGAGACTTTGCTCTCATGTTACAAAAAAAATGATGTAAAATGATCCGATAATGCGTTGACTAAACCGGTTATACAGGCCTGGTCACTTTGCAGAGAAATCTATCGATGTACAATCGGTTGAGACAACAGTGTGCATTAGGCAGAGTGTTGTTTTTTTTACAAAGATAGAAAAAAGCACTGTAAAGGAAGCTTGTATATCATCCAGCTGAAATTTACCAAATATGACGGGTGCTTTTTTCAGCTTTACGACATAAATCAATCTCAATAAATAGCACATTTGTTAATTTGCTTTTCCACCTGTTTTATATCACTCTTATAAATAATCTAAGTTAATGCAGATGATGTTTTATAGCTCTTTGCAGATGCACCGTCAATTAGAACAGATTGAACATTGAGCTCTGAGATGTAATGACTCTTGGCCGGCACTCCTGTGGGTCAGGTTACTGGCTGTGTGCGCATGTGAACACTAGATGGAGCAAGTGGACCAACTATCAACAGCGGCATTTGCACCAAAAAAAAAACCTTTATTCATTTTTAAAGTCAACATAAACCATCAGAACTTAAAGTTACAATTTTGAACATTGCTCTGTTCACATTAAGTTAGCACCTGACTATTTTTATCACATATACTTGAAGATGGGTTTGATTTAATATAGAGATCATTGTGCTCATATGAACATCACCATTAACTATCCATATATTATGTATTGTCTGTGCTGAAGGACACTTTACAATTTGGCTCATACACTGGTTTGTATTTAAGATTAGATGATACTGGGGGATAATGCTAAATGCAGTCGGCCATGCACAACAAAGTACTTTCCCTCATAAAAGCTTAATTTACTTTTATGGTTTCCACTTGTACATCTAAATCACTTGATAGGGATATAAATTGTTAATGGAGCTGTAAATCAATATATTGATTTACAAGGGATGTGGCTTAAATAGCATGCAGTACACTGTGGAGATAAACGTATTTGTTTTCACTTTCACTGCCATTGATGTTCTCCATGGAGTCTAACCTTTAACCCTGCACACGCTAAGAAAAGATGGAAGCCAGAGGTTGTTGCAAGGTTGAATTCGGATTTATATATTCATCATCCTCTTGGAAAACAGCCGGAGCCACAGAGGCAACACTGGTTGTGATAAAGAGTGGAATGTTTATGCTATCGCAAAAAAGGCAAAACAACAATAATGTACCTCAAGCAACACAAAATAAAGTGTTTAATGCCGTATGTCATGATGAAATGTTGAAAAAGGGAGATTTTACTCTTAATGTCTTAAAAATGCATGAGGCAAATACAAATCAACAAATTGTAATTAAAATATTGATCAATAACAACACTATAACTATTATAACAGCAGGCTTAACATATTATGTGATTGAAACTGACATCTGAATAAATGCAGGGAAAATAATGTTTTTATAAACCTCTAATTCTGCAGTGAGCAAACACAAACGGCCCGACCTGCTTGCTCACAGAGGCAGATACCAGTTTTAGCGTCAGTTGTCCCACCACTGATAAACTGGTGCCATCACTCAAGTAGACAGTGTGGCTCTTTAGGAGGATGACTGGGTTTATCACCGACAGTTAAGAGGACAGAGGGAGCTGATGAGAATCCGGCTGAATTGTAGCAACACGAATCAAACACCTGAGATGATATCAAACAAAGTGCCAATGTGTGCAGGCCTGATTATGTCCGTCCGGCTACCAGCACTCTGCTCAGCAGCGGCCAAGCAGTGATGGAGAAGTAAAGATAGAAAATATCATACAATGGCTTGAGTGGAGCTGGTGAGACAAGTAGAAGGCTGAGCCTTATTTGAAATAAACAAGGTCTTAAAAATAGTACAAATTTGACACATTTCACGATTTATATTCAAAATTATTTGAAGTAAATATAGCCCTAGTCCTTTTTATCTTTTTTGTCATTTTTGAAAAGTGAAAAAAGACTGTGTATGAATATTTGACACCTTTGGCTCAATTGTGCTCATTTGCCATTGAACTTTGACCTTGCAGATACGAGATACAAGATAACACAATAATAACATAATCTCCTAACCCACAAAAAGTGTCTGTCTCAACAAAGACACAAGTGACCTCTGTAACTGACTCCTCAAGTTGATTTAAATAATGGTAATAAGAGAGACAACCAAGATATACACACACACACACACACACACACACACTTTGGTTGCTTGTATGGCAATGTACCAGCGGCGTATTAATTACTGTAATGCTCCACAATGCCAGTCTACTGTGGCCTCCCAGGGGCACCTTCATAGTACTGGAGTTACACACACTCACACACAGACACACACACACCCACACACACACAGAGGGGAGAGGAGTCCTGTAAAACAATCATGCAGAATGCCCAATAACTACTAGATAATTTTTCTCAACAAAACAACCATATGTTTGCATTACCCAGCACAGGTTAGATTTACTTTCTAACACTTCATTGCTTAACCACGTGTTTCAGAAACAGGATAGTAAAAAAGTAAACTGTTGCCATAGAGGAGACACAGAGGTAGCACTTAATCATCCATATAAATCCAACTGTTCTATGAAAAACACAAGTCAGTCTGCATTTACACAACCATCAAGGACAGCAGGACTTCCAGTGGACTCACAGTGTCCCAGCACCCTGCTGCTGGTTCCATATCCGGTCACTAGAGAGCAGACCTCCAGAGGAAAAGAGAGAGACCAGCCTGTGCGCTGCCAAGGTTGAGCACTGTGATGACCTTTCTACTATTAAACACAGCCAAACAATTAAAGCAATCTCTTCTTACTAATAACCTGAGGCTGTCGATGCAACACCCAGAGTTTAATGAATATTTTATATTCAGCCGGAAAAAAGAGTTTGCCTCCAAGGGCAAACACTGAATAAGTGGGGGAGGTCAAGCTGCTCATGGTACTTAATAGAGGGCAAATCTTTCTGCCACTGATTATATCGAGACATTTAACGTCCAACTAAATTCATATTTTTCTATACCTTACCTCACTTACTACAATAATATTTTTTTATCATTTTATTTGACCCTCTTGATGCAGAATGAGGAGATGAAGTGACATATTATCAGAGGAGAGGGGAAGGATCATGATAAGCTGAACACATTCAGCCTTTTGGCAGCATTCTGCTGGCTGTCTGTTCTTTGTGTGTGTGCTGGTACAGTAAATCTGCCTCAACAGTCGTTTGCAGCATGCTGGGCCACCAGTGCCATAGTGATACCATGCGTTACCATGGAGACTGCACATACGTAATAGAGGGTGTGTGTGCAAGATACAGAGAGAGAGAGAGAGAGAGAGAGAGAGAGAGAGAGAGAATGTGTATGTTAAGAATGGGGGTTGGGTATTGCAGAAGAGGAAACCATCAGTCAGTGGAGTTTCCAATAGGGGAGGGGGCTGTGATACAGTCATGGCTGACTGGCAGACCCGTGGCAATGATTGTATGATTTATGCTGCAGCTCCGGAGCCAGAGGGCTGTGTTCAGTTCAAGAAAGCAAAGAATCAGTAGACTGAAACTGGAGGACACAAGTGCCATTATTTCCCTCAGCGGGCAAAGCAGGATGATCTCCCTCATGGGGACCAACAAGCTGGCTGAGTGTAGAGGAAGAGCCCGGAGCTCCTCTGTGGCAGCTACGCTTCAGTGAGGAGCTCCTCTCTACATTAGATCTGTGAAATATAGACATTAAGTATCATGATCTGTGCTGCTTCATTATTTGGATCTTATCCTCAGTTTAAAAAGACAAAAAGATATTATGGAATCGTCATTTACTGGCAGAGCTTTTTACTAGCAATGAAAACAGAACATGTTTTTTTCAAAAGATCAATTTAGGAATATTAATATAAAAATCTGAGCTGTATGTCAGTATGCGCCTCATTAAAGCACCCCCGCTCCACCTCACCTTAAAATGCTAAAAAATAATAATTAGGAGCAGACAGCATGCCGGGCGTTTGTAGTCTAACCTCTAACAACTGGCTTCAAAGTCTTCGTCTGCTGCTGATCAGCGCTGCCATATTCACACAGGAAGTAACGACAGAGCTTTTTTTACTGCCAGAGCCAAAGCAACACAATTCTATTTTATACATCACTAAAAGTTAAATATGGCACTGACACACAGAATTGAAGCCATTTCAGGAGCTGGGCGTCCGCCAGGCACTTTGAAACAGTTTGTCTGATAGTGATACAAATTGTTGAGGAAGTGCAGCTCTGTATCACTCTCCTCCGTTAGATTTATATTTGCAATCTGCTGCTTCACGACTAAATGCAAACTTCATAAATATAATGTAAATAATATGATTCTTCCCTGAACAATACCGAATCCTTCCACCAGGTTTTGTGGAAATCATTTTACTAGTTTTTTGTGTATTTTTTCCAGACAGGGGGGAATACTTAACATCTTTGGCAGAGGCAATTAGGTCCAACTATCTGTAACACGTAAGCCATGAAAAAGCAATCACACAGTTACATGATTGCAGAGCTTTTTTACATGTTACCATTCAAACTGTGTGTTATTTAAGAAGTACAATTTGTTCCTAACGTGTAGTTAAAATAAGCTGTCCCCTGATATTACTTGGGACAACTTTGACAGAAATTACTGAATGGAACGCAACAAATACACTGGTGAATATTTTTCACACAAGCTTACCTCGACAGGCTGTCACCTCTTAATTTAACTGCATGTGAAGGACATCATTTAGCTTAGAAGCATACTGTCGGATTTCACACGGCACGGCCCCTGCGTTCTTTTTGTCTGTGTATGCGTATGTATCTTTGTGTGTGTGGGCGTGTGTGTGTGTGTGTGTGTGTGTGAGAGACTTAATAACGTGGAGAAATCTCAATCAGAGGCACCAAACGGTGTGTGAAATAGCCAGTGCTCAGACAGCAGCGAGCTCAGAATGACTAATGCTGTAGCAGCGATGTGCTGTCATTACTCCCAAAGAGCGTGAAACTACAGGCCACAGTGTCTCTCTCTCTTTCTCTTGTCCTCCAACCAGCTGACCCTCGCTTCTCCTCTGACTTTGAACAATGATGGGAATGATTGGTGATATTTTACTAAAATCCTATAACCGAATCTCTCCTTTTCTCAAAAAAAAAACTGACAAAGACGGGCAATGTTCTATTTGCCCCTCAGGTGCCCTATGAGCAAAAATATTGAAAAACAAAAAGGGTTTATTTTCCCACTCATGTGAATGGTTATGAATCATCAGCGAAATGATGTCAGGAGGCTGCAGATTTGTTAGGTCGACTAATGGAAATTGAAATGTATTATCTGTGTGTGTGTGCGTCGTGTCAAGTAGTAGTAGTTAAGGTTAGAGTAACCCTTCAGAAAATGTATGTAACTCAATGTAATCTCTGAAGTCACTGAGTAGTGACTTTGTGTGGTGTGAGTGTGAGTGTGAGTGAAGGTGTGTCTGCCAGCTCCATGACCCCACAGCTCTCATGGGTGAATCATACCCAGTGTTGTTGTGAACGGGAGGCAGGTGGATAAAAGCCCCTGTGACTGACTATCAGAGTCCTCAATAGTGTGAAGACTTTGAACAGCAGCAGGTCTCATGGAAGAGAAGCCGCAATATCATTTTGATTCAGAAAAATAGATCGTTGGTGTGGCTTCATGGTTTTTTGGACTAAGTCCTGCAGCCAATCTTATTTTGCAGCAGCTCAATTATCGCACGTCACGTCTGACGTTTCAGAAAGAAAGCTGCAGACAGCATCACCACAAGCCGAATATAGCATTCCAAAAATGGCATGTTTAGAAGGGGCAGTCGTCTGTGATTCCACCTTACTGTTCCATCAGCCGTCTGCAAGAGGAAGATATGATCACACAGCATGATGTATGCACACAACCACTTGTGTATGATATAATATACGAGCACACATAGATGCATATACAACACATGCACACACACGTACCCACGGGCAGCCAACCTGCCAAAGCTAATGAGTCTCCAAATAGCTGTTATCAGAACAAAATCCAGTATCGAGTCAAGTGTGGGAGGTGGTCCCCTGCCAAAGACGGTGAGTCAATGGTAGCCCTTTGGCATTTTCCATTATAGTGAGAAAACTGCAGTGAAACAGCATTTAGGAGTTGAATGATTATAAATAACAAAATCCTTTTTATACTCTTTCAAGTTATTCCCCTTCCATTAAGCAGAACACATCCTGGAAATGGGCTCTCGTCACACTGAAGAGGGACAGCTGCTATCAAAGAGGGATCAGGGAAATGTGCTGCAGCCAAAATATAGACACTCAGACTTTTCTGAAAGTTTGGATTAATAACTGCAATCTAATTATATCCTGTCTAGCAAGAGTGGTCTTAGTCCCAGAATACAGTGAAGTGGTGTGATGTTGTCCTACATATCCCTTCCAGTGTGACACATCAAGGAAAGAGAAGGAGTGAGATTAAAGGCATCCTTTCAGACACCAGCAGGCTTAAACTGTCAACTTAGTGATGGAGACACAAAGGAAGCTCTCAGTCTCACACAAGAGCACAAGGTCACGTTTGCTTCTTTTTTAGGAGTAGCTAACTTAGGACACATTGTCGTCTTATGTGACAGACACTTCCTCACAAGGATGATGAAAGAACAAACTGTGCTTCTCTTGAAAGCCAGACTGCAGCTAACAGTTTTTTTTAAATTTAATTTATAAATGGCAAAGAAACAAGGTCCTAACAGATGTGAAAACACCTTGTTTCTCTTGTTGGAAGAAATGCGGACATCTGTCGAGGTGTTTGTTCCCTCTGTTATGCAGGTGTTTGTAATAAGCTCTGTTCTTAGCCAATAACCAGATCCCTGTCCTCAGAATAACCCCACTACATCCCTGGGCTCAAGAATAACTGTAAATATTATGCAATGAGGTCAAATGTGCAGTGCAATGAACTTCATGTGAACATTAATGAAGCTCATTTTAGTCTGTCCACACTCTGCAGGATTTCCCCAGCCTCGGATGCACTTCCTGGAGGAAGGGGTCGGAGCTTTCCTTCCCCTACGTGGCAGAGTGATGTGTCATAATGCCCGACGGCAGATTAGAGAAACAGGGTAGATGTAGATGCAGGGCGCAGAATGCCTCTTCAGCTGTTGTGTATACACTAAATGATGGATGCTTATGTCCAAATTTCAAGCCTGTGCTACTCCCGTTGAGGTTAAATTAATATATATCTTTACAAAAATAAAAATCTGGATGTTTGCACACATGCCAGCTTAGTTGCATGCTTCAGATTGCCATGGATTATTCCACTTTACTTAAAAGCCCAACGTGTGAGGTGGAACAGATCGGCTAAGCTGGAAGTGACACGACAGGAGACATGACTCAACTGACGGGAGTGGGTGGGTAAATAGGTCATGTTCCCTACCCAGCACAGAGTATCCCACTTTTCACTTTCAGCCCCTGTGCTTGTTAGTGAAGTCGGCACACAGAGAAATCAATGGCAGCATAATGACAATGGATGGTAGTGGACCGGCGTTTGGAACATAACGGGAGGGAGGAGCTGTGAAGAGCTGATAGAGAACCCTACAGAGAGGTATGAGAGAAGTAGGCCAAATCTCAGCAGTGAAGCAGGGATGGCTCTCTGTGGTTTGAAGCAGCCTTTATGATATCAAATGCAACACTATTACAGGAAAAAATTGGAAATGTAAAATCATACATAAATCTTCAGTCAAAATACCTTGTAATCTAATCCCGTTGCCCGCATTACACTACTGTAAAACATTTATACCAGCCACCAGCCAAAAGCTTGGTAACTCACAAATGGTAACCACCGTCAAGAAGGAGGACTTTGACCAAAAAAATAAATTACTACACAAATAATTTGATATTTTTTCCCTGTGTGCTGGATCCTATAGTGAATCTGCTTTCCTGCCCTTTTATTTTGAAAAGCTTCACGGATATTAATATAAATCAAAAAGCATATTCCAAGATGTCAGACAAAAATGATCTACTGATGATAACGTCAAGCTAAGGCTACTGAATTATTACCATGCCATCCCTTTAAGTGTGAGTCGTGCCATTGACTTCAAACCATTTCTCACTACGAGTGTCTTGAACCAAAGATGAAGCAAAAACACTCTTATTTGTCAAACGACATGATTCATCGCCTATTGGGGACGGCAGCATCACTCATCATCTGCAGGGAAGACAAATAAGTGACCATTATGCCTTTTTGTTTGTTGCTTATCATCGTAGCGTCATCTCACTGATAACACATTATTTTGAGAAGCTTATTTGGTTCAAAACACATTCAGACTTTTGAAATCCAAGTATCTGCAGCAGAGCAGCAAAAAAAAACTTACAAATGTCAAAGTATGAATTTGTCAAAAATGTCGAACAATGTTACAGTTGTGTATCTTTGTAGACATACACTCTTTTTTTTTTACAGTTGCAGTATTTCTAAGGTAACTAACTCCCAATGCAGCCAGCTGATTCTTCAGATCAGAAATTCAACTATTTTCAAAAGCAGTGCAGACTCTTATATTCATGCAGCCCTTTGATTTGAGCTGTGAACAGTTAAATAGGAATGATCCATGTGCAATATTCATGCATTCTCCAAATCGGCGGTCTTAATGAAGCCATCAAAAAGGAAGGGGAGGACCCAAAAGATCCAAAGGCAACACCACAGAGTCCTTACTGCACTTCATACTGTGTGTGTGTGTGTGTGTTTGTGTGTGTGTGTGTTGTGCCTTTACTTCTGTAATATATTGTCTGACTCACCTTTCTATTGTCCGAACACAAGATTTATTGTATATTAAAGTGTTTGTTTCTGTGTGTATATTGTGTGTGTACTGCATATGCGTTGAGATACGACTTCTGGCATCGAGTCTGTAGAGGAAGAATAAAAATACTGTAGAGCAACTCCTCTGCACTTTTTTTGCTCTCTTCACCCTTGGATACTACACTCCTGATTCTCAGTACTTTCCATGCAGTCATTATTTCTGTCTGAGCTTTTTGCTAGAATCTTGATCATAGAGTGCCACAGGTATAAATGATAAATGGCTGAATATGGATTTTAAACCTATGATGTAACACTTGAGCTTAAAAAGATTATAGGATTTTGTATATTTACCTAAAAACTCTGAAGCAGGTTTACAGACTTATTTCTGTTACAGACAAAATCTGCATTCCAGGTCCTGCCCATGGACAGTAGCACAGTTCATGTGAAATTGATTCTGTTACCCACAAATTCAAATGGTGCTGTATTTTTTGTTGTACTTGGTAATGGTTATTATGGGCTGGAAGTGACAATCAAATAATTTTCCTTCCATTATTATTCTAACATGGATCTTATAGGCTGTTAGCTGGACTTCAAAATACAAACAATCACTCAGCAAGCACAAAAAGACGTGTTGTATTCATTTTCAACATAAAACCGCTTAGATGAATTTAACACTTGGGAATACAGATGTGATTTAGAGTGGCTGAGGCTAAGCTATCGGACTGAGGTTTATTCTCTGAACGGCTATGAAGGGAATAAAAGCAGAACATCCTTTGCTCTCTTTGGGCTCCGTCTCCAATCAGAGCCTGCAGCCAGATCGACCCCTGCGGCATGCAGCAGGTCAGAGGTCAGGCTTTAACATGATTGAATGATTGCACTGAGCCCGCTGCTGCCAATTGAAGAATCTTTGTAAATGACCGGAGCCCATATTATGTTGCTAAGGAGAAGTTCCTGCTGTAGCAGCTGCTGTGGTGTTTCGTGTCTGGAACTCAGTCCGTTTACTGAGTGGCCGTCACAAAACCTCTTCAACAAGTCGGAGCAATCCTCTCTTAGTGCTGCTGTGTCCGATTTGTGCCACAAAGAAACATCCCTGAATCTCTAGACATGACCTCTGATAAACACTGTCATCCACTGCCACTCTGTGTGTGTGTGTGTGTGTTTGCAATTGAGGAGATAACATGAGGAGATTAGGACATATTAACCAATGCTTTGGCTTTCAGGAGCACAGATTAGAGACGGGAGGCTGCGTGACACTGGCCTGTTGTGATGATGGTTTATGTGCTATCATCAGTGTTGCTGAAGCACTGCCTCTCTGTCTGTCTGATTGCAACCCATTACATCATTCTGAACATGCAGCCGAGGCCGGTGACCTCCTACTCACGCACATCAACAGAACAGTGTCAAGAGCACATTCCTGGTATCCACAAGTACATTGAAGAGGCACCATTTTACTATACACCGCAATCAACATGAAGTCCCCTCTTTTTGATTTGAGCTATCATAACCTTTTGAACTCGTGATCTTTTTTCACCGCTGGTCGTTCTGTGTTTTGTCCTTCTTTCATTCTGAGTGTGTGTGAGGGACAGCGAGAGGAACAAAGAGAGACAGCTGTCAATGTACCCCAGCAGGGCTTGATGAGATGTGCAATGTCTAATTATCTCTCCAGTGGATTAGGGAGCGACACTAATGTCTGCCATGAGTCCATAGGTCCCTGAGTGCATTCAGATAATTCTTCTAATATAAAGTGGATATATGTGCCAGGCATGTTATAGGGGAAGAGACAAATCACAAAATGAATCTTACATAATAAAGTTCGGTGATGCCAAACATG
The DNA here is from genome assembly GCF_963576545.1 of Limanda limanda. Classification (NCBI taxonomy): domain Eukaryota; kingdom Metazoa; phylum Chordata; class Actinopteri; order Pleuronectiformes; family Pleuronectidae; genus Limanda; species Limanda limanda. Next base: position 18,523,384 of record NC_083645.1, on the reverse strand, counting down.
TTGATTGTATGACAGAATTCCAGCTCCTCCCCTGAAATAGCCAATCGTCTGCTGAAGCAGGAAAGATTGCAAACCAAGCACAACTGCTGGTGGAAGCAAGTGCTGACGGACTTCAAGTAAAAGAGACTGTTATCAAAACTAAAAAGTTGTGTTTTGCATCAACTACATTTATTTCAATACATAAACTGCCTTCGTTCAAGTACCCTGGGTTGGATCAGCTGATGACACAAGTCACAGGTCTCTGGATTGAGCTGCTTAAGAGGTGGTGTCATGAAACTTTGCAGAACTATAAAACACAAGAAAGAAAAGCATTTGGCGGAAACTTAATAATCTATACATGTCATCTCCATGTTCTGGTGACCATTGAATTGCGTTATGGATTGCTCCTCATTCATTTAGATAGGGGTCACGGTAGGCCCTGATGCAAGATAGCTGTTGAGTCACGAGACTGGCCTGCAAGGACTTTGGATGTACTGTGTATTTTTGTACTAAAAATTCAGGGCTAGTAGCTATACGATGTGGTTTTGAGGAACTTCGGAAACAGGCAGGTCATTTGGGTTTTTAGTAGTTTTTCCTTACTCTTGTTGAGGGTTAAGGACAGAGGATGTCACACAATGTTAAAGCCCTATGAGACGAATTGTTATTTGTGAATATGGGCTATACAAATAAAACTTGATTGATAAACTTGATTTAGGCAACAGCAGAGGGTATGGAGCCCAGGAGGACGCTTTAAGGATGACTTTTGTGAAAAGAGTCTGGTGAGTTGCACGGGTCGGACAATGCAGCGAGGACCTACATACATAAGAAAATGTCTTCATTGCTGCAGTCCATATACATTTTATGTGAGCAAGCTTTCTGCTTTGTCTCAGCAACACCTGACAGCTGAGGTTAAGCACAGCCGCGCGGATGCAACACCTCCGTGCTGTTGTTTATTCAGTCCAATGCACCAGCCTGTCCCGCTCTCCGGCCCTCGTATGCACGCTGTAAAATTAGATTTGAGTCTGCGATAATGACTTACGGGGGCCGCTGTTCCCTGCATACTGATGAATCACACCCGGCCGAGGATGTGTGTGTTTGTTGTGTGTATGGTGTGAGAGATGAGGAGCGCTACACTCTGCTGGAGATTGTTCGAGGCGAAGGGCACATCACGCAGGTCAATTGAGTTACTTACAACAGCGCTCATTTGACAAACACCTGCAGAGGGTAATGTTCAACTCGGTGGACAGAAACACATGCTGGAGGGAGCTGATGTCTGTCGACTGAAAGGGAGTGATGGAGAGGGAGCAGTGTTTGTCAGTCGAAGAGCAACCTTTTCATTAGCACTGTGCATTATTTACATCCATCCCATCGATTGTCCGGGAACATGCAGCTGCATTGACCTTGAGAGATCAAACTGGGCTACTAATGGACACAATATGAAATTTGAGAAGGTTGTTTTTCTTGTTTTTCCTTTGTATTTGATTTACCTTTGTTAAAATGACTCTAATGACTTGTGTCATTCATACAAACCTTGATGAAATATGAGTTAAAAGTACAACCAAGCGTAGGTCTACAAGCACTCCAGAAGGTAAATATAGTTGTTAGCATTTATATTAAGATGACGTATTGAGCCGTGTTGCTGACGCAGGAAAGCGAGGGTCAAGTTGCTCAGAGGGACAAGTTAATGGAAGCTAAAACATGGAGAGTGCAGGAAGTGGAGAAGAGGTCATGGCATGCTAATGTAATGGATTTTATATTTGCTGTCCGCAATTTTGCAGTTTCAAACTCGTCTTTCTGTTTGTGTTGTTAACTCCCTTGCTTTCTGCGTATTGGAGATCCTCAGTGAGTGACTCTGTGTGCCGTCGGGATGCAATTTGACGGGATCACAACTCTGTTTCTGAAGACAGCTAAACCGTCTGGTGATGCAAACAAACTGTGGCATCATCTGTCAAGTCAGAACATCCACTTCTAAACTGCAATAGTTCCCTGTCAGTTCCCCACTCAGCCAATCTTGAAAAATCAACTATTCTCAAAGTTTACGACTCCGAGATCTCACATCGCATCAATGTGCTTCACGATACAATTAGTTGTGACAGCACCCTTTAAATAGTTGTTGCAAACCTGTTTCAGACCTCCTTCATGGTTTTCTCACGCAATAAGGATGTTGGTTGGTTGATTATATCAAACTGGGGTGAAACAGGATAAAATCTGTGGGCAGGAGTGTAGAAAACCAATTTAAACCGCCCTTATAATACACCACTGTAGTGATTAAATATATAACTCTGATGTTAAGCTGTTTTTAATAGTAGCTGCTGTTGCAAGTTGGGGAGGTCGTTGCACAGCGTCCGGATCACACACTCGGCACTAAATTGGCTCAGGCAACTGTGGAATACCCTGGGACACTTTCTTTCTAGCATTGAGAAGGCAGTAAATAAACTGTCACTCCCTCTCTGTCTCTAATATGTCTCTAGTGCAGCACACAAAGATATAGCCAAGAGAGGGGAACAGGGCGAGGGAAACAGAAAACACTTTCTGGATGGCGAAGCATTTTACCCGAGTGGTGGTCATCATTCTGATCCCATTCTTGACTAAAAATGTTCCTGAATATAGGCAAACAAACTTTTCTCCAACTTCTGGAAATTAGGATGCACAGTCCTTTCTATTTATGGGGAGGACAGCACAACTATTCTCGTCCTTAATCTGGGTTTCATCAGACCAAGCTGTCTCTGGGGCTGGCAGGCGACACGATGGGAGAAATTGGGTGTCTGCATGAATCCTAACCAACATTAGCCCTGGCCGGCAGCCTGGCATATTACTGGGTGACCCCCTGAGATGAAACATGGGAGGACTTTACATAATCACGTCCAACACCGAAGATGACCCCTCCAACTGTCTGCATGTGTCTGAGCCGAGCTAAACTCCTGGTCTCTTCTACTTTGATGCTTGGGCAGCTCTGGAAACGAGGGGGTCCGAGGAATTTTTAAGGTCATGAAAGTTCAAAATGCAATCTCTTGTGACTTTTTTTGACAATCTTTAATGTCAGGTTGCCACAATTAGGCATGTTTGACAAGTTTAATGTTCAATCGGTATTTTACTATATACATACAGTAGAATATTGTTTTTAAAGGTTTTGTTTTCATCTACATTTGTTTTTTTTAGTTTGTTTCTCTTTTAGTGAGCAGGATTACACAAAAACTACTGGATAACCATAAAAGAGGAAGGATGCAGAATGGGCTGAGGGAAGAAGCTATTACATTTGTCTGTGGTGCGGTTTAATTGAATTGAAGGGCGGTATACGCTCTATTGAGTGCCATTCTAGTTTAACAATTGTGACTATGATATGCAGCGATTGGGACATTTCATGATTAAAAAACTAATTTACTAAATCTAAATGACCGTAATCACATCTTTGGCATATCTAGTCCTTTGCATTTCCTATTGCATTGATTAACAGCTCACATATAAGATGATATCTAAGAACTTCTATTTGTCTAATAAACTGCATGCAGAGGACTTGCTTGAAAAATAAATGATTTAAACATTCAAATTTGAATTTGGCCAATTAACAGGGTGTCAAGCAACCGTATTACCCTGGATATCACAGACTGCTGGATCATCAAAAAAGGTTTCAAAGGCACAGAAAGGGGAGAGTGGGAACGGTTGCTACCAGTGAACGTCTGTGTTAGTGACGTGGAAAAGAGGAAGGGCCGATGAATAACGACCAGAAGCATGCTGCAGTGTTGGCAGGCGACCAGATACTGTACATAGGCTGCACCCTGTTGACATTGATCGGGATCATATGGAGTACTCTACGGGCCGTTTGGGTTAAAACATTTGTCTGGGTTTGTTGTGGGTTCTGGAAAATGCTGAATGACTACAGAAGAAAAAGGTTGACCATACAAGCATCTGGATCTTGACCCGACAAAGATATGCTATTATTCTGTGTATTTGAAAAAAATGGCCTTGGATTCATTGACTAGTTGATATATTACAATACTACTCCCCAATTACGGACTGAAATGTGCAGGTCTGCAGTCTCTATACCCACAGCTGTCAGGGGACACTTTGCAAGCCTCCCACTAATGTGTAGTGCTGACTGAGCAGTTTGCCTCATTGCCCCAATTAAATAGCTTAACGCTTGTTTACTCTCGGGGGAACTTGCCCACCGCTTGTGTCACACTCACTTTAGGCCAACTGCTCTACTGATCGTTCCCGTTCAGCTCGACCTGTAGAGGAACATGAACTGAGTGAAAAAATAGTAGAGCGAGTCCATTAGTTGCCTAAACTGGGATTTTAGTGTCAAGCAGGCTGTAAGGTTTGTCATAGCTGAGGCACTGGGAATGATGGGGACTATCTAAACATTGATTTGAACCCATTATCAATACATAATGAGTGATACATTTCTTCAATGAGGAAATAATATGGAAAGAGATATGAAAGAGATTGTTTTAGTTTATATACAAACAAAAACGTAGTGTTATGGATGTAGACTTGCAGTAGTGGCATGACATGTATCATATACGTATATATATGTCAGTAAACCTCATATAACCCTAACTGTAAAGTACATCCTAGAATCACTGATACTATTCATTCATAACAAACTAGTGGTCTTTTTGAACAGAGGGCTCTTGTATTCCATTCTGTGTGGCGAGTCCGCTACAAGGAGAGGACCTGGGACACAAAGACGAATGTGAGAGAAGTGCTAATTAAACAGACAATGATTTAATGTAATAGGCCTGGCAACTTTGCTCAGCCTCACTTCTCCGCCTGTCTCCAGAGTGGTTCCTCGTTAATGTTGTCATATACACCCACTCCTGCTGTTTGTCTTTGCCTTTAGTTCAAACCCCGGAGGAGCCACAAATTAACACGATTTCAGGCTAAATCTGAAGAAGGTAAGTAGTGAAAATACATGCGGGGGAAGATGACATCAAGCCAATGGAACGTGCACGCTCCCCTTTGCTCTTTTTCTCTATTTTTATCCATCTCTTTCTGCTAAAGTCTTAGATATTTAAACTACAATTTAAACTTTAAATGTGGGACTATTTGACACGTGTTGTCTTACTTGCTCTTGTTAGAAGGACTTGTTCAAAGGTTCTTCAGGTGCACTCTATCCATCTGGATCTGCTAACAAATTCATATGACGCAAATTGGACTTTTATGCTCTCACACGTGACCAGACCGGTCCGGTTAGTACAGCAGTGCTGATGTGACACTGACACTCTCCTGCTGGCCTCCTCTCTCCAGGCACCGAATCGCATTATCATACACATTATTTATTCATGCACAGTCTATTTATGTATTGACGTCGACAAACAGAGCTGTGACTTTCATGCAGAGAGGCAGTCGGCAATGGAGAAGAAAGAAAATTTGAACAAGCCGTTTAATTGGAGCACGGGTGCATCCTGAGGCTGCGTGTTTGTCCCCTGTCAACATCGCAGCAGTGTGTGCAGGACTTCTCTGTCATGAGGAGCGACGCTGGCCCCTTAAATGTAATAGCGTCATGTCAACTTTGCGGTGAATCACTGCCATGCATTTTACATCGGGTGTGGGGAAATGGATGTGGCTACTCATTCCTCTTGCACTTCTGCTCACATTTACTCGGCTGAGTGAGCAGCAGATGAGTTATTTTGTCAATAAGGCTGAAACAGATTAGATAGGAGAGTGGACGTTGTGCTGCACACACTCTGGACCTCATTCTGTCTCCAAGAGACAAATGGCATCACTGGTTTTCATTATACAGCTTGAGATAGTGCATCTTAGAACTCACAGTTGTTTTAAACTGTAAAAGGTTAACTGGTGACTGATTAGATCAGTTGGATGCTTTTTAAACGGAGTCGTGTTGGCCTTGTTAACTTTATATTTACGATATACAGTGTAATTCAAGAGAAGTCCGTCTCTGTGTTTCAGTCATTCTGCATTTCACAACTTGTGTAATCTGAACTCCTCAGTGGACACACACATGCCGCTGCCTCCTACGTCTGTGTTTACATATCTCTATAGATATCCATCCGTCTGTGTATGCATTGCACAGCCTGAAACCATAAACACAGTCTTGCAGTCATTTGAATTATGGATGGGATATTTACACATCGGCCCCTCAGGCACCGTCTTTTGTTTCCGCTGCGGATCCAAAGACACAGAGGGAGAGAGAGAGAGAAACGGAGGCAGAGGAGACAGGAGAGAGAGATTTGAGAATGGCGAGGAATTGATAGGTGATGACACAGGGTTACCAAAGAGAGTACACTAGAGAACAAACTGTGTGACAGAGGGCAGCAAACACAGGCCTGAATATGGAGGAAAGAAAGTCTGGTACACTCTCTGTCTGTGGTCTCCTAACACCTCTACAGAGATAAACTGATATGATTTGAATTAATTCTCTTGGGTGCTACGGTCCAAGCCCATGTGCTGCTGGTATGCTGCTCCGTGAACCCTCACTCCAATAAGCCAATGTTATGGTCTCTGCATCAGTCATGTCATTGTAATGTTGGAATGCATCAGGAGTAAGAAACTCAGGCTACTTCGATTACGTTTTTCGTATGGAAGTGGCGTTGTTGAAATAAAACAACCTCTTTCCACAGAAGCCTTTTGGCTCCATATCAGTTTAATCCCCGTCCATACTAACACATCTGAGCAAAGTCAACAGGGTCCGAGTGACACCTAGCCACTCAACACAATCACGACTGTTTGCCGTCCTGGCTCCCGAATGGTGGAACGAGCTCCCCATTGACATCAAGACAGCAGAACGTCCTCACATCGTCCACCGCAGGCTAAAAACACATCTCCTCCGACTTCACATTGGCTAATAAGATGGTCTAAGTCAAGTTACACTTATATATTGCACTTACATGTTGGACTTTTTAGCTTGACTTTTTTTAAGCTAATGTACTTACATGAATCTTGCTGTATGGGTTTGTACCCTCATTATTAAGTGGACTTATTGGAAGTCGCTAACTTATGTGTAATGCAATGTAAACAGTCATATTGCAGTTGAACTCTGAAGGCTACTGCCGTGATAAAAGCTTCATGAATCAGCAAAGGCTTCATTCTATACATTAAAAAGATCCAGTCAGCAAGTGGCTGTTAATGTTGAAGATGTCCGAACTATTCAATTTCTGCCCATTCAGAGTAGTGTAGATGGCAGACGTATCCCAAGCAGAGATGATTCCTTTTCAAATGAAAACTTAGTAGTGTGGATGTAGGATCAGAGTAAAACTATACTTCAAAATACAGACCTCATCAAAGCCTTGTTAATGTTTGCACCTGTCAGAGAACTGTCACTGATCCACCTGTAGCAGACAAACTCAAGCCTCTAAGCACAAACACAGATTAAACCTAATAGGGGATGAACTTATTCAAAGTCTAAAAACTTTTAAAGTCAGTATCTGTATCCAAACACCTTATAAATAAAGTCTTGATCCAATTAACAGAGATGGTTGAAAGTAGCATTAGTCATCCTTGTTGGTTTTCATGAGTCGGTTGCTAAGAGGCTAAAAAACTCATAAAGTACTTGAGGTCCAGATCCAGGCATTGGACACATTACTGGCCTAAGTAAAAGCCCCACTTCCACCCATCCTATATAGGCCACATCTCTGTGTGTGCTCATTTTGTGTCTCTTCGGGACAGTTTTGTTTGTGTAGCCTCGTCCTCACTAAACAATCTGTTCTGCAAATCACATCCAAAGTCAACTGAACATTTAGCCACAGTAAGTGCTGATTGAATTCCATGAAAATCATTAATAAGTGCAACATAAAGCAGTGGGGATGGTGTTGCCATGGTAACAATATGACAAGGCCAACTTTCCTGCTTAGATCCCTCAAAACAAACCTTCTTGTTTTTCTTTTCAAAATAAAAATAGATTTACCAACGAAAGTAGCCTATAAGTGCTAATAGAGGTATAGTGGATGAACAAAGGGGTTTGGGAAAGTAGTAACGTCTTTATTGTGGGTTGTGTGTTTCTGTGTCTTTAAACCCTACTCCACACATGGTTTAACACAGTTTCCATCAACACTATCCATTAACAGTAACGACGTCTTCATCATCAGCTTACGTAAGAGTTATATTCTCCCCTCCTTCTTTTGTAAATTCAGTCACGTCCAACTGGAGCTGCAGCCAAACTGAATAATACATCTGTACGTCTCTAGCCAGACCTCTGCTAGAGATTCCAGTTCTTAATCTCTAGCTCTCTCTATCCCTCTCTCTCTCTCTTTCTCACAAGGATAAGTGCATGTGCTTGAATCCTTCAGCGGCTCCACAGACAGCCTTCAACAGGTTAACTTATGTCCAGGTTAAGAGATACTGTACCAAACACAGCACGCTTCTTTAGAGGCAACACGAGACAGAGCAGTGTTTTGCAGAGGACACATCAGCAGTGAGATAATTCATATCTTACCGAGCTGGAAGTCTGCAAAGAAAAAGCAATTTCTACAATCTTAGCACTCTATTGGGGGTTGGATGATAAATGAGGCATTCAAAGAACCTGAGTACCAGACAGTGCCGGGTATGGTTGCATGCTTGGAGCACATTTTATTATTATTATTGTGTTCTTTACTTTACTGCAAATCCTACAACAGCTGATAATATAAAAAGAGTCAAGACATATCATCATGCTTCGAGGAAGGAAGGCCGGACTGATGAAGTGACGAAGGGATGGAAGAAAGAATAGAGGGAAGCAGGACGTAAGGGAGAACGGAAGGAAGGAAGGACGGAGGGAAGGAAAGAACAATAGAGGGAGGGATGGACGGAAGGAAGGAGGGAGTGAGGGAAGGAAGGTCGGACTGATGACTTGACGGAGGGATGGAAGGAAGAATAGAGGGATGGAAGGAAGGAAGGAAGGAAGGAAGGAAGGAAGGAAGGAAGGAAGGAAGGAAGGAAGGAAGGAAGGAAGGAAGGAAGGAAGGAAGGAAGGAAGGAAGGAAGGAAGGAAGGAAGGAAGGAAGGAAGGAAGGAAGGAAGGAAGGAAGGAAGGAAGGAGGGAAGGAAGGACAGAAGGAGGGATGGAAGCAAGGAAGGAAGGAAGGAAGGAAGGAAGGAAGGAAGGAAGGAAGGAAGGAAGGAAGGAAGGAAGGAAGGAAGGAAGGAAGGAAGGAAGGAAGGAAGGAAGTAGGGAAGGAAGGAAAGACTGAACAAGGCTTTAACTACAAGACTACAGGCAGAAGCAAGGAAGCAGAGGAAACAAGGGGGTGGGGGTTAGCTGACTTGAAGTCTGTAGAATTGTTTAGTCATGAATATGAAACCTTTCAATCTCACATAGTCTTCAGGAGAGGAAGATGAAAAGAGTTTCACTCTTTTGTTGTGTTAGTGGAAGTGGAAGCACATACAAAAATTGCCTTGTCATTGAACTCATTAAGGCGGCAGCTGCCTCCGTCTACATCCCCTTTTCTTTTTGCACTTTGTTTTGGTCTGTGCCTGAGCCTCAGGGTAGCAATGACCGAGTTAAGGGTTTGGGATAGGGAGGGGTGGGCAGGAGCTACAGATGCTATGCTCCTCAGTCCAACTTATGGGGTGAACAGACACACATACACACACTCACACACACACTCATACAAACAGTGGATGAGGGCAGAGATGGAGAGGTACCCTCGTACAGGTTGTCTGTGAGCAAACATGCCCCAAGCATTCAGTCTTATACTTTGCTCAAACGCAGACCATCGCACTTGCACCCACTCACACACACACGTTCCTGCACAAACACATGCATGCTCGAAAGGGGAAGAGGCACACCAGATGCTCTCAAAAAATGGGACAGCAATGAAAGAGAACTTAGTTGGAAGGGGAGGAGAACTATCCGTTCACACAGAATATGAGAGAGGGGGGAAAACAAGACGGGAGTAAGCAGGGGAGACGAGGAGCATCGGCAAATCAAAACAAAGAGGGGGTGCGAACAAACCTTCGGGCTCTGTGCTGTCTCTGTGGATGGCTTGCTTCAGCGGGCAGCAGAAGATTTCGTGACACTTAGCACGAAAGGGGGACCCTTTACTCCTTATATCCGCAGAGTGGATGGAGTCCTGCCGTAACATAATGTACTCCTGGGTACCTGGGGCAGCGTCATCCTGGACTGCGGTGGTGCCATAACAGAATGAACTGGGGTTAGAACGCGCACCACACACAGAAACCAAAAGAAAACAACAACAACAACAACAACAAGGTGCAAAGAACACAGGGCTTAAACACAGGCAAATCAAAATACAGCATAGATTAGCTACAGCAGTGGCTTTAAATAACAGTAGAGAACAAAGGAGAGAGGAAAGGGGGAAAGAAGACAATAAGAAAGATAGAGACAGGCTTAGATCAAGAAAACCAAACTCTCAAAATAACTCAATATAAAGAGAACCATCACACAAAAGTGAGGGCTCGGCTAAATATATCCTCGGTCGCTGAAAAAGAAAAGTAGCACAAAGTAACGACAAAAGGAAACAGTGTGACGTTCAAAATCTGTGTTATGGCAGGTTTTCAGCAGGCACTGAACCAGGATACGCTGCACTGGAAATGAAAGGTCGCTTAAAATGAGTTCAGGTGGTGTGTGATGGTGCCCGCCCCCCCCACCCTGCATCACCTTATGTCTACTGTATGAGCAGGCAAGCAGATGCAAAGGCATGCACAGGCCCCCGGGTCACACTGCGGTGGCCGGGCTTTGCTTTCATGAAGTCATGCTTATACTCAGGGTTAGATGAATACGAGCTCCTGCAACGTCCCAAACGCGTCTGCAGAGATTCTGTACTGGGATGCGGTGAAAAGCCCTGTGTGTGTGTCTGTGTGTGTCGAGCCTACTGCATCTGTCCTCTTCTGGGCACAGGCCTTGGCTTCGATCATTGACCTATTTTGCGTTGATGGATTAGCTACAAGCGAATCAGCCCAAATATATTGTATCTTCTTTTCCTAATGGATTTTCAGGGCCAGAGGTCTGACACATTTACAACTTTGTGAAAAGAACGTGCAGCCACCACCACACCATGCACAACCCTGTGTATAACAACTAGGACCAACAAATCTTATTTTGACTTTTGTTTCTCTAAACTCATGAGAAAAATGTCATCCTCAATGGTGTTAGAAAGTCACTCGTGACCCATTTTCCCACACACATAGTTGTGCTTGAAATGTGTAAACCTCAGTCACATCCTGAGCTATGAATCACGACTGTATTACAGTACTGCCTCCGTTTCTACTTCCTGTAAGAATACGCTAAGCTAATAAATACACTCAGACAATATCAGACACAGATTCCCATGTGCCATATTTTGACTGAGAGCGCAAAGTGTTTCCTTCACAACAAAAGATCAAGAAACACACACACGTCTATCCTTGTGTTTCAAACAAAAGCACGAGAAAAAAAACAAAACAATTCCACATATATTTGAGGTACATGAGCTCAATATTTATTTTAATGGTACACGCAGGACTGGAGGATAGTGAACACTGCACACAAAAAGGTGTAAGGTGAAAACTAATACCTAGAATTTGCAGGCAAATGGATTAAAAACATTTAAACTGATTTAAGTCCATTTATGTGATGAGAATGGTTTATGTTGGCACAGTTTTTATATTTGACTCGAGTAATCTGAGTGGGTGCGATGTTACAAGCAGCAAACTCCATAAAATATTCCGCACTCCATTCACGAACACTACACTATCACTTTTACTGGTGCCAACCAGCTGTAGGGAGCCAAAACCACTTACTGCTGATTATTGGCTGTACACTAGGTTTACTTTCATTCATAAATCCCCTTAAACAAATAGTTTATCATCTCAGTGACCAGTTCTCCGGGACTGTAATTGGTCTTTGCATCCAAATTTTTAAACTGAAATTCAGATACTTTCAATTTGATTTGCTATGTTGATAATAAATTGGCTTAGCACATCTCTGCTATAACTTCCCGGGCAACCTACATATAACAAAGGAGAAAAACTAACTGATCACCAATCAGGTAGTCGGCTGATTTTTCGTCCTTTCCACTCTTTGTATTGGTCAACCGTGGATCACAATCACTCGTTTCAGTTTGCTGTGTAACAGGAATAAAAGTTAGCTACAACACCTAATCCGTGAACATGATTTGTGCCAGTTCGATTTTCTTCAGCAACTCCCATGATTCCACACAACTTTAGAGACCTTTAATGACCGAAGTTATCCAGTTAGCCGAAGTTAAAGGCCAGAAAGCAACTAACGATTTCCCTTTCCGTCAGGTCAGTCATTGCCTGACACTAGACTCTTGTTTTTTTACCCTATAAAACACACACACACACACACAAACAGGCAGCATATAATCAGGGCCCCACACCCAGTGCAATTAATCAACCACATGCCTCTTCCCCTACTGGACTTATCAGTATCTCAGTGCCTCCTTCGAGCTCCTAAATAACCTGCTATGCTAACACCCCCACAGTTGGAGAAGGTTCTGAGAACCCAACTGATACAATCCACTGCAGCATGAAACTATAATTGTGCTTTGGAATGACAGCGAGGGGACCTAAGTCTCCTTCCAGGAGTATTTTTTGCTCCTGAGGCACAGAGGTGCTGTTACCGAACCAGTGGACACTGTGAGATAATCTGCCCTTCACTACTGTTCATGCAACACGGATGAGCAGAGGAGAAACTGTCCCTTTAAACCCCTTATTATCTGAGCAATCAGGAGTCCATGCGCTATCATCTGATGACGAATTAGCCTCTGGAAGCAATGGCCAATATTGTAGGGCTTCCGGTGTAGATTGCAGATATCCAGGCATACTGGAGACTCTCTTCTGTTTATCTTACTCCGTTATGAGTCCGCCTAGTTTTATTTTATCACAAAAGTCGAACGCTTTATCCAAACAGAACACAAGCAGCGAATAATTGTGTTTTATGTCACATTTAGTCTAATCTCTGTTAACATTTATCTACATTTGAATACAGATACATTTAAAAAGCTGATTGTTAAAACATTTTGGTCAATGTGTTCCCTGTCTTTTGCTCTCATTTTGACCGTTTACCTGCAGGCAACCAAAGCCTCCACAAACGTGATTTTGTCAAAGTTTTCTGGCACCAAATCCGTGTCCCAAACCTACTGATTCTAGATATTCATATGCAGAATCTATATATCTACTTTAATGATTTTCTAAGTAATCCACCGATTGGCCCGATGAGTTTCTTTGCCCTCCAAAAAAAAAAAAAAGAATGAAGACTTTGTCTCATCTGCACTCATGTGTTACTGAGACACTGCCACACTTTAGACGGAAAAGGATTGAACTCCACTCACCGACACAAATATGAATACACTCTGGAGTTGCTTCCTGTCTGTCATCCTCACCATCCTGTCTGATACTTAGTATTCTCCAGTGAACCCAATGCTTAGGTGGGAAATGCAGGTAGTGGAAGATGGAGAGAATCGACTTTTGAGAACTTCAATAACTGCCTGATTCCCCTCGCCATTTACTGTATTAACGAGCCCCCTAACCGCCGCCTCATCAGAGGTAATAAAACTGAATGACGGTAGGACTGGGAGGATGAGCAGGGGAGGGGTGGGCACCATCTTTTACAGCCTGTCTCCTTCATCCTTGCCCCAGCCTTGATGTAGAAGGTATATCGGGATTAAAGGATTCGTGATGGATGGCACGACAGGGCGTGGGACTTCACTCTCTATCAGAGCAGCAGCCACTCAGAGTGAGCTGTCAGCCAGGTCCATGATAGGCAGTGATCTACAGCCACCTGTGTTGCCACACTGGACCTTCAGAACACTGCAATGGATGTCCTTGCCCCTGTGACAGGAATAAATCTGACAATAAGGAGAAGTGGGGGTGTGTGAGATGTATCTTGCTTCGGTTAGTTGCTCATCTATTTAAAGCCTCTTATGAATGGCATGTTCAGGTTTAAAGGCAACAGTATAGAAGATGTGCTATGTGCGTGGGCAGTATTTACTTGGAGCATAAAGCAGTGATTTGCAATGACTGTGCTGTGAGTCTGTTCATGTGTGGACACATCTGTTGGTTGGATGAGCAGGCTTCATGTGTCAAGGCGTCATCAGTGACACCCGGGCTCACAAACGCCACAATGTCATTTACGAATGGGGTTCAAGGACGCGTGTAATCAACTGAAGCACTGCAGCGTCTGGAGAAATGAACCACACTTCCATTTATGAGGTGCAATCTGCACAATTTACTCAAGTCATGGCAGATATATCCATCAAGAAAGTGGAACGCTTGCATCACGACTTGACAAATGGCATACTCAGTAAATTAGAATCCGAATTAAGCATAGACACAGGTCTGTAGCCTAAGGTTTGTGTTTTGAAAATAGCTTGGCCTGGATGTGATTTTGCAAGGAGCAGAATCTAGCACATTGTTTTACGGGATGCCTTTGGTTCAGCATCGCTCCATCTCGAGAAAGAAAAGCTTTATTCTAGTTGTAAGTCACCTTGCAGGTAGCAGAGAAAGTGAACTTGAGGTTTTCCTTTGAAACGCAGAATGAGCTCACAGTTTTATCCACGCTCTTACATCTCTCTGAGCTTGTTGTTTATCTCTCCCTCTCCTTCCTTGTCTCTTTCTCCTGCTTGTTGTGTTGCCGTTATTTGTTATAAACAGAAACCGATAGTGTGACCTGACAGCTTGGGACTAATGTGGCCTTTTGAAAGCAGAGAGATGTTAATTAAAAAAATGTGAATTTTTTTAGGGCTATGGTATACCTCCATTGTTATCTTTAATAATGGCTATTAGCTTTATGGCACTGTCAAACACTGCGCCTTGTAGGTTAAGCATAATGTAAAATACCAAGCTTGTGCATGCTCTATTACTAATGTAATAAACATATTTGAGCGTCTTAGTGTCATTAGCATAAAGAAAGTATGATGTATAAAAGATGCATATTTTCATCAATGGTGGCAATAAATCAAATGCAGCAGAATAATGTCATCATGGCTCCAGTGGAGCTCTGTGCACCAAAGCAATTCGTTTACGCTGACATGCAGAATGGAAAGAAGCTACGGATCTATCTCAGAGGGCAGTCAAGCATCTTATCTTATTCACAGCATTCAACAACCCTAAGTACACCCCCTGGTCAGTATCACTAAAATGTTAAGTAATTACAAACTGTCTCCATTTATTTACACTTTTTTCAAAGCCCAAGAAGAAAGACGGGCTTTAATTTGAAAAACAGAAATGTTTGATTATTGAAAATATGGTGAAATGACTAAAATGCAGCTAGAAAGGTCAACACTCCTTCATTTGTGAGATTTCATTATTTGATTTTTGCAGTATTTTATAAATGTTCTTATATTTAATGATATATTTGAATATGTACATCAGTCTAAGCTTCTCTACCCTCCGATTTAAAAAACTGCTCAGGTTTTCTTTATTGAATTCAAGTTGGGTTACATACTTAGCCAGGTCATAGTTTTATTTTTTAAAAGCTTTTGTGGGTAATTTTATCCTTGCTTTTGAAATCAGTATCATGTTGTTAAAATCCTCTCCTGCCAACCTTATTGGCATTTTCTTACAGTATTTACATCATTTACCCTACATCATTGGCACTCACACTCCCTGTGTCAGCAGATTCCCACTTCCATGTTTCCTAGTCAGCACAATGTTGTGGTCCTGGCCCGGTCAATGCCAAACATGCTGGACCCTCATCTGACCGAGGACTGTGCTGCCAATATTCATCTCCTTTTTGTATTCTTTGGCAAAGTTTGTTATCGCAGTTTTGTGAGCAACGTATTTTTCTTCTTTCTACACCGTCTGTAGAGGTTGACTTCATGCGGTGTCCTTTGCACTGTGAGCTGTGAGCCACCAGCTTCCACAGATGGTCCTTGTTCAAAGTCAGAGGCACTCGTCTGTTTTTTAAAGCAGGGTTAGGAACTTATGTGTGGAGTCATTCCTTTGACAAGGACTTCACCCTCTGTTTTTTAAGACGAGTTTTATTCCTATACCTCTTTTGGATCATGTTCAGTAATGTGCCCTCTTCTTCTTTTTATGAATTCTCACTTTGTCTCATTCAAACAGTTCCTCAACTTGTTGGGTCCATTTTACATTAGAAATACAACCTTGTTCAGGAAATGATCCTTCTGTGTTAATCAAATGTTGCAGTGGCCCACAGGTATAGTCACTTGTGTTGCATTGAAGTTGTACTTTGGGGCCCACACTTTTACTGTAGTCCATCTTATCTGCTTTCAACTATGATCAAAAAATCTGAGGTTCTATATCTCAACTTAAAGATTTGGGCTGTGCAATATGACAATACATATCATGGGACAATCCAAAAACCTCTATTGCTTCATATGTTGCTCTATTTTTTATTTATTTTTTGCAAATCACTCTTTTTATGGCAATATTTTGCGGTTGACGTGTGTGTGTGTGTGTGTGCGTGTTGCGTTCCCTTGCAGTGGAAGGAATGAGCAGGTGGAGAGGAGCACGAGTAATGCTGCTGCCTGCCAACACAACATGTCTACAGAGATGAATGTGATGAAACTGTTGTTGAGGGCCCAGCGATCGACACATATAGCGCTCACATGAAACCTTATTGATCCAGCACCAAAGAGTGGCCTTGCAGAGAACTCATTTTGCCTCATTCTGACAGCTTCCTTAGCCTCAGGGTTAACGGTCCTCGCTCTCCCACATGATGAGTAAGAGATATGTGATATTCTATCTGTTTACAAGCTTGTTTGTGTGTATATCTGGGGGCTTGGGGCCGAGCGCTGGGGTAGGACTATATAATATCACTCTTAACTGTAAACACCAAAGAGACGCTCTTCTCTGCCACAAGGCCAACTTTATGAATTGGTTTCCAGTTCGTTCTGTGTTTACAGGAAGTAGGAAGGCTAGAAGGCCACTCAGATATAAAATTGTGAGATGATGTCAGATATGAAATTGTGAGATGGTGTCAAAACATTGAATGGGCACACACAGTCTATTAAACACAAAAAAAATGGTGTTATTATATCCAATGCGTCTAAAAGCAATGGTCAACATCTTAACAATGCTAAAGCCTCTTTCTTGAGACTTGTTTCTGACCTGGGCTTCGTCCTCCTGGGCTTGCTGACAATAGGATTACATGGACAGCAGTATTCTGACTAGACCTCATTCTGAATAAGACGTTATTCTATTGATTATGATGTTTACATGAGTTGCAAATAAAATACTCCATTTAAATTCCTTTTAAATATTACAGAGTATAGTCTGATCATTAACATTCTGTCCTACCACTTGTTTACAGTCAAACCTCGGGCAGCTGTCATCAAGTTTAAACTGACGTATGGCGATGTCGCAACATGCTCGGAAAACTTCAGTAGGAAGTTATAATGTAATGAATACATGTTTACACATTCGATTCTTGCTTGTTCGGCATATGACCTCATCGGGGTTAAGCAAATCCAAAAATGGGGACCATACATGGCAGCTGCTTATTCAGATTGGTGTCTTAATCAGGCTGATATTGGAATATTCGTGTCCACATAAACAATTCTATTGAGAAGTCTGTGTTTGACATTGTCACTGTGATCTAATCCCCTCCTGAGTTCTGCCTCGGCTTTGTGTTCATTTTTTTCTCGACAGTTCTCTCTGATGCAGCTGTATTAGAAACTAAGCCTATTAATAAAGACTAATTATAGATTATTTATAAAATAAGAATTCTTTCTTCACATTTCAACGTGAAAACTATTTTTGTAAACCAGTCGTTTCATTGTAAATTTAAACCCTGGAATGCATCAGTCATCTTGAAAATATGCCAGACTGAGAAAATCAATATTATTACAGAAATACAGTTTGGGTGTGAACTCATTCACTGGCTCCTTCTGTCTGTTTTATATTACTTTAAAATAGCCGAGCATCCACGTGTGGCTTTAGTCTGATCATTAAATGTTGTGTATTGACATTGTGTTATAATTCTCTGTAGCCCTGTATGCCCTGATGATAAACCCCATGAGAAAGAGTACATTGGCATGACATGCACACGACGTCCATCCTTATCATGGATTTGAATACTTCATGGCTATCGTGTCAACACACAGGGATCAAACACAAACTCCTGCTAAGGCGGATTAATGCTAAGGATCCCTTCCACGGCAATTAACAGCTCACAAGAGCAAATAGGATGGAGAAGCATATACCACAGCCTGCCGATCAGAAGGCCTCTGAGATCTGAAAGATTGAAACACAGTGGGAGGAGGTTCAAGTGTAATAGGATCAACACAGCCTGAGCAGTAAGTGATGCCGAGTAGCTTATGATATATGTCAAATCCCATTCAAAGGCACATATGAGTCCTATGTATTCTATTCACGTCGATTCTGTGCTTCTGTCACTGTGGTTCGACACCTACTGAACGTGTCCTTTATGTGCACAGATTACTTCTGTAACACTAACACAGTGAGAGCTGATGTAAAAATCATGTAATACCGTGTAACTTGCTGGAAATGGCTGTTGATGGTGTTTATCATTATGCGTTGTTCCTCATGGAATTAACTTTAAGAAACGTGAACTTTACAGAAGATGAAGTTGCCACAATCCCTCAAGAAAACTGACATTTAAATGGCACATTCTGTTTTTTTAGGGTTTAGGTTTTTAAGGTGAAATAACACACTCAGCTCCAAGCGGCACATTTGTTTCTTCAGGCTAAAAAACTCATAGGCCAAGTTACATAGATTTTAATTAAAATCTTAGCCATGACATATAAACACTAATTAACTTTGAGATAGTTGACTAAAAATATTTATCTGGCTTTATAAACGCATATTGGACAACACAGGGGGAGCTAAATAATTTATCAATTAAATTTCCCTATAGCTTCAGCACTGTAGTAATGTATCAACCCCTTCAAAGTTTGCAAGGGTCACAAACGCGTGTCCTCCAGTGGCCCAGGGGAAGGAGGGGCCTCAAGTGCTCAACAGAAAGCGCTCCGTGCCAACAGAACGCTGTCATGGTGAGTTGCATAACAGGTTGTTGATCTCAGTGTGAGACCTGCAGCTCAGAGCAAAGAGAGGCGCAGAGAGTCTGAATCCCAGCATATAAGTACGAGACCAATCTGCTGACACACAGCAAGCTGTGGGCCGGCATCAGATTTGACGTTAAAGTCGACCAACAAGAATGCTACGTTAAATCTGAACTCTGTTTTTGTTGGAACGAATGACGTTAAACTGTAAGGTAGGAGCATGAGAATATGATGTGAGCGACAGCAGTGACCGTCCCTGACCTTCTGTCCTGTCACAACCCACAGTACACTTACTGATGTCTCAGTGAGAGGCTGACTAAGTGACATTCCTCTCCCATCCATCCCCCACAAGTTAATGTGGCGTGGACAGGTTCTCTGCTCGCTAACACCTCAGCTCTGCCAGACAAACTGATCCTTACTTGTTTTTCCCTTTCTATATTTTGTCCAGTTTTCAGTCTGATTTAACAATTTGACTAAAACTTCAGTACAAGAGTGATTTGAAAAAAACTAGGAATGACTCATTGAGCAAATACCTCCGCAAAGGCCTCTGCCAACCGGATCGCTTCCCTCCCAGATGGACATCTAAACCACACACCCCTGCAGGTTATTAATGCACATTTACAGCCTTTCCTGTTCATCATAGGGGGGAGTGTAACAGAGGGAGAGGGGGAGGAGGAGAAGGCTTGTGTACAGTTTTATAGAACAGGACTAATAGGTGGAACAGAGAAAAGGATTACACTGACTGTTTGTCTTACAATCTCTCGTTAATGAACAATCAATATTTAACAGTGAAAAGACAGGAAGGAAGAAAATGAGAGATTCAAGGAGGATAATGAAAACAACCACGTTTCTACCTGCCTGTTTCCTCACAGATTCTTATAGAATTTATTTATGTTCCAATGATATTAAGATGCATACTTCTAACTGATTGTCGTTTAAATATGACAACAATAATGTAGTTTAATTTTAACAACTGGGATCTCAAGTTATTGGAGTAACTGTGCACTTTTATTCAGGGTTATAATTCTGGTGCATATTTTTCCAGAAATATTCTGGTTTATTTCTACAATTTTCCCTGTTCAACTATACACATATTCTAGGATATTAGTATCTAGTATATTCATATTCTAGCCTATTTTTATATCCATTCCTTTGTGTGTATCTGAATTTCTTCCTGTTTGCTCATGTAAAGATGTTTTCTATTATTTTTTATGGCTTATTGACTGGGAGATTATAATTTATCTGTGGTGGCAGATGAAGACGAACTCCAGGGAACAATAAAACTCTTGATGAACCAACTAATAATCACCAATAAAACACTTTAATAAACTCTCCACACTGGCTATATAGAAAATTGGCCAGCAATGCACTGCAGAACGCAAATAATAGTATAATAGTAATTTTACATGAGGCATCACATCAATGACTTCATCTAAAGGAATGAAATAAAATCAGGCCATGGGAACAAGGACGCCCTGCCGCAGTGAAGGATCAGAAAAAGAGCAAGAGGATCAAACAATAGCCCTGCATGACGTTACTTCAGAAAATAATTGTCTAAAAAAACACACACTCTCAGACAAAAGGATTATGCCAGTATTATGGCTAACCCTACTGCTATATTACCAAGTCATGAACACACTTTCAAGTCCAATTGACCCAAGAGTCCCAACTAGCTTGGCCTTGATGCAAGATTACATAAAGGATTCAAATCCAGGCATTCAGAGGAAGGAGATTTAGGAACAGCTAACGCCAACGCTATCTGAATCATCAAATATACAGGATTAGTGTTTGATGGCTCAGTTTCGTGATGATGCATTTTTAAGAGGGACAAATCCACACACGCACGCACACACACACACACACACACACACACACACACACACACACACACAGTTGGGATCCAGGCATTTATTCTGCTTTGTCTGATCCACAGTAAAATGGCCGTTAGAGGAAAGAAAAGAGAGACAGATCTGTTCTCTTCTCTGACATTCCGAACCAAAGCGACGGAAGAGTTCATTCATTCACTTTTTAATTGTGTGGTCTTTGCATGTGCTTTGTAACTCAATGCCTTTCACTAATTGTAATTAAATCTCACTACTCACACAAGCTCGTCTTTTGCCGCTAATCCTTCTTTCATTCACTGCAACATGGAAGAATTGAAGTTAACATCTATTGCACTTCTCTCAGTCCTGGGAGAAGGATCACTCACATGGGACTCTCTCTGAGGTTTTTAGGTTTTTGTGTTATTGGTAGTTTTACCTGACTCTTGTTGTGATTTTCGGGGTATAAAACAAAAATGTAATCGATTGATATTCTGCAGCTGTTTAAAAAATCACAGGTTAAATGTGTGGAGAATTCACTTCCTGTGTCACAGAGCAAAACAAACTACAACAGATGCATCGTCATTGTCACTTCTAAAAGAAAACTTTTGTGTCTGTGTTTGTCTCTGACACTGGACGGGTACTGTTCTCTCGCAGCTGTTCCACGGCCTGAACATTTCTTACCTCAGCAGCCAAGTCATCCCAGCTGTTAACCTATCATGTGCCTGACACACTGTCCCAAACACACACACACACATATTGGAATGGTCGGAAAGGGGGGTTAACAGGGACGATGAAGGGTGGTGCTGACATACGCCCAAATAGTTGTGGTGTCCTCAGAGACAGCGATGCAGACTACAGGTCATGTCAGTCAAACAATCTAATTCTCGTCTGTTAGTTCGCTGCAACACATGTCCACTGTAGCAGGATCACAACAGAGGCTTCTTCGTGGCTTCTTCAGGATCAACTATGTTCCATGTCAGTAAAAACAATCCGATTTTTGTCTGAAACTTAATGTTTGTTCATTTTCTGTCACACTCCAATGTATTTTTGAATATTCTAGTACCAAGCAGGAGCTGTCCATATAGGTGACTTTCTCATTTTGCCATCCTGTCCATTGTGTCCACGACCTGTCTGCATGTACCATGAAAACAACAGGCTGTCCTGTTGGATCTGTCACTTTGAGGAGAACAAACCGGAGCGTGGGCATGTAACACTCATGTCACAGCATGACAGCAATGACCATAATATGCAATCTGCTGTTGGCAGCGAGGTCATGATCGCTGGTCATTCGTTCCATGTTTCTCCGAACAGACCCGCAACATTGCATGTGTGTGCTTGTGTGTTTCTATGTGTGTGTCTGATATAACAAATATCACAGTGCATATTAAAGTGTGTGTAGGCAGAAATGTCCGGGGAGTCCATCTGCCCGATGGGCCTCAAGGCTGCAGGACACTGTGCATGCACACTTGTGCCTTAGTGTGTGTTGCTGTGTGTGTGTGTGTGTGTGTGTGTGTGTGTGTGTGTGTGTGTGTGTGTGTGTGTGTGTGTGTGTGTGTGTGTGTGTGTGTGTGTGTGTGTGTGTGTGTGTATAAAGTGCTTACATCGATTTCAGATTTTATTGGGTCAGGATTTGTACAAGCTTGTAAATCATTATAAACAATGAACAATGACATTGTTCATTATAAACAATGACCAATGACATTTCAATAGCTTAAATGTTAGTAATGTTAGTAAGGTTGTAGTGGAGTGAAAGCCACGGCAGGCCAACAGAAGTGACCGTACAACATGCAGCTTCATATTGATTTATTCTTTGCCCACCATTAGTTATTCTAATTGAATGACTTTATATCAAAGGATAAACTGTGAATTTCTTGTTGAGTATTTTGCAGACATGAGCTTTCACATTCTCTGGGTAACTCGTGTGTATTTATAAAACTAACCCAACTTAACCACTGCATAGTGTTGACTGCCCTGGTCTTATCTAAAGTGGCCCTGTCACAGACTTAATGCTAATTCACTACAGCAAAGGCTGTCCACACAAGTGCACACACAGCCTGTACGCCACCAACTTCACGGCACGTCTGACTTCCTCTAATAGCTCCAGATGTTAATCGATAATGTGTCCCCCTAGAATGAGTGTGGGACAACAGGACTATAAATTAAACAAATCACCCGAAGGGCACAGAGCAGATCACACCTGATGAGTTCTGCAGGTGTCTGCTAGGTCGAGCAGCTTTCTGTGATAATCCAAAGGTAGTAAAAGTAGTAGTAGTAGTAGCAGTAGCTGTGTTAGTAGTTAATAAAAACATTGTGGATGATATAAAATCATGTAACCGCCTGATTACAAGCAGGCCACACACTACAAATATTTATTTTAAGACAATGACAATAGCTTGATGGTTTAAGAGGGTTCTTAAAATATAATAACCCATGTCCTTCCAAGTTATAACAAACAGCATCTAACGTTTGGACCACAGAACAGTTACGATGCGATAAAGTAAAGTTGAGTGCAGTTCTAGTTCTGACTCTGTACCGGGTTGTTATATTGTGCATGTCTGTGTTTCCTTTTGTGTGTGTGTGTGTGTGTGTGTGTGTGTGTGTGCGTGTGTGTGTGTGTGTGTGTGTGTGTGTGTGTGTGTGTCTGTGTGTGTGTGTGTGTGTGTGTGTGTGTGTGTGTGTGTGTGTGTGTGTGGAGGGGGTAGGCTGGGCATTAGTTGATGTTTTCAGCGTTTTACGACTACACAGAACCCATTACACCGGGACATGAATTATGAAGTCAGGCCATCCAGACATGTAGCTGTGTATCTTTTATAAATGCCTTACAGAGGCACTGCAAGTTTAGCTAAAGTTTCCTCCCACCGCCGCTGAGTGGTACACACCGGGGGAGAGGGAATAGGGGGTGGGGGGAAGTGGCGGGTATCTCGGCAGCAGAAGCTTCTGGCAACACCCGTGACAAAAACTGACATCCGAGAGCGATGCAGCAAAAAAAAAAGAGTTCATACCATCCTTCTTACGCAGGCACTGCACT
Source organism: Limanda limanda (assembly GCF_963576545.1). NCBI lineage: Eukaryota > Metazoa > Chordata > Actinopteri > Pleuronectiformes > Pleuronectidae > Limanda > Limanda limanda. Next base: position 18,499,670 of record NC_083645.1, on the reverse strand, counting down.
CGACGGATTTAAAAACGATCCACGGAGCAGAGTCCTCCCTCCCACTGAGTGAGGGGTTTACAAGATGCACACTTGGACATGGCCATAAATAGGGCAAGGGGAACCATTTCAGCGAAATTTGGGATGAATGAGGAGGGTCATCGCGTTAAGTCCTGCAGATGGTGACCAATCAAAAACACGAGGGCTGCAAATGGCCACTCATTTACAAAAAACATGTTCAGCCATTATAGCTGTAAACCCTTTAGTTTTTAAGGACGATTCACATATGAGAGCTCCACAGAGGACTAGGTGTCAGGTGTTTGTGCGTGCAGGGTTGTGTGTGTGTGTGTGTGTGTGTTGTCATCTATAAATCCAGGTGTATCGGCATTAAGAAGAGAGCAAGAGAGAAAACGAGGGGAAAAGTGCGCATGTGTGCCCAACGCTCCGGGCTAGGTTTACTATCTGGTGTTTACAGAGCGCCTGATCAGAGGGATTACAATTACACAGGAACTGCTAAAGACAGCTGCTTTACTCAGCATTATCAAACCACCCACACTTATGCTGACGACCGACAACACACACACACGCACACAACAAGTGGTAAATGGAAATCTACACCATTGCTATAATTTACGAGCACTTGCTCCGCCAACAGGTGACTAACCAGGGTGCTGCTGGTTTTATTGTCAACATTTCTCCTGGGATTACTGGCATCCAGGCTTTTCTGGCAGGCGTCCTAAAAAATCCTTATATTCCAGTCTGATGTGTCCAAAGCACATTTCACACAGGGATGTGTTTGAGCAACCTTTTTTACAAACTTAAAACACCGATGTATTCTCAATGACAAAACTCATCAACTGGTATCTGAAGTCGAAGTTCCTGTATACTTGACTAAAACTTTAAAGATTTACGGGACTTCGTGTGTAGATGACAAAGGGTTTGATTTATAGTTCAGCATATGCTGTGCAATCGCTGCATTTATGTTCTTTCATTCACAGGGAGAGACAATCACTTGAGCATCTGGTTTGCAGTTGTAATGACTTTGCCATAGGACGCAGCAAAACTTTCCAGAAGGTGTTTTCACAAACTACCTTTACTGGGAAACTCGGGAGCTTGCAAAGAGAAAACTGCTCAAGCTGCTCTACCACAGTTCTTGTCGTCTTTATGCAGAATCATTCCATCCAGCTATAAGATGCATGTCAGCTACATTGTAGATGTATACCTCAGGCTTCATAGCTTTTCCGTAATCCCCATTCTCTATAATCTATGTATGCATCTTAAGTAGGTTAAAACATGCTAAAATATGTATTCTTTCTTTGGCAGCATCCGTGAAGGTTAATTTCAGTTGCTATTCTGATGCCAAATGCACCAATTCAGTCTAAAATCATATGACGCATGTACTTATTCTAAGTAAGACATGACAGTTTTCTGTTTCAAAAGACTTGAGTCAGCTCCAGGACTGTCAAGTAAATCAAGCGCACCCATTTTGGACTTGAACCAAAGTCCCGATTCACCGGAGAAAAGCTGGCGATATAATTTGGCACAAAACCACATGAAGTTGTTCTGACACGACAGCAGGTTGATCCTTCACACCTGGACTCAGACAGCGGCTAAAAGCCAAAATATTACTGCTATCATGTGATGGTGAAAGGCAGCTATGGGGAGGGGGCAGTGTGAGGAGTGGGAAAGTACCAGTGGCTGATGATCCTCGTGTGAAAATGGTTCTGTAACTGAAAACCGCTCCTTACGCCGCCGGAGTTTTCCAGAACAGTCTCTACCGCGAGGCCTGGGGGGGGAGCAGCTGGAGAGACTCAAATCCTCTGTCTCTGGTTCACTCCAGCCTCAAAGTTTTTTTTAAAATATTGATTTAATTCAGTTATCCCCTCATTTATTGTTGAATGGGCTGCTGAACCGAATCCAGCACTTGCATCTTCCTCCACCTGCACAGAGAGATTATTCTGTTCTTCCCTCCGTTAACGGCCTCACAGCTGTTTGGGTGTTTGTTTGTGTTTGAACAGCCACCTCTGATGAGCACGAGCCGAGGCCACACAACACTCAACTGCTTCTCCGCGTTGCAGATAATAACCATGACAACATCCACGGCTTTACAGGGAAAACAGGGGAGAGAGGCTGCTGTACGAATACTACAATGTGACAGTTATCTATCAGATGAGGCAGCTATTCTCCTGGGATGCTGGTGATTTTATATTTGTTTAATGAGGAACAGTTGTAACAATAAGGCCTTAATTGCTTCATCAGAGTTATCAGTCGTGATGCCTAGGCCGTTGAGTCGAGTAGAGTGGGCTTCACCTGGTGTTCAGTGTCCCACTTGATTCTCGTCAGAACCCAGCCACGCATTATTCCACCAGCAGAGATAAATAAGTGTGCATGTGCATATTTATGCCCTGTCAGTGCTGGATAGGTCTGATAATCTCCTCTATGCTGCTGCTAACTTGAATTATTTCATAGTCTGATGAAAACAAATCCTAGACGTCTCTCCGGCGATAGCCCCTGAAATAAAAAGCGATGTTTTCCGACTGCTCTCCTCCTGAGTCCTTGTCAACTACACTATGGTATGTTAAATATTTGATGGCCATGTATGTGCAGCAAAGAGCTATTTGCAGCAAGCGATGCTGCAAAGCGATGCTTCAATCACTGCCAAGTGCATTTGTGCTGAGGCAGATGTGCAACAGACAAGAGAATATTGGTGTTTTTAGAATAAAGAACAAGGATTTTGTCAGTGCTCTAAAAGCAAGGAACTTTTATTTAAACTGAAGACACTGATTTAATGCATCTGTGCAGCCAATGAATGTGCATCTGTGTATCAGTGCTCCTCAGTTTTGTCAATTTGGAGATGTCCTGCCCTTTTGTTTTAACACAAAGCCGAGCAGCACACTGGAAGCAGAGGACACATTACTGCACTACAGCTTCCATTTCTTCATGTTATTACTGTTGTGTTGCTGGAGGGCCAGATGTCCCATTCAGCTCAGATGAAGAGATACTAAGAATAAACCCAATATCCTCCGTGCTTCATAACATTACAGCATGCAAATCTATCAGGAGTGCAGCATTAGAAAATCATGCGGCATGACTCACATCACATGGTGATCAATAGCAATGTTTCTCGTCTTGACCTCTGCATGACACTGGAACATTATGACGATAAGTCAATATCAGCTCTCGGTCAATTAGTCTCAATGGCAATTTGAATTTGAATTATGGATTATGCTGTTTGATGCGTATGAAAGTTCATCTTAACCTCAATATACAAAGTAAATGACACAGTGTACATCCAAGAGATTTTCTACACTAAGAGAAATTTGAACTTTATCTTCTGTGTTATAGTTGCATTTTGATAACTATAAAAAAAAAGTGGCAGTGGCAAAAGGATGGAAGGATTTGTGATTCAGTGTTGTACCATGTTTCTATTAGTGTTGCAACCACACTTACTACAATTTGCAATAATATATTCAGTGTTTAAAGCCTAAATGTTAAATATGTTGGTTGTCAAATGCCAAAAAACAGGTGCTATTTTTGGTCTTATATTATAAATTAAATATACAAGTAAACTTGTTCCAAAGACCAAAGAATTAATGAAATAATCTAGAAAAGATTCACTCAGATTAATCAATAATATCAAAAGGACAAAAAGTGAAAATATCAGTATTTCAATCGCTAATTCCCAAAGGTAAATGGATTCACAAGAAAGAAGTATTTAAAAATGTCATAATTGAACCAAAAGACGCTTAGATATCGTTACTTTTAGTCCCTGTTTCAACTCAAACTCCCAAAACTCTGTATCTTACTATTCCCATCATGTAGCTGGACTCTGTCTGTCTCCTAGATATCCGCTTCTGCCCCCCCCCCCTCCACACCTTCAGTGTAGTGGAGCCTCAGTCACGCTCTTTGTTACAGACCTTCTGTGTAAAATCAATGGCGTGGCCCTTTATCTAATGTCTTGGTCACAGCCCACCAGTGTTCCAAATACGGTTTTGATTGTAGAACTAATGATGGAGTTTGTGTCCCACTTTCACATCACAGGTGTGTGTGTGGGTGTGTGTGTGTGTGTGTGTGTGTGTGTGTGTGTGTGTGTGTGTGTGTGTGTGTGTGTGTGTGTGTGTGTGTGTGTGTGTGTGTGTGTGTGTGTGTGTGTGTGTCTGTGTGTGTGTGTGTGTGCAATCTGGGCTCATGGATCCATTTAAGTGTTTCAGCCGGAGGAGCTTGTGTTTCTGCTGCTTTACACCACGGCCCTTTTTAATATCACAGCTGTAGAAATTAGGAAAAGATGAACATGCTACCACAGGCAACATGAAGCAGCTTACAAATGTATAACATCATCGCAGACTATAAAACTGCTGTTCTCTCCACACTCGATCTGGTTTAAATCTAATGCAGGCTGGATTAGCCTTCGTCCTTCACATGACCCGACCACAAACACTCCATCATGGCTCGAAGCCATAATATCCACAGGGACCGTAGTAAAGCACATAAAGCACCTCTAGCCCAGAGCGATTCCCTTAACTGAACTTTTCCAGCGTAACTTTGATTAGCAGGTTAGGTCAAAAAGCCATCGGGGTCAAGTTTAAATTTCACACAATGGGCCTTTTTGTGTACTTCACATTCTGCTCAGTTGGTAATGTCAATCACTGTGGTTTCACTCAGAAAGCCTGAAAGTTAACAAATAAGGTAAAATGGAAATGAAAAAAAGATTACTATTGTGTGAAATAACAGGGTGGGCTTAACAGCAAGGTTTAATAATGTAGCTTAGCAAAACTAATCAACAAAGCGAGCAGCCGCGGTTTTCCCAATGACCTTTTCTGTTACTGGCCGGCACTTTGTCCACATGGGGGACTGTGGGTAAAGCAGCAGAGATGAAGGGAGGTGTCTTTCAGGATTGCATCGTTCTATGAAGGACAAAGCAGACGCGAATACACAAAGACAAGGAGACCTATAAGAGTGAAGACACATACAGAGAGATAAGGAAAAGACAGCAGATCGTTTGGCTTGTAGAAAAAAGCTTTGTGCAATTCACATCTACATTTATATAGTGATCGATCCAGTGAAATACTTAATTGAGATTTTCAGTTAATTTTTAATATTTCTTACAAACAAATATTACTTGGCAGTAATGGCGACCATATTTAGCAAAGTGAAGCTATTTGACACCAATGACCTAATTCCTTTTAGTTGTAGAACCCACTTTTTTCAATCACCCCACCTGCCACTCCCCAGCACCTCAATGGGTCACCTTCAAAAGAAAAGCACCACAGCCAGAGGATGAGGCGAATCCTCCAGGGGCAAAGAGCAGCACATCACTCCGTCCGTCATCTTTCATCTCATCCTCAGCGTCCCTTCTGACCCGCTCTGTGCTCTGCCCCTTGACCTTTGCCATAAACAGCATTAATGACCCCACGTTGGGGTGAAACTGGGAACATGGCACTCCAAGGCTGAGCGTACGATGATGACAGCTTAGCGACCGTCAATGCCTTAAATAAATCTGGTCCTGCAACACAAAAACTGACCCAGAGCTTGGGTTTGATGACTAAAGTGGATGGTGGAATTTATCGTTTGGCACCAGGAGTGCAACAAGGTGGTGTCTAGTCTTTGCCCCATGTTATGTTCCACGGTTAGAGCACGGTGAGGTGTCGACTGCCAAGTATTTCTTCTGATACATATGGACAGTCATTAGATTCCTTTATGGGTTCCAGCTGAGAACACTGCCAACTGTGTTAAAGAGGGCGACCAGCCAAGCTAGAAATAACTCTAATGTGAATTAAACCTCGGCCAAAGGTGAGAGGTTTCTCCGCTGAGCCCCTGAGGCCCTTTACAATATGACTTTAAGATTTTTATTTCATTTTTTTAACACTTCATTCACAAAGATAAGGGGAACATTTTTTGGAGATTATATAGAAACAGCTTCCTCAGTGAGTCGTGACGACGAGATTATGTTTCAAATGTTACAGAATTGAAAACCGTATTCACTGAACGAAATTAACACCAGTTTATTCTAAATTAAATGTCAGAGGTTAAGTCTTCATTAAATGGTGAGGGGGAAATGTCTCATATGGTAATTTAAGGTCTCTACTAAAGAAGAACTGAGAGTCGCAGCTAATATCGTCTCTATCAACCCAAACATGTCTTCTTTGAAATTAGCTGGAGAATTATTTACTATTTAAAGCCTCCCTCTCCGTTTTCCATGAGTGGATCAAAAGCAGAGTCTGACTGTATATGGGTCATTAGGACAAATGGTAAATTTGCAATAACCTGTCCAACTGTAGCAAGTTAATGTTGGACATCGTTTTATCCTGAACACCCTCTACTAGCATCATCAACATCACACACACTAAGACAGGTGAGAGAAAAAGAAAAAAGATCAGGATTGTTTCCAAATCAATTTAATTAAAGAAGGACACAGCTACAGAATCTCAGGTGGGATTAGAAAAATCTCTCGCAGCAAATACAAACAATTCATTTAACATAATGGAAGATATCTATTTCAAACCAGTGGGACAAAAAGCAGGATACAAAACCAGTTTCAGGCTATTACAGCAGCAGGCACATATTCAAATTCAACACTTTTTAAACCCTCTGAACGTTGCTGTTCCCGTCTTCACACACTGTGATTTGAATTCGTCAAATAAAGAACAAAAGAGGGGAGAAAAAGACAATACAGTATTTCGCAGGATTAATTTCTATTCAAATGTGACTTTCCAGAAATAGCTTGTTGTCAGCTCCATCCAGTTTTAGCTCTCGCTGATGAATAATTCAGTGAGAAATTTACAGGTGAAAATCAGCTCATCTACATATCCAGTGCTGCCTCAGCCGCGGCAACCATGCTAAGAAACAACACACACCATACTCAGTCCTGCACATCCAACTATACATGACGTCATACATGTGCTTCATCACATGTGCTGGTGGCACACAGACAGAGTGGTCCACTTCATGCAACCCCCCCCTTTACCCACACCCATGCTGTGGGTTACCCTACCTATAGGTGAGCCTACAGCCTACATTATGACCTAGATGGGAGAAAGAAGGACAGGAAGGAGACTTAAACACTTTTCTCTGTCTGCTGTCGAAGTAGAAGTGCACATCCATATTTCTCTGACATGCTTCGCCACTTAGTAAGGCCTTGTTGGTTTGTTTGTGTGTGTGTGTGTGTGTGTGTGTGTGTGTGTGTGTGTGTGAAAGAGAGGGAGACGCGTTAATCCTACCTCACCTCCCAGCAGCTATACAACCTCCTCAGCAGCCACTCTATAGGCTCAGGCAGAGAGCATCCTTGTTATAGTCAATTTCCCAACATGTGAGTCTCAACAGAGGGCTTTGTGGGAAATTGCCTGGTGCATTCAAGCCTTTATGACAATGTGCCGCACCGGGCAAATGCTCAGTGTCTCTGGAAGATTTTTTGCTTTGCAAGGTTAAATCGACCAGTTTTGAGCTTAAGTGGGACTGAGTAACTGGGCTAGTCCGATCTCGTCTAATCTGGGCCGGGTTGTTCCGGGCCTGTCTGTTGACTGTCCCCTGCTCAGCTCTGCCAGTTTGGACCCAGAGGGCCTGTTATTTTGGGAGCTCAGCTGAGAAGAGATGACAACATCACGGGCTGCTTAAGCTGCTTACATTTCCTCAAGCACTCCCATTGCACCCTGGGATCGACGCCCTTGTGTTGCTCCCGTCACTGTTGCTCCACACGCATCTGCTGCGTGTGAACAGCCATTGTGTTGGTGTTTGTACATGCCACGCATTGGAAATCTGATCTGCGTAAGATGCTAATTCGAAAATACATGACCTGGGAGCATGTGATTGCCTGATAAAGGTGCAGAGATCACAGTGCAAAACGTCAATGAAGCACTGAGACACTTGAATATGAGGGTGGGAAGGGGTCAGGCAATGGAGGGATGTGTGTGTGTGTGTGTTTGTGTGTGTGTGTGTGTGTATGTGTGTGTGTGTGTGTGTGTGTGTGTGTCTGTGTGTTTGTGTGTATGCCATTTAATGCCATGGGAAATACAGTTTGGAGAGATAAAAAATTGACACAAGGGAAACACTACTCAACCACACTGCACGTAGCAATTGTAAAAGTTCTCCCTCACCTTGGAATAGGCAGTGTCACTGATGTTTTCATCAAATGACAATGAAACTTTTCAGATTCAATTTTAATTCATGTGTAAAACTGCTCTACCCACTTTTTGGGAAAAAACATTTTAGTTGTCTCCACAGTTTGCAGTATACTGTGCAGAGCGGAGGCAGAGGAGATCAACAGGGTTCACGGGGTGAGCTGTCAACATAGCCCTTCTCGATTATGTGAGCTGATACTTTAACAGCAAGCTTAATTCGGGCATGACGGGCGCACTGCTTTCCAGTTATAACTGCTCACCCTGCACTCGAGTAGCTAGACCCCAACGCAAACGGGCCCACAGTAAAACTTCTGGCCCGGGTTATTACAAGCTCGTTGACCGGCAGAGCAACATCAAATTTGACCATGTGAAATCCAAGTGTCGTCGGGCGAGGAAGAGGAGGAGCCGAGGGGGATGTGTTTTTACGAGAGTAAAGTGGGGTGGAAGTAACAGCCCCTTTAGACCCTTTCTAAAAAGGGAGTATTAATGTTCTGCCAGAAGTCTTATGGAGTGATGAGAGCGTGGTCTGCGGAGAAAGGCATTGAGGGGACAGAAAGTCTGTAAAGTTTTCTTAGGGTTGTAGATTTTATGTTATTATCAAGGTATTTAGAAAGAAATATCTATGGAGTGGGTTCAATTAGTGATAATAATTTCTGTCGATAGACTCATTGGAAAACACTTCAATGATGCATTAACCTCTAATTTCTGAATCTTATTCGCTGATACAGTGCAAGTTTTTTGGAGTCGTACTAAACGTGTGTAACCCTCAATCACTCTAATGCTGCAAACCCAGATATGTTCATTTTCTTTGGCACTTGCCGGACGACACAAAGGTTAAATATGAGGTGAGGCAGACAGGGTGAGATCAGTTGCAGGTTATCTGTACAGGCGTTCAGACTGCTGCTGGCTCAGACAGCATCCTACAGCCGAGCACGCTTCTGAGTTGGAGGGCAGAGAGAAGCAAGAGGCAGAGAGAAACCCTCCAGCCTGAGGAGTCAGAAGACCACATGCACGGGCCTCAGCCATGCAAACTCTGCTGATACATACATTAGTAAAGCAGCAATACTGTGTTAAGCACTGTGATAAGTGAGTGGGTGCTACTCTGCATTTTGACTTGTAGTAAAAACTCCTACAGCTTGATCTGTTTACAGTCATCTCAGGTTCAGTGATTATTTTGAGCACATTCAAGACAGGAAACCTTTTCTTCAAGAATAAAGTTAAAGGTGTAATATTCTGTGCGATGCAAAATATTTGATAAACATTTTATATTTTATAAACGATTTGAAATATTTGAAATGAGAGCGAGCATATCCAGCCATCCTGTTTTACCAGACAGAATCTGTAGTAATCTGAGCGATGAAGCTGTGCCTCAGTGAGAACTGAGATGAGCGTGTGTAGATTATTCTGCATGTCACCACCGGCTGTGACTTCATTCACGCTCTGATCGTCACGCCACACCACCCGCAGCCATCTGCATGCAAATGTACATGAAGATCCTCAAGAACAAATGTGCATCCGGAATAAATCCGACAAGCACGTGCTCGCACTTTGTTTCTAGTAACGTCAACAGAATGAACTCAAATTACCTGACTGCTCTCAGGTAATTTGTATTAGGTGACATGCAGGAGCACTGGGCCCTTCATCAGCCCAGCACTCACACACACACACACACACACACACACACACACACACACACACACACACACACACAGCAGATGGAAAAGCCCTTAGGTCTACACCAGCTCACATAACCCCTGCCCCCTGAGGGCTTGCTTTTTACACAGCCTGAGGTATGGGTTCAAATACTGATCCTTTAAAATAAAAGCTGGGATTCCACTTGACACTGCGGTTAGAACTTGACTCCACACTTTTGAACAGCGGGGGATAAGCCACTGAATAGCTGACAAGCGTCTTTCTGCTCTTCCTTCCACTTCTTGTCATATTAAATATCCCGACACAGTAAACCGCAAACACTCATTCTAACAATTTATATGCTAATAACAAAAAACTGTGAGGGGAATGGGCAGACAGGCCATGTTAGACACTAACCCATGTATTCTGATGAATTCCAACCACCAAGCATATTTTACACTGACTTGTCATAGTAGAATAATTGAAGCTTCTACCAGATCTTTAACCTTATCCCGCCAATTTGATGTTGGTGCTTCAAAACATTTCTTCAACTAAAATATGCTCATGTTCATTTAAACAATGATTCCAAGTAGACTTTGAAAGGTTATAACGAAACTTCATGAGGAGGACACAATATGAGCCGAGAAAGAACTTATTCGATTTTGGGTTGGATTCAGGTAAATGGGAGGATCCTTTTTTTTTTAAATGCGTGACTTTGACATTTTCCCAGATTTCCAGGGGAATAATTCATGCATTTTTATGAAAAAAAAAAATCCAGGCATATTGAGGGAACTGATCTACTGGATTTAAATCATTTGTAGTTTCATAAGGTGACTGTTGGTCCTTGGCCTAGGTACTGATTGTGCTCTACCGACTGTTGGCCACAGTCCCAGTTCATGAAGAAGTAAACCAAGTAAAATAAGTTATTTTTTAAAACAAACTTTTTAAGGGCACTTTTCCGAGAGTGGGAGAGTTTGATCTTCAAAAGAAAGACTCTGAGTGGAGAACCACTTATACTGTTATACTTTTGTTTTACTCATATTTCTATAAACCTACTGAATAAGACTCGAGTGAGCAACAGCGTTTCTCCGTATCTCCTTAAACATCAGTGCTTTTCAATTGAAAGAAGACGTCGCTTTCTATAACCTCCACAGGAACCTTCAGAGCAGCCACACGACTGCCTGTTAACAAGCTGGCGTGATGCAGGGACGCGTGTGACGTGCCTCCGCACTGCCTCCGAGAAAATCTGCCACCGTCGGGTCGTTTTCTTTCATTTTTCTGCTTTCATCCCCCCTTCAATCCGCAGGCAGGGTGCCGCGACACAACCATTCATTAGTAAGCAGCAGTGGGCAGGCGGAGATCGCTTTGCAAAGACAAACAACTTAATTAGTGGCAGCACAGTTTTAATAAGTTCTGCTGGAAATAGTTTGGAAAAGCTAGAGAGAGAAACATAACATCACCGGCGCTGTAATTATGTCTGGACTGGATTTGAACTTCACGTTTGAAGTGGGAGGCACCGTTGTTGTGGCTGTTGTGTGCTGAAGCTTTCACTGTGTTGGTGTTATTCTCCTGGATGTGGTGTCAACAAGCCAACAAGTGATGCAACTCTATAAACTGTTATAATATAATATATGACATTTAATTGAGCATGTGCAGTACACACACACACACACACACCTCATATGTAAGTGGATCTTCTGAGCAATTATTTGCTTTACATTGTTTATTTGAGGAACACTGTAGATTTGTGCACCTCTAATAACAATCAATATCTTCTTTGTGTGTGTGTGTGTGTGTGTGTGTGTGTGTGTGTGTGTGTCTGTGTGTACCTTTGTGTCTGTGTTTGTGTAAGAGATGACTGAATGGAATCACTTCTGTTCTGCTCCACAACTGCATGAGGACTCCCATCAAATCCACCATGAGCCTGATGTATTAACCTGTTTTTATCGGTCCACCGTCCCCTCACTGTGCAGTGGACTGTCAGCTCTACACAGGGCGAGTTAGCACCGCATCTCTCATTCAATTATTGCTCTTAATCTGCTTGTAATTAGTGCCTGATTATTAAGGTAATTAAGTAACCCCAGACTGGGACCGGGCATTAACACAGTGTACTGGAGGGAATTCATCTGAGAACAGCAAACACAGAAGACAAATAAAGCTTGATAAAGATACGATATAAGATTATAGACTATTTCAAGAGTATCATATATAAGTATTTTAAAAAGCCATACACTCTGCTGCTGCAATTATTATAGAGCTCTCACACGTGGAGATTTAGAGTATACTCAAGTTTTATCACATCTTTACTAAGAACCCAATGAACTTTAAATACCTGGCAGAATTTCGGAAGTTTTCATCTGCTTGTAAAGTAACGTGGTGCCATTAAGTTTAATGAAAACCTGCTGACCAGTGGCCTGTCGCAGGCATTAGTTTGATTCCAGCGTGGATCAGGTCACTGGTTGCAGCACGGTTACTGGTAATCACAGAGTAGGCAGCTTGGTTAGCCTGCAGGGTAGAGGGACCTCTTCCATATGTGTGTGTGTGTGTGTGTGTGTGTGAGTGTGTGTGTGTGTGTTTGTGTGTGTGCGTTTGTGTGTGGGCATACACTGTATGATGCCACAGCCAAGACAGGATGGAGACCCAGAGCCAAAGACAAGAGACCGGTAGACCAAGTCACAAAGACACTGAACAGCCATCTGTCCCTCGGAGCTTTGTTGAGCAGCCACCCACACAAACGCATGCGCACACGTTTGTACTCTACACAATTTAGCTGATGGATACTGTGCATTTGTAGAGTAGCATGTTATGAGCACCATGCTTAAGCACTGAATCCCCAGAGTCTGTGCCTGCACTGCGTCCTATGTCCTATGAGCATTGCCAGCAATCCAAGATGAATAAAAAAAAATGAATGGATCCATTTTGCAATCTAAAAATCAATGCTCATATATTTGTCTTCATATTCGGCAACCCGCCAAGCGTCTGCTATGCATGATGTATGACAGCCATTTTCATCGACACCAAAAAAAGGATGCATTGCACTGTTGGGTAGAGGGTGGAATTGTTATGGAAATAGCAATTGTTCTTATTTTTCTTTCTTCTCTGCAAGCTTAAACGCAAAAACAAAAAATATATACAACGCAGTGCATAAAGTTTAACAACCCCATACGAAAAAAAGTAGCTTTTTAGCTTTCCAATGTCTTACGGCAAGGGAGAGATGCAAGTGTTTTTCAAATATATATATATATATATATGGGTGTGATGACTGTTTTACAGCAAGTGTGAGGACTGCCTCCACACAGTGTCAACAACACATTCTGTTCATCCGACCAAAATACCCACAGGATCCAAATACAGGTTCGTAGCAGACACACTAGCTTACACATTATGTAAAATGAACCCATAAAACAGCTGCAGCAGCATAAATGTGTGGAGATAATGTTCAGATTGATATTGTCTGAAAAGCTGTTTAACTCACTGCCCTGTATCAAAAACCATTATGAATTATCTTTCACTGGGATGTACATATTTCTACTGGTTTTGTTTGCGCATGAAGGAAACTTCTATACCGTAATTATTTGGAGATGTGAGTTCATATGAGTGTCTACAGATGTTCACATTCCATAAAGTATTCATGCATCAGTGTACTTAAATGTGTACAATTTAAGTGCATGAAACCAGATGTGGGTAGATTATTACTCAAAGACTTTGCTGCAGCTGAGCAGACGGTGCAGCACCTCTCCTGCATTGTTGCGGTCGGTGAAGGTTCAAGTCCATGGTAGAAGAAAGGAAAGAAAGGAGGGAATGGAAGATGTTTTGGGAGAAAAGAGCGGGAACATACAGGACGCAAACACTTCTTTACTTCCTTGGGTGGAAGAGTTTGAATTGGGGTTCAGTCTTTTGCAGAGATACAAATAATTGACTGCAAATCAAGATGGATGATGCTTCGCTACTTCCTCCCACTATGAAGAAAATATCCTGGATCCGTGGTGCCGTCTTACACATTTGGATCCTGCGTGTGTGCTTGACCAATCACTAGTCAGTCTCAGCTGTCTCACCCCATTATATATCATCAAATAACTTATTAAAACCTAAATTTGTACTTGAAAATCAATCAGTGTGATTAGAAACATGCATAAAATGACAAAAAAACATCTAGAAGAAATATGTATTTCTCGTGCACTGATTTTTTTCATTAGGTCCATGTCCCTTTCACTAACATGGAGGAGGTTGGGCTTGTGCAACCACCAGGTGGGGATCAAGATGTTTTGGCCTTGATGTCGTCCATCTTTTTATGCAGTCTATGATACAAACACGCATTTTTGGTCAAACTATCATCTTTTCAAAATAATTAAGAAGTCCGGAAACACATCCGGGAAAAAAAAAAGCTATCACAGTTTTCCAAATCCAGCGCCAGAAAAATGTTGGCGGACTTATTGTACACATTTTCATTTTCATAAATACATTATGGTGAATTCATATAGACAATCACAGTACGCAAACACAACAGAAAAAACAAATCTGGGCTCTGAACAAACACCAGATGCCTCCCGCTCTGAACTACCAAGTGAAGCCAATTTCAGAGAGAGCCCTGCAAAATCCTGAGATAACACTGGCAGACCAGCCTGAAAACACATGGGCACACGTGCACATACAGACGGATATACACAGATCATCATGTGAACACAGAAGCCGTCTCAGACTCCACTGGCCGGGGCTGAAGTGAATCTCCTCCACTGTCAGATACGTTCTGAAGGTTGCTGCGATACAAAGGTCTTTGTGCTATGAATAGTGCAGCAAGGACATTAAAAGAAGAGGTTTAAAGACCGTCTGTTGAGTAAGAGAAGGGAGAACAACTGGCTGCACGATCGCACAGCGCACCAAACACAGGCACATGGCACAAGCTTCTCATGACTGTTTTAGGCAGCGTTTTATTTAGACCAACTGTACATGGCGAAATGGGGTCTGGTTTGCCTGTGACATGAAGAACAGAGCAGGAGATTATCTGAGTAATACTACCAGCATTTTGACATATTCGTAAAATCAACAAAAGAGTCAACAGCACAGTTTCAAGCATTAGAAACGTCATCGACATGCCCATTCACTTTTGTAAAATTTCCCTCTGTAATCTCACATAGGCTCACGCTTAAATTCTCCAGAACTGGCAGGAACATTTTCGGATACGGGAGTAGCCCCTCGGGACGTTTCCACGAAAATCCTGAGTTCATTGCGTGTCTGAAAGCAGCTTAAAATAGAAACAAAATGCCTGTAATTAGAATTGAAGGTACAAGTCAAGGAGCCGTGGAAGGTGAAGGAAGTGAAGCAGGTCTCCAATGTCCCTGTCCTAATTTCCCGCTGTAACCTTTAAGCAAAGCTGAAGCGTTTAGTCATTATTGCATGTAACCTTTTCATGTCGCCTACAGCACTGCTCATCTCCTTTATGGAAGCCACTTCTGCTGTTATGGATTACTGTTAGATCGACGACTACCATCTCCCGCTCTCTCACTCCCTCCTTCTCTTTGTCCCTTTGCTTTCCTGCCATCTTTTTTCTCTCACTCCCTCCTTCTCTTTGTCCCTTCCTGACATCTTGTTCTCTGCTCTGCCTCCCTCCCTCTCTACTGCAGTGTAGGCAGAGACTTGTCTCTTCTGATTACACTGAAAATGATGTGATCATTCACCACGGAGAATCTCTGATGACATCTGACAAAACAAAAAGGAAAGTTTGTCACTGAATCACACTGTGGTGTAGAGAAAGGTCTTCTGACTGGGAGGCAGCAACGTATATATGTTTTCAACCATTTTTAACATAAAATATTTGAGAATTCACAGCGGATGAAGGGTTTCACATGCATATAAGACGCCAACAAAGGTCTCAGCTTGGAAGGACGATGACATTCAAGAGCTTTTGATGATTAAGGTCAAACAACACGTGATTTTTACAGCAGAAATTATACGTTGGGTCCTGCCCCCCGGGTGCTGTACCCACCCCTCATCTGAATGCTGCATTTTCCTATTGTCTTGAACACGTCTCACATGGAAAATCTTCCATGTCAGAAAGCGGTTTACGTGTTTACCAACAAAGAGGATCTCATAAAATGCAGAAACCACAGAATAACACACCGCACCACAGTAAAGTTGTGCGACCTCGTAAAACAACTGTGCACCGAAAACACCCCGACTCACAACCACTAATTTCTCCGTGTAATGTTCACACCACATGTTCACAATTCCCACCCCAACATTCAATCACACCACACACAGCTCCAGCCCTTCTGCCAGCACCCCCCCCAGAGGAACACTCGTTTACCGCTGCCTTGGCACTCTTTACTTTCTAATCAAGTGTGTTTCTCCACTCGCTCTTTCCCTCGGGCTCGGAGCGTATGTTTATGTGTGTGCGCATGTGACAGTGCATGTGACTGCAGCTCCCAGCAGATCAAGAGCGCAATGCTGGGAAGGCACCTTGGTATCCGCCCCCCATGAATGAGGACTCCAATGCTTATTGAGGCTTTGTTGCCGTGGCAGCGTCTCATTATGTAAATGATGTCTCCCTGATGAGAAGGAGGCAGGCGCAGCCGTGATGTTCACTGCTCCAGACTGTGTAAAATTGGCTTCAGGGACCAGTGAAGGACCGCTGCTATATTTAGCATCATCATCTTAACAATGTTTTTGTCGCCCATTCTTACTCCCATGCTGAAAACAGGAGTCCTCACTCCTCACATTTAAGTCGCTTCATCGTTTTTCACACAGCAAGTGCTGAAACGTTACTGAAATGAACCCACAAACGCAGGAAAAGCTCGCTCCCACTTTTCTTGTGAGAGTTTGACATCTACGACTTCTGGGTTTCACACACAGTGATTTAAACCGTCCACCAATTCATCTGAATTTCTTTTATCTTCTCCCTTTTTAATATTTCACTTCTATTGTATTACCCGTCCATTCTCTCTTCTCATCAGTGCTGAATAAACGAGTTTTCTCTGAGGAATGGTACTAATGGCTTTCTGCTATATGTCATCTATCTTACTCCAGCTCAAGAGAAGCCAACGCTAAGTGCCCCGGTCACTCGAGACATTAAACGTGGCCTAAAGACATGGATCCATACAGTACATATATATTACTGTAAAGTAGCCGTGTTAGGAGGAATAGTCTTTCAGCTGTCTCTGAAGATGTCAGTGATGTGTACATTGTCATTAGAAACATAATACACACTAACATTTGGGCCATGTTAAGCTCGAGCAAACACTTGCTCTTGGCTGCATCCTCAGTCTTCACATTACAGATTGTGTCCGTATCTAATGTAAACTGCTATTTTGAGTGAGTGACCCCGAGATCAATATGGTCGATAGCATTAACCTCAAGAGTGCACAGTATCCTGGGGAAGGTAAGAGGGTCAGTCAAGGTCTTAATTAATGAGCCGCAACGGAATCTGTTTTCTCTTCCTAAACACTTACAGCTCTTGCCATATAGCAACTATGCATCCTCTCGTACACCCAACACCCAGCTGGCTAAATAATAATGCCATTTTATATCACTTTCATGTGCAAAGGCAACAACAATTTGTTTAATGTTGCTGCAAAAAGTTCCCTACACCTGTTCTACAGTTTGATATTCATGAAAATACAAATATCCACTTTCTTCCACTTATCCTAGATTGTGTTATGCAGGCAGCAGGCTAAGGGGGATGTTCCAGATACCCTTCTCCCAAGCCACACTTTGCAGCTCTTCCTGAGGGATCCCGAAGCGTTCCCAGTCCAGATGGGACATGTAGTCCCTCCAGCAAGTTCTGGGTCTATGCCTGGGTCTCCTCCCAGTTGGGCATGTCCGGTAAACCTCCAAAGGAAGACACCCAGGAGGCAGCCAGATTACATGCCCGAACCACCTCAACTCGCTCCTTTCAACATGAAGGAGCAGATGTTTGGATGTTACGCTTTGGAAAGAATTGTGTTCCTGGTAAATTATTCCACTGCCTCCAAGTAATTCACCTACTGAGGCTGTGTTGGACACGAGAGACACTCTGGAGAAGGAATACCAAGATTTGAAAAACATTGGGTTTCCTTCTATGGATGATTAAGTGGCCTATTTGACGATGAAACCTGTTTCCTCAGGAAATCCTTCTGCCTCCAATTCCTCAACCTGCTGACAGTGTGTTGGGCATTTTACACAATGATGAGGAGAAGTACCCAGATTACAAAAACATCAGGTCCCCTTCTCTGGACGACCGAGCTGATCAAAAGCATCCTGCAGCCTCAGGATATTCCGCTGCTACAAGACCTGCTGAATCTGCACATCATGTTAAATGCATCTATGAGATGTTTCCAGATTTAATTATCACTGGGGTTTCCTTCTCTGCAGGATGAACTGGCCTGTTTGTTGAGCCAGCATCTCAGTGTAATGGCATGTGACGTTCCAATGTCTCCAACAACCCCCATCTGCTGATGCTACACATTATTTTAAGATATATACCGATCAGAAGCAGTCAGGAATCCCATTCCATATGGTTTCCTACCCTTGATGATAAACTGCGAGATCTGATGTCTATCAAACTAGGCAGCCATTAAAATATCTATTTGAGGTGATATATATCGAGACCAACCCGGAAGAGGGTCGTCGTCTCAATCATGGCTCGTCATGGTAAAGATTTTCTGTTGCTACATTGCTAATGTCCGCGTTATATTCATCAGCTCTTTACTTGGTCAGAATTGTTTGTTAGAAAGCAATGACGACGTGAACTCTTGGTTTGCTTCCATTTCTATCCCATTGTCACATCTACTGAAGTTAGCATGCTAACCAGCTAGCCCAGGCAGCCCATCTCGCAACCCCAATATTCCCAGTAGTAGTGACTGGTTTGCGTTGGAGAAGAAGTGCAGAATGGTTATAATCAGTTACATCATAACCTCATGTCTTACAAACGCAACAACGGGTGAAGGTCTTGACAAGCGGCTCTCAACAACAATCGCTCCTAGTTAGAAACAATCATGTAGCAAAGAAAACTTACATATGGCAATTTGAATGTGATGAAACCAAGCAGGGTTTTAACCACTGCCATAGACCCAGCAGTTTTCTGGTATTTACAGAAAATTACATAGTCTGGTCTGCCAACAATATGTCCACGCTTCTTACAGCAGAAGCAATGTTGCACTTCCAGATTTAGGCTTAACACTGGAGCTCAGGGGCAGAATTAGTAACTCTCTGAGCAGGGCCTCCGAGATGAGTCTGTGAGTTCAGGCAGATGGTTGCCTACAAAAGCGAACTTGTGGGTCACCACAAATTAGTCAGATAACCCTGCTTAGAAACGTTTTACTCATGAAAAAGGGTAGCAACAGCTGGTAACCAGCTTTTCTGGGAGACGTTTAAGCAGATCAGGAATCTTCACCCTTTAAAATGAGCACTGTCATTGGAACAAACTTTCTGTCTCTTGAACACTTTAAGTGAGGTTTTCAGGTTCCTTCAGTAGATAATTTCATAATCTTAGTCTGTCCTTTTACTTATTGAGTATGTGTTGTATAATGGAGCAGTATTCCTACTTGAGTACAGCTTTCAGAGATGCTACATACATCTCCTGAACAAACCCCAAATAGCCCTTACAACACAAGAAAATGTGACTTCTAAAAAAATCAGTGGTTTACTAGCCACCAAATTATCCACACAAATATTAACCTGAACAAAGAAAAATCAAGCAGCAAAACAAAGTGCACACACTACACAATTACAAAATTTAATTACAAAGCTGCAACAGTCGCTCAAATGCTTCTTTATATACGTATTTAGCATCTCAGCTCTCCTAATGTTTCCCCATATTATATTGTACAGTGTCAAAATTGTGCTTTATGTAATTCCCATGAAGACAGAGGTTGGACAGTTTGTCTTTTTATCTGCAACACAATCACAATACGAATACGGTTTACAAGCAACAGCAGCATTTTAGAGACACACCACACTCGTACAATGTCATTAAACATTATACGTTCAATAACCTTGAATTCTTTGTGAAGAACTGTCGCCATGGATATCATTAACGGATACTGTCCATGCCCAGTGTTCAGGGTTTTAGAGAAGCTCAGGGGGTTTTTAAATATTTGGACCTAGAGACAAACAAATAATGGATCTGGTGTTATAAAGCCCTGAGCTGCAGAATTGATGAGGAGGAGGATCCTGTTAATTATTCTCTGCATGCATGCAGAGGAGATGCTGGTCTGCTGTGTTGGTTTCATCCTGGTGAATCATCACCACTGAGACCACAGCTCAAAGCTGAGAAACTGCCAATCTGAATTATCGTCAAGAAGGAGGCAATCATTCCCCTGTAACCATCAGGTTGCCGGCCAGTACACTGCCTCCCAGCTCCTGCACTATTCCAGCCTTTAGCTCCTGTTTATTACCACTGGTCTTCGCCTTATCGCCTCCTTTTCTTACCTCACTTTAATCCCCTTCATAATTTTCACCAACTTTAATTAGTTTGTGTCCACAGCAGCGATTAATCCTGGGCCCGATTTAAAATATAGAATCCAGCCGCTCATAAAAACCTTTTAGCACTACATGATTTTGAGGCCTTGACCTCACACAGAAATATTTCATCAGTGACACTCTGACCAGAAAACAGCCCTTTCTTCAATCTTTAACACACAATAATTCCACTTGAAGCTTCTCCAATCCCTCAAGGCTCTGTGCATGTTGTCGGCAGCAATCCATGGCTCCTGCAGTAACCTTGGAATACTGTAATTGCTTCTGTGACCTCTTTGTGCGCTAAAAACCTACAGCTCTCCATGTCGTGATTTGTGGTCTGTTGTCGTATTAATTCATTTATTCATGAAAAACCAAAGAGAACAACCAACACTGAAATCTATTGTATACGCGCCGTTAAGTATGAGTCTGGGTTTCACTCCTGTGTTTGAAATATTAATAACGTTGAACCCTCGTCTGAAGCAAGCATGATGAAATTTCCTTGAAGGACTTGCTACATTAGGACACACGTGAATTCACATAGAAATACACTTGAAGTTTTCCAGCTATTCAGTGAGGCTTTTATTCTGAGATAAATGAAGATGACATCGTGGGTGTTCGGCTCCTGCAAGAACTGCTGGTGGCACAGGCTGTGCACAATCTGAAAGTGAGCTCAGGGTGGTGTGAAAGCTTACAGACAAATGAGTCAGTGCTGCCACATGCTCCGCCGAGCAGACGAGCTCTTGCCTTCATCTCACGTGGGCTAGAAGCATTTGATCTGCGATGAGCTTATTAGAACTCAGAGTCAGTTTGCCACACACCTGGCAAAGGTATACAGGGGGATAAATAGATTCTGTCAGCCGGTTGTCATCTCCTCTATATGAGGAATGTAAAACAAAATATACATACAATGTCGGAGCGGCAGAAGAAAGCAGTGCGGAAATAAAGACACGCTTAAGAACAATTTTCTGCCGATGTCATCTTGGTTCAATTTGCCAGATAAGAAGCCATTGGAAAAATGGTCATGTCCTCCACCGTCCTTGTCTTATTAAAGCTGTGCATCAAAACGATTTCTGCTAACCTCGACTTGGCTTCTATAGGCATTTGCATTTATAGTAAAAGGTTAGTGGGTCCCTTATAGCTGATCCCTTATGTCTTGTGTGACATAGTTTTTAAATATAAATCCGTCATCCCACTCTGTATTAGTATCTCATTGTTCTGGCCCTGTGCAGAGACCTCTTTTATTGTTATTAGGAAAGTTTGACACACACAACTACAATTATGGAGGATTATCTAGAGATGGGATTAACGACTGTGGCATGAAGTGCTTTTCTGAAAGTAAAATTGCAGTGAACTGAAGTCCACAGGTTGTTGATAATCCCACACCTATTTATTTCCGAGTTATTATCCGCGCCATTACTTTGATGAAAGAATTTGGGAGTAGAAATTAGATTACGATCGTGAGCCGTGTTCAACATCAGTGGTTCACAGACAAATGTGAAGCAGGCCACAGAAAGAAAAAGTGGTTTTATTACGGCACTACATCATCATTTGGCTCAGAGAATGTCCGGTTTTATCCTTAACGCTGTACACTTCTAAAGAATACTCTTAACCTCGTAAAAATAAAACACCTCTGCTTGTTCCTCACAGCTGCAATGTCCCTCATACATAAACATTTTGTGTTTTTTCAGTTCACAATAACGTGTAACTGCATAGCTGCTGGGTCTGAGTGTCCCTGTGTTGTGGAACAGCGGCGAGATTTAGCAGAGAGCCAGATGTTTTAACATTCATGGCCATTTTGTAAACAAGGATTAAAACCCTTGAGTCCTTCTGAGTGACAACATTTAAAGAGGAAGCCAAATGACACGAGCAACTTAACGTCCAACTATGCCGAGAAATGTTTTTAAAAAAGGGAAAAGAGGATGAATGAGAATAATGCAGTGAAACAGAAAGGCCAAGAAGATGAGTAGACGTAAGAAGCTATGCATGGATACCAGTGACATGTCTTCACCGGCTCTGTGGCCTCACAAAATAACCAGAGGCCGGCATGTTGCAGTGGGAGCCGAGGGGACAGCTCGCAAAGCCATTCACCTTAGAAGACATGCAGCTCTGTGGATTACCAGCAGCAAGCTGACTAATGCACCAGAGCAGCCAGGTATTTAGAGATTTTAGTGGCAGTGCACATCTGACAGCGATGACGTAAGACAGAGCGTGATTGCAGTTCTTAGTCAGGATGAAAAATGTGTTTTTCCTGGACATGCTGCAGATAGATGTCTCCACTAATTGATAAATAACTAAGCTCTTCACACTTTGGCACAACCAACTCCATCACTGTGGCTGGCTCACTCATGAGAAAAAGTTTTTTCCTCAAAGAAACAAATTGTACAAAATCCCAGAGAACACCAGACGACAGAAAAGCCAATCACAGCTCAGGCAGCCCACGTCAGAGACCCAGTCTGACAGAGGAACCGAGGAGACGAGCTCGCGACATTAACAAACAGTGATCAGCGCGCTAGTCAGCCAGGGAGAGTGGCAGATCTCTGATGCGAGGCGAGCCAGTTTCCTCGGGGCTGCGTGGCCGGATCTGCGTCAGTACCAGGAAAGCATCTGACAGGGAAAACAACTCCGCCACCCTGACACCTCAGATACTTCCTGCTGAACGTGTCCTCACAAAAACCAAATGTTACCATTAGACAAACAGTTTTTCTCTTGTGCTGGATCTGGAATATAAAACTGAATGAGCACTTAAGTTTTGGCTATTTGGCTTCTTTTTTTTTTTTTTTAAACTCTTTATTTATAGATAATTTTCATCTTTTAGTACATGGAGAACAAAAGGCAATACAAAACATTGAACAATTACCCAAATTCAAGGTCCAGGGGTGATCAATAAATCCAAAAGACAAAGTATCAAACCCAGTACGTGCATACAGTCTCACTCATTGGCCAAGTAGGCTTGCCATTTCTGCCATCGTTTTTCACCTAAGTCTGACTGAATAAGTAATTTGCTCTAGTACATGTAGTTGTTTTACAATATTGCTGTTTTGCTTTTTTGATGATAATACATGTTTCGACTGATTTAAAAAGGAAAAGGAATCTGTCCTGGGCTCACACTTCAAATTCTAATCATGAAACCCTGGTACAGGATCAGCACAGGTTACTATAAGTGTTAAAAAAGTGGTTGGTTTCTGAATTATCCAAGATGGACAGAGAAAAACCCGCCTGAGCTGAATTTTGTATTAGTAATTTGGAAAAAAATGTATTTAAGCTGACCCCGTCAAATAGCGGAAAATCCTGTGAGCTTGCTGGGTTGAAGATTTATTTTGGAATCATGTCCAAAAACCCCAAAATGAAAATCTCCTTTTACTACCAGCTGAGCTCTCACACACCACAGTGCGTCTGCGTGTGAAACCGAACTCTCTGTGCCGCTGTGATCTGTCAATGCGTGGCAGTGGCATGTGTCCGTTGACAGCTGATCACAGCCTCGAAAAAAAAGAAACAGATGTAGTGACTCTGCACTCGTACTTATCTTTCTAAGTGAGAGACGACCTCACGGCGCAGATACTGACTTCCTCTAATGTGATGTGATAATAATTCTCCAACAGTCAAATCCTCTCTTGACCACACTCTATTGAGCGAGGCTCCTCAGATTAGATAGAGAGAGATCTTAATGACGGTGTAGACAGCTCATGGTATCGCAGATGAGATTAGAGCAGGTGTCAGTGTTGAGGAGGACAGAGCGGCCTGTGATTAATGAAGCGGCTACAAACTCCTCTCTGGTTATCTATTGATTCTCTTCCGGTGTCGGGCCTCACGCTGGATTAATCTGCCTGCGAGTATGCACGACTTATGCACTCTGCTCCGCTCGGACCTGCAATTTAAGGCGGGACATGAATCCACTGTTGGACACTCACGACCCAAGAGGGGGGGGTGGGGTTGTCTATCAATGCATTGCACTGAGAGGAAATCTGAGGAGTGTGACATGGGTGCAGTCAAAGTTCCTCACCAGAATGAATGTGAGATTTATGATTTGCAAGACAAGCAGACAGGAAGAGCGACCATAAAGCTAATGTTAATGCTGTTGGGTTTCCTTATCTGAAAATGAGAAAAGTGATTGAAGCTGTCGGCCCAAACAGGATGGAAATATATACAATGTGCAAAAACAGTTCATGAAGTCCATATTCAGGCTTGGTGTGTGTGTGTGTGTCTGTGTGTGTGTGTGTCTGTGTGCGCGTGCATGTGTGTACGTCATGCTTTGACACTTTGTCTGGACAACTTAGGTTCACAAGGACAGGCGGAAACTAACATGACGGGATAGTTGATACTGGAGCTCTCATACATACCACTTCCTTTTACCCCCACTGCTTCTCTCTCTCTCTCTCTCTCTCTCGCTCTCTCTCGCTCTCTCTCGCTCTCTCCCTCTGTCTCTCTGTCTCTCTTTGTCACTCTTTCTTTTTCTCTCTCTCTGTGCCCTTGCACACTGTCTTTTTTCACATGTGCTGCTACAGCACGAACTCTGGCTTTTCTGCAAAACACATTACACTCCACACTCTAGAAAACACCTGGTCAAATAAGCGTAACTGAGACTTGAGGATTGAGAGTCCAGCATTCAAAACGATGAGGGTAGATTGGGAGGGAATGAGGGTATCAAAATCCGGGCAGTCCCTAGCTTGTGCAGGCCAGCAGCTTGTGTATAAAAGACTGTGGAGATGGCAGGTGGCTCTGCAGTTAATGGACTGTTTCCCTGAAATAATTTGTGGGACAGGTGGTTGCCAGCGTTGGCAGGGTCAGCACTGATATTCCCGACGCAGTTCTCTGCCCCTGTGCCACTCAAGTCTCAGATGGAGGGCAGCTGGCACCAAGTGAACCTCTAAGTGATACATATCCTTTTCTTTTTTTTCTCCTTAAACCGAAAGACAGCGGAGTGAAGCCGGCTCTTGGCTTTCGCCTCTGCAACTGTAAAACTAGAGTGGGCTTAGTGGAGCGTTCTCGTCTCAGGTGAAGATGCTTTTTTGTCTTCTCATCTGAGAGTTTTTTGGAGATGGTGCTGCCCTGGAGCTTAAATGAGTCAGACGTTCACACATGCCATTGATTTCCAGAGGGAGAAGAGAGGGGAAAGTTGCTGTGGAGGTTAATCTAGAAATCAATTCTTTTTTTTCAGCTTGCTTTCCTGTGTCGTCAGCAAAACATGCGGCGCGAGTACCTCTACTCTGGGCTACTTTATCTTTAGCTTTATAAGTTTTCTGTTATTATTGATATTTGTTTTTTTGTGTGTTTTTTTGTTATTCACCAGATAGAAAAGCACTTATCATTCCATTTGAAGTATCTTGGCTCGAGATGCAACATAATGCAAAGTAAATGCCTCATTATTAACATGTTTTATTTGCGCCATTATTAATGAAAATGATATTCTACACATCAGTGCCCTCTTACACAATATTATAGCACACAAACATCTTTGATTAAAGGACCTGCCTATATAAATGCATGGGTCTTTATGGATACGTCTATTCGATTATTATTTATTTCTCCCCAAATACAGTAGCCTTTATATCCTTGTGCAATGTGCTTTTGCATTTTACTCAAGTATATTTCTCTACAAACATTATTTCCTTACTGAAAGTTGTATATTATTATATACATATTCTCTGTATTATTTGTATTCTATCCGGTTGTATTGCCTTATCTACATAAGTGATCTTATCTTATCTTAAAAAGGAACATAACAAAGAAATTAAATGCATGCCTCAGATTAAGCTATACAATAAGCAAACTCTAACATACATGGTGATAATATTATTCAGGTTTTGTGGATTTAATTCTGCTGGAATCCATCAGCAAACTACAGGTGCTCAAAATAATATCTATAAATGCTACAGCTGAAATAAACGTAAAGGAAAAAGACCAGCTCAAGGTGTCTTCTCCCAGGCTGAGTCTAGTGCAGGTCTCTACAGGGCCATCATAACTGTGAGCACCACTTATAGTAGCTTACATCAATGGCCAGCGTCATCACTTCAAGCAGTGCTGCCAAATATAAGCCAATTAGATTTATCGATTTGTAGCGAGCACCTTAAATAGAGCCCGGAACCTGACGACAGGGGGATCCAGCTGAATTAGGAACCAACAGGAAGACCGTGGTGGGCAGGCTGCCAGCTCGCTTTGTACAATGGCAATAAAAAATATTCTTTAAGCGATAGAAAGTCAAGGATCCTGATTTAACAAAAGGATACAAAGACGAACTCAACAACAAGGGTCTCTTAAGATGGAAATGGTCCCGGGTCTAAAACAAAACGTACTGACGCAATAAAACCGCATCATTGTCAACAGGCGCACGATTTATTTATTTATATATCTTTCCATCACCGAGACAAAGGTGCAGTAATGTGTGTGCCGGTGCGTAAAGTGTCTTGCACATCCCCCCCCCCCACTCCCTTGTGGAGACGGAGCGACCACGATTACCAGCACCTCGAGGTTTCTCTGGCAACCCAGCCTCCGCTCTGTCTCCATGGCAATGGACCGGCCAGTTTACTTCCTTCTAGCGGTAAATGGCCTGATGTTGTTTTTTTTTACGGCGGCTGCAGGACCGAGAAGCCAGCTGTGCGTCGTGCTCTCCCAGATGTGAAGAGACTTCGACACAAAGGGACACTTCCACATGATCCCAGCGAGACACTCCACGGTGTCTCTGCATCGCTTAGAATGTTTATTTACCTCATGCAAACACAATCATGATTCCGAGCGCAACCTGTGCCCCCCCCTGTAGCCCACCGGTCTGCCGCACGACCCCCCATCCGTCGCTTTGTCTAATTAGTCAATGCAAGTGAAGCATGTGATGTGAAGCCAGCACATCGTGCAGCATGGAGGCCTACAGCAGCAAGTGCTCGCGTCTCGCACACCAGTGACCACATGCACCGTGCTGTGGGAATGGCTCAGCATCCTTAGTGGCTGCTGTTGTTACCAGTGGAACCTTCGGAGGGTGATTCGAGCTCCATGCAGGGATATGAATGGGGGTGTTCATAGAAGACCTGTGATTTAAGGAAGGGGGGTGGGGGGTTAGAGCAGTCTGTGCAAGGCAAGGCTCGCTTCTTACCCTTGGAAGCATCCTTGTCTTCTTTAGGCTTCGCCACTTTTCCGCTCATAGATCCCAGTTTGGATGTGTAATTCCCGATTTAGGTAAGAATCGAAATCCCTTTAATTGCCGCGTGTCCTCAATGAAATCCTGAGCAGAGGTTCCAGGCGCCGAGATAAGGGTTCTGCGGAGAGAGGCATGTTTTAAATCAGAATTACATTTTCCTTTCATAACACACACACACACAGCAGCAGCAGCAGCAGCAGCTACAACGAGACAATGGAGCATGAGCTGCTCGGGCTGCCTGGTGTTTATCAGCTGGATGTCAATGGAAGCATCCAGGTGTTGCTGCCGTCCACACACACGACAAACAGCCCAAATGGCTCCAATAAGCACCAAGAACCAGCCTGTGCGTCTGTGCACGACCAAACCCACCTTATCTCCTCCACGCTTTCTGCTACATCAATGCACATTGATGAAGGGAAACGCTCCCACCATGAATCCCGTTGTGTTACATAGGAAAAATCACGACCTACTCTACTGTGACAACGAGGAGAAGCTGCGTAAAGGAGCCCAGGTTGTTTTTGTTTTTTTTTTGTTGGTGGTGGGTTTCTCTCCTCCGAGGTCTTCAAGCGGTGGTCGGGAAACAAAAAGTCCTGTGTGCAAAGCAGTCCCCGGGAGAAATGCGACCAGTGGTGTGTGTGTGTGTGTGTGTGTGTGAGTCTCCTCTCGCTGACGAGCTGTGCCACAATCAACAGGATCCCCCCCCCCTCGTGTGCGCGCTCCCCCTGTCACAGCGAGCACATCAGTCTGTTTCCTCCTCTTTCACTTGGTCGAGCCGAGCCGAGCCGAGCTGCTTCATCCACACTCCAATGAGAGCTGTGCCGTCGACGCGCTGCTGGATCCCATTCACTCGCCTGTGCAGAGCCACGCGTTATAAATGCAGGCTGTGGTTATTATTATAACCCCATTCACACACAGCCGGCGTGCACGTTTCCCTCTGACGTGATCTGAGGGGTTTTTTCATTGGGAAACGCAGGACATGCAATCTGCAACAAATGAAAATCAAATTATGTCCTTTTGCAGTTCTTGTTCATTTTCTGTGGGTGTATCATTGAATTGCTTTAAAAATAAATATTTCAGGATCATCTCAATTTCTGTTTGTATATTTGTTGAGCAGTCATGTGCAGCCCATAGGTTGATGAGGTACACACATCTAGAGCAACTTGGAATAGGAACAACTTGATTCAGTTTGATTAGTGTTGAAAACAATCTGACAGTTTGAGATAAACCAGAGAGTTCACTTCATCTTGGTAACATAATACTCAGAGTTATTCATTCCTTAACATTCCGAGAGATCCAGATCAATGCCTGATGGAAAGCATCGGTTCCTCAATTCAATAATCAACTGTCTTGTTTTGTCCTTAGTCCACCCTATATACCACCCGGTATTTCAGAGCACTGGGTACCGACATTCTCTGGAGTTTTCCCTTCACATGTGAACTACACAGCAGGAGATCAGACGCGTTCACAGGAAAATGTCCAGAGCGTTCCTGTGAGGATTGGCACCTAGCTGGAGCTTTCAGGAGACAGGACATATTCTATGATCTCCACTGTAGAAATCAAGCCCTTATCGCCAAAAGCTCTCAAAGCTCGTTGTTTATCCAAGTTGACATTCATCTTTTTCTTCTGGCACCTCTGTTCCCTCCTGAGTTACCTTTCTCTTCTTTTTCTGTTTCGTGTCTGTCGCGTGTCGGAAACGTCATAAACACGCTGGCTGTGAATTTCCCTAGACACTTCCCTGCTGTATTCTCACATGGTGTCACTCCTCAGACATTTTACGAACATTTTAACGGGCTGGCAACATGTCTGAAAACAGCTTGACTCTCACATGCCAAAAGGTTTGGTTTTATTTGGCTGTGCTCTCAGATATCCATATCCAGGATCACTAATGACTCCAGTACAACAAGGAGCTCAACCACAGTTCATTCATGAGCAGTGCCTTTCTTGTCTTTTCCAGAAACAAAGTGCCTGATACTCAGGATTATACTCTTCACCGTGAACAGCCTTCATAACTGTCCACCAACGTTTCACCTCAGAGCAACTTGACTCTGCAGCAAAGTTCTAAGAGTAAACAAACACAATCCTATTGTGAGACTGTGGAGACATGTTGTCCATCATGATGGATCCTTATCAGTGTCACAGCTCACATCCCTATTGATCATTCTTCCCATCGAGCCTCTGTCCAGATGTGTATTGGATTTTAAAGCTCAAAGTGAGTGAGGTACTTACTTTTTAAAACGTGTGAAGATGTCACAACTCGTTCTTCATGTGGTCTCCCAGGAAACCTGTGCCGTTCCAAATGCCCAGTGATCCAGGACGATGATCAGAAATCCAAATGGTTAAATCCACTGTCGAGGACACTGGTGCTCTTACAGTGACGGCTGTTGTTTTGATCAGGTTTCATTCAGAAGTCCCAGTCCGATCCTCGTCTGATATCTGCGGAGAGTTTTTATCACTTCTCTTGATGTCGCAGGTCTGTTCACACTCAGCGGCAGCAGAGGAAAAAGATCTGCGGGTTGAGGGTTACAAGATCTATATGGATGCTATTTTTAGAGGAAACTGGAGCCCTTTCAAACTTTCTTCACATGCTCAGATCTTCCTGAGACGTTTAAGGAACACTGGTGCGTTTGGCTCTGCCGGAAAAGGTAAAATCACTGCATTTTTAAAAACAGGATTCACGCTGGGTTCACTCAGAACTTCTCTCTGCAGTTAGTTAGACAAAGTGAACTCAAATTGAGTTCAGAGGAGGACGAATACTAGACACTTTGAAATGTAATCTACAGCATTTGTCAGTATTTCATTGTGTTTATCTGTTTCTGTCCTGAAAGCACTTGCCTCCATTTTTATCGACACTGACTAAAATATCAAACTTTGACCACAAAAACTGGTTTGATGCCTATTAAAGATTTGCAGCATTGTAGCCACGTCACACACTCAGTTCAATTCATATTCCTTGTTGTGAAGCTTCATTTCTTTAAATAACAGACGCAGGCTTTTTTTAATGCTTAGCACTTTTATTTATAGCCTCTGACCGTCAGAACTATTCCTGTTAGATGTCTAGCTTGTCTCGGTGCTTATTTCCATAATTCCTTCATGTAGACAGCTGAGTCACTGTCCATGTGCTCTTTTATTCTTATATCATAAATTAAAGCCCATCCATTGAGAGTTGTTGCTCACTCTTTTTGCAGGAAATGCATAAACTCGTCTCCTTTCCTTAAATCAGGGGATGTGACAGCTCATTAGAACTCACTGGCACTCAGAGGGTGCGCGGCTATTCTTTTTTAGAGCGGCTATCTATCTTAACGCCAGAGTCGAATCGAGAAGACTGTGAATCAATAGGAGCTGACCACAAGGAGCTGGGAGGTCAAGGAGGTGACACTGGGAGAAGGAGGAGGAGTGGGGGGGTCAACGACTGGATGTCTCTTTGAGAGAATCAATCTCTCGTTCGGCTAAGAAAACACCCAAACTACACATAAACATCACAAGCACCAAACATGCATTGAATGAGCAATGACACTCATCTGAAAATAGAGAAGAAAGAGATTAGTTTGTGTGAAAATTAATAACATCTCTCATCATTATATGAATATTTGTTAGTGAGGGGTTTAGTAATAACAATAGTACTAAGTGAAATCTTGACAGAACCATTAACCTAAGTTAAACCTATCAACATTTTTCTGATCTCAATTAACCTTCCAGTTCTAAATTGAATCCAGTAATTATTATGCAGTATATAAACAAACTTTAATCCCAAAACCTGAGTCAAAACTTGGATCTGTATCCTAGTTGCCATAGGGGAGAGGTGGGTTCAATTTTGTTACTCCACACAGAGGATCCCTCACCACTGGATACTGTACATTTGCCCATGGATACTGTTGAGCTGGTTAGATATCATGCCTCTGAATGTAATTTATATTTTAAAGTTTCATTTTAATTGTTTTTATGTTGAGATGTTAGTGGATTAATGTCATAAGTCCCCAAAAGGTGCTTCTGTTCGTACTCCACGAGTTCTTCAAGGCGAGTGGAAGTGAGGCAGAGCTCTGACTCACCACCTGGACTCTTCCAAGCATGTTGGGAATGTGGTATAAAGACCGGGGGGGTTAGAGAGACTGTAAATGTCAGTGAGTTGTATCACTACTGTGTCCATGGCCTTTGGCCCCCTTCGACCTTTCCCACAGGGCAACACACACAAACCACAGTGCTACATTCACCTCTGGCCCCTTTAAAGCTGAAGACCCTGCATCATGGCTGCTGCTGCACAAACACACTCCTGTGATCACACCTCTGATGTCACATCGCAGGCGGCGTCCAGCAGTGGCACCGAATAACCCTGAGACACGTGTGTTGGTCTGCTGAGGGAAGGATTTCTGCTGGAAGACGCACCGACAGACCAACCGCACGCTGGCCCACATGCTTGACGTCATCTCATCAAACAGATCTTTACTTCCTGATGTCTGTCATGTGTCAAAGTTTCAAATAATAATGCATAAGTCAAACAAGAT
Source organism: Limanda limanda (assembly GCF_963576545.1). NCBI lineage: Eukaryota > Metazoa > Chordata > Actinopteri > Pleuronectiformes > Pleuronectidae > Limanda > Limanda limanda. Next base: position 18,467,886 of record NC_083645.1, on the reverse strand, counting down.
CAACTGGGAAGGCTCCAAGATTTCTGATCCACAAATAAACCTCTTTCAACTGCCTCTTTTATTATCATTTCCTGGTATTTGCCAGAACACCGTGCGAGGTAACACGATGTTTAATTCATGTCTGATGAAACATTTATTTAAATGTTCTGTAGAGGGAGGTAATGATTTTAGACCTATTCTGAGCACCTAATTACATGAAGTTGACAATTCTCTGCACAAATCCCTTTAAGTATGAATAATTTACAAATGTAGTCTGAACATTATGCTTCAGTTGACAATCTTACAACTGCAAAAAACCCAACAGCTGGTTCTTTAAATATCAAACGGTTTTGTTTTATATTGCATCAGACTTTACAGTTGTATTTTGATCCCTTGACACCGTGTACAGTAAAGAACTTACAGTTTGAATCACTTTGCATTTCTTCATTTTCTTGTGCACATTCAGCTTAAAAAATCACATGTTTTCCAAGAGCTTTTAGAGCTGCAGCCCAGTTCTATTCACTGAAAGTGTGTACTGGTCATGGTCGTCAGGTCAAAATCAATTTCCAATTGCATTGGATAAAAGCTCCTCCCCCCCATCTGCCCACTGAGCTGATTTATAAATCCATTGCATATAGGGACAGGGCAACACTGGACCCATAGGGAAGGACCTGACTCTGCCGGACTGAAATCCAACCGAGGTGATATTTGTGGAGGAACCAGAACGGAAGCTCATGAGGGTTCAGCCCCAAAATGTATGTTCTGGGACAGGCATGAGGTGTTGGAGGGTGATTAATGTCCCAGCGTTGTGAGGCAGGGTGAAGAGTCGGCCTCTGCTTAGAGCTGCAAGCTCGATTCCAGCTCTGTGTGCGGCTGATAAGACGATCAGGCTGCGTCTGTTACCGCGACGACGATGACGCTGGATAAAAGCTGGAGGTCGAGGAGAGTTTGTAGAGTTTGTGTCTCTATCGTTTTTTTATTATGGATTAAATTTATCACAGACAATCATCTGTGTAACACTGACAGTGAGCCCAAAGTGTCCTGAATCATTAGGGCTTCATCCATTGGATATTATCAGAGAATTAGAGCGATTAACTGGGTAAATTACAGGTTTACTTGGTTTATATACAACATGGAAGAGTATAGAAAAGGAAAACAATTACTTGAACATACTTAGTAAATCTTTGCTGTTCGCAGAAGTAGATACAACCAATGCAGGACAAGTCATTGTCATATACGTGTTTGGCCACATTTCCATGTTATTAGTGCTGTAACGATTCTAAAATTAGAAATAATTTGCACAATCTTGTTTTATGATGCAAGTCAACAAAACCTTCCTTTTACTTATGTAACATTTTCCATATTGCAAAAGGGAGAGTAAGCACATATATAACACTTATTTTTATTGCCTTCTAATTCTATATTGGGAATATTTTGGTCCAACCATGATTGAGACAATGCACCAGTGGTAAATGTTATATCAGTTTATACTGGTTAGCTCAAGATGGATAACAACACTGATATATCAGGCCCTGATGTGGGAACATTTTCATTATCCTCACCCCCTTAAAAAAAGGGAACAATTTATGGTATGAGCCAAACTGCTGCTCAAAAAAATCAATGTCAGAACATAACCGTAGATCTGGAGAATAATCACTCCCCCCTCGCTGTAATCATCAATGTGAAACGTAGCACAGCAGCAACAGCAGGACAATACAAGCAAAGAGCTGGAAAGCAGTGTTTGTGTATTTGTGTGTGTCTGTGTGTTTTTGTGTCTTCAGTCCTGCACATAAAAGTGATGGATTCCATCAAACAATACTCACAGCACTCGGGCACCTGCTCATTTATCTGCCAGCTGAAGCGCTCTGACCCCAGGGGTCAGAACGGGGTCAGCAAGTTATTTCAAAACTAAAGAGGTCAGGGTGGAATGGTGTGACGCACACGCCCGTATTTCTGTCACGTCTTCCTATAAGCTGCCTCATAATTGGCTTGGCCGCTCCCCAGATTGCATTTTTATATCTCTCATGCCAGAGTCAGGGTATATTTCAGCTGTGGGACAGATGATCTTCGTGTGTTTGGTGCAGCTCACACTCATTTAACGTTCAAGTCTTCATCAGTCCAACAGCAGGTGAGTTACTGTCTCAGCACCAGAAGTAGGTTTCACTGTGTAAAGAGGCAAACATTCATTCAGAATTCATTTATTATTATAAAAAATTCATCTGATTCATTTCCACCTCGTCGGTTGATTCCGATGCAGCTTTCTGCCGACTCCTTTTTGACATTGAGCAGTGGAACAGTGAGCTTCACAGGCACTTTCTGACCGGCAGGGATGGGAGCTCCACTTTTCATTAACGCTGGCTGAACATCCCGGCGCCGCCAGCGTCTGTCAGCTCGGCTGCATCACGGCTCACAGAACCAGGAGTGGATTGGAGCTCTCACTTCTCAGGAACTCACAGCAGCACACTGTATTTCTGGGTCATTATTTCCAAGCGCAGCCTCGTACGTGTGCCCATGCAAACCGCAGCGCTGGATTATTTTTCTCCATTCAGCTTCATTTGTTCCACATCTATATTTAGCCACTTTGAAGAAGACACGTTGGACAAACAAGCTAAATTCACCTCAATGCATTAACTAAACCTATGAACTAATTAGACAAAGTGTTACTGGGTCACCAACCTATTTAAGTTTTAAATATGGAATCCACACCTGATAGGAGAAATACTGTATGAGTGCATTTTCCTGGAGTTTTGAACGAGAGTGACGTTAATTTAGCAAAAATATCACGCCAACTGTTTAAATGTCAGTGTGCTGGGCCTGCTGGGGGGTGCACGTGGGCAGGCGGAGGGGGAATGGTTGCGAGACGCCGGGCTTTTGAATTACAGAAAATGACTAATTAACGAAGCGAGACGCTCTCAAATATCACATTAATGTCAATGACTTTATTCGGAGGGGGGGGCTGCAGTGCTTCTCTTTGCTGCTCCCCGCGGATCTTACTGTACAAGCTCAACACATTAGAGTCGTAAAAGCCCAATAACACAAGTCTGGAGTCATTATTTGAGTTTCAAACACATAACGTAACATATTTCTTCATTTACAAGTGCGTTAAAACTTTTCTAGTTAAATACTAAAACAGCTCATAAAAATTATAATAGCACTACAAACATGAGTTGTAGTGAACATTGTGTGTTTGCAGTGATATTGTTTGCCTCTGTTCTACACATCCACATTTTCTTGTTTTTTCACACTGAGTAAAAGTCCTTCACTGATGCCCCGAGATCTTGTCGTGATGAACACTCAGGGAGTCCTTTCAATTTGGTATAAATGTTGACTTGGTTTCCAGAATGGATTCATTAGATGTTAGTGGTCAAAGGTCAGTGTGACCTCATGTTCTCGTGAATGTGATTTATCAGGATCACCCTCACGGAGCTACATCACATTTGGCCCAAACATGTACTTGGACTCAAGAATGACCTGATAAGTGTTGAGTTTGGTGGTTTAGGGCCAAATGTCAAGCGCATGGTGACCTCCCAAAGCCATTGATTGCCTCGTGAATGTGTTTTCTCAAGAATGCCTCAAAAGGAGCCTTTCAAATGTATCATGAATGTTCACATAGACTGACAGAATAACTGATTTGGGTGGTCAAAGGCATAACGTCATGAAGAACCAGAGGGACTGAAATTGCACTGGTAAGCAGACGCAGACAAATGCAGGTGATGACAATATATGCTTTTATTTTTTATAAAGATCACTGATTGCTCCTTTGAAAACAAAGTTCAGATATTTCTATTTCTTCATCGGGCAGAATTTCCCAGATCTAGCTGCCCTTGTTTGATCTTTGCAAACATTTTGATTCACTCTGTCTGAGGCCTCTGCAAATTACACCGGGTCCCTGGTGAAAACCTGAAGTCTGAGCTGCCTGATCTCCCTGGCAGCTCAGGAGATTCTGCAGAGTAACAATCAATAGCTCTGAATAAGCATCCAAGTTTTTTTACTATTTGTGAGGCTCTGACTCGATCCTCCACCGCGGTGACTAATCTGATCGAAGCCGACCCAGACTCCCCGGCTGTGTGTGGTGCTGCCAAAGAACGAGAGAAGTTGGAGATGTTCTGGAGATCTTCACAAATCAATATTCACTCTCAGACAGTTTTGCTTCTATCCATTCATGCGTTCACACCATCCGTCCAACACAGTCCTATTATTCTCAACCCACAACTAATCACCTCCTAATCGCTGAAATAACTGTTGTTATTTTCTTCTGTACTTTCTATAGTTCGGCTAATGGTCTGTATCTACTCTGCTATTACAGCAGCCTGAGAGACTGGAAAGTAGGTGATGGTGTTATTAAGCCCACAGCTTCTCCTCTTCTCAGCAACAGACTTACATTTATACATTAGAGTCGATGAGAGTACTGTATAGTGCAGTGTGGCTGCTGCAATGTTCTGGACTTTAGTTGAAAAACCTTGAATACATTTCTGTCATCAGTCTTTCTTTCTCTTTGGGCACCAGACAAAATCAACAACACTTAACTCTGATATTCATCCTGGCTGGAGGTGATGGAGAAGCTCCTGTATTGAGCAGACAGTGTTAATTACTCAAGTATGAATTATTCAGCTTTTGAACGACTCAATGAAATATAAATACCTCCAGTCAATAGATGGCAACATTGGAGAAGACTTTGGACTCCCTCTGGGGGGATTTCAGAGCCGGTGAAGGGCTGCATCTAATATCCCAGACCACACAATGACACCAGAGGTAAATCTGCAGCTGAAGCGCTGAATCAGCATGAGCTGCACATCCAACCACTACATCATTGTCTCGGGGATTGATTAAATATATGGAACAATTATGAAATGGTTCGTGGACATGAGATTTAATAAAACAAAAGTTTGCAAAATCAATATCTTCTGTTCCAATGATGTGCATGCTGGGAATGTGTTCTGACAAACCAATTCTAAACACTCAATGTTAGAAATATGATTTAACCATGTTCCTGTCATAAAGAAAAATTTAATTAACTATACTTTCAAAAATAAATTCATTACTCTCAGTTTTGAAGATGAAAAGCATGAAGAGAAACATGTTGCCTAAGCTGTTATTTCAGGATATGTAGGTAAGACTATGTTTAACATCTGATTTCTATCTGCACAAACGGAACAGGACAGAAAAGTTCTGTATTAAACGAATGCAATGGACCAGAAACCCTCAAAGTACCAGGAGCAAAAGTGAGGAGGGTCAGGGGGTAATCTCAAAATTATCTCGCAGATATTATCTTTTGCAGCACAGATGAAAGCGATGAAATGCTTGTGGAACCCATCATATAATGCTCATCATACACACAATCAACTGTATACTAGATCCCACAGCTAGATGGCTAAAGGCATAATACTTCTATCAAATATTATGAAAGAGGGAAGTGCTTAAAGAGAAAGACTTACTAAATAAAGAAATTACATTAGTATCTGCAGATAGGACATTTTGTTTTTGGTTTCAAGACGTAGTTTTGAAAACCTTTAAATCACTCTTTGTTTATTCAAAGATCGTTTTTGAAACTTCGATTCAGATTAATTGTTTCCTCGGCTCTGTTATTTGTAATTTGTTCTGTCCACGAACTTCCTCTCAAGATAAATAATGAGGAACATGATTCAATTACCAGTCTCCTAATGTTTTACTGTGGTGATTAATGACTGAGGTGTATGTACGCCATCTAGTGGTGAAATGTCCGAAGTGCTTTTCATCCACTGAGCTGCTCCTTTTCTGGTCTGAGGTTCAGAAGAGGAAAAGAGAAGTTGGCTTTTTAGTGTCAGGTTTGACTCGGATTACATTCGAAAGCTGATTCAGGATTATGTCATAACATATCCTCAGACCAACTCCTAGAAAGATTTAAATCTCTTTGGATTTAGAGAAAGGAAAACAGGGGAAATTTAAAGAGATATCACATTTGTGTACTGCCTCTGTATTAAGCTCAATGTGTGAAATATATAATCTCTTTTGGATATAATTAAATATAACATCAAAACATATCAAACATTGATTAAATCTATATTTGTAAACAGGCAGTCCAGTTTTCATATCAAATAAATATGAATTATTCATGTATTTGTTTACGGCTGCTTTTATGAGAAGGGGACCACTGCCAGACCCAACAGTCCATTTCAATTCAATAAATCAGTTTCACAATAATACCAGATTTTTTTCATCAAGATTTATGAATCATACCCTGGGGAATTTGGGTCTGATATTGATGTCTTGTAGTGTTAAAAAGCACGAAAACATTTTATTTTTTTACTCCCTGGATCCACCCCTTTGTCCAGATCCATGCCAACATTTTGAATTTAAATTTAAATAAAAACATTCCATCCTTCCACCCAAGTTTCCAGGAAATGCATTCTCTTGTTTTTGTGTTATCCTGCGGACAAACAAGCAAACAACTGGACACGGTTGAATCATAACTTCCTCTGGTGATACGGTTAAGAGCCTCTGGAGCAGAACACTGGACAGTTTGGACAAGATAAGATATTCATAATCTCTGCTGAGCCTAATGAGTCATGGGTTTCGAAAGCTTCTTTCCTGGAACATGAAGTCTGGTTTTACTCTTCTCATATTGTGTAAAGTTGGTAAAATACAAATAAACATAGTGCCTATTTTTTCTCATTGATGTTGACACGGTGGCTTTGCCAGATTATTTTTTTTCTTCCTGAATAAACACAACTATTTGTGAGTGTGCGTTTGCAAACAGAGTTTTGTACTTTGGAGTGTGTGTCTGTGGAGACATCGCTGCAGTTTGGAATGGAGCTGGTATCTGTGCTGTGTTTGTCTCTGCTGGGCTTCCAGCTGGGCTCTGGAGGTATTATACGTTTCTTTATGATGCTCACAAATCATTTCTCTAGTGCTTCCGGTTTATGTTAGGAGTGCAGTCTTACCTGGGGAGTGCTGTTTGTCACATATTTATTGTATTGATGTATGGAGAATATCTTTTTGTATTCCTTATTGATTTGTTCTCTTGGTCTCTTTCACCAGCTCCAGCCCCGGCTCCGGCCCCGGCTCCAGCCTCGGACTCGGTGTTTCTCTCAGGTCAGGCAGCCGACAGCGTTCTGCGGCGGCACAAGCGCTACAACACGGGCATGTTTGAGGAATGGCTGGAAGGAAACCTGGAGAGAGAGTGTATCGAGGAAAAGTGTGTCTTGGAGGAGGCCAGGGAGTTCTTTGAGAATGATCAGAAGACGGTGGGTGTTCAATCACTCTGTAATTGTTTTAGACTTCGATATTTGTACCTATTTCTCAGAGGCTTTACTTTGTATTTCAGATGGAATTCTGGTCAAGATATGTAGGTAAGACTGTGTTTACATTTTTCTGTCTGATCAATATTAATAATGAAAACTTCATACTCATCCTGCAATACACACCTGTCATTTCCAGCATATGCTTTTATCTAAAGACGTGAAAACAACTTGATGTCGAATGACGTCTGCAGATGACTGAGTGCTGACGTGTTGTGTCTGGACGTCCACAGATGGAAATCAGTGTAACTCAAGTCCATGTCTCAACCAGGGCTCGTGCATAGACCTTCGGGACTCCTTCACATGCATGTGTGAGAACGGCTTCACCGGCAGGAGATGTGAGATCGGTAAGTCATGAATCCTGTAGCTGGATTTGAAAATGTGATCAAAAGAAATTAGATATTTGTGCTACATGAGACATATTTGTTGGGGATATGATATCAAATCTGATCCGATGTCAGCCTCAACGGATAAACAACCTGATGTTCTTTCTGAAATTAAATTAAGGCCTCGCATCAAGCTTCAGTTTGGTTTTAGGTTCCCAATTTAGATTTGTCTATTTTGGAGATTCTATAAACAGCAGCTCAAGAGCCCTCTCTAACACAACAACAAGAGTTAGCATCCAGAGTGGGGACAACACGTCATTGTACAGGTACATTTAAAATTAGGCGATGCCTTTTAATCATTTCTGTATGTATTTCTTCACAGCTCTTTTGAAAAGATGTGACGTGAACAACGGAGACTGTCAGCATTTCTGTGAGGCGATGGGAACCTTTGGAGCTAAATGTTCCTGCGCCACAGGATACAGGCTGATGGAGGACGGAGTCAAATGTGAACCACAAGGTGTTGGACAAGGCCGGCAGTCCGCCTCAATCTAGTCAGGCTGCACCAAACTTCACACAATCAAAGAGATCTGTCCTCTAGATATGCCGGACTTTTTCATCTAGATCGATGAATCCGGTTCTTTGCCAGAATTGAATGGGTTCTATCTTGGCGCATGTCTCATCCTTCCACCAAGTTCCGAAGAAGTCTTTTCTTTAGTTTTGTCGAAAACCGGTGAATAAACAAACAAACTGGAATGGCCGTCAGTAGAGTTTAATATGCCTGAATCAATCATTCTCTGAGAAATCTGTGAAAAGTTTGAATAACAGCTCAGACCTGTACCGCATCCTTCTGCCAAGTTTCATGGAAATATGTTCAATCATTTTTTTGCATAATCCTGTTGATAAACAACTGGGGTGGGGTGAAAATAACCTCCCCGGGGAAGGTGATGAATTCTGAATTCTGTGCTTGACATTAACTGACTCTTAATTCAACAATGTGACTCCCAGTTCTCTCTTCTCATTCCAGTTGAATTCCCGTGTGGCAGAACGGCCCATAAGCCAGTGAGCTCAGTATCCAAGAGGTCTCTGCCCGGCCGTGAGAACACAAGCCTGGAGAAAAGCCCGTCCCTGACCCACAACGTTACCACCACGTCCCCTCCCTCCTCTCCAGCCAGCACCACAGAGTCTCCTCCAGCCAGCACCACAGAGTCTCTTCCAGCCAGCACCACAGAGTCTCCTCCAGCCAGCACCACAGAGTCTCTTCCAGCTACAAATGATTCTGCAGAATATCCAGGCAGAAAGAGGCTTCCTCTGTGGGTGTACCTGGAGGCCGAGGGCTCCACTGAGGAGCAGCCTCGTCCTGTGAAACGCATCGTAGGTGGCAAGATGGTCACTCCCGGAGAGATCCCGTGGCAGGTATCGTACGGGAGGATTTATACACGCTAGGCTTAGTTCGAGGGAAAAGAATCAGCAGCTGTAATGTGTCCTGGTGTGTATTCACAGATCTTGTGTTCTTCTTTGATTCAGGTGGCCTTGGTGTTTCATTCCAGTGGGGAGCTATTCTGTGGAGGCTCCATCCTCAGTGAGAGTTGGGTTGTGACTGCTGCTCACTGCCTGGCGGAGGTGCACAGCCCCTTCTTTGTCAGAGTTGGTAAGAGTGATGTCACCTCTGATAAAGTAATGATGAAGTAGCTCAATGTGAAGTAGACTTTAAATGATCGGTCAATTTTTTTTAGATGAGATTAGAGAAATTAAGCAAAAATAACTCCAAAATGATAACTTCTGTGTTGTGAGGATTTGCTGTTATGATAATATTTTGGGGTTTGCACTGTTGCTCGTTGTATTGGATCCATCTCATCGAATTTTATAGATCAATTAATTTACTGACTCATCCAGACAAGTACTGACAAAGTCAAATATGACACTCAGTGGAACACACACAGTTCCCTTTCAATTCGATCGAACATGACCAAATTTCATACACTCATAAATATTTGTGTCCCTGTTTGTTTTTTTTCTTCAAGACCAATGCATTTTTCTCTGAGAAATCAAGGGAAATGTTGAAAAACTCCAATCAGAGGTTCAATTTAATCCATGATGAAAAAGTCCATGAAATAATTCTTAAATTTGTCCTATTTATTACACGTCTAAGGGGGAAAATCTTTTCATCCACTTCCTGTGTAACTGTAGAATGAATCTACAGAGCGAGTCAGTTATCTCTGTGTGTCTGACGTCTCTTCCTGCAGGAGAGTACAACATCTACATCAATGACACCACGGAGCAGGACTATGAAGTGCTGAGTCAGCACACACACCCGCGTTACAACGCCAGCGTGAGCCTGTACAACCACGACATCGCCCTCCTGTACCTCAGCTCCCCCATCTCCTTCTCCAAGACGGTGAGGCCCATCTGCATCGGGCCCACGGCGTTCACAGAGGCCCTCGTGAAGGACTCCTCCCCGGCCACAGTCAGCGGCTGGGGCCGGACGCGCTTCCTCGGGGTCTCGGCCGACACCCTGCAGAAGGTGGAGGTTCCCTTCGTGGACCGGACAGAGTGTAAGCGCAGCAGCAGCACCAGGATCACTCCTGTCATGTTCTGTGCAGGATACGACGAGGACGCCAGAGACGCCTGTCAGGGCGACAGCGGAGGCCCTCATGCAAACAAACGGGATGACACATGGTTCCTGACAGGCATCGTGAGCTGGGGGGAGGAATGTGCCAAGGAAGGGAAATACGGAGTGTACACCCGGGTGTCACTTTACTACCGCTGGATGAACCACGTCATGGGGTTAGCTAAACACAGGATGGCGTTTGATGTGGAAGATCTTGACCTTTAAAAATACTGGTTTACAAAAGTGTGTATAAAATGAGTTTCTTCTCGCAGGACGTTCAGATATTGAAGTTTGCAATAAACTGCATATTGTTTGAATTATTTGGTGTCCAACTCATGCATTTAAGTTTTAAATATTCACACAATTGACAGATCTACAAAAACAGTGTACACAGCAAAGACTCAACACTCCCATCTGCTGGTGATCAAGTGCAGTACAAGTTAAATATCTTTGCAAATACATGACAAAAACTCAAGAAGAGAAACGTCTGCATGATTTTATTGTAAAAATTGGCTTCCATTAAAACAAGAAGACTTAAATAATAGATGAAATCAGAGCGGATGACAAAGAGCAGCACGCATGATATAATATTTGAATTATTTCAGTGACTAATGCAAAAACTATTATTGCAATAAATACGTTTATTTTGGATTATTTCATACAGAAGTGAAGCTGTACAAAAAGAAGCCGGGTGAGAACAGTGACAGTCTCACAGTACAAACCTGCTCATTGCTCCGTTGCCATGCATTTTCATTTTAAAGAAACATTCAGCAACATGTTGAGGCTACTTGGCTCATTGGGATACATCATATTGCAATATTTCAAGCAGGTTTTTCTTTTGTTTTCCAAGCTGGAAAAAGAAATGTGCAAAATCTGCAGCATTTTGGATTGAAGTTAAACACAAAGACATCAAATCCTGTCATGTGAGCTAAAAGGCGAAACATAAAAAAAAAGCTAAGGGGCCTGTTCTTCGTGCAGTCAAGCAGAGCTACTGCAAATATGTGGAAAACGTAATTTCATTCGGGGGGCTGCACAGATACTTCACAATATGATGGAATAACATGACAGCAAAATAAATAAATTAACAACATAGGAAGTGTGTAGTGCGAAGCGGCCCCTGCTGCTCTCCACACTCATTTCCATATCAAACACAGCATATCAAAGGCAGGCCTGCGACTGGGGTCTCGATTTGATGTGGTAAATTCATATAAGTCTGCAATCAATATTTAATTAAGCGTTCGACACAGAGGGTATATTTCATGTTGGCTGCATGATCCCTTTTAATGCGGAACTAGAGATTAACAGAGCTGTAATGGTGCTGAGGAAACAATCCGCCTGCGTGATGGACGGGCACACAGAGCGTAATCTCTCCTTCTCTCTCTGGTTTCCCCTCTAATCTGACATGGCTCTCCCCCCCGCTCCAGGCCCTGACTGACAGTGGAGCTCCCAGAAGACCCCGAGGAGAGCGGCGCCGCTCGCTGCTCCGCGGCACACGCCTCACGTTTGTTTACGGCACACACCGAGGAATACTTTGCCATCACTCTTCATCGCGTCCGCCCGTGTCTTACATTACGATCACTGACATGTGGGCTGCTGCCTGCGTGCAGGGGGTATGTCTCCCCTGCCTCCCCGAACACGTCATTCAAGGGTAAACAAAGGAAGTAACAGCAGGAATAAAGGGGAATACACAGCACCAGAGGTAAAGCAGCGAGCAAACAAGACACCCAGGAGACGATCGGTGGCTTATTATTTTGTCTCTTTTGTCCTTCCACGTGATTAAAGTGCCTGTTTCGTGAGGTCAGGTTAAAGCATGAGGAGCATTTGACTTTGCAAACAGCACAAGAGACTCCAAAAGAGCAGGGGAATAAAAAAGGCAATATGGCATGGCACATTTTGGCATTTCTACCTCACAGTCTGCCTCATGGAATGAAATGTCAGAAAATCGACAGTGACGTAGTTCAATGGAAAAAAACTCACCACGCAAAAAGATGAAACACCGACGTATATATATATAACAAATGTTAAAAATGATATTGTACATATACAAAAGCCTTTGATAAATGTTTCAGGCAAATCCTTTGTGTGCGGCTCCATCGAGACAACAGTGAACACACACACACAGAGGCTGGAACCTCAAGTTTTTATCTGGAATGAAAAAGGGTTGAAAAATGATTCCAAGTCCACAGTCCTGCAGCAGCATGGTCATTCCCTCACTGTGTGTGTGTGTGTGTGTGTGTGTGTGTATGTGCTGCAGATTTAGCGCCAGAGGAAGAGGAAACTCCTCATCACTCAGAAAAGAGGAAGACCAATCAGGACTCCGGGACCATCAATTGATTGTCCAAGAGGGCGAAGTAGTTCCTGTGCTGTCCCAATCAGCCAGGAGATTGTCAATCAAGTCTCTACATTCCCGCGTGTTTGTCTGTTTAATGACCGAACTGTGCTGAGGAGAGCAGACGGCTCCAGGGAGGGAGGAGCTGATTGGGTTCAGGTGTGGCTCCGTCCGGTCCTTCTGTCTGCTCATCGGCCGCAGGTCACTTGGAGATTCACATTCTGTGCTTTCTTCTCTACGGGGAGCTGAGCTTTCGCACCTTCAGGTTTCCGGCTTCTACAAGAAAACACACGTTTTTTAAAAAAAAGGGTCAGGAAAGTAAACAGCCAGGGTTCCTACGGTCATGGAAAACCTGGAAAAGTCATGGAATTGTTTAATGTTTATTTCCAGGCCTGGAACAGTCATGGAAAACAATAAAACCCCAAAAGTTTTGGAAAAGTCATGGAAATTTGTCGTATTCATATTTTCATGTCGTTCACTTACGCTGAGTTTTAAATAATTCACATGCTTTTAAAGAAATACGTTCAAAATATAAGCAGGCATACTTCGGTTTGTGTCATTTAAGGTATACTGTATGCCTTGGAATTCTCATTGTTAGTTTAAATACTACATTTCGTCACTTTTTCACGTACACACTGAGATTTCACAAAATGTTGGGTCATGGAAATTTGGTTCAAAGTTATTGAAAAGTCATGGAAAAGTCATGGAAATCCATTGGACATAATGTGTATGAACCCTGACAGCTCAATGTTATCGTCGTTTTTATAGTGCAGGAGTTTTTTTTTTACCTCCGAGTCTGGAGGAGTGTCCTCGGCTACTGTCTCCGACTATCAGCTGCAGGCTGGCGGCTGCTATGAAGCCCTCCTGTCGCCGACTCAGATTTTTCACCAGCCTGAATAGTGAGGGGAAAAAGAGAGAGAGTAGAAATCAGATAAATACACTTGGAATGTGTCGTCCGGGTTTAATAAGCAGAAAACTCACCAGCGTCCCTTGTTGTTCTCAGAGTGCAGTTGGATGACGTCTCCACATTTGATGGGGACGCTGTCTGGTCCGTTCTGAGGACAGTCGGCCAAAGCCTTGTATCTGCCGGGAGACTAACACACACACGAACTCTCAGGGACAAAGTCAGTGAGGATTTATTATCACTGGTGCAGAGGCCGTTCTAAACCTGCATGTTGGGAATCTTGTGTTCCCTCGACCTCGTCCTCGGGAGCAACTGCAGAATTATCCCTCATCATTAGTGAGTCCTCCTCAAACAGATCTACAATATACTGTCAGGTTTGTATTCTTCATGTGATGGAGGTTGTCTGCAGATCTTTTTATAAACAGTCTATGTGAAGTTAGAAAACTTTGAGGTCATCCTACCTGGTTTATCTGCTGTGAAGATTTTATAAACAATGTTTCTCATCAAAAAAAAGCAACTTGATTTCCTTTATTACTGTCGGTGTCACTCAGATATGGTAAAATAAAAAGAATCAGATTATCAAGATGATGTAGACATGTTCCTCTCTGTCAGCAGACTGAAGGTTCACGGCCTGTTTATTCAAATTTAGTGAACATATAAAGTTTCTTGTGTCCAAATCTCATTAAATTCAACCCTGCACCTCCCGGGTACATCAACAAAACACAAGCGGGAAGTCGATGAGATGATCGGTTTGTGAGATGTTCGTTCCACGTTGAGACAAACAGATGTTTGTGGTAAAAGTGGGTCGATTTTACTGTATTTGGTGGGTTCAGTCTCACCAGTGGCACCAGAACCTCCTCTCCTGTGTCAAACGGGCGGAAAGCGTCCCGACCTCCAGGCCACTCCTCCAGACCCTCGCAGTTGTCTCCCGAGTGATGAGCTCCGGGCCAACCTGACACACACACACACACACACACACACATACACACACACACACACACACACACACACACACACACACACACACACACACAAGACGTTAACAGGTACTGATGAACACACAGAACAGAACACCACCACATTAAAGGCATCATGTAGATACTTAGTAACTATGGCGACCCCTCCGTCACTTACTGGGAAAACAATAAGAACGTAGAATCAAAAGCTAATCTCAGGAGCTTTTTCCCCAAAATTCCTCCATGTGAGTGGTTCTTCAGGTCAAAGATCACCTGAACTGCTGAGGGCGGGGGGGAGTCGAATATCTTCATAAGCAACAGTGTGAAAAACAAATGTGACGTTTTTTTCTGGTATTTAGTTACTAAGTATCTACTTGATTACAGCGTGAATGTGAGTAGTTGCACTCACTCCTGCGGTTGTGCTGGTGTTTGGGGGAGTGAGGCTGGGGGTCCGGACTGCTCCTCCCCGACTCCGTCTCCTCCGAGCTCACCGACGCCCTCTGCTGCTTGCTGGGAGGACAACACAGGACAAATGAATTATCACCAAACACTCTCAGCAGCCACACTCAGGACAGAGGTTATCCTCAGTCACACAATCTGGGGACAGCTCTCGCTCTCTGGATCGGATCCACATCTACAAGAGGACGATTCAGTGAAGCTGGTCCCAGATCAGTGCCGAAGAACAACTCGGTCCTGTTGTTTCCCTCACAGCCGAGACCATTCAGGCACCAGGCAGACAGCAGGTCAGAGCACAGAGCAGCACGAGCAAGCTTCTCTGCAACAGGTGGAAACAAGGACTCAGGCTGTTTGCATGTGTCAAACACAAAAGGGAAGATCTGGTCTCGATTTATCGAGATCACAATATAGAGATTTGGTTCTTTTATAATTAAAATACTGAGAAATAATGTTTCTTGAAGCAAATTCCTCTGACGTTGATTAGATCTCAAGAAACGAGCCCCATCGTAAGAAGCAGCTGTCATGAGGAAATCAAGAAAATTCATGAAATGAAGCCCAAACTCTTTTCTTGTCCTTTGCCCTTTGCATTTCATGCACAATAGCAAACCTGAGATGCAGAGAGTGGCTGTGTTTGATACGGTGTTAGTACCATGGCAGAGGTGCTGAGTCACTCTCAGCGTGAAGAGGGAGTGACGGGTCAGTTATGATCCACAATGAGGTTACACACACAGGTTGCAGGTGACAAATCATTATGCAAACACAGTAGCTCTGGGTTGGTGGTCCCCAAGCTGGGCCGGATGGGTCATGCCAGGGCGAGGTGAGCTAGGCAGGGTTTACCACTGAGCGTTAGGGCGGGTCAGTGGCGCTGGGGGCGGTGGCGGGGGCGTGGCCGGGGCCGTTGCCGGGGGCTCCGGGGGCGGGGGCTCCGGGAGCGGAGGCACAGAAACACGTCGGCCGACAGCGAGACAAAGTCCAGCCCCGGCAGACAGCCCCTGGGGACCCGTCTGGACGGTCGCATGCCCCTGCAGGGGGGGGACGGCAGGAAGGGGGATAGGCAACCAGCTGTGGACAGAGAGGGGGGGGCTGCCCCACGTTCTCACACACCGCCACACCCACACAAAGCCTTCTACCACAGCAACGTGACATGAGGCTGTCACTGTCACTCGAGCTGCGATCGTGGGTGAGCTGCAAACTGAGATGTAGATTGTGGTGCTGTGGCTGCACGTGTGTGTGTGTGTGTGTGTGTGTGTGTGTGTGTGTGTGTGTGTGTGTGTTTGTTTTCTCTGCCTCTTTTGTTTGTATGTTTGTGCAACTGTAGCCTAAAGTCATGCAATTAGCTCCCGACTGTAAAGTGTGTGTGGACACTGACCTCTCAGAGAGCGGGGGGGACAGCGGC